>NW_027362761.1:599980734-600580734 GCF_046119375.1 Phyllobates terribilis | reverse complement strand
TGGATAATGTACAGCAGAGGAGGGGTTAATAAGAGGATGCTGGTAATGTACAGCAGGGGAGGGGTTAATAAGGGGATGCTGGGTAATGTACAGCAGGGGAGGGGTTAATAAGAGGATGCTGGTAATGTACAGCAGGGGGGTTAATAAGAGGATGCTGGTAATGTACAGCTGGGGAGGGGTTAATAAGAGGATGCTGGTAATGTACAGCAGAGGAGGAGTTAATAAGAGGATGCTGGGTAATGTAAAGCAGGAGAGGGGTTAATAGGAGGATGCTGGGTAATGTACAGCAGGGGAGGGGTTAAGAGGATGCTGGGTAATGTACAGCAGAGGAGGGGTTAATAAGAGGATGCTGGTAATGTGTAGCAGGGGAGGGGTTAATAAGAGGATGCTGGTAATGTTCGGCAGAGCAGGGGTTAATAGGAGGATGCTGGTAATGTACAGCAGGGGAGGGGTTAATAAGAGGATGCTGGTAATGTACAGCAGGAGAGGGGTTAAAGATGAGGATGCTGGGTAATGTACAGCAGAGGAGGGGTTAATAAGAGGATGCTGGTCATGTACAGCAGAGGAGGGGTTAATAAGAGGATGCTGGTAATGTACAGCAGGGGAGGGGTTAATAAGAGGATGCTGGTAATGTACAGCAGAGGAGGGGTTAATAAGAGGATGCTGGTAATGTCCGGCAGGGGAGGGGTTAATAAGAGGATGCTGGTAATGTACAGCAGAGCAGGGGTTAATAAGAGGATGCTGGTAATGTCCGGCAGGGGAGGGGTTAATAAGAGGATGCTGGTAATGTACAGCATAGCAGGGGTTAATAAGAGGATGCTGGTAATGTACAGCAGGGGAGGGGTTAATAAGAGGATGCTGGTAATGTACAGCAGGAGAGGGGTTAAAGATGAGGATGCTGGGTAATGTACAGCAGAGGAGGGGTTAATAAGAGGATGCTGGTAATGTGCAGCAGGGGAGGGGTTAATAAGAGGATGCTGGTAATGTCCGGCAGAGCAGGGGTTAATAAGAGGATGCTGGTAATGTACAGCAGGGGAGGGGTTAATAAGAGGATGCTGGTAATGTCCGGCAGAGCAGGGGTTAATAAGAGGATGCTGGTAATGTACAGCAGGGGAGGGGTTAATAGGAGGATGCTGGTAATGTACAGGAGGGGAGGGGTTAATAAGAGGATGCTGGTAATGTCCGGCAGAGCAGGGGTTAATAAGAGGATGCTGGTAATGTACAGCAGAGGAGGGGTTAATAAGAGGATGCTGGTAATGTCCGGCAGAGCAGGAGTTAATAAGAGGATGCTGGTAATGTACAGCAGGAGAAGGGTTAATAAGAGGATGCTGGAAATGTACAGCAGGGGAGGGGTTAATAAGAGGATGCTGGTAATGTACAGCAGGGGAGGGGTTAATAAGAGGATGCTGGTAATGTACAGCAGAAGAGGGGTTAATAAGAGGATGCTGGTAATGTCCGGCAGAGCAGGAGTTAATAAGAGGATGCTGGTAATGTGCAGCAGGGGAGGGGTTAATAAGAGGATGCTGGTAATGTACAGCAGGAGAGGGGTTAAAGATGAGGATGCTGGGTAATGTACAGCAGGAGAGGGGTTAATAGGAGGATGCTGGTAATGTACAGCAGGAGAGGGGTTAATAGGAGGATGCTGGTAATCTCCGGCAGAGGAGGGGTTAATAAGAGGATGCTGGGTAATGTACAGCAGGAGAGGGGTTAATAGGAGGATGCTGGTAATGTGCAGCAGGGGAGGGGTTAATAAGAGGATGCTGGTAATGTCCGGCAGAGCAGGGGTTAATAAGAGGATGCTGGTAATGTACAGCAGGGGAGGGGTTAATACGAGGATGCTGGTAATGTACAGCAGGAGAGGGGTTAAAGCTGAGGATGCTGGGTAATGTACAGCAGAGGAGGGGTTAATAAGAGGATGCTGGTCATGTGCAGCAGAGGAGGGGTTAATAAAAGGATGCTGGTAATGTACAGCAGGGGAGGGGTTAATAAGAGGATGCTGGTAATGTACAGCAGAGGAGGGGTTAATAAGAGGATGCTGGTAATGTCCGGCAGGGGAGGGGTTAATAAGAGGATGCTGGTAATGTACAGCAGAGCAGGGGTTAATAAGAGGATGCTGGTAATGTGCAGCAGAGGAGGGGTTAATAAGTGGATGCTGGTAATGTACGGCAGGGGAGGGGTTAATAAGAGGATGCTGAGTAATGTACAGCAGAGGAGGGGTTAATAAGAGGATGCTGGATAATGTACAGCAGAGGAGGGGTTAATAAGAGGATGCTGGTAATGTACAGCAGGGGAGGGGTTAATAAGGGGATGCTGGGTAATGTACAGCAGGGGAGGGGTTAATAAGAGGATGCTGGTAATGTACAGCAGGGGGGTTAATAAGAGGATGCTGGTAATGTACAGCTGGGGAGGGGTTAATAAGAGGATGCTGGTAATGTACAGCAGAGGAGGAGTTAATAAGAGGATGCTGGGTAATGTAAAGCAGGAGAGGGGTTAATAGGAGGATGCTGGGTAATGTACAGCAGGGGAGGGGTTAAGAGGATGCTGGGTAATGTACAGCAGAGGAGGGGTTAATAAGAGGATGCTGGTAATGTGTAGCAGGGGAGGGGTTAATAAGAGGATGCTGGTAATGTTCGGCAGAGCAGGGGTTAATAGGAGGATGCTGGTAATGTACAGCAGGGGAGGGGTTAATAAGAGGATGCTGGTAATGTACAGCAGGAGAGGGGTTAAAGATGAGGATGCTGGGTAATGTACAGCAGAGGAGGGGTTAATAAGAGGATGCTGGTCATGTACAGCAGAGGAGGGGTTAATAAGAGGATGCTGGTAATGTACAGCAGGGGAGGGGTTAATAAGAGGATGCTGGTAATGTACAGCAGAGGAGGGGTTAATAAGAGGATGCTGGTAATGTCCGGCAGGGGAGGGGTTAATAAGAGGATGCTGGTAATGTACAGCAGAGCAGGGGTTAATAAGAGGATGCTGGTAATGTCCGGCAGGGGAGGGGTTAATAAGAGGATGCTGGTAATGTACAGCATAGCAGGGGTTAATAAGAGGATGCTGGTAATGTACAGCAGGGGAGGGGTTAATAAGAGGATGCTGGTAATGTACAGCAGGAGAGGGGTTAAAGATGAGGATGCTGGGTAATGTACAGCAGAGGAGGGGTTAATAAGAGGATGCTGGTAATGTGCAGCAGGGGAGGGGTTAATAAGAGGATGCTGGTAATGTCCGGCAGAGCAGGGGTTAATAAGAGGATGCTGGTAATGTACAGCAGGGGAGGGGTTAATAAGAGGATGCTGGTAATGTCCGGCAGAGCAGGGGTTAATAAGAGGATGCTGGTAATGTACAGCAGGGGAGGGGTTAATAGGAGGATGCTGGTAATGTACAGGAGGGGAGGGGTTAATAAGAGGATGCTGGTAATGTCCGGCAGAGCAGGGGTTAATAAGAGGATGCTGGTAATGTACAGCAGAGGAGGGGTTAATAAGAGGATGCTGGTAATGTCCGGCAGAGCAGGAGTTAATAAGAGGATGCTGGTAATGTACAGCAGGAGAAGGGTTAATAAGAGGATGCTGGAAATGTACAGCAGGGGAGGGGTTAATAAGAGGATGCTGGTAATGTACAGCAGGGGAGGGGTTAATAAGAGGATGCTGGTAATGTACAGCAGAAGAGGGGTTAATAAGAGGATGCTGGTAATGTCCGGCAGAGCAGGAGTTAATAAGAGGATGCTGGTAATGTGCAGCAGGGGAGGGGTTAATAAGAGGATGCTGGTAATGTACAGCAGGAGAGGGGTTAAAGATGAGGATGCTGGGTAATGTACAGCAGGAGAGGGGTTAATAGGAGGATGCTGGTAATGTACAGCAGGAGAGGGGTTAATAGGAGGATGCTGGTAATCTCCGGCAGAGGAGGGGTTAATAAGAGGATGCTGGGTAATGTACAGCAGGAGAGGGGTTAATAGGAGGATGCTGGTAATGTACAGCAGGGGAGGGGTTAATAAGAGGATGATGGTAATGTCCGACAGAGCAGGGGTTAATAAGAGGATGCTGGTAATGTACAGCAGAGGAGGGGTTAATAAGAGGATGCTGGTAATGTCCGGCAGAGCAGGAGTTAATAAGAGGATGCTGGTAATGTACAGCAGGGGAGGGGTTAATAAGAGGATGCTGGAAATGTACAGCAGGGGAGGGGTTAATAAGAGGATGCTGGTAATGTACAGCAGGGAAGGGGTTAATAAGAGGATGCTGGTAATGTGCAGCAGGGGAGGGGTTAATAAGAGGATGCTGGTAATGTCCGGCAGAGCAGGAGTTAATAAGAGGATGCTGGTAATGTGCAGCAGGGGAGGGGTTAATAAGAGGATGCTGGTAATGTACAGCAGGAGAGGGGTTAAAGATGAGGATGCTGGGTAATGTACAGCAGAGGAGGGGTTAATAAGAGGATGCTGGTCATGTACAGCAGAGGAGGGGTTAATAAGAGGATGCTGGTAATGTACAGCAGGGGAGGGGTTAATAAGAGGATGCTGGTAATGTACAGCAGAGGAGGGGTTAATAAGAGGATGCTGGTAATGTCCGGCAGGGGAGGGGTTAATAAGAGGATTCTAGTAATGTACAGCAGAGCAGGGGTTAATAAGAGGATGCTGGGTAATGTACAGCAGAGGAGGGGTTAATAAGAGGATGCTGGTAATGTAGAGCAGGGGAGGGGTTAATAAGAAGATGCTGGTAATGTACAGCTGAGGAGGGGTTAATAAGAGGATGCTGGTAATGTACAGCAGAGGAGGGGTTAATAAGAGGATGCTGGTAATGTACAGCAGGAGAGGGGTTAATAAGAGGATGCTGGTAATGTACAGCAGAGGAGGGGTTAATAAGAGGATGTTGGTAATGTACAGCAGAGGAGGGGTTAATAAGAGGATGCTGGTAATGTACAGCAGGGGAGGGGTTAATAAGAGGATGCTGGTAATGTACAGCAGGGGAGGGGTTAATAAGAGGATGCTGGTAATGTACAGCAGAGAAGGGGTTAATAAGAGGATGCTGGTAATGTGCATCAGAGGAGGGGTTAATAAGAGGATGCTGGTAATGTGCATCAGAGGAGGGGTTAATAAGAGGATGCTGGTAATGTACAGCAGGGGAGGGGTTAATAGGAGGATGCTGGTAATGTACAGCAGGGGAGGGGTTAATAAGAGGATGCTGGTAATGTACAGCAGAGGAGGGGTTAATAAGAGGATGCTGGTAATGTCAGGCAGGGGAGGGGTTAATAAGAGGATGCTGGTAATGTACAGCAGAGCAGGGGTTAATAAGAGGATGCTGGTAATGTACAGCAGAACAGGGGTTAATAAGAGGATGCTGGTAATGTACAGCAGAGGAGGGGTTAATAAGAGGATGCTGGGTAATGTACAGCAGAGGAGGGGTTAATAAGAGGATGCTGGTAATGTACAGCAGGGGAGGGGTTAATAAGGGGATGCTGGTAATGTACAGCAGAGGAGGGGTTAATAAGAGGATGCTGGGTAATGTACAGCAGGAGAGGGGTTAATAGGAGGATGCTGGGTAATGTACAGCAGGGGAGGGGTTAATAAGAGGATGCTGGTAATGTACAGCAGGAGAGGGGTTAAAGATGAGGATGCTGGGTAATGTACAGCAGAGGAGGGGTTAATAAGAGGATGCTGGTAATGTGCAGCAGGGGAGGGGTTAATAAGAGGATGCTGGTAATGTCCGGCAGAGCAGGGGTTAATAAGAGGATGCTGGTAATGTACAGCAGGGGAGGGGTTAATAAGAGGATGCTGGTAATGTCCGGCAGAGCAGGGGTTAATAAGAGGATGCTGGTAATGTACAGCAGGGGAGGGGTTAATAGGAGGATGCTGGTAATGTACAGGAGGGGAGGGGTTAATAAGAGGATGCTGGTAATGTCCGGCAGAGCAGGGGTTAATAAGAGGATGCTGGTAATGTACAGCAGAGGAGGGGTTAATAAGAGGATGCTGGTAATGTCCGGCAGAGCAGGAGTTAATAAGAGGATGCTGGTAATGTACAGCAGGAGAAGGGTTAATAAGAGGATGCTGGAAATGTACAGCAGGGGAGGGGTTAATAAGAGGATGCTGGTAATGTACAGCAGGGGAGGGGTTAATAAGAGGATGCTGGTAATGTACAGCAGAAGAGGGGTTAATAAGAGGATGCTGGTAATGTCCGGCAGAGCAGGAGTTAATAAGAGGATGCTGGTAATGTGCAGCAGGGGAGGGGTTAATAAGAGGATGCTGGTAATGTACAGCAGGAGAGGGGTTAAAGATGAGGATGCTGGGTAATGTACAGCAGGAGAGGGGTTAATAGGAGGATGCTGGTAATGTACAGCAGGAGAGGGGTTAATAGGAGGATGCTGGTAATCTCCGGCAGAGGAGGGGTTAATAAGAGGATGCTGGGTAATGTACAGCAGGAGAGGGGTTAATAGGAGGATGCTGGTAATGTGCAGCAGGGGAGGGGTTAATAAGAGGATGCTGGTAATGTCCGGCAGAGCAGGGGTTAATAAGAGGATGCTGGTAATGTACAGCAGGGGAGGGGTTAATACGAGGATGCTGGTAATGTACAGCAGGAGAGGGGTTAAAGCTGAGGATGCTGGGTAATGTACAGCAGAGGAGGGGTTAATAAGAGGATGCTGGTCATGTGCAGCAGAGGAGGGGTTAATAAAAGGATGCTGGTAATGTACAGCAGGGGAGGGGTTAATAAGAGGATGCTGGTAATGTACAGCAGAGGAGGGGTTAATAAGAGGATGCTGGTAATGTCCGGCAGGGGAGGGGTTAATAAGAGGATGCTGGTAATGTACAGCAGAGCAGGGGTTAATAAGAGGATGCTGGTAATGTGCAGCAGAGGAGGGGTTAATAAGTGGATGCTGGTAATGTACGGCAGGGGAGGGGTTAATAAGAGGATGCTGAGTAATGTACAGCAGAGGAGGGGTTAATAAGAGGATGCTGGATAATGTACAGCAGAGGAGGGGTTAATAAGAGGATGCTGGTAATGTACAGCAGGGGAGGGGTTAATAAGGGGATGCTGGGTAATGTACAGCAGGGGAGGGGTTAATAAGAGGATGCTGGTAATGTACAGCAGGGGGGTTAATAAGAGGATGCTGGTAATGTACAGCTGGGGAGGGGTTAATAAGAGGATGCTGGTAATGTACAGCAGAGGAGGAGTTAATAAGAGGATGCTGGGTAATGTAAAGCAGGAGAGGGGTTAATAGGAGGATGCTGGGTAATGTACAGCAGGGGAGGGGTTAAGAGGATGCTGGGTAATGTACAGCAGAGGAGGGGTTAATAAGAGGATGCTGGTAATGTGTAGCAGGGGAGGGGTTAATAAGAGGATGCTGGTAATGTTCGGCAGAGCAGGGGTTAATAGGAGGATGCTGGTAATGTACAGCAGGGGAGGGGTTAATAAGAGGATGCTGGTAATGTACAGCAGGAGAGGGGTTAAAGATGAGGATGCTGGGTAATGTACAGCAGAGGAGGGGTTAATAAGAGGATGCTGGTCATGTACAGCAGAGGAGGGGTTAATAAGAGGATGCTGGTAATGTACAGCAGGGGAGGGGTTAATAAGAGGATGCTGGTAATGTACAGCAGAGGAGGGGTTAATAAGAGGATGCTGGTAATGTCCGGCAGGGGAGGGGTTAATAAGAGGATGCTGGTAATGTACAGCAGAGCAGGGGTTAATAAGAGGATGCTGGTAATGTCCGGCAGGGGAGGGGTTAATAAGAGGATGCTGGTAATGTACAGCATAGCAGGGGTTAATAAGAGGATGCTGGTAATGTACAGCAGGGGAGGGGTTAATAAGAGGATGCTGGTAATGTACAGCAGGAGAGGGGTTAAAGATGAGGATGCTGGGTAATGTACAGCAGAGGAGGGGTTAATAAGAGGATGCTGGTAATGTGCAGCAGGGGAGGGGTTAATAAGAGGATGCTGGTAATGTCCGGCAGAGCAGGGGTTAATAAGAGGATGCTGGTAATGTACAGCAGGGGAGGGGTTAATAAGAGGATGCTGGTAATGTCCGGCAGAGCAGGGGTTAATAAGAGGATGCTGGTAATGTACAGCAGGGGAGGGGTTAATAGGAGGATGCTGGTAATGTACAGGAGGGGAGGGGTTAATAAGAGGATGCTGGTAATGTCCGGCAGAGCAGGGGTTAATAAGAGGATGCTGGTAATGTACAGCAGAGGAGGGGTTAATAAGAGGATGCTGGTAATGTCCGGCAGAGCAGGAGTTAATAAGAGGATGCTGGTAATGTACAGCAGGAGAAGGGTTAATAAGAGGATGCTGGAAATGTACAGCAGGGGAGGGGTTAATAAGAGGATGCTGGTAATGTACAGCAGGGGAGGGGTTAATAAGAGGATGCTGGTAATGTACAGCAGAAGAGGGGTTAATAAGAGGATGCTGGTAATGTCCGGCAGAGCAGGAGTTAATAAGAGGATGCTGGTAATGTGCAGCAGGGGAGGGGTTAATAAGAGGATGCTGGTAATGTACAGCAGGAGAGGGGTTAAAGATGAGGATGCTGGGTAATGTACAGCAGGAGAGGGGTTAATAGGAGGATGCTGGTAATGTACAGCAGGAGAGGGGTTAATAGGAGGATGCTGGTAATCTCCGGCAGAGGAGGGGTTAATAAGAGGATGCTGGGTAATGTACAGCAGGAGAGGGGTTAATAGGAGGATGCTGGTAATGTACAGCAGGGGAGGGGTTAATAAGAGGATGATGGTAATGTCCGACAGAGCAGGGGTTAATAAGAGGATGCTGGTAATGTACAGCAGAGGAGGGGTTAATAAGAGGATGCTGGTAATGTCCGGCAGAGCAGGAGTTAATAAGAGGATGCTGGTAATGTACAGCAGGGGAGGGGTTAATAAGAGGATGCTGGAAATGTACAGCAGGGGAGGGGTTAATAAGAGGATGCTGGTAATGTACAGCAGGGAAGGGGTTAATAAGAGGATGCTGGTAATGTGCAGCAGGGGAGGGGTTAATAAGAGGATGCTGGTAATGTCCGGCAGAGCAGGAGTTAATAAGAGGATGCTGGTAATGTGCAGCAGGGGAGGGGTTAATAAGAGGATGCTGGTAATGTACAGCAGGAGAGGGGTTAAAGATGAGGATGCTGGGTAATGTACAGCAGAGGAGGGGTTAATAAGAGGATGCTGGTCATGTACAGCAGAGGAGGGGTTAATAAGAGGATGCTGGTAATGTACAGCAGGGGAGGGGTTAATAAGAGGATGCTGGTAATGTACAGCAGAGGAGGGGTTAATAAGAGGATGCTGGTAATGTCCGGCAGGGGAGGGGTTAATAAGAGGATTCTAGTAATGTACAGCAGAGCAGGGGTTAATAAGAGGATGCTGGGTAATGTACAGCAGAGGAGGGGTTAATAAGAGGATGCTGGTAATGTAGAGCAGGGGAGGGGTTAATAAGAAGATGCTGGTAATGTACAGCTGAGGAGGGGTTAATAAGAGGATGCTGGTAATGTACAGCAGAGGAGGGGTTAATAAGAGGATGCTGGTAATGTACAGCAGGAGAGGGGTTAATAAGAGGATGCTGGTAATGTACAGCAGAGGAGGGGTTAATAAGAGGATGTTGGTAATGTACAGCAGAGGAGGGGTTAATAAGAGGATGCTGGTAATGTACAGCAGGGGAGGGGTTAATAAGAGGATGCTGGTAATGTACAGCAGGGGAGGGGTTAATAAGAGGATGCTGGTAATGTACAGCAGAGAAGGGGTTAATAAGAGGATGCTGGTAATGTGCATCAGAGGAGGGGTTAATAAGAGGATGCTGGTAATGTGCATCAGAGGAGGGGTTAATAAGAGGATGCTGGTAATGTACAGCAGGGGAGGGGTTAATAGGAGGATGCTGGTAATGTACAGCAGGGGAGGGGTTAATAAGAGGATGCTGGTAATGTACAGCAGAGGAGGGGTTAATAAGAGGATGCTGGTAATGTCAGGCAGGGGAGGGGTTAATAAGAGGATGCTGGTAATGTACAGCAGAGCAGGGGTTAATAAGAGGATGCTGGTAATGTACAGCAGAACAGGGGTTAATAAGAGGATGCTGGTAATGTACAGCAGAGGAGGGGTTAATAAGAGGATGCTGGGTAATGTACAGCAGAGGAGGGGTTAATAAGAGGATGCTGGTAATGTACAGCAGGGGAGGGGTTAATAAGGGGATGCTGGTAATGTACAGCAGAGGAGGGGTTAATAAGAGGATGCTGGGTAATGTACAGCAGGAGAGGGGTTAATAGGAGGATGCTGGGTAATGTACAGCAGGGGAGGTGTTAAGAGGATGATGGGTAATGTACAGCAGAGGAGTGGTTAATAAGAGGATGCTGGGTAATGTACAGCAGGAGAGGGGTTAATAGGAGGATGCTGGTAATGTACAGCAGTATAGGTGTTAATAGGAGGATGCTGGTAATCTCCGGCAGAGGAGGGGTTAACAAGAGGATGCTGGGTAATGTACAGTAGGAGAGGGGTTAATAGGAGGATGCTGGTAATGTACAGGAGGGGAGGGGTTAATAAGAGGATGCTGGTAATGTCTGGCAGAGCAGGGGTTAATAAGAGGATGCTGGTAATGTACAGCAGAGGAGGGGTTAATAAGAGGATGCTGGTAATGTCCGGCAGAGCAGGAGTTAATAAGAGGATGCTGGTAATGTACAGCAGGGGAGGGGTCAATAAGAGGATGCTGGTAATGTGCAGCAGGGGAGGGGTTAATAAGAGGATGCTGGTAATGTCCGGCAGAGCAGGAGTTAATAAGAGGATGCTGGTAATGTGCAGCAGGGGAGGGATTAATAAGAGGATGCTGGTAATGTACAGCAGGGGAGGGGTTAATAAGGATGCTGGTAATGTACAGCAGGAGAGGGGTTAAAGATGAGGATGCTGGGTAATGTACAGCAGAGGAGGGGTTAATAAGAGGATGCTGGTAATGTGCAGCAGGGGAGGGGTTAATAAGAGGATGCTGGTAATGTCCGGCAGAGCAGGGGTTAATAAGAGGATGCTGGTAATGTACAGCAGGGGAGGGGTTAATACGAGGATGCTGGTAATGTACAGCAGGAGAGGGGTTAAAGCTGAGGATGCTGGGTAATGTACAGCAGAGGAGGGGTTAATAAGAGGATGCTGGTCATGTGCAGCAGAGGAGGGGTTAATAAGAGGATGCTGGTAATGTACAGCAGGGGAGGGGTTAATAAGAGGATGCTGGTAATGTACAGCAGAGGAGGGGTTAATAAGAGGATGCTGGTAATGTCCGGCAGGGGAGGGGTTAATAAGAGGATGCTGGTAATGTACAGCAGAGCAGGGGTTAATAAGAGGATGCTGGTAATGTGCAGCAGAGGAGGGGTTAATAAGTGGATGCTGGTAATGTACGGCAGGGGAGGGGTTAATAAGAGGATGCTGAGTAATGTACAGCAGAGGAGGGGTTAATAAGAGGATGCTGGGTAATGTACAGCAGAGGAGGGGTTAATAAGAGGATGCTGCTAATGTACAGCAGGGGAGGGGTTAATAAGGGGATGCTGGGTAATGTACAGCAGGGGAGGGGTTAATAAGAGGATGCTGGTAATGTACAGCAGAGGAGGGGTTAATAAGAGGATGCTGGTAATGTCAGGCAGGGGAGGGGTTAATAAGAGGATGCTGGTAATGTACAGCAGAGCAGGGGTTAATAAGAGGATGCTGGTAATGTACAGCAGAGCAGGGGTTAATAAGAGGATGCTGGTAATGTACAGCAGAGGAGGGGTTAATAAGAGGATGCTGGGTAATGTACAGCAGAGGAGGGGTTAATAAGAGGATGCTGGTAATGTACAGCAGGGGAGGGGTTAATAAGGGGATGCTGGTAATGTACAGCAGAGGAGGGGTTAATAAGAGGATGCTGGGTAATGTACAGCAGGAGAGGGGTTAATAGGAGGATGCTGGGTAATGTACAGCAGGGGAGGTGTTAAGAGGATGATGGGTAATGTACAGCAGAGGAGTGGTTAATAAGAGGATGCTGGGTAATGTACAGCAGGAGAGGGGTTAATAGGAGGATGCTGGTAATGTACAGCAGTATAGGTGTTAATAGGAGGATGCTGGTAATCTCCGGCAGAGGAGGGGTTAACAAGAGGATGCTGGGTAATGTACAGCAGGAGAGGGGTTAATAGGAGGATGCTGGTAATGTACAGGAGGGGAGGGGTTAATAAGAGGATGCTGGTAATGTCTGGCAGAGCAGGGGTTAATAAGAGGATGCTGGTAATGTACAGCAGAGGAGGGGTTAATAAGAGGATGCTGGTAATGTCCGGCAGAGCAGGAGTTAATAAGAGGATGCTGGTAATGTACAGCAGGGGAGGGGTCAATAAGAGGATGCTGGTAATGTGCAGCAGGGGAGGGGTTAATAAGAGGATGCTGGTAATGTCCGGCAGAGCAGGAGTTAATAAGAGGATGCTGGTAATGTGCAGCAGGGGAGGGATTAATAAGAGGATGCTGGTAATGTACAGCAGGGGAGGGGTTAATAAGGATGCTGGTAATGTACAGCAGGAGAGGGGTTAAAGATGAGGATGCTGGGTAATGTACAGCAGAGGAGGGGTTAATAAGAGGATGCTGGTAATGTGCAGCAGGGGAGGGGTTAATAAGAGGATGCTGGTAATGTCCGGCAGAGCAGGGGTTAATAAGAGGATGCTGGTAATGTACAGCAGGGGAGGGGTTAATACGAGGATGCTGGTAATGTACAGCAGGAGAGGGGTTAAAGCTGAGGATGCTGGGTAATGTACAGCAGAGGAGGGGTTAATAAGAGGATGCTGGTCATGTGCAGCAGAGGAGGGGTTAATAAAAGGATGCTGGTAATGTACAGCAGGGGAGGGGTTAATAAGAGGATGCTGGTAATGTACAGCAGAGGAGGGGTTAATAAGAGGATGCTGGTAATGTCCGGCAGGGGAGGGGTTAATAAGAGGATGCTGGTAATGTACAGCAGAGCAGGGGTTAATAAGAGGATGCTGGTAATGTGCAGCAGAGGAGGGGTTAATAAGTAGATGCTGGTAATGTACGGCAGGGGAGGGGTTAATAAGAGGATGCTGAGTAATGTACAGCAGAGGAGGGGTTAATAAGAGGATGCTGGATAATGTACAGCAGAGGAGGGGTTAATAAGAGGATGCTGGTAATGTACAGCAGGGGAGGGGTTAATAAGGGGATGCTGGGTAATGTACAGCAGGGGAGGGGTTAATAAGAGGATGCTGGTAATGTACAGCAGGGGGGTTAATAAGAGGATGCTGGTAATGTACAGCTGGGGAGGGGTTAATAAGAGGATGCTGGTAATGTACAGCAGAGGAGGAGTTAATAAGAGGATGCTGGGTAATGTAAAGCAGGAGAGGGGTTAATAGGAGGATGCTGGGTAATGTACAGCAGGGGAGGGGTTAAGAGGATGCTGGGTAATGTACAGCAGAGGAGGGGTTAATAAGAGGATGCTGGTAATGTGTAGCAGGGGAGGGGTTAATAAGAGGATGCTGGTAATGTTCGGCAGAGCAGGGGTTAATAGGAGGATGCTGGTAATGTACAGCAGGGGAGGGGTTAATAAGAGGATGCTGGTAATGTACAGCAGGAGAGGGGTTAAAGATGAGGATGCTGGGTAATGTACAGCAGAGGAGGGGTTAATAAGAGGATGCTGGTCATGTACAGCAGAGGAGGGGTTAATAAGAGGATGCTGGTAATGTACAGCAGGGGAGGGGTTAATAAGAGGATGCTGGTAATGTACAGCAGAGGAGGGGTTAATAAGAGGATGCTGGTAATGTCCGGCAGGGGAGGGGTTAATAAGAGGATGCTGGTAATGTACAGCAGAGCAGGGGTTAATAAGAGGATGCTGGTAATGTCCGGCAGGGGAGGGGTTAATAAGAGGATGCTGGTAATGTACAGCATAGCAGGGGTTAATAAGAGGATGCTGGTAATGTACAGCAGGGGAGGGGTTAATAAGAGGATGCTGGTAATGTACAGCAGGAGAGGGGTTAAAGATGAGGATGCTGGGTAATGTACAGCAGAGGAGGGGTTAATAAGAGGATGCTGGTAATGTGCAGCAGGGGAGGGGTTAATAAGAGGATGCTGGTAATGTCCGGCAGAGCAGGGGTTAATAAGAGGATGCTGGTAATGTACAGCAGGGGAGGGGTTAATAAGAGGATGCTGGTAATGTCCGGCAGAGCAGGGGTTAATAAGAGGATGCTGGTAATGTACAGCAGGGGAGGGGTTAATAGGAGGATGCTGGTAATGTACAGGAGGGGAGGGGTTAATAAGAGGATGCTGGTAATGTCCGGCAGAGCAGGGGTTAATAAGAGGATGCTGGTAATGTACAGCAGAGGAGGGGTTAATAAGAGGATGCTGGTAATGTCCGGCAGAGCAGGAGTTAATAAGAGGATGCTGGTAATGTACAGCAGGAGAAGGGTTAATAAGAGGATGCTGGAAATGTACAGCAGGGGAGGGGTTAATAAGAGGATGCTGGTAATGTACAGCAGGGGAGGGGTTAATAAGAGGATGCTGGTAATGTACAGCAGAAGAGGGGTTAATAAGAGGATGCTGGTAATGTCCGGCAGAGCAGGAGTTAATAAGAGGATGCTGGTAATGTGCAGCAGGGGAGGGGTTAATAAGAGGATGCTGGTAATGTACAGCAGGAGAGGGGTTAAAGATGAGGATGCTGGGTAATGTACAGCAGGAGAGGGGTTAATAGGAGGATGCTGGTAATGTACAGCAGGAGAGGGGTTAATAGGAGGATGCTGGTAATCTCCGGCAGAGGAGGGGTTAATAAGAGGATGCTGGGTAATGTACAGCAGGAGAGGGGTTAATAGGAGGATGCTGGTAATGTACAGCAGGGGAGGGGTTAATAAGAGGATGATGGTAATGTCCGACAGAGCAGGGGTTAATAAGAGGATGCTGGTAATGTACAGCAGAGGAGGGGTTAATAAGAGGATGCTGGTAATGTCCGGCAGAGCAGGAGTTAATAAGAGGATGCTGGTAATGTACAGCAGGGGAGGGGTTAATAAGAGGATGCTGGAAATGTACAGCAGGGGAGGGGTTAATAAGAGGATGCTGGTAATGTACAGCAGGGAAGGGGTTAATAAGAGGATGCTGGTAATGTGCAGCAGGGGAGGGGTTAATAAGAGGATGCTGGTAATGTCCGGCAGAGCAGGAGTTAATAAGAGGATGCTGGTAATGTGCAGCAGGGGAGGGGTTAATAAGAGGATGCTGGTAATGTACAGCAGGAGAGGGGTTAAAGATGAGGATGCTGGGTAATGTACAGCAGAGGAGGGGTTAATAAGAGGATGCTGGTCATGTACAGCAGAGGAGGGGTTAATAAGAGGATGCTGGTAATGTACAGCAGGGGAGGGGTTAATAAGAGGATGCTGGTAATGTACAGCAGAGGAGGGGTTAATAAGAGGATGCTGGTAATGTCCGGCAGGGGAGGGGTTAATAAGAGGATTCTAGTAATGTACAGCAGAGCAGGGGTTAATAAGAGGATGCTGGGTAATGTACAGCAGAGGAGGGGTTAATAAGAGGATGCTGGTAATGTAGAGCAGGGGAGGGGTTAATAAGAAGATGCTGGTAATGTACAGCTGAGGAGGGGTTAATAAGAGGATGCTGGTAATGTACAGCAGAGGAGGGGTTAATAAGAGGATGCTGGTAATGTACAGCAGGAGAGGGGTTAATAAGAGGATGCTGGTAATGTACAGCAGAGGAGGGGTTAATAAGAGGATGTTGGTAATGTACAGCAGAGGAGGGGTTAATAAGAGGATGCTGGTAATGTACAGCAGGGGAGGGGTTAATAAGAGGATGCTGGTAATGTACAGCAGGGGAGGGGTTAATAAGAGGATGCTGGTAATGTACAGCAGAGAAGGGGTTAATAAGAGGATGCTGGTAATGTGCATCAGAGGAGGGGTTAATAAGAGGATGCTGGTAATGTGCATCAGAGGAGGGGTTAATAAGAGGATGCTGGTAATGTACAGCAGGGGAGGGGTTAATAGGAGGATGCTGGTAATGTACAGCAGGGGAGGGGTTAATAAGAGGATGCTGGTAATGTACAGCAGAGGAGGGGTTAATAAGAGGATGCTGGTAATGTCAGGCAGGGGAGGGGTTAATAAGAGGATGCTGGTAATGTACAGCAGAGCAGGGGTTAATAAGAGGATGCTGGTAATGTACAGCAGAGCAGGGGTTAATAAGAGGATGCTGGTAATGTACAGCAGAGGAGGGGTTAATAAGAGGATGCTGGGTAATGTACAGCAGAGGAGGGGTTAATAAGAGGATGCTGGTAATGTACAGCAGGGGAGGGGTTAATAAGGGGATGCTGGTAATGTACAGCAGGAGAGGGGTTAATAGGAGGATGCTGGTAATGTACAGCAGGGGAGGGGTTAATAAGAGGATGATGGTAATGTCCGACAGAGCAGGGGTTAATAAGAGGATGCTGGTAATGTACAGCAGAGGAGGGGTTAATAAGAGGATGCTGGTAATGTCCGGCAGAGCAGGAGTTAATAAGAGGATGCTGGTAATGTACAGCAGGGGAGGGGTTAATAAGAGGATGCTGGAAATGTACAGCAGGGGAGGGGTTAATAAGAGGATGCTGGTAATGTACAGCAGGGAAGGGGTTAATAAGAGGATGCTGGTAATGTGCAGCAGGGGAGGGGTTAATAAGAGGATGCTGGTAATGTCCGGCAGAGCAGGAGTTAATAAGAGGATGCTGGTAATGTGCAGCAGGGGAGGGGTTAATAAGAGGATGCTGGTAATGTACAGCAGGAGAGGGGTTAAAGATGAGGATGCTGGGTAATGTACAGCAGAGGAGGGGTTAATAAGAGGATGCTGGTCATGTACAGCAGAGGAGGGGTTAATAAGAGGATGCTGGTAATGTACAGCAGGGGAGGGGTTAATAAGAGGATGCTGGTAATGTACAGCAGAGGAGGGGTTAATAAGAGGATGCTGGTAATGTCCGGCAGGGGAGGGGTTAATAAGAGGATTCTAGTAATGTACAGCAGAGCAGGGGTTAATAAGAGGATGCTGGGTAATGTACAGCAGAGGAGGGGTTAATAAGAGGATGCTGGTAATGTAGAGCAGGGGAGGGGTTAATAAGAAGATGCTGGTAATGTACAGCTGAGGAGGGGTTAATAAGAGGATGCTGGTAATGTACAGCAGAGGAGGGGTTAATAAGAGGATGCTGGTAATGTACAGCAGGAGAGGGGTTAATAAGAGGATGCTGGTAATGTACAGCAGAGGAGGGGTTAATAAGAGGATGTTGGTAATGTACAGCAGAGGAGGGGTTAATAAGAGGATGCTGGTAATGTACAGCAGGGGAGGGGTTAATAAGAGGATGCTGGTAATGTACAGCAGGGGAGGGGTTAATAAGAGGATGCTGGTAATGTACAGCAGAGAAGGGGTTAATAAGAGGATGCTGGTAATGTGCATCAGAGGAGGGGTTAATAAGAGGATGCTGGTAATGTGCATCAGAGGAGGGGTTAATAAGAGGATGCTGGTAATGTACAGCAGGGGAGGGGTTAATAGGAGGATGCTGGTAATGTACAGCAGGGGAGGGGTTAATAAGAGGATGCTGGTAATGTACAGCAGAGGAGGGGTTAATAAGAGGATGCTGGTAATGTCAGGCAGGGGAGGGGTTAATAAGAGGATGCTGGTAATGTACAGCAGAGCAGGGGTTAATAAGAGGATGCTGGTAATGTACAGCAGAACAGGGGTTAATAAGAGGATGCTGGTAATGTACAGCAGAGGAGGGGTTAATAAGAGGATGCTGGGTAATGTACAGCAGAGGAGGGGTTAATAAGAGGATGCTGGTAATGTACAGCAGGGGAGGGGTTAATAAGGGGATGCTGGTAATGTACAGCAGAGGAGGGGTTAATAAGAGGATGCTGGGTAATGTACAGCAGGAGAGGGGTTAATAGGAGGATGCTGGGTAATGTACAGCAGGGGAGGTGTTAAGAGGATGATGGGTAATGTACAGCAGAGGAGTGGTTAATAAGAGGATGCTGGGTAATGTACAGCAGGAGAGGGGTTAATAGGAGGATGCTGGTAATGTACAGCAGTATAGGTGTTAATAGGAGGATGCTGGTAATCTCCGGCAGAGGAGGGGTTAACAAGAGGATGCTGGGTAATGTACAGTAGGAGAGGGGTTAATAGGAGGATGCTGGTAATGTACAGGAGGGGAGGGGTTAATAAGAGGATGCTGGTAATGTCTGGCAGAGCAGGGGTTAATAAGAGGATGCTGGTAATGTACAGCAGAGGAGGGGTTAATAAGAGGATGCTGGTAATGTCCGGCAGAGCAGGAGTTAATAAGAGGATGCTGGTAATGTACAGCAGGGGAGGGGTCAATAAGAGGATGCTGGTAATGTGCAGCAGGGGAGGGGTTAATAAGAGGATGCTGGTAATGTCCGGCAGAGCAGGAGTTAATAAGAGGATGCTGGTAATGTGCAGCAGGGGAGGGATTAATAAGAGGATGCTGGTAATGTACAGCAGGGGAGGGGTTAATAAGGATGCTGGTAATGTACAGCAGGAGAGGGGTTAAAGATGAGGATGCTGGGTAATGTACAGCAGAGGAGGGGTTAATAAGAGGATGCTGGTAATGTGCAGCAGGGGAGGGGTTAATAAGAGGATGCTGGTAATGTCCGGCAGAGCAGGGGTTAATAAGAGGATGCTGGTAATGTACAGCAGGGGAGGGGTTAATACGAGGATGCTGGTAATGTACAGCAGGAGAGGGGTTAAAGCTGAGGATGCTGGGTAATGTACAGCAGAGGAGGGGTTAATAAGAGGATGCTGGTCATGTGCAGCAGAGGAGGGGTTAATAAGAGGATGCTGGTAATGTACAGCAGGGGAGGGGTTAATAAGAGGATGCTGGTAATGTACAGCAGAGGAGGGGTTAATAAGAGGATGCTGGTAATGTCCGGCAGGGGAGGGGTTAATAAGAGGATGCTGGTAATGTACAGCAGAGCAGGGGTTAATAAGAGGATGCTGGTAATGTGCAGCAGAGGAGGGGTTAATAAGTGGATGCTGGTAATGTACGGCAGGGGAGGGGTTAATAAGAGGATGCTGAGTAATGTACAGCAGAGGAGGGGTTAATAAGAGGATGCTGGGTAATGTACAGCAGAGGAGGGGTTAATAAGAGGATGCTGCTAATGTACAGCAGGGGAGGGGTTAATAAGGGGATGCTGGGTAATGTACAGCAGGGGAGGGGTTAATAAGAGGATGCTGGTAATGTACAGCAGAGGAGGGGTTAATAAGAGGATGCTGGTAATGTCAGGCAGGGGAGGGGTTAATAAGAGGATGCTGGTAATGTACAGCAGAGCAGGGGTTAATAAGAGGATGCTGGTAATGTACAGCAGAGCAGGGGTTAATAAGAGGATGCTGGTAATGTACAGCAGAGGAGGGGTTAATAAGAGGATGCTGGGTAATGTACAGCAGAGGAGGGGTTAATAAGAGGATGCTGGTAATGTACAGCAGGGGAGGGGTTAATAAGGGGATGCTGGTAATGTACAGCAGAGGAGGGGTTAATAAGAGGATGCTGGGTAATGTACAGCAGGAGAGGGGTTAATAGGAGGATGCTGGGTAATGTACAGCAGGGGAGGTGTTAAGAGGATGATGGGTAATGTACAGCAGAGGAGTGGTTAATAAGAGGATGCTGGGTAATGTACAGCAGGAGAGGGGTTAATAGGAGGATGCTGGTAATGTACAGCAGTATAGGTGTTAATAGGAGGATGCTGGTAATCTCCGGCAGAGGAGGGGTTAACAAGAGGATGCTGGGTAATGTACAGCAGGAGAGGGGTTAATAGGAGGATGCTGGTAATGTACAGGAGGGGAGGGGTTAATAAGAGGATGCTGGTAATGTCTGGCAGAGCAGGGGTTAATAAGAGGATGCTGGTAATGTACAGCAGAGGAGGGGTTAATAAGAGGATGCTGGTAATGTCCGGCAGAGCAGGAGTTAATAAGAGGATGCTGGTAATGTACAGCAGGGGAGGGGTCAATAAGAGGATGCTGGTAATGTGCAGCAGGGGAGGGGTTAATAAGAGGATGCTGGTAATGTCCGGCAGAGCAGGAGTTAATAAGAGGATGCTGGTAATGTGCAGCAGGGGAGGGATTAATAAGAGGATGCTGGTAATGTACAGCAGGGGAGGGGTTAATAAGGATGCTGGTAATGTACAGCAGGAGAGGGGTTAAAGATGAGGATGCTGGGTAATGTACAGCAGAGGAGGGGTTAATAAGAGGATGCTGGTAATGTGCAGCAGGGGAGGGGTTAATAAGAGGATGCTGGTAATGTCCGGCAGAGCAGGGGTTAATAAGAGGATGCTGGTAATGTACAGCAGGGGAGGGGTTAATACGAGGATGCTGGTAATGTACAGCAGGAGAGGGGTTAAAGCTGAGGATGCTGGGTAATGTACAGCAGAGGAGGGGTTAATAAGAGGATGCTGGTCATGTGCAGCAGAGGAGGGGTTAATAAAAGGATGCTGGTAATGTACAGCAGGGGAGGGGTTAATAAGAGGATGCTGGTAATGTACAGCAGAGGAGGGGTTAATAAGAGGATGCTGGTAATGTCCGGCAGGGGAGGGGTTAATAAGAGGATGCTGGTAATGTACAGCAGAGCAGGGGTTAATAAGAGGATGCTGGTAATGTGCAGCAGAGGAGGGGTTAATAAGTAGATGCTGGTAATGTACGGCAGGGGAGGGGTTAATAAGAGGATGCTGAGTAATGTACAGCAGAGGAGGGGTTAATAAGAGGATGCTGGATAATGTACAGCAGAGGAGGGGTTAATAAGAGGATGCTGGTAATGTACAGCAGGGGAGGGGTTAATAAGGGGATGCTGGGTAATGTACAGCAGGGGAGGGGTTAATAAGAGGATGCTGGTAATGTACAGCAGGGGGGTTAATAAGAGGATGCTGGTAATGTACAGCTGGGGAGGGGTTAATAAGAGGATGCTGGTAATGTACAGCAGAGGAGGAGTTAATAAGAGGATGCTGGGTAATGTAAAGCAGGAGAGGGGTTAATAGGAGGATGCTGGGTAATGTACAGCAGGGGAGGGGTTAAGAGGATGCTGGGTAATGTACAGCAGAGGAGGGGTTAATAAGAGGATGCTGGTAATGTGTAGCAGGGGAGGGGTTAATAAGAGGATGCTGGTAATGTTCGGCAGAGCAGGGGTTAATAGGAGGATGCTGGTAATGTACAGCAGGGGAGGGGTTAATAAGAGGATGCTGGTAATGTACAGCAGGAGAGGGGTTAAAGATGAGGATGCTGGGTAATGTACAGCAGAGGAGGGGTTAATAAGAGGATGCTGGTCATGTACAGCAGAGGAGGGGTTAATAAGAGGATGCTGGTAATGTACAGCAGGGGAGGGGTTAATAAGAGGATGCTGGTAATGTACAGCAGAGGAGGGGTTAATAAGAGGATGCTGGTAATGTCCGGCAGGGGAGGGGTTAATAAGAGGATGCTGGTAATGTACAGCAGAGCAGGGGTTAATAAGAGGATGCTGGTAATGTCCGGCAGGGGAGGGGTTAATAAGAGGATGCTGGTAATGTACAGCATAGCAGGGGTTAATAAGAGGATGCTGGTAATGTACAGCAGGGGAGGGGTTAATAAGAGGATGCTGGTAATGTACAGCAGGAGAGGGGTTAAAGATGAGGATGCTGGGTAATGTACAGCAGAGGAGGGGTTAATAAGAGGATGCTGGTAATGTGCAGCAGGGGAGGGGTTAATAAGAGGATGCTGGTAATGTCCGGCAGAGCAGGGGTTAATAAGAGGATGCTGGTAATGTACAGCAGGGGAGGGGTTAATAAGAGGATGCTGGTAATGTCCGGCAGAGCAGGGGTTAATAAGAGGATGCTGGTAATGTACAGCAGGGGAGGGGTTAATAGGAGGATGCTGGTAATGTACAGGAGGGGAGGGGTTAATAAGAGGATGCTGGTAATGTCCGGCAGAGCAGGGGTTAATAAGAGGATGCTGGTAATGTACAGCAGAGGAGGGGTTAATAAGAGGATGCTGGTAATGTCCGGCAGAGCAGGAGTTAATAAGAGGATGCTGGTAATGTACAGCAGGAGAAGGGTTAATAAGAGGATGCTGGAAATGTACAGCAGGGGAGGGGTTAATAAGAGGATGCTGGTAATGTACAGCAGGGGAGGGGTTAATAAGAGGATGCTGGTAATGTACAGCAGAAGAGGGGTTAATAAGAGGATGCTGGTAATGTCCGGCAGAGCAGGAGTTAATAAGAGGATGCTGGTAATGTGCAGCAGGGGAGGGGTTAATAAGAGGATGCTGGTAATGTACAGCAGGAGAGGGGTTAAAGATGAGGATGCTGGGTAATGTACAGCAGGAGAGGGGTTAATAGGAGGATGCTGGTAATGTACAGCAGGAGAGGGGTTAATAGGAGGATGCTGGTAATCTCCGGCAGAGGAGGGGTTAATAAGAGGATGCTGGGTAATGTACAGCAGGAGAGGGGTTAATAGGAGGATGCTGGTAATGTACAGCAGGGGAGGGGTTAATAAGAGGATGATGGTAATGTCCGACAGAGCAGGGGTTAATAAGAGGATGCTGGTAATGTACAGCAGAGGAGGGGTTAATAAGAGGATGCTGGTAATGTCCGGCAGAGCAGGAGTTAATAAGAGGATGCTGGTAATGTACAGCAGGGGAGGGGTTAATAAGAGGATGCTGGAAATGTACAGCAGGGGAGGGGTTAATAAGAGGATGCTGGTAATGTACAGCAGGGAAGGGGTTAATAAGAGGATGCTGGTAATGTGCAGCAGGGGAGGGGTTAATAAGAGGATGCTGGTAATGTCCGGCAGAGCAGGAGTTAATAAGAGGATGCTGGTAATGTGCAGCAGGGGAGGGGTTAATAAGAGGATGCTGGTAATGTACAGCAGGAGAGGGGTTAAAGATGAGGATGCTGGGTAATGTACAGCAGAGGAGGGGTTAATAAGAGGATGCTGGTCATGTACAGCAGAGGAGGGGTTAATAAGAGGATGCTGGTAATGTACAGCAGGGGAGGGGTTAATAAGAGGATGCTGGTAATGTACAGCAGAGGAGGGGTTAATAAGAGGATGCTGGTAATGTCCGGCAGGGGAGGGGTTAATAAGAGGATTCTAGTAATGTACAGCAGAGCAGGGGTTAATAAGAGGATGCTGGGTAATGTACAGCAGAGGAGGGGTTAATAAGAGGATGCTGGTAATGTAGAGCAGGGGAGGGGTTAATAAGAAGATGCTGGTAATGTACAGCTGAGGAGGGGTTAATAAGAGGATGCTGGTAATGTACAGCAGAGGAGGGGTTAATAAGAGGATGCTGGTAATGTACAGCAGGAGAGGGGTTAATAAGAGGATGCTGGTAATGTACAGCAGAGGAGGGGTTAATAAGAGGATGTTGGTAATGTACAGCAGAGGAGGGGTTAATAAGAGGATGCTGGTAATGTACAGCAGGGGAGGGGTTAATAAGAGGATGCTGGTAATGTACAGCAGGGGAGGGGTTAATAAGAGGATGCTGGTAATGTACAGCAGAGAAGGGGTTAATAAGAGGATGCTGGTAATGTGCATCAGAGGAGGGGTTAATAAGAGGATGCTGGTAATGTGCATCAGAGGAGGGGTTAATAAGAGGATGCTGGTAATGTACAGCAGGGGAGGGGTTAATAGGAGGATGCTGGTAATGTACAGCAGGGGAGGGGTTAATAAGAGGATGCTGGTAATGTACAGCAGAGGAGGGGTTAATAAGAGGATGCTGGTAATGTCAGGCAGGGGAGGGGTTAATAAGAGGATGCTGGTAATGTACAGCAGAGCAGGGGTTAATAAGAGGATGCTGGTAATGTACAGCAGAGCAGGGGTTAATAAGAGGATGCTGGTAATGTACAGCAGAGGAGGGGTTAATAAGAGGATGCTGGGTAATGTACAGCAGAGGAGGGGTTAATAAGAGGATGCTGGTAATGTACAGCAGGGGAGGGGTTAATAAGGGGATGCTGGTAATGTACAGCAGAGGAGGGGTTAATAAGAGGATGCTGGGTAATGTACAGCAGGAGAGGGGTTAATAGGAGGATGCTGGGTAATGTACAGCAGGGGAGGTGTTAAGAGGATGATGGGTAATGTACAGCAGAGGAGTGGTTAATAAGAGGATGCTGGGTAATGTACAGCAGGAGAGGGGTTAATAGGAGGATGCTGGTAATGTACAGCAGTATAGGTGTTAATAGGAGGATGCTGGTAATCTCCGGCAGAGGAGGGGTTAACAAGAGGATGCTGGGTAATGTACAGTAGGAGAGGGGTTAATAGGAGGATGCTGGTAATGTACAGGAGGGGAGGGGTTAATAAGAGGATGCTGGTAATGTCTGGCAGAGCAGGGGTTAATAAGAGGATGCTGGTAATGTACAGCAGAGGAGGGGTTAATAAGAGGATGCTGGTAATGTCCGGCAGAGCAGGAGTTAATAAGAGGATGCTGGTAATGTACAGCAGGGGAGGGGTCAATAAGAGGATGCTGGTAATGTGCAGCAGGGGAGGGGTTAATAAGAGGATGCTGGTAATGTCCGGCAGAGCAGGAGTTAATAAGAGGATGCTGGTAATGTGCAGCAGGGGAGGGATTAATAAGAGGATGCTGGTAATGTACAGCAGGGGAGGGGTTAATAAGGATGCTGGTAATGTACAGCAGGAGAGGGGTTAAAGATGAGGATGCTGGGTAATGTACAGCAGAGGAGGGGTTAATAAGAGGATGCTGGTAATGTGCAGCAGGGGAGGGGTTAATAAGAGGATGCTGGTAATGTCCGGCAGAGCAGGGGTTAATAAGAGGATGCTGGTAATGTACAGCAGGGGAGGGATTAATAAGAGGATGCTGGTAATGTACAGCAGGGGAGGGGTTAATAAGGATGCTGGTAATGTACAGCAGGAGAGGGGTTAAAGATGAGGATGCTGGGTAATGTACAGCAGAGGAGGGGTTAATAAGAGGATGCTGGTAATGTGCAGCAGGGGAGGGGTTAATAAGAGGATGCTGGTAATGTCCGGCAGAGCAGGGGTTAATAAGAGGATGCTGGTAATGTACAGCAGGGGAGGGGTTAATACGAGGATGCTGGTAATGTACAGCAGGAGAGGGGTTAAAGCTGAGGATGCTGGGTAATGTACAGCAGAGGAGGGGTTAATAAGAGGATGCTGGTCATGTGCAGCAGAGGAGGGGTTAATAAAAGGATGCTGGTAATGTACAGCAGGGGAGGGGTTAATAAGAGGATGCTGGTAATGTACAGCAGAGGAGGGGTTAATAAGAGGATGCTGGTAATGTCCGGCAGGGGAGGGGTTAATAAGAGGATGCTGGTAATGTACAGCAGAGCAGGGGTTAATAAGAGGATGCTGGTAATGTGCAGCAGAGGAGGGGTTAATAAGTGGATGCTGGTAATGTACGGCAGGGGAGGGGTTAATAAGAGGATGCTGAGTAATGTACAGCAGAGGAGGGGTTAATAAGAGGATGCTGGATAATGTACAGCAGAGGAGGGGTTAATAAGAGGATGCTGGTAATGTACAGCAGGGGAGGGGTTAATAAGGGGATGCTGGGTAATGTACAGCAGGGGAGGGGTTAATAAGAGGATGCTGGTAATGTACAGCAGGGGGGTTAATAAGAGGATGCTGGTAATGTACAGCTGGGGAGGGGTTAATAAGAGGATGCTGGTAATGTACAGCAGAGGAGGAGTTAATAAGAGGATGCTGGGTAATGTAAAGCAGGAGAGGGGTTAATAGGAGGATGCTGGGTAATGTACAGCAGGGGAGGGGTTAAGAGGATGCTGGGTAATGTACAGCAGAGGAGGGGTTAATAAGAGGATGCTGGTAATGTGTAGCAGGGGAGGGGTTAATAAGAGGATGCTGGTAATGTTCGGCAGAGCAGGGGTTAATAGGAGGATGCTGGTAATGTACAGCAGGGGAGGGGTTAATAAGAGGATGCTGGTAATGTACAGCAGGAGAGGGGTTAAAGATGAGGATGCTGGGTAATGTACAGCAGAGGAGGGGTTAATAAGAGGATGCTGGTCATGTACAGCAGAGGAGGGGTTAATAAGAGGATGCTGGTAATGTACAGCAGGGGAGGGGTTAATAAGAGGATGCTGGTAATGTACAGCAGAGGAGGGGTTAATAAGAGGATGCTGGTAATGTCCGGCAGGGGAGGGGTTAATAAGAGGATGCTGGTAATGTACAGCAGAGCAGGGGTTAATAAGAGGATGCTGGTAATGTCCGGCAGGGGAGGGGTTAATAAGAGGATGCTGGTAATGTACAGCATAGCAGGGGTTAATAAGAGGATGCTGGTAATGTACAGCAGGGGAGGGGTTAATAAGAGGATGCTGGTAATGTACAGCAGGAGAGGGGTTAAAGATGAGGATGCTGGGTAATGTACAGCAGAGGAGGGGTTAATAAGAGGATGCTGGTAATGTGCAGCAGGGGAGGGGTTAATAAGAGGATGCTGGTAATGTCCGGCAGAGCAGGGGTTAATAAGAGGATGCTGGTAATGTACAGCAGGGGAGGGGTTAATAAGAGGATGCTGGTAATGTCCGGCAGAGCAGGGGTTAATAAGAGGATGCTGGTAATGTACAGCAGGGGAGGGGTTAATAGGAGGATGCTGGTAATGTACAGGAGGGGAGGGGTTAATAAGAGGATGCTGGTAATGTCCGGCAGAGCAGGGGTTAATAAGAGGATGCTGGTAATGTACAGCAGAGGAGGGGTTAATAAGAGGATGCTGGTAATGTCCGGCAGAGCAGGAGTTAATAAGAGGATGCTGGTAATGTACAGCAGGAGAAGGGTTAATAAGAGGATGCTGGAAATGTACAGCAGGGGAGGGGTTAATAAGAGGATGCTGGTAATGTACAGCAGGGGAGGGGTTAATAAGAGGATGCTGGTAATGTACAGCAGAAGAGGGGTTAATAAGAGGATGCTGGTAATGTCCGGCAGAGCAGGAGTTAATAAGAGGATGCTGGTAATGTGCAGCAGGGGAGGGGTTAATAAGAGGATGCTGGTAATGTACAGCAGGAGAGGGGTTAAAGATGAGGATGCTGGGTAATGTACAGCAGGAGAGGGGTTAATAGGAGGATGCTGGTAATGTACAGCAGGAGAGGGGTTAATAGGAGGATGCTGGTAATCTCCGGCAGAGGAGGGGTTAATAAGAGGATGCTGGGTAATGTACAGCAGGAGAGGGGTTAATAGGAGGATGCTGGTAATGTACAGCAGGGGAGGGGTTAATAAGAGGATGATGGTAATGTCCGACAGAGCAGGGGTTAATAAGAGGATGCTGGTAATGTACAGCAGAGGAGGGGTTAATAAGAGGATGCTGGTAATGTCCGGCAGAGCAGGAGTTAATAAGAGGATGCTGGTAATGTACAGCAGGGGAGGGGTTAATAAGAGGATGCTGGAAATGTACAGCAGGGGAGGGGTTAATAAGAGGATGCTGGTAATGTACAGCAGGGAAGGGGTTAATAAGAGGATGCTGGTAATGTGCAGCAGGGGAGGGGTTAATAAGAGGATGCTGGTAATGTCCGGCAGAGCAGGAGTTAATAAGAGGATGCTGGTAATGTGCAGCAGGGGAGGGGTTAATAAGAGGATGCTGGTAATGTACAGCAGGAGAGGGGTTAAAAATGAGGATGCTGGGTAATGTACAGCAGAGGAGGGGTTAATAAGAGGATGCTGGTCATGTACAGCAGAGGAGGGGTTAATAAGAGGATGCTGGTAATGTACAGCAGGGGAGGGGTTAATAAGAGGATGCTGGTAATGTACAGCAGAGGAGGGGTTAATAAGAGGATGCTGGTAATGTCCGGCAGGGGAGGGGTTAATAAGAGGATTCTAGTAATGTACAGCAGAGCAGGGGTTAATAAGAGGATGCTGGGTAATGTACAGCAGAGGAGGGGTTAATAAGAGGATGCTGGTAATGTAGAGCAGGGGAGGGGTTAATAAGAAGATGCTGGTAATGTACAGCTGAGGAGGGGTTAATAAGAGGATGCTGGTAATGTACAGCAGAGGAGGGGTTAATAAGAGGATGCTGGTAATGTACAGCAGGAGAGGGGTTAATAAGAGGATGCTGGTAATGTACAGCAGAGGAGGGGTTAATAAGAGGATGTTGGTAATGTACAGCAGAGGAGGGGTTAATAAGAGGATGCTGGTAATGTACAGCAGGGGAGGGGTTAATAAGAGGATGCTGGTAATGTACAGCAGGGGAGGGGTTAATAAGAGGATGCTGGTAATGTACAGCAGAGAAGGGGTTAATAAGAGGATGCTGGTAATGTGCATCAGAGGAGGGGTTAATAAGAGGATGCTGGTAATGTGCATCAGAGGAGGGGTTAATAAGAGGATGCTGGTAATGTACAGCAGGGGAGGGGTTAATAGGAGGATGCTGGTAATGTACAGCAGGGGAGGGGTTAATAAGAGGATGCTGGTAATGTACAGCAGAGGAGGGGTTAATAAGAGGATGCTGGTAATGTCAGGCAGGGGAGGGGTTAATAAGAGGATGCTGGTAATGTACAGCAGAGCAGGGGTTAATAAGAGGATGCTGGTAATGTACAGCAGAGCAGGGGTTAATAAGAGGATGCTGGTAATGTACAGCAGAGGAGGGGTTAATAAGAGGATGCTGGGTAATGTACAGCAGAGGAGGGGTTAATAAGAGGATGCTGGTAATGTACAGCAGGGGAGGGGTTAATAAGGGGATGCTGGTAATGTACAGCAGAGGAGGGGTTAATAAGAGGATGCTGGGTAATGTACAGCAGGAGAGGGGTTAATAGGAGGATGCTGGGTAATGTACAGCAGGGGAGGTGTTAAGAGGATGATGGGTAATGTACAGCAGAGGAGTGGTTAATAAGAGGATGCTGGGTAATGTACAGCAGGAGAGGGGTTAATAGGAGGATGCTGGTAATGTACAGCAGTATAGGTGTTAATAGGAGGATGCTGGTAATCTCCGGCAGAGGAGGGGTTAACAAGAGGATGCTGGGTAATGTACAGCAGGAGAGGGGTTAATAGGAGGATGCTGGTAATGTACAGGAGGGGAGGGGTTAATAAGAGGATGCTGGTAATGTCTGGCAGAGCAGGGGTTAATAAGAGGATGCTGGTAATGTACAGCAGAGGAGGGGTTAATAAGAGGATGCTGGTAATGTCCGGCAGAGCAGGAGTTAATAAGAGGATGCTGGTAATGTACAGCAGGGGAGGGGTCAATAAGAGGATGCTGGTAATGTGCAGCAGGGGAGGGGTTAATAAGAGGATGCTGGTAATGTCCGGCAGAGCAGGAGTTAATAAGAGGATGCTGGTAATGTGCAGCAGGGGAGGGATTAATAAGAGGATGCTGGTAATGTACAGCAGGGGAGGGGTTAATAAGGATGCTGGTAATGTACAGCAGGAGAGGGGTTAAAGATGAGGATGCTGGGTAATGTACAGCAGAGGAGGGGTTAATAAGAGGATGCTGGTAATGTGCAGCAGGGGAGGGGTTAATAAGAGGATGCTGGTAATGTCCGGCAGAGCAGGGGTTAATAAGAGGATGCTGGTAATGTACAGCAGGGGAGGGGTTAATACGAGGATGCTGGTAATGTACAGCAGGAGAGGGGTTAAAGCTGAGGATGCTGGGTAATGTACAGCAGAGGAGGGGTTAATAAGAGGATGCTGGTCATGTGCAGCAGAGGAGGGGTTAATAAAAGGATGCTGGTAATGTACAGCAGGGGAGGGGTTAATAAGAGGATGCTGGTAATGTACAGCAGAGGAGGGGTTAATAAGAGGATGCTGGTAATGTCCGGCAGGGGAGGGGTTAATAAGAGGATGCTGGTAATGTACAGCAGAGCAGGGGTTAATAAGAGGATGCTGGTAATGTGCAGCAGAGGAGGGGTTAATAAGTGGATGCTGGTAATGTACGGCAGGGGAGGGGTTAATAAGAGGATGCTGAGTAATGTACAGCAGAGGAGGGGTTAATAAGAGGATGCTGGATAATGTACAGCAGAGGAGGGGTTAATAAGAGGATGCTGGTAATGTACAGCAGGGGAGGGGTTAATAAGGGGATGCTGGGTAATGTACAGCAGGGGAGGGGTTAATAAGAGGATGCTGGTAATGTACAGCAGGGGGGTTAATAAGAGGATGCTGGTAATGTACAGCTGGGGAGGGGTTAATAAGAGGATGCTGGTAATGTACAGCAGAGGAGGAGTTAATAAGAGGATGCTGGGTAATGTAAAGCAGGAGAGGGGTTAATAGGAGGATGCTGGGTAATGTACAGCAGGGAGGGGTTAAGAGGATGCTGGGTAATGTACAGCAGAGGAGGGGTTAATAAGAGGATGCTGGTAATGTGTAGCAGGGGAGGGGTTAATAAGAGGATGCTGGTAATGTTCGGCAGAGCAGGGGTTAATAGGAGGATGCTGGTAATGTACAGCAGGGGAGGGGTTAATAAGAGGATGCTGGTAATGTACAGCAGGAGAGGGGTTAAAGATGAGGATGCTGGGTAATGTACAGCAGAGGAGGGGTTAATAAGAGGATGCTGGTCATGTACAGCAGAGGAGGGGTTAATAAGAGGATGCTGGTAATGTACAGCAGGGGAGGGGTTAATAAGAGGATGCTGGTAATGTACAGCAGAGGAGGGGTTAATAAGAGGATGCTGGTAATGTCCGGCAGGGGAGGGGTTAATAAGAGGATGCTGGTAATGTACAGCAGAGCAGGGGTTAATAAGAGGATGCTGGTAATGTCCGGCAGGGGAGGGGTTAATAAGAGGATGCTGGTAATGTACAGCATAGCAGGGGTTAATAAGAGGATGCTGGTAATGTACAGCAGGGGAGGGGTTAATAAGAGGATGCTGGTAATGTACAGCAGGAGAGGGGTTAAAGATGAGGATGCTGGGTAATGTACAGCAGAGGAGGGGTTAATAAGAGGATGCTGGTAATGTGCAGCAGGGGAGGGGTTAATAAGAGGATGCTGGTAATGTCCGGCAGAGCAGGGGTTAATAAGAGGATGCTGGTAATGTACAGCAGGGGAGGGGTTAATAAGAGGATGCTGGTAATGTCCGGCAGAGCAGGGGTTAATAAGAGGATGCTGGTAATGTACAGCAGGGGAGGGGTTAATAGGAGGATGCTGGTAATGTACAGGAGGGGAGGGGTTAATAAGAGGATGCTGGTAATGTCCGGCAGAGCAGGGGTTAATAAGAGGATGCTGGTAATGTCCAGCAGAGGAGGGGTTAATAAGAGGATGCTGGTAATGTCCGGCAGAGCAGGAGTTAATAAGAGGATGCTGGTAATGTACAGCAGGAGAAGGGTTAATAAGAGGATGCTGGAAATGTACAGCAGGGGAGGGGTTAATAAGAGGATGCTGGTAATGTACAGCAGGGGAGGGGTTAATAAGAGGATGCTGGTAATGTACAGCAGAAGAGGGGTTAATAAGAGGATGCTGGTAATGTCCGGCAGAGCAGGAGTTAATAAGAGGATGCTGGTAATGTGCAGCAGGGGAGGGGTTAATAAGAGGATGCTGGTAATGTACAGCAGGAGAGGGGTTAAAGATGAGGATGCTGGGTAATGTACAGCAGGAGAGGGGTTAATAGGAGGATGCTGGTAATGTACAGCAGGAGAGGGGTTAATAGGAGGATGCTGGTAATCTCCGGCAGAGGAGGGGTTAATAAGAGGATGCTGGGTAATGTACAGCAGGAGAGGGGTTAATAGGAGGATGCTGGTAATGTACAGCAGGGGAGGGGTTAATAAGAGGATGATGGTAATGTCCGACAGAGCAGGGGTTAATAAGAGGATGCTGGTAATGTACAGCAGAGGAGGGGTTAATAAGAGGATGCTGGTAATGTCCGGCAGAGCAGGAGTTAATAAGAGGATGCTGGTAATGTACAGCAGGGGAGGGGTTAATAAGAGGATGCTGGAAATGTACAGCAGGGGAGGGGTTAATAAGAGGATGCTGGTAATGTACAGCAGGGAAGGGGTTAATAAGAGGATGCTGGTAATGTGCAGCAGGGGAGGGGTTAATAAGAGGATGCTGGGAATGTCCGGCAGAGCAGGAGTTAATAAGAGGATGCTGGTAATGTGCAGCAGGGGAGGGGTTAATAAGAGGATGCTGGTAATGTACAGCAGGAGAGGGGTTAAAGATGAGGATGCTGGGTAATGTACAGCAGAGGAGGGGTTAATAAGAGGATGCTGGTCATGTACAGCAGAGGAGGGGTTAATAAGAGGATGCTGGTAATGTACAGCAGGGGAGGGGTTAATAAGAGGATGCTGGTAATGTACAGCAGAGGAGGGGTTAATAAGAGGATGCTGGTAATGTCCGGCAGGGGAGGGGTTAATAAGAGGATTCTAGTAATGTACAGCAGAGCAGGGGTTAATAAGAGGATGCTGGGTAATGTACAGCAGAGGAGGGGTTAATAAGAGGATGCTGGTAATGTAGAGCAGGGGAGGGGTTAATAAGAAGATGCTGGTAATGTACAGCTGAGGAGGGGTTAATAAGAGGATGCTGGTAATGTACAGCAGAGGAGGGGTTAATAAGAGGATGCTGGTAATGTACAGCAGGAGAGGGGTTAATAAGAGGATGCTGGTAATGTACAGCAGAGGAGGGGTTAATAAGAGGATGTTGGTAATGTACAGCAGAGGAGGGGTTAATAAGAGGATGCTGGTAATGTACAGCAGGGGAGGGGTTAATAAGAGGATGCTGGTAATGTACAGCAGGGGAGGGGTTAATAAGAGGATGCTGGTAATGTACAGCAGAGAAGGGGTTAATAAGAGGATGCTGGTAATGTGCATCAGAGGAGGGGTTAATAAGAGGATGCTGGTAATGTGCATCAGAGGAGGGGTTAATAAGAGGATGCTGGTAATGTACAGCAGGGGAGGGGTTAATAAGAGGATGATGGTAATGTCCGACAGAGCAGGGGTTAATAAGAGGATGCTGGTAATGTACAGCAGAGGAGGGGTTAATAAGAGGATGCTGGTAATGTCCGGCAGAGCAGGAGTTAATAAGAGGATGCTGGTAATGTACAGCAGGGGAGGGGTTAATAAGAGGATGCTGGAAATGTACAGCAGGGGAGGGGTTAATAAGAGGATGCTGGTAATGTACAGCAGGGAAGGGGTTAATAAGAGGATGCTGGTAATGTGCAGCAGGGGAGGGGTTAATAAGAGGATGCTGGTAATGTCCGGCAGAGCAGGAGTTAATAAGAGGATGCTGGTAATGTGCAGCAGGGGAGGGGTTAATAAGAGGATGCTGGTAATGTACAGCAGGAGAGGGGTTAAAGATGAGGATGCTGGGTAATGTACAGCAGAGGAGGGGTTAATAAGAGGATGCTGGTCATGTACAGCAGAGGAGGGGTTAATAAGAGGATGCTGGTAATGTACAGCAGGGGAGGGGTTAATAAGAGGATGCTGGTAATGTACAGCAGAGGAGGGGTTAATAAGAGGATGCTGGTAATGTCCGGCAGGGGAGGGGTTAATAAGAGGATTCTAGTAATGTACAGCAGAGCAGGGGTTAATAAGAGGATGCTGGGTAATGTACAGCAGAGGAGGGGTTAATAAGAGGATGCTGGTAATGTAGAGCAGGGGAGGGGTTAATAAGAAGATGCTGGTAATGTACAGCTGAGGAGGGGTTAATAAGAGGATGCTGGTAATGTACAGCAGAGGAGGGGTTAATAAGAGGATGCTGGTAATGTACAGCAGGAGAGGGGTTAATAAGAGGATGCTGGTAATGTACAGCAGAGGAGGGGTTAATAAGAGGATGTTGGTAATGTACAGCAGAGGAGGGGTTAATAAGAGGATGCTGGTAATGTACAGCAGGGGAGGGGTTAATAAGAGGATGCTGGTAATGTACAGCAGGGGAGGGGTTAATAAGAGGATGCTGGTAATGTACAGCAGAGAAGGGGTTAATAAGAGGATGCTGGTAATGTGCATCAGAGGAGGGGTTAATAAGAGGATGCTGGTAATGTGCATCAGAGGAGGGGTTAATAAGAGGATGCTGGTAATGTACAGCAGGGGAGGGGTTAATAGGAGGATGCTGGTAATGTACAGCAGGGGAGGGGTTAATAAGAGGATGCTGGTAATGTACAGCAGAGGAGGGGTTAATAAGAGGATGCTGGTAATGTCAGGCAGGGGAGGGGTTAATAAGAGGATGCTGGTAATGTACAGCAGAGCAGGGGTTAATAAGAGGATGCTGGTAATGTACAGCAGAGCAGGGGTTAATAAGAGGATGCTGGTAATGTACAGCAGAGGAGGGGTTAATAAGAGGATGCTGGGTAATGTACAGCAGAGGAGGGGTTAATAAGAGGATGCTGGTAATGTACAGCAGGGGAGGGGTTAATAAGGGGATGCTGGTAATGTACAGCAGAGGAGGGGTTAATAAGAGGATGCTGGGTAATGTACAGCAGGAGAGGGGTTAATAGGAGGATGCTGGGTAATGTACAGCAGGGGAGGTGTTAAGAGGATGATGGGTAATGTACAGCAGAGGAGTGGTTAATAAGAGGATGCTGGGTAATGTACAGCAGGAGAGGGGTTAATAGGAGGATGCTGGTAATGTACAGCAGTATAGGTGTTAATAGGAGGATGCTGGTAATCTCCGGCAGAGGAGGGGTTAACAAGAGGATGCTGGGTAATGTACAGCAGGAGAGGGGTTAATAGGAGGATGCTGGTAATGTACAGGAGGGGAGGGGTTAATAAGAGGATGCTGGTAATGTCTGGCAGAGCAGGGGTTAATAAGAGGATGCTGGTAATGTACAGCAGAGGAGGGGTTAATAAGAGGATGCTGGTAATGTCCGGCAGAGCAGGAGTTAATAAGAGGATGCTGGTAATGTACAGCAGGGGAGGGGTCAATAAGAGGATGCTGGTAATGTGCAGCAGGGGAGGGGTTAATAAGAGGATGCTGGTAATGTCCGGCAGAGCAGGAGTTAATAAGAGGATGCTGGTAATGTGCAGCAGGGGAGGGATTAATAAGAGGATGCTGGTAATGTACAGCAGGGGAGGGGTTAATAAGGATGCTGGTAATGTACAGCAGGAGAGGGGTTAAAGATGAGGATGCTGGGTAATGTACAGCAGAGGAGGGGTTAATAAGAGGATGCTGGTAATGTGCAGCAGGGGAGGGGTTAATAAGAGGATGCTGGTAATGTCCGGCAGAGCAGGGGTTAATAAGAGGATGCTGGTAATGTACAGCAGGGGAGGGGTTAATACGAGGATGCTGGTAATGTACAGCAGGAGAGGGGTTAAAGCTGAGGATGCTGGGTAATGTACAGCAGAGGAGGGGTTAATAAGAGGATGCTGGTCATGTGCAGCAGAGGAGGGGTTAATAAAAGGATGCTGGTAATGTACAGCAGGGGAGGGGTTAATAAGAGGATGCTGGTAATGTACAGCAGAGGAGGGGTTAATAAGAGGATGCTGGTAATGTCCGGCAGGGGAGGGGTTAATAAGAGGATGCTGGTAATGTACAGCAGAGCAGGGGTTAATAAGAGGATGCTGGTAATGTGCAGCAGAGGAGGGGTTAATAAGTGGATGCTGGTAATGTACGGCAGGGGAGGGGTTAATAAGAGGATGCTGAGTAATGTACAGCAGAGGAGGGGTTAATAAGAGGATGCTGGATAATGTACAGCAGAGGAGGGGTTAATAAGAGGATGCTGGTAATGTACAGCAGGGGAGGGGTTAATAAGGGGATGCTGGGTAATGTACAGCAGGGGAGGGGTTAATAAGAGGATGCTGGTAATGTACAGCAGGGGGGTTAATAAGAGGATGCTGGTAATGTACAGCTGGGGAGGGGTTAATAAGAGGATGCTGGTAATGTACAGCAGAGGAGGAGTTAATAAGAGGATGCTGGGTAATGTAAAGCAGGAGAGGGGTTAATAGGAGGATGCTGGGTAATGTACAGCAGGGGAGGGGTTAAGAGGATGCTGGGTAATGTACAGCAGAGGAGGGGTTAATAAGAGGATGCTGGTAATGTGTAGCAGGGGAGGGGTTAATAAGAGGATGCTGGTAATGTTCGGCAGAGCAGGGGTTAATAGGAGGATGCTGGTAATGTACAGCAGGGGAGGGGTTAATAAGAGGATGCTGGTAATGTACAGCAGGAGAGGGGTTAAAGATGAGGATGCTGGGTAATGTACAGCAGAGGAGGGGTTAATAAGAGGATGCTGGTCATGTACAGCAGAGGAGGGGTTAATAAGAGGATGCTGGTAATGTACAGCAGGGGAGGGGTTAATAAGAGGATGCTGGTAATGTACAGCAGAGGAGGGGTTAATAAGAGGATGCTGGTAATGTCCGGCAGGGGAGGGGTTAATAAGAGGATGCTGGTAATGTACAGCAGAGCAGGGGTTAATAAGAGGATGCTGGTAATGTCCGGCAGGGGAGGGGTTAATAAGAGGATGCTGGTAATGTACAGCATAGCAGGGGTTAATAAGAGGATGCTGGTAATGTACAGCAGGGGAGGGGTTAATAAGAGGATGCTGGTAATGTACAGCAGGAGAGGGGTTAAAGATGAGGATGCTGGGTAATGTACAGCAGAGGAGGGGTTAATAAGAGGATGCTGGTAATGTGCAGCAGGGGAGGGGTTAATAAGAGGATGCTGGTAATGTCCGGCAGAGCAGGGGTTAATAAGAGGATGCTGGTAATGTACAGCAGGGGAGGGGTTAATAAGAGGATGCTGGTAATGTCCGGCAGAGCAGGGGTTAATAAGAGGATGCTGGTAATGTACAGCAGGGGAGGGGTTAATAGGAGGATGCTGGTAATGTACAGGAGGGGAGGGGTTAATAAGAGGATGCTGGTAATGTCCGGCAGAGCAGGGGTTAATAAGAGGATGCTGGTAATGTCCAGCAGAGGAGGGGTTAATAAGAGGATGCTGGTAATGTCCGGCAGAGCAGGAGTTAATAAGAGGATGCTGGTAATGTACAGCAGGAGAAGGGTTAATAAGAGGATGCTGGAAATGTACAGCAGGGGAGGGGTTAATAAGAGGATGCTGGTAATGTACAGCAGGGGAGGGGTTAATAAGAGGATGCTGGTAATGTACAGCAGAAGAGGGGTTAATAAGAGGATGCTGGTAATGTCCGGCAGAGCAGGAGTTAATAAGAGGATGCTGGTAATGTGCAGCAGGGGAGGGGTTAATAAGAGGATGCTGGTAATGTACAGCAGGAGAGGGGTTAAAGATGAGGATGCTGGGTAATGTACAGCAGGAGAGGGGTTAATAGGAGGATGCTGGTAATGTACAGCAGGAGAGGGGTTAATAGGAGGATGCTGGTAATCTCCGGCAGAGGAGGGGTTAATAAGAGGATGCTGGGTAATGTACAGCAGGAGAGGGGTTAATAGGAGGATGCTGGTAATGTACAGCAGGGGAGGGGTTAATAAGAGGATGATGGTAATGTCCGACAGAGCAGGGGTTAATAAGAGGATGCTGGTAATGTACAGCAGAGGAGGGGTTAATAAGAGGATGCTGGTAATGTCCGGCAGAGCAGGAGTTAATAAGAGGATGCTGGTAATGTACAGCAGGGGAGGGGTTAATAAGAGGATGCTGGAAATGTACAGCAGGGGAGGGGTTAATAAGAGGATGCTGGTAATGTACAGCAGGGAAGGGGTTAATAAGAGGATGCTGGTAATGTGCAGCAGGGGAGGGGTTAATAAGAGGATGCTGGGAATGTCCGGCAGAGCAGGAGTTAATAAGAGGATGCTGGTAATGTGCAGCAGGGGAGGGGTTAATAAGAGGATGCTGGTAATGTACAGCAGGAGAGGGGTTAAAGATGAGGATGCTGGGTAATGTACAGCAGAGGAGGGGTTAATAAGAGGATGCTGGTCATGTACAGCAGAGGAGGGGTTAATAAGAGGATGCTGGTAATGTACAGCAGGGGAGGGGTTAATAAGAGGATGCTGGTAATGTACAGCAGAGGAGGGGTTAATAAGAGGATGCTGGTAATGTCCGGCAGGGGAGGGGTTAATAAGAGGATTCTAGTAATGTACAGCAGAGCAGGGGTTAATAAGAGGATGCTGGGTAATGTACAGCAGAGGAGGGGTTAATAAGAGGATGCTGGTAATGTAGAGCAGGGGAGGGGTTAATAAGAAGATGCTGGTAATGTACAGCTGAGGAGGGGTTAATAAGAGGATGCTGGTAATGTACAGCAGAGGAGGGGTTAATAAGAGGATGCTGGTAATGTACAGCAGGAGAGGGGTTAATAAGAGGATGCTGGTAATGTACAGCAGAGGAGGGGTTAATAAGAGGATGTTGGTAATGTACAGCAGAGGAGGGGTTAATAAGAGGATGCTGGTAATGTACAGCAGGGGAGGGGTTAATAAGAGGATGCTGGTAATGTACAGCAGGGGAGGGGTTAATAAGAGGATGCTGGTAATGTACAGCAGAGAAGGGGTTAATAAGAGGATGCTGGTAATGTGCATCAGAGGAGGGGTTAATAAGAGGATGCTGGTAATGTGCATCAGAGGAGGGGTTAATAAGAGGATGCTGGTAATGTACAGCAGGGGAGGGGTTAATAAGAGGATGCTGGTAATGTACAGCAGAGGAGGGGTTAATAAGAGGATGCTGGTAATGTCAGGCAGGGGAGGGGTTAATAAGAGGATGCTGGTAATGTACAGCAGAGCAGGGGTTAATAAGAGGATGCTGGTAATGTACAGCAGAGCAGGGGTTAATAAGAGGATGCTGGTAATGTACAGCAGAGGAGGGGTTAATAAGAGGATGCTGGGTAATGTACAGCAGAGGAGGGGTTAATAAGAGGATGCTGGTAATGTACAGCAGGGGAGGGGTTAATAAGGGGATGCTGGTAATGTACAGCAGAGGAGGGGTTAATAAGAGGATGCTGGGTAATGTACAGCAGGAGAGGGGTTAATAGGAGGATGCTGGGTAATGTACAGCAGGGGAGGTGTTAAGAGGATGATGGGTAATGTACAGCAGAGGAGTGGTTAATAAGAGGATGCTGGGTAATGTACAGCAGGAGAGGGGTTAATAGGAGGATGCTGGTAATGTACAGCAGTATAGGTGTTAATAGGAGGATGCTGGTAATCTCCGGCAGAGGAGGGGTTAACAAGAGGATGCTGGGTAATGTACAGTAGGAGAGGGGTTAATAGGAGGATGCTGGTAATGTACAGGAGGGGAGGGGTTAATAAGAGGATGCTGGTAATGTCTGGCAGAGCAGGGGTTAATAAGAGGATGCTGGTAATGTACAGCAGAGGAGGGGTTAATAAGAGGATGCTGGTAATGTCCGGCAGAGCAGGAGTTAATAAGAGGATGCTGGTAATGTACAGCAGGGGAGGGGTCAATAAGAGGATGCTGGTAATGTGCAGCAGGGGAGGGGTTAATAAGAGGATGCTGGTAATGTCCGGCAGAGCAGGAGTTAATAAGAGGATGCTGGTAATGTGCAGCAGGGGAGGGATTAATAAGAGGATGCTGGTAATGTACAGCAGGGGAGGGGTTAATAAGGATGCTGGTAATGTACAGCAGGAGAGGGGTTAAAGATGAGGATGCTGGGTAATGTACAGCAGAGGAGGGGTTAATAAGAGGATGCTGGTAATGTGCAGCAGGGGAGGGGTTAATAAGAGGATGCTGGTAATGTCCGGCAGAGCAAGGGTTAATAAGAGGATGCTGGTAATGTACAGCAGGGGAGGGGTTAATACGAGGATGCTGGTAATGTACAGCAGGAGAGGGGTTAAAGCTGAGGATGCTGGGTAATGTACAGCAGAGGAGGGGTTAATAAGAGGATGCTGGTCATGTGCAGCAGAGGAGGGGTTAATAAGAGGATGCTGGTAATGTACAGCAGGGGAGGGGTTAATAAGAGGATGCTGGTAATGTACAGCAGAGGAGGGGTTAATAAGAGGATGCTGGTAATGTCCGGCAGGGGAGGGGTTAATAAGAGGATGCTGGTAATGTACAGCAGAGCAGGGGTTAATAAGAGGATGCTGGTAATGTGCAGCAGAGGAGGGGTTAATAAGTGGATGCTGGTAATGTACAGCAGGGGGGGTTAATAAGAGGATGCTGAGTAATGTACAGCAGAGGAGGGGTTAATAAGAGGATGCTGGGTAATGTACAGCAGAGGAGGGGTTAATAAGAGGATGCTGCTAATGTACAGCAGGGGAGGGGTTAATAAGGGGATGCTGGGTAATGTACAGCAGGGGAGGGGTTAATAAGAGGATGCTGGTAATGTACAGCAGGGGGGGTTAATAAGAGGATGCTGGTAATGTACAGCTGGGGAGGGGTTAATAAGAGGATGCTGGTAATGTACAGCAGAGGAGGAGTTAATAAGAGGATGCTGGGTAATGTACAGCAGGAGAGGGGTTAATAGGAGGATGCTGGGTAATGTACAGCAGGGGAGGGGTTAAGAGGATGCTGGGTAATGTACAGCAGAGGAGGGGTTAATAAGAGGATGCTGGTAATGTGTAGCAGGGGAGGGGTTAATAAGAGGATGCTGGTAATGTTCGGCAGAGCAGGGGTTAATAGGAGGATGCTGGTAATGTACAGCAGGGGAGGGGTTAATAAGAGGATGCTGGTAATGTACAGCAGGAGAGGGGTTAAAGATGAGGATGCTGGGTAATGTACAGCAGAGGAGGGGTTAATAAGAGGATGCTGGTCATGTACAGCAGAGGAGGGGTTAATAAGAGGATGCTGGTAATGTACAGCAGGGGAGGGGTTAATAAGAGGATGCTGGTAATGTACAGCAGAGGAGGGGTTAATAAGAGGATGCTGGTAATGTCCGGCAGGGGAGGGGTTAATAAGAGGATGCTGGTAATGTACAGCAGAGCAGGGGTTAATAAGAGGATGCTGGTAATGTCCGGCAGGGGAGGGGTTAATAAGAGGATGCTGGTAATGTACAGCATAGCAGGGGTTAATAAGAGGATGCTGGTAATGTACAGCAGGGGAGGGGTTAATAAGAGGATGTTGGTAATGTACAGCAGGAGAGGGGTTAAAGATGAGGATGCTGGGTAATGTACAGCAGAGGAGGGGTTAATAAGAGGATGCTGGTAATGTGCAGCAGGGGAGGGGTTAATAAGAGGATGCTGGTAATGTCCGGCAGAGCAGGGGTTAATAAGAGGATGCTGGTAATGTACAGCAGGGGAGGGGTTAATAAGAGGATGCTGGTAATGTCCGGCAGAGCAGGGGTTAATAAGAGGATGCTGGTAATGTACAGCAGGGGAGGGGTTAATAGGAGGATGCTGGTAATGTACAGGAGGGGAGGGGTTAATAAGAGGATGCTGGTAATGTCCGGCAGAGCAGGGGTTAATAAGAGAATGCTGGTAATGTACAGCAGAGGAGGGGTTAATAAGAGGATGCTGGTAATGTCCGGCAGAGCAGGAGTTAATAAGAGGATGCTGGTAATGTACAGCAGGAGAAGGGTTAATAAGAGGATGCTGGAAATGTACAGCAGGGGGGTTAATAAGAGGATGCTGGTAATGTACAGCTGGGGAGGGGTTAATAAGAGGATGCTGGTAATGTACAGCAGAGGAGGAGTTAATAAGAGGATGCTGGGTAATGTAAAGCAGGAGAGGGGTTAATAGGAGGATGCTGGGTAATGTACAGCAGGGGAGGGGTTAAGAGGATGCTGGGTAATGTACAGCAGAGGAGGGGTTAATAAGAGGATGCTGGTAATGTGTAGCAGGGGAGGGGTTAATAAGAGGATGCTGGTAATGTTCGGCAGAGCAGGGGTTAATAGGAGGATGCTGGTAATGTACAGCAGGGGAGGGGTTAATAAGAGGATGCTGGTAATGTACAGCAGGAGAGGGGTTAAAGATGAGGATGCTGGGTAATGTACAGCAGAGGAGGGGTTAATAAGAGGATGCTGGTCATGTACAGCAGAGGAGGGGTTAATAAGAGGATGCTGGTAATGTACAGCAGGGGAGGGGTTAATAAGAGGATGCTGGTAATGTACAGCAGAGGAGGGGTTAATAAGAGGATGCTGGTAATGTCCGGCAGGGGAGGGGTTAATAAGAGGATGCTGGTAATGTACAGCAGAGCAGGGGTTAATAAGAGGATGCTGGTAATGTCCGGCAGGGGAGGGGTTAATAAGAGGATGCTGGTAATGTACAGCATAGCAGGGGTTAATAAGAGGATGCTGGTAATGTACAGCAGGGGAGGGGTTAATAAGAGGATGCTGGTAATGTACAGCAGGAGAGGGGTTAAAGATGAGGATGCTGGGTAATGTACAGCAGAGGAGGGGTTAATAAGAGGATGCTGGTAATGTGCAGCAGGGGAGGGGTTAATAAGAGGATGCTGGTAATGTCCGGCAGAGCAGGGGTTAATAAGAGGATGCTGGTAATGTACAGCAGGGGAGGGGTTAATAAGAGGATGCTGGTAATGTCCGGCAGAGCAGGGGTTAATAAGAGGATGCTGGTAATGTACAGCAGGGGAGGGGTTAATAGGAGGATGCTGGTAATGTACAGGAGGGGAGGGGTTAATAAGAGGATGCTGGTAATGTCCGGCAGAGCAGGGGTTAATAAGAGGATGCTGGTAATGTCCAGCAGAGGAGGGGTTAATAAGAGGATGCTGGTAATGTCCGGCAGAGCAGGAGTTAATAAGAGGATGCTGGTAATGTACAGCAGGAGAAGGGTTAATAAGAGGATGCTGGAAATGTACAGCAGGGGAGGGGTTAATAAGAGGATGCTGGTAATGTACAGCAGGGGAGGGGTTAATAAGAGGATGCTGGTAATGTACAGCAGAAGAGGGGTTAATAAGAGGATGCTGGTAATGTCCGGCAGAGCAGGAGTTAATAAGAGGATGCTGGTAATGTGCAGCAGGGGAGGGGTTAATAAGAGGATGCTGGTAATGTACAGCAGGAGAGGGGTTAAAGATGAGGATGCTGGGTAATGTACAGCAGGAGAGGGGTTAATAGGAGGATGCTGGTAATGTACAGCAGGAGAGGGGTTAATAGGAGGATGCTGGTAATCTCCGGCAGAGGAGGGGTTAATAAGAGGATGCTGGGTAATGTACAGCAGGAGAGGGGTTAATAGGAGGATGCTGGTAATGTACAGCAGGGGAGGGGTTAATAAGAGGATGATGGTAATGTCCGACAGAGCAGGGGTTAATAAGAGGATGCTGGTAATGTACAGCAGAGGAGGGGTTAATAAGAGGATGCTGGTAATGTCCGGCAGAGCAGGAGTTAATAAGAGGATGCTGGTAATGTACAGCAGGGGAGGGGTTAATAAGAGGATGCTGGAAATGTACAGCAGGGGAGGGGTTAATAAGAGGATGCTGGTAATGTACAGCAGGGAAGGGGTTAATAAGAGGATGCTGGTAATGTGCAGCAGGGGAGGGGTTAATAAGAGGATGCTGGGAATGTCCGGCAGAGCAGGAGTTAATAAGAGGATGCTGGTAATGTGCAGCAGGGGAGGGGTTAATAAGAGGATGCTGGTAATGTACAGCAGGAGAGGGGTTAAAGATGAGGATGCTGGGTAATGTACAGCAGAGGAGGGGTTAATAAGAGGATGCTGGTCATGTACAGCAGAGGAGGGGTTAATAAGAGGATGCTGGTAATGTACAGCAGGGGAGGGGTTAATAAGAGGATGCTGGTAATGTACAGCAGAGGAGGGGTTAATAAGAGGATGCTGGTAATGTCCGGCAGGGGAGGGGTTAATAAGAGGATTCTAGTAATGTACAGCAGAGCAGGGGTTAATAAGAGGATGCTGGGTAATGTACAGCAGAGGAGGGGTTAATAAGAGGATGCTGGTAATGTAGAGCAGGGGAGGGGTTAATAAGAAGATGCTGGTAATGTACAGCTGAGGAGGGGTTAATAAGAGGATGCTGGTAATGTACAGCAGAGGAGGGGTTAATAAGAGGATGCTGGTAATGTACAGCAGGAGAGGGGTTAATAAGAGGATGCTGGTAATGTACAGCAGAGGAGGGGTTAATAAGAGGATGTTGGTAATGTACAGCAGAGGAGGGGTTAATAAGAGGATGCTGGTAATGTACAGCAGGGGAGGGGTTAATAAGAGGATGCTGGTAATGTACAGCAGGGGAGGGGTTAATAAGAGGATGCTGGTAATGTACAGCAGAGAAGGGGTTAATAAGAGGATGCTGGTAATGTGCATCAGAGGAGGGGTTAATAAGAGGATGCTGGTAATGTGCATCAGAGGAGGGGTTAATAAGAGGATGCTGGTAATGTACAGCAGGGGAGGGGTTAATAAGAGGATGCTGGTAATGTACAGCAGAGGACGGGTTAATAAGAGGATGCTGGTAATGTCAGGCAGGGGAGGGGTTAATAAGAGGATGCTGGTAATGTACAGCAGAGCAGGGGTTAATAAGAGGATGCTGGTAATGTACAGCAGAGCAGGGGTTAATAAGAGGATGCTGGTAATGTACAGCAGAGGAGGGGTTAATAAGAGGATGCTGGGTAATGTACAGCAGAGGAGGGGTTAATAAGAGGATGCTGGTAATGTACAGCAGGGGAGGGGTTAATAAGGGGATGCTGGTAATGTACAGCAGAGGAGGGGTTAATAAGAGGATGCTGGGTAATGTACAGCAGGAGAGGGGTTAATAGGAGGATGCTGGGTAATGTACAGCAGGGGAGGTGTTAAGAGGATGATGGGTAATGTACAGCAGAGGAGTGGTTAATAAGAGGATGCTGGGTAATGTACAGCAGGAGAGGGGTTAATAGGAGGATGCTGGTAATGTACAGCAGTATAGGTGTTAATAGGAGGATGCTGGTAATCTCCGGCAGAGGAGGGGTTAACAAGAGGATGCTGGGTAATGTACAGTAGGAGAGGGGTTAATAGGAGGATGCTGGTAATGTACAGGAGGGGAGGGGTTAATAAGAGGATGCTGGTAATGTCTGGCAGAGCAGGGGTTAATAAGAGGATGCTGGTAATGTACAGCAGAGGAGGGGTTAATAAGAGGATGCTGGTAATGTCCGGCAGAGCAGGAGTTAATAAGAGGATGCTGGTAATGTACAGCAGGGGAGGGGTCAATAAGAGGATGCTGGTAATGTGCAGCAGGGGAGGGGTTAATAAGAGGATGCTGGTAATGTCCGGCAGAGCAGGAGTTAATAAGAGGATGCTGGTAATGTGCAGCAGGGGAGGGATTAATAAGAGGATGCTGGTAATGTACAGCAGGGGAGGGGTTAATAAGGATGCTGGTAATGTACAGCAGGAGAGGGGTTAAAGATGAGGATGCTGGGTAATGTACAGCAGAGGAGGGGTTAATAAGAGGATGCTGGTAATGTGCAGCAGGGGAGGGGTTAATAAGAGGATGCTGGTAATGTCCGGCAGAGCAAGGGTTAATAAGAGGATGCTGGTAATGTACAGCAGGGGAGGGGTTAATACGAGGATGCTGGTAATGTACAGCAGGAGAGGGGTTAAAGCTGAGGATGCTGGGTAATGTACAGCAGAGGAGGGGTTAATAAGAGGATGCTGGTCATGTGCAGCAGAGGAGGGGTTAATAAGAGGATGCTGGTAATGTACAGCAGGGGAGGGGTTAATAAGAGGATGCTGGTAATGTACAGCAGAGGAGGGGTTAATAAGAGGATGCTGGTAATGTCCGGCAGGGGAGGGGTTAATAAGAGGATGCTGGTAATGTACAGCAGAGCAGGGGTTAATAAGAGGATGCTGGTAATGTGCAGCAGAGGAGGGGTTAATAAGTGGATGCTGGTAATGTACAGCAGGGGGGGTTAATAAGAGGATGCTGAGTAATGTACAGCAGAGGAGGGGTTAATAAGAGGATGCTGGGTAATGTACAGCAGAGGAGGGGTTAATAAGAGGATGCTGCTAATGTACAGCAGGGGAGGGGTTAATAAGGGGATGCTGGGTAATGTACAGCAGGGGAGGGGTTAATAAGAGGATGCTGGTAATGTACAGCAGGGGGGGTTAATAAGAGGATGCTGGTAATGTACAGCTGGGGAGGGGTTAATAAGAGGATGCTGGTAATGTACAGCAGAGGAGGAGTTAATAAGAGGATGCTGGGTAATGTACAGCAGGAGAGGGGTTAATAGGAGGATGCTGGGTAATGTACAGCAGGGGAGGGGTTAAGAGGATGCTGGGTAATGTACAGCAGAGGAGGGGTTAATAAGAGGATGCTGGTAATGTGTAGCAGGGGAGGGGTTAATAAGAGGATGCTGGTAATGTTCGGCAGAGCAGGGGTTAATAGGAGGATGCTGGTAATGTACAGCAGGGGAGGGGTTAATAAGAGGATGCTGGTAATGTACAGCAGGAGAGGGGTTAAAGATGAGGATGCTGGGTAATGTACAGCAGAGGAGGGGTTAATAAGAGGATGCTGGTCATGTACAGCAGAGGAGGGGTTAATAAGAGGATGCTGGTAATGTACAGCAGGGGAGGGGTTAATAAGAGGATGCTGGTAATGTACAGCAGAGGAGGGGTTAATAAGAGGATGCTGGTAATGTCCGGCAGGGGAGGGGTTAATAAGAGGATGCTGGTAATGTACAGCAGAGCAGGGGTTAATAAGAGGATGCTGGTAATGTCCGGCAGGGGAGGGGTTAATAAGAGGATGCTGGTAATGTACAGCATAGCAGGGGTTAATAAGAGGATGCTGGTAATGTACAGCAGGGGAGGGGTTAATAAGAGGATGTTGGTAATGTACAGCAGGAGAGGGGTTAAAGATGAGGATGCTGGGTAATGTACAGCAGAGGAGGGGTTAATAAGAGGATGCTGGTAATGTGCAGCAGGGGAGGGGTTAATAAGAGGATGCTGGTAATGTCCGGCAGAGCAGGGGTTAATAAGAGGATGCTGGTAATGTACAGCAGGGGAGGGGTTAATAAGAGGATGCTGGTAATGTCCGGCAGAGCAGGGGTTAATAAGAGGATGCTGGTAATGTACAGCAGGGGAGGGGTTAATAGGAGGATGCTGGTAATGTACAGGAGGGGAGGGGTTAATAAGAGGATGCTGGTAATGTCCGGCAGAGCAGGGGTTAATAAGAGAATGCTGGTAATGTACAGCAGAGGAGGGGTTAATAAGAGGATGCTGGTAATGTCCGGCAGAGCAGGAGTTAATAAGAGGATGCTGGTAATGTACAGCAGGAGAAGGGTTAATAAGAGGATGCTGGAAATGTACAGCAGGGGAGGGGTTAATAAGAGGATGCTGGTAATGTACAGCAGGGGAGGGGTTAATAAGAGGATGCTGGTAATGTACAGCAGAAGAGGGGTTAATAAGAGGATGCTGGTAATGTCCGGCAGAGCAGGAGTTAATAAGAGGATGCTGGTAATGTGCAGCAGGGGAGGGGTTAATAAGAGGATGCTGGTAATGTACAGCAGGAGAGGGGTTAAAGATGAGGATGCTGGGTAATGTACAGCAGGAGAGGGGTTAATAGGAGGATGCTGGTAATGTACAGCAGGAGAGGGGTTAATAGGAGGATGCTGGTAATCTCCGGCAGAGGAGGGGTTAATAAGAGGATGCTGGGTAATGTACAGCAGGAGAGGGGTTAATAGGAGGATGCTGGTAATGTACAGCAGGGGAGGGGTTAATAAGAGGATGATGGTAATGTCCGACAGAGCAGGGGTTAATAAGAGGATGCTGGTAATGTACAGCAGAGGAGGGGTTAATAAGAGGATGCTGGTAATGTCCGGCAGAGCAGGAGTTAATAAGAGGATGCTGGTAATGTACAGCAGGGGAGGGGTTAATAAGAGGATGCTGGAAATGTACAGCAGGGGAGGGGTTAATAAGAGGATGCTGGTAATGTACAGCAGGGAAGGGGTTAATAAGAGGATGCTGGTAATGTGCAGCATGGGAGGGGTTAATAAGAGGATGCTGGTAATGTCCGGCAGAGCAGGAGTTAATAAGAGGATGCTGGTAATGTGCAGCAGGGGAGGGGTTAATAAGAGGATGCTGGTAATGTACAGCAGGAGAGGGGTTAAAGATGAGGATGCTGGGTAATGTACAGCAGAGGAGGGGTTAATAAGAGGATGCTGGTCATGTACAGCAGAGGAGGGGTTAATAAGAGGATGCTGGTAATGTACAGCAGGGGAGGGGTTAATAAGAGGATGCTGGTAATGTACAGCAGAGGAGGGGTTAATAAGAGGATGCTGGTAATGTCCGGCAGGGGAGGGGTTAATAAGAGGATTCTAGTAATGTACAGCAGAGCAGGGGTTAATAAGAGGATGCTGGGTAATGTACAGCAGAGGAGGGGTTAATAAGAGGATGCTGGTAATGTAGAGCAGGGGAGGGGTTAATAAGAAGATGCTGGTAATGTACAGCTGAGGAGGGGTTAATAAGAGGATGCTGGTAATGTACAGCAGAGGAGGGGTTAATAAGAGGATGCTGGTAATGTACAGCAGGAGAGGGGTTAATAAGAGGATGCTGGTAATGTACAGCAGAGGAGGGGTTAATAAGAGGATGTTGGTAATGTACAGCAGAGGAGGGGTTAATAAGAGGATGCTGGTAATGTACAGCAGGGGAGGGGTTAATAAGAGGATGCTGGTAATGTACAGCAGGGGAGGGGTTAATAAGAGGATGCTGGTAATGTACAGCAGAGAAGGGGTTAATAAGAGGATGCTGGTAATGTGCATCAGAGGAGGGGTTAATAAGAGGATGCTGGTAATGTGCATCAGAGGAGGGGTTAATAAGAGGATGCTGGTAATGTACAGCAGGGGAGGGGTTAATAGGAGGATGCTGGTAATGTACAGCAGGGGAGGGGTTAATAAGAGGATGCTGGTAATGTACAGCAGAGGAGGGGTTAATAAGAGGATGCTGGTAATGTCAGGCAGGGGAGGGGTTAATAAGAGGATGCTGGTAATGTCCGGCAGAGCAGGGGTTAATAAGAGGATGCTGGTAATGTACAGCAGGGGAGGGGTTAATAAGAGGATGCTGGTAATGTCCGGCAGAGCAGGGGTTAATAAGAGGATGCTGGTAATGTACAGCAGGGGAGGGGTTAATAAGGATGCTGGTAATGTACAGCAGGAGAGGGGTTAAAGATGAGGATGCTGGGTAATGTACAGCAGAGGAGGGGTTAATAAGAGGATGCTGGTAATGTGCAGCAGGGGAGGGGTTAATAAGAGGATGCTGGTAATGTCCGGCAGAGCAGGGGTTAATAAGAGGATGCTGGTAATGTACAGCAGGGGAGGGGTTAATACGAGGATGCTGGTAATGTACAGCAGGAGAGGGGTTAAAGCTGAGGATGCTGGGTAATGTACAGCAGAGGAGGGGTTAATAAGAGGATGCTGGTCATGTGCAGCAGAGGAGGGGTTAATAAGAGGATGCTGGTAATGTACAGCAGGGGAGGGGTTAATAAGAGGATGCTGGTAATGTACAGCAGAGGAGGGGTTAATAAGAGGATGCTGGTAATGTCCGGCAGGGGAGGGGTTAATAAGAGGATGCTGGTAATGTACAGCAGAGCAGGGGTTAATAAGAGGATGCTGGTAATGTGCAGCAGAGGAGGGGTTAATAAGTGGATGCTGGTAATGTACGGCAGGGGAGGGGTTAATAAGAGGATGCTGAGTAATGTACAGCAGAGGAGGGGTTAATAAGAGGATGCTGGGTAATGTACAGCAGAGGAGGGGTTAATAAGAGGATGCTGCTAATGTACAGCAGGGGAGGGGTTAATAAGGGGATGCTGGGTAATGTACAGCAGGGGAGGGGTTAATAAGAGGATGCTGGTAATGTACAGCAGGGGGGGTTAATAAGAGGATGCTGGTAATGTACAGCTGGGGAGGGGTTAATAAGAGGATGCTGGTAATGTACAGCAGAGGAGGAGTTAATAAGAGGATGCTGGGTAATGTACAGCAGGAGAGGGGTTAATAGGAGGATGCTGGGTAATGTACAGCAGGGGAGGGGTTAAGAGGATGCTGGGTAATGTACAGCAGAGGAGGGGTTAATAAGAGGATGCTGGTAATGTGTAGCAGGGGAGGGGTTAATAAGAGGATGCTGGTAATGTTCGGCAGAGCAGGGGTTAATAGGAGGATGCTGGTAATGTACAGCAGGGGAGGGGTTAATAAGAGGATGCTGGTAATGTACAGCAGGAGAGGGGTTAAAGATGAGGATGCTGGGTAATGTACAGCAGAGGAGGGGTTAATAAGAGGATGCTGGTCATGTACAGCAGAGGAGGGGTTAATAAGAGGATGCTGGTAATGTACAGCAGGGGAGGGGTTAATAAGAGGATGCTGGTAATGTACAGCAGAGGAGGGGTTAATAAGAGGATGCTGGTAATGTCCGGCAGGGGAGGGGTTAATAAGAGGATGCTGGTAATGTACAGCAGAGCAGGGGTTAATAAGAGGATGCTGGTAATGTCCGGCAGGGGAGGGGTTAATAAGAGGATGCTGGTAATGTACAGCATAGCAGGGGTTAATAAGAGGATGCTGGTAATGTACAGCAGGGGAGGGGTTAATAAGAGGATGCTGGTAATGTACAGCAGGAGAGGGGTTAAAGATGAGGATGCTGGGTAATGTACAGCAGGGGAGGTGTTAAGAGGATGATGGGTAATGTACAGCAGAGGAGTGGTTAATAAGAGGATGCTGGGTAATGTACAGCAGGAGAGGGGTTAATAGGAGGATGCTGGTAATGTACAGCAGTATAGGTGTTAATAGGAGGATGCTGGTAATCTCCGGCAGAGGAGGGGTTAACAAGAGGATGCTGGGTAATGTACAGTAGGAGAGGGGTTAATAGGAGGATGCTGGTAATGTACAGGAGGGGAGGGGTTAATAAGAGGATGCTGGTAATGTCTGGCAGAGCAGGGGTTAATAAGAGGATGCTGGTAATGTACAGCAGAGGAGGGGTTAATAAGAGGATGCTGGTAATGTCCGGCAGAGCAGGAGTTAATAAGAGGATGCTGGTAATGTACAGCAGGGGAGGGGTCAATAAGAGGATGCTGGTAATGTGCAGCAGGGGAGGGGTTAATAAGAGGATGCTGGTAATGTCCGGCAGAGCAGGAGTTAATAAGAGGATGCTGGTAATGTGCAGCAGGGGAGGGATTAATAAGAGGATGCTGGTAATGTACAGCAGGAGAGGGGTTAAAGATGAGGATGCTGGGTAATGTACAGCAGAGGAGGGGTTAATAAGAGGATGCTGGTCATGTACAGCAGAGGAGGGGTTAATAAGAGGATGCTGGTAATGTACAGCAGGGGAGGGGTTAATAAGAGGATGCTGGTAATGTACAGCAGAGGAGGGGTTAATAAGAGGATGCTGGTAATGTCCGGCAGGGGAGGGGTTAATAAGAGGATTCTAGTAATGTACAGCAGAGCAGGGGTTAATAAGAGGATGCTGGGTAATGTACAGCAGAGGAGGGGTTAATAAGAGGATGCTGGTAATGTAGAGCAGGGGAGGGGTTAATAAGAAGATGCTGGTAATGTACAGCTGAGGAGGGGTTAATAAGAGGATGCTGGTAATGTACAGCAGAGGAGGGGTTAATAAGAGGATGCTGGTAATGTACAGCAGGAGAGGGGTTAATAAGAGGATGCTGGTAATGTACAGCAGAGGAGGGGTTAATAAGAGGATGTTGGTAATGTACAGCAGAGGAGGGGTTAATAAGAGGATGCTGGTAATGTACAGCAGGGGAGGGGTTAATAAGAGGATGCTGGTAATGTACAGCAGGGGAGGGGTTAATAAGAGGATGCTGGTAATGTACAGCAGAGAAGGGGTTAATAAGAGGATGCTGGTAATGTGCATCAGAGGAGGGGTTAATAAGAGGATGCTGGTAATGTGCATCAGAGGAGGGGTTAATAAGAGGATGCTGGTAATGTACAGCAGGGGAGGGGTTAATAAGAGGATGCTGGTAATGTACAGCAGAGGACGGGTTAATAAGAGGATGCTGGTAATGTCAGGCAGGGGAGGGGTTAATAAGAGGATGCTGGTAATGTACAGCAGAGCAGGGGTTAATAAGAGGATGCTGGTAATGTACAGCAGAGCAGGGGTTAATAAGAGGATGCTGGTAATGTACAGCAGAGGAGGGGTTAATAAGAGGATGCTGGGTAATGTACAGCAGAGGAGGGGTTAATAAGAGGATGCTGGTAATGTACAGCAGGGGAGGGGTTAATAAGGGGATGCTGGTAATGTACAGCAGAGGAGGGGTTAATAAGAGGATGCTGGGTAATGTACAGCAGGAGAGGGGTTAATAGGAGGATGCTGGGTAATGTACAGCAGGGGAGGTGTTAAGAGGATGATGGGTAATGTACAGCAGAGGAGTGGTTAATAAGAGGATGCTGGGTAATGTACAGCAGGAGAGGGGTTAATAGGAGGATGCTGGTAATGTACAGCAGTATAGGTGTTAATAGGAGGATGCTGGTAATCTCCGGCAGAGGAGGGGTTAACAAGAGGATGCTGGGTAATGTACAGTAGGAGAGGGGTTAATAGGAGGATGCTGGTAATGTACAGGAGGGGAGGGGTTAATAAGAGGATGCTGGTAATGTCTGGCAGAGCAGGGGTTAATAAGAGGATGCTGGTAATGTACAGCAGAGGAGGGGTTAATAAGAGGATGCTGGTAATGTCCGGCAGAGCAGGAGTTAATAAGAGGATGCTGGTAATGTACAGCAGGGGAGGGGTCAATAAGAGGATGCTGGTAATGTGCAGCAGGGGAGGGGTTAATAAGAGGATGCTGGTAATGTCCGGCAGAGCAGGAGTTAATAAGAGGATGCTGGTAATGTGCAGCAGGGGAGGGATTAATAAGAGGATGCTGGTAATGTACAGCAGGGGAGGGGTTAATAAGGATGCTGGTAATGTACAGCAGGAGAGGGGTTAAAGATGAGGATGCTGGGTAATGTACAGCAGAGGAGGGGTTAATAAGAGGATGCTGGTAATGTGCAGCAGGGGAGGGGTTAATAAGAGGATGCTGGTAATGTCCGGCAGAGCAAGGGTTAATAAGAGGATGCTGGTAATGTACAGCAGGGGAGGGGTTAATACGAGGATGCTGGTAATGTACAGCAGGAGAGGGGTTAAAGCTGAGGATGCTGGGTAATGTACAGCAGAGGAGGGGTTAATAAGAGGATGCTGGTCATGTGCAGCAGAGGAGGGGTTAATAAGAGGATGCTGGTAATGTACAGCAGGGGAGGGGTTAATAAGAGGATGCTGGTAATGTACAGCAGAGGAGGGGTTAATAAGAGGATGCTGGTAATGTCCGGCAGGGGAGGGGTTAATAAGAGGATGCTGGTAATGTACAGCAGAGCAGGGGTTAATAAGAGGATGCTGGTAATGTGCAGCAGAGGAGGGGTTAATAAGTGGATGCTGGTAATGTACAGCAGGGGGGGTTAATAAGAGGATGCTGAGTAATGTACAGCAGAGGAGGGGTTAATAAGAGGATGCTGGGTAATGTACAGCAGAGGAGGGGTTAATAAGAGGATGCTGCTAATGTACAGCAGGGGAGGGGTTAATAAGGGGATGCTGGGTAATGTACAGCAGGGGAGGGGTTAATAAGAGGATGCTGGTAATGTACAGCAGGGGGGGTTAATAAGAGGATGCTGGTAATGTACAGCTGGGGAGGGGTTAATAAGAGGATGCTGGTAATGTACAGCAGAGGAGGAGTTAATAAGAGGATGCTGGGTAATGTACAGCAGGAGAGGGGTTAATAGGAGGATGCTGGGTAATGTACAGCAGGGGAGGGGTTAAGAGGATGCTGGGTAATGTACAGCAGAGGAGGGGTTAATAAGAGGATGCTGGTAATGTGTAGCAGGGGAGGGGTTAATAAGAGGATGCTGGTAATGTTCGGCAGAGCAGGGGTTAATAGGAGGATGCTGGTAATGTACAGCAGGGGAGGGGTTAATAAGAGGATGCTGGTAATGTACAGCAGGAGAGGGGTTAAAGATGAGGATGCTGGGTAATGTACAGCAGAGGAGGGGTTAATAAGAGGATGCTGGTCATGTACAGCAGAGGAGGGGTTAATAAGAGGATGCTGGTAATGTACAGCAGGGGAGGGGTTAATAAGAGGATGCTGGTAATGTACAGCAGAGGAGGGGTTAATAAGAGGATGCTGGTAATGTCCGGCAGGGGAGGGGTTAATAAGAGGATGCTGGTAATGTACAGCAGAGCAGGGGTTAATAAGAGGATGCTGGTAATGTCCGGCAGGGGAGGGGTTAATAAGAGGATGCTGGTAATGTACAGCATAGCAGGGGTTAATAAGAGGATGCTGGTAATGTACAGCAGGGGAGGGGTTAATAAGAGGATGTTGGTAATGTACAGCAGGAGAGGGGTTAAAGATGAGGATGCTGGGTAATGTACAGCAGAGGAGGGGTTAATAAGAGGATGCTGGTAATGTGCAGCAGGGGAGGGGTTAATAAGAGGATGCTGGTAATGTCCGGCAGAGCAGGGGTTAATAAGAGGATGCTGGTAATGTACAGCAGGGGAGGGGTTAATAAGAGGATGCTGGTAATGTCCGGCAGAGCAGGGGTTAATAAGAGGATGCTGGTAATGTACAGCAGGGGAGGGGTTAATAGGAGGATGCTGGTAATGTACAGGAGGGGAGGGGTTAATAAGAGGATGCTGGTAATGTCCGGCAGAGCAGGGGTTAATAAGAGAATGCTGGTAATGTACAGCAGAGGAGGGGTTAATAAGAGGATGCTGGTAATGTCCGGCAGAGCAGGAGTTAATAAGAGGATGCTGGTAATGTACAGCAGGAGAAGGGTTAATAAGAGGATGCTGGAAATGTACAGCAGGGGAGGGGTTAATAAGAGGATGCTGGTAATGTACAGCAGGGGAGGGGTTAATAAGAGGATGCTGGTAATGTACAGCAGAAGAGGGGTTAATAAGAGGATGCTGGTAATGTCCGGCAGAGCAGGAGTTAATAAGAGGATGCTGGTAATGTGCAGCAGGGGAGGGGTTAATAAGAGGATGCTGGTAATGTACAGCAGGAGAGGGGTTAAAGATGAGGATGCTGGGTAATGTACAGCAGGAGAGGGGTTAATAGGAGGATGCTGGTAATGTACAGCAGGAGAGGGGTTAATAGGAGGATGCTGGTAATCTCCGGCAGAGGAGGGGTTAATAAGAGGATGCTGGGTAATGTACAGCAGGAGAGGGGTTAATAGGAGGATGCTGGTAATGTACAGCAGGGGAGGGGTTAATAAGAGGATGATGGTAATGTCCGACAGAGCAGGGGTTAATAAGAGGATGCTGGTAATGTACAGCAGAGGAGGGGTTAATAAGAGGATGCTGGTAATGTCCGGCAGAGCAGGAGTTAATAAGAGGATGCTGGTAATGTACAGCAGGGGAGGGGTTAATAAGAGGATGCTGGAAATGTACAGCAGGGGAGGGGTTAATAAGAGGATGCTGGTAATGTACAGCAGGGAAGGGGTTAATAAGAGGATGCTGGTAATGTGCAGCATGGGAGGGGTTAATAAGAGGATGCTGGTAATGTCCGGCAGAGCAGGAGTTAATAAGAGGATGCTGGTAATGTGCAGCAGGGGAGGGGTTAATAAGAGGATGCTGGTAATGTACAGCAGGAGAGGGGTTAAAGATGAGGATGCTGGGTAATGTACAGCAGAGGAGGGGTTAATAAGAGGATGCTGGTCATGTACAGCAGAGGAGGGGTTAATAAGAGGATGCTGGTAATGTACAGCAGGGGAGGGGTTAATAAGAGGATGCTGGTAATGTACAGCAGAGGAGGGGTTAATAAGAGGATGCTGGTAATGTCCGGCAGGGGAGGGGTTAATAAGAGGATTCTAGTAATGTACAGCAGAGCAGGGGTTAATAAGAGGATGCTGGGTAATGTACAGCAGAGGAGGGGTTAATAAGAGGATGCTGGTAATGTAGAGCAGGGGAGGGGTTAATAAGAAGATGCTGGTAATGTACAGCTGAGGAGGGGTTAATAAGAGGATGCTGGTAATGTACAGCAGAGGAGGGGTTAATAAGAGGATGCTGGTAATGTACAGCAGGAGAGGGGTTAATAAGAGGATGCTGGTAATGTACAGCAGAGGAGGGGTTAATAAGAGGATGTTGGTAATGTACAGCAGAGGAGGGGTTAATAAGAGGATGCTGGTAATGTACAGCAGGGGAGGGGTTAATAAGAGGATGCTGGTAATGTACAGCAGGGGAGGGGTTAATAAGAGGATGCTGGTAATGTACAGCAGAGAAGGGGTTAATAAGAGGATGCTGGTAATGTGCATCAGAGGAGGGGTTAATAAGAGGATGCTGGTAATGTGCATCAGAGGAGGGGTTAATAAGAGGATGCTGGTAATGTACAGCAGGGGAGGGGTTAATAGGAGGATGCTGGTAATGTACAGCAGGGGAGGGGTTAATAAGAGGATGCTGGTAATGTACAGCAGAGGAGGGGTTAATAAGAGGATGCTGGTAATGTCAGGCAGGGGAGGGGTTAATAAGAGGATGCTGGTAATGTCCGGCAGAGCAGGGGTTAATAAGAGGATGCTGGTAATGTACAGCAGGGGAGGGGTTAATAAGAGGATGCTGGTAATGTCCGGCAGAGCAGGGGTTAATAAGAGGATGCTGGTAATGTACAGCAGGGGAGGGGTTAATAAGGATGCTGGTAATGTACAGCAGGAGAGGGGTTAAAGATGAGGATGCTGGGTAATGTACAGCAGAGGAGGGGTTAATAAGAGGATGCTGGTAATGTGCAGCAGGGGAGGGGTTAATAAGAGGATGCTGGTAATGTCCGGCAGAGCAGGGGTTAATAAGAGGATGCTGGTAATGTACAGCAGGGGAGGGGTTAATACGAGGATGCTGGTAATGTACAGCAGGAGAGGGGTTAAAGCTGAGGATGCTGGGTAATGTACAGCAGAGGAGGGGTTAATAAGAGGATGCTGGTCATGTGCAGCAGAGGAGGGGTTAATAAGAGGATGCTGGTAATGTACAGCAGGGGAGGGGTTAATAAGAGGATGCTGGTAATGTACAGCAGAGGAGGGGTTAATAAGAGGATGCTGGTAATGTCCGGCAGGGGAGGGGTTAATAAGAGGATGCTGGTAATGTACAGCAGAGCAGGGGTTAATAAGAGGATGCTGGTAATGTGCAGCAGAGGAGGGGTTAATAAGTGGATGCTGGTAATGTACGGCAGGGGAGGGGTTAATAAGAGGATGCTGAGTAATGTACAGCAGAGGAGGGGTTAATAAGAGGATGCTGGGTAATGTACAGCAGAGGAGGGGTTAATAAGAGGATGCTGCTAATGTACAGCAGGGGAGGGGTTAATAAGGGGATGCTGGGTAATGTACAGCAGGGGAGGGGTTAATAAGAGGATGCTGGTAATGTACAGCAGGGGGGGTTAATAAGAGGATGCTGGTAATGTACAGCTGGGGAGGGGTTAATAAGAGGATGCTGGTAATGTACAGCAGAGGAGGAGTTAATAAGAGGATGCTGGGTAATGTACAGCAGGAGAGGGGTTAATAGGAGGATGCTGGGTAATGTACAGCAGGGGAGGGGTTAAGAGGATGCTGGGTAATGTACAGCAGAGGAGGGGTTAATAAGAGGATGCTGGTAATGTGTAGCAGGGGAGGGGTTAATAAGAGGATGCTGGTAATGTTCGGCAGAGCAGGGGTTAATAGGAGGATGCTGGTAATGTACAGCAGGGGAGGGGTTAATAAGAGGATGCTGGTAATGTACAGCAGGAGAGGGGTTAAAGATGAGGATGCTGGGTAATGTACAGCAGAGGAGGGGTTAATAAGAGGATGCTGGTCATGTACAGCAGAGGAGGGGTTAATAAGAGGATGCTGGTAATGTACAGCAGGGGAGGGGTTAATAAGAGGATGCTGGTAATGTACAGCAGAGGAGGGGTTAATAAGAGGATGCTGGTAATGTCCGGCAGGGGAGGGGTTAATAAGAGGATGCTGGTAATGTACAGCAGAGCAGGGGTTAATAAGAGGATGCTGGTAATGTCCGGCAGGGGAGGGGTTAATAAGAGGATGCTGGTAATGTACAGCATAGCAGGGGTTAATAAGAGGATGCTGGTAATGTACAGCAGGGGAGGGGTTAATAAGAGGATGCTGGTAATGTACAGCAGGAGAGGGGTTAAAGATGAGGATGCTGGGTAATGTACAGCAGGGGAGGTGTTAAGAGGATGATGGGTAATGTACAGCAGAGGAGTGGTTAATAAGAGGATGCTGGGTAATGTACAGCAGGAGAGGGGTTAATAGGAGGATGCTGGTAATGTACAGCAGTATAGGTGTTAATAGGAGGATGCTGGTAATCTCCGGCAGAGGAGGGGTTAACAAGAGGATGCTGGGTAATGTACAGTAGGAGAGGGGTTAATAGGAGGATGCTGGTAATGTACAGGAGGGGAGGGGTTAATAAGAGGATGCTGGTAATGTCTGGCAGAGCAGGGGTTAATAAGAGGATGCTGGTAATGTACAGCAGAGGAGGGGTTAATAAGAGGATGCTGGTAATGTCCGGCAGAGCAGGAGTTAATAAGAGGATGCTGGTAATGTACAGCAGGGGAGGGGTCAATAAGAGGATGCTGGTAATGTGCAGCAGGGGAGGGGTTAATAAGAGGATGCTGGTAATGTCCGGCAGAGCAGGAGTTAATAAGAGGATGCTGGTAATGTGCAGCAGGGGAGGGATTAATAAGAGGATGCTGGTAATGTACAGCAGGGGAGGGGTTAATAAGGATGCTGGTAATGTACAGCAGGAGAGGGGTTAAAGATGAGGATGCTGGGTAATGTACAGCAGAGGAGGGGTTAATAAGAGGATGCTGGTAATGTGCAGCAGGGGAGGGGTTAATAAGAGGATGCTGGTAATGTCCGGCAGAGCAAGGGTTAATAAGAGGATGCTGGTAATGTACAGCAGGGGAGGGGTTAATACGAGGATGCTGGTAATGTACAGCAGGAGAGGGGTTAAAGCTGAGGATGCTGGGTAATGTACAGCAGAGGAGGGGTTAATAAGAGGATGCTGGTCATGTGCAGCAGAGGAGGGGTTAATAAGAGGATGCTGGTAATGTACAGCAGGGGAGGGGTTAATAAGAGGATGCTGGTAATGTACAGCAGAGGAGGGGTTAATAAGAGGATGCTGGTAATGTCCGGCAGGGGAGGGGTTAATAAGAGGATGCTGGTAATGTACAGCAGAGCAGGGGTTAATAAGAGGATGCTGGTAATGTGCAGCAGAGGAGGGGTTAATAAGTGGATGCTGGTAATGTACAGCAGGGGGGGTTAATAAGAGGATGCTGAGTAATGTACAGCAGAGGAGGGGTTAATAAGAGGATGCTGGGTAATGTACAGCAGAGGAGGGGTTAATAAGAGGATGCTGCTAATGTACAGCAGGGGAGGGGTTAATAAGGGGATGCTGGGTAATGTACAGCAGGGGAGGGGTTAATAAGAGGATGCTGGTAATGTACAGCAGGGGGGGTTAATAAGAGGATGCTGGTAATGTACAGCTGGGGAGGGGTTAATAAGAGGATGCTGGTAATGTACAGCAGAGGAGGAGTTAATAAGAGGATGCTGGGTAATGTACAGCAGGAGAGGGGTTAATAGGAGGATGCTGGGTAATGTACAGCAGGGGAGGGGTTAAGAGGATGCTGGGTAATGTACAGCAGAGGAGGGGTTAATAAGAGGATGCTGGTAATGTGTAGCAGGGGAGGGGTTAATAAGAGGATGCTGGTAATGTTCGGCAGAGCAGGGGTTAATAGGAGGATGCTGGTAATGTACAGCAGGGGAGGGGTTAATAAGAGGATGCTGGTAATGTACAGCAGGAGAGGGGTTAAAGATGAGGATGCTGGGTAATGTACAGCAGAGGAGGGGTTAATAAGAGGATGCTGGTCATGTACAGCAGAGGAGGGGTTAATAAGAGGATGCTGGTAATGTACAGCAGGGGAGGGGTTAATAAGAGGATGCTGGTAATGTACAGCAGAGGAGGGGTTAATAAGAGGATGCTGGTAATGTCCGGCAGGGGAGGGGTTAATAAGAGGATGCTGGTAATGTACAGCAGAGCAGGGGTTAATAAGAGGATGCTGGTAATGTCCGGCAGGGGAGGGGTTAATAAGAGGATGCTGGTAATGTACAGCATAGCAGGGGTTAATAAGAGGATGCTGGTAATGTACAGCAGGGGAGGGGTTAATAAGAGGATGTTGGTAATGTACAGCAGGAGAGGGGTTAAAGATGAGGATGCTGGGTAATGTACAGCAGAGGAGGGGTTAATAAGAGGATGCTGGTAATGTGCAGCAGGGGAGGGGTTAATAAGAGGATGCTGGTAATGTCCGGCAGAGCAGGGGTTAATAAGAGGATGCTGGTAATGTACAGCAGGGGAGGGGTTAATAAGAGGATGCTGGTAATGTCCGGCAGAGCAGGGGTTAATAAGAGGATGCTGGTAATGTACAGCAGGGGAGGGGTTAATAGGAGGATGCTGGTAATGTACAGGAGGGGAGGGGTTAATAAGAGGATGCTGGTAATGTCCGGCAGAGCAGGGGTTAATAAGAGAATGCTGGTAATGTACAGCAGAGGAGGGGTTAATAAGAGGATGCTGGTAATGTCCGGCAGAGCAGGAGTTAATAAGAGGATGCTGGTAATGTACAGCAGGAGAAGGGTTAATAAGAGGATGCTGGAAATGTACAGCAGGGGAGGGGTTAATAAGAGGATGCTGGTAATGTACAGCAGGGGAGGGGTTAATAAGAGGATGCTGGTAATGTACAGCAGAAGAGGGGTTAATAAGAGGATGCTGGTAATGTCCGGCAGAGCAGGAGTTAATAAGAGGATGCTGGTAATGTGCAGCAGGGGAGGGGTTAATAAGAGGATGCTGGTAATGTACAGCAGGAGAGGGGTTAAAGATGAGGATGCTGGGTAATGTACAGCAGGAGAGGGGTTAATAGGAGGATGCTGGTAATGTACAGCAGGAGAGGGGTTAATAGGAGGATGCTGGTAATCTCCGGCAGAGGAGGGGTTAATAAGAGGATGCTGGGTAATGTACAGCAGGAGAGGGGTTAATAGGAGGATGCTGGTAATGTACAGCAGGGGAGGGGTTAATAAGAGGATGATGGTAATGTCCGACAGAGCAGGGGTTAATAAGAGGATGCTGGTAATGTACAGCAGAGGAGGGGTTAATAAGAGGATGCTGGTAATGTCCGGCAGAGCAGGAGTTAATAAGAGGATGCTGGTAATGTACAGCAGGGGAGGGGTTAATAAGAGGATGCTGGAAATGTACAGCAGGGGAGGGGTTAATAAGAGGATGCTGGTAATGTACAGCAGGGAAGGGGTTAATAAGAGGATGCTGGTAATGTGCAGCATGGGAGGGGTTAATAAGAGGATGCTGGTAATGTCCGGCAGAGCAGGAGTTAATAAGAGGATGCTGGTAATGTGCAGCAGGGGAGGGGTTAATAAGAGGATGCTGGTAATGTACAGCAGGAGAGGGGTTAAAGATGAGGATGCTGGGTAATGTACAGCAGAGGAGGGGTTAATAAGAGGATGCTGGTCATGTACAGCAGAGGAGGGGTTAATAAGAGGATGCTGGTAATGTACAGCAGGGGAGGGGTTAATAAGAGGATGCTGGTAATGTACAGCAGAGGAGGGGTTAATAAGAGGATGCTGGTAATGTCCGGCAGGGGAGGGGTTAATAAGAGGATTCTAGTAATGTACAGCAGAGCAGGGGTTAATAAGAGGATGCTGGGTAATGTACAGCAGAGGAGGGGTTAATAAGAGGATGCTGGTAATGTAGAGCAGGGGAGGGGTTAATAAGAAGATGCTGGTAATGTACAGCTGAGGAGGGGTTAATAAGAGGATGCTGGTAATGTACAGCAGAGGAGGGGTTAATAAGAGGATGCTGGTAATGTACAGCAGGAGAGGGGTTAATAAGAGGATGCTGGTAATGTACAGCAGAGGAGGGGTTAATAAGAGGATGTTGGTAATGTACAGCAGAGGAGGGGTTAATAAGAGGATGCTGGTAATGTACAGCAGGGGAGGGGTTAATAAGAGGATGCTGGTAATGTACAGCAGGGGAGGGGTTAATAAGAGGATGCTGGTAATGTACAGCAGAGAAGGGGTTAATAAGAGGATGCTGGTAATGTGCATCAGAGGAGGGGTTAATAAGAGGATGCTGGTAATGTGCATCAGAGGAGGGGTTAATAAGAGGATGCTGGTAATGTACAGCAGGGGAGGGGTTAATAGGAGGATGCTGGTAATGTACAGCAGGGGAGGGGTTAATAAGAGGATGCTGGTAATGTACAGCAGAGGAGGGGTTAATAAGAGGATGCTGGTAATGTCAGGCAGGGGAGGGGTTAATAAGAGGATGCTGGTAATGTCCGGCAGAGCAGGGGTTAATAAGAGGATGCTGGTAATGTACAGCAGGGGAGGGGTTAATAAGAGGATGCTGGTAATGTCCGGCAGAGCAGGGGTTAATAAGAGGATGCTGGTAATGTACAGCAGGGGAGGGGTTAATAAGGATGCTGGTAATGTACAGCAGGAGAGGGGTTAAAGATGAGGATGCTGGGTAATGTACAGCAGAGGAGGGGTTAATAAGAGGATGCTGGTAATGTGCAGCAGGGGAGGGGTTAATAAGAGGATGCTGGTAATGTCCGGCAGAGCAGGGGTTAATAAGAGGATGCTGGTAATGTACAGCAGGGGAGGGGTTAATACGAGGATGCTGGTAATGTACAGCAGGAGAGGGGTTAAAGCTGAGGATGCTGGGTAATGTACAGCAGAGGAGGGGTTAATAAGAGGATGCTGGTCATGTGCAGCAGAGGAGGGGTTAATAAGAGGATGCTGGTAATGTACAGCAGGGGAGGGGTTAATAAGAGGATGCTGGTAATGTACAGCAGAGGAGGGGTTAATAAGAGGATGCTGGTAATGTCCGGCAGGGGAGGGGTTAATAAGAGGATGCTGGTAATGTACAGCAGAGCAGGGGTTAATAAGAGGATGCTGGTAATGTGCAGCAGAGGAGGGGTTAATAAGTGGATGCTGGTAATGTACGGCAGGGGAGGGGTTAATAAGAGGATGCTGAGTAATGTACAGCAGAGGAGGGGTTAATAAGAGGATGCTGGGTAATGTACAGCAGAGGAGGGGTTAATAAGAGGATGCTGCTAATGTACAGCAGGGGAGGGGTTAATAAGGGGATGCTGGGTAATGTACAGCAGGGGAGGGGTTAATAAGAGGATGCTGGTAATGTACAGCAGGGGGGGTTAATAAGAGGATGCTGGTAATGTACAGCTGGGGAGGGGTTAATAAGAGGATGCTGGTAATGTACAGCAGAGGAGGAGTTAATAAGAGGATGCTGGGTAATGTACAGCAGGAGAGGGGTTAATAGGAGGATGCTGGGTAATGTACAGCAGGGGAGGGGTTAAGAGGATGCTGGGTAATGTACAGCAGAGGAGGGGTTAATAAGAGGATGCTGGTAATGTGTAGCAGGGGAGGGGTTAATAAGAGGATGCTGGTAATGTTCGGCAGAGCAGGGGTTAATAGGAGGATGCTGGTAATGTACAGCAGGGGAGGGGTTAATAAGAGGATGCTGGTAATGTACAGCAGGAGAGGGGTTAAAGATGAGGATGCTGGGTAATGTACAGCAGAGGAGGGGTTAATAAGAGGATGCTGGTCATGTACAGCAGAGGAGGGGTTAATAAGAGGATGCTGGTAATGTACAGCAGGGGAGGGGTTAATAAGAGGATGCTGGTAATGTACAGCAGAGGAGGGGTTAATAAGAGGATGCTGGTAATGTCCGGCAGGGGAGGGGTTAATAAGAGGATGCTGGTAATGTACAGCAGAGCAGGGGTTAATAAGAGGATGCTGGTAATGTCCGGCAGGGGAGGGGTTAATAAGAGGATGCTGGTAATGTACAGCATAGCAGGGGTTAATAAGAGGATGCTGGTAATGTACAGCAGGGGAGGGGTTAATAAGAGGATGCTGGTAATGTACAGCAGGAGAGGGGTTAAAGATGAGGATGCTGGGTAATGTACAGCAGAGGAGGGGTTAATAAGAGGATGCTGGTAATGTGCAGCAGGGGAGGGGTTAATAAGAGGATGCTGGTAATGTCCGGCAGAGCAGGGGTTAATAAGAGGATGCTGGTAATGTACAGCAGGGGAGGGGTTAATAAGAGGATGCTGGTAATGTCCGGCAGAGCAGGGGTTAATAAGAGGATGCTGGTAATGTACAGCAGGGGAGGGGTTAATAGGAGGATGCTGGTAATGTACAGGAGGGGAGGGGTTAATAAGAGGATGCTGGTAATGTCCGGCAGAGCAGGGGTTAATAAGAGAATGCTGGTAATGTACAGCAGAGGAGGGGTTAATAAGAGGATGCTGGTAATGTACAGCAGGGGAGGGGTTAATAAGGGGATGCTGGGTAATGTACAGCAGGGGAGGGGTTAAGAGGATGATGGGTAATGTACAGCAGAGGAGTGGTTAATAAGAGGATGCTGGGTAATGTACAGCAGGAGAGGGGTTAATAGGAGGATGCTGGTAATGTACAGCAGTATAGGGGTTAATAGGAGGATGCTGGTAATCTCCGGCAGAGGAGGGGTTAACAAGAGGATGCTGGGTAATGTACAGCAGGAGAGGGGTTAATAGGAGGATGCTGGTAATGTACAGGAGGGGAGGGGTTAATAAGAGGATGCTGGTAATGTCTGGCAGAGCAGGGGTTAATAAGAGGATGCTGGTAATGTACAGCAGAGGAGGGGTTAATAAGAGGATGCTGGTAATGTCCGGCAGAGCAGGAGTTAATAAGAGGATGCTGGTAATGTACAGCAGGGGAGGGGTCAATAAGAGGATGCTGGTAATGTGCAGCAGGGGAGGGGTTAATAAGAGGATGCTGGTAATGTCCGGCAGAGCAGGAGTTAATAAGAGGATGCTGGTAATGTGCAGCAGGGGAGGGATTAATAAGAGGATGCTGGTAATGTACAGCAGGGGAGGGGTTAATAAGGATGCTGGTAATGTACAGCAGGAGAGGGGTTAAAGATGAGGATGCTGGGTAATGTACAGCAGAGGAGGGGTTAATAAGAGGATGCTGGTAATGTGCAGCAGGGGAGGGGTTAATAAGAGGATGCTGGTAATGTCCGGCAGAGCAGGGGTTAATAAGAGGATGCTGGTAATGTACAGCAGGGGAGGGGTTAATACGAGGATGCTGGTAATGTACAGCAGGAGAGGGGTTAAAGCTGAGGATGCTGGGTAATGTACAGCAGAGGAGGGGTTAATAAGAGGATGCTGGTCATGTGCAGCAGAGGAGGGGTTAATAAGAGGATGCTGGTAATGTACAGCAGGGGAGGGGTTAATAAGAGGATGCTGGTAATGTACAGCAGAGGAGGGGTTAATAAGAGGATGCTGGTAATGTCCGGCAGGGGAGGGGTTAATAAGAGGATGCTGGTAATGTACAGCAGAGCAGGGGTTAATAAGAGGATGCTGGTAATGTGCAGCAGAGGAGGGGTTAATAAGTGGATGCTGGTAATGTACGGCAGGGGAGGGGTTAATAAGAGGATGCTGAGTAATGTACAGCAGAGGAGGGGTTAATAAGAGGATGCTGGGTAATGTACAGCAGAGGAGGGGTTAATAAGAGGATGCTGCTAATGTACAGCAGGGGAGGGGTTAATAAGGGGATGCTGGGTAATGTACAGCAGGGGAGGGGTTAATAAGAGGATGCTGGTAATGTACAGCAGGGGGGGTTAATAAGAGGATGCTGGTAATGTACAGCTGGGGAGGGGTTAATAAGAGGATGCTGGTAATGTACAGCAGAGGAGGAGTTAATAAGAGGATGCTGGGTAATGTACAGCAGGAGAGGGGTTAATAGGAGGATGCTGGGTAATGTACAGCAGGGGAGGGGTTAAGAGGATGCTGGGTAATGTACAGCAGAGGAGGGGTTAATAAGAGGATGCTGGTAATGTGTAGCAGGGGAGGGGTTAATAAGAGGATGCTGGTAATGTTCGGCAGAGCAGGGGTTAATAGGAGGATGCTGGTAATGTACAGCAGGGGAGGGGTTAATAAGAGGATGCTGGTAATGTACAGCAGGAGAGGGGTTAAAGATGAGGATGCTGGGTAATGTACAGCAGAGGAGGGGTTAATAAGAGGATGCTGGTCATGTACAGCAGAGGAGGGGTTAATAAGAGGATGCTGGTAATGTACAGCAGGGGAGGGGTTAATAAGAGGATGCTGGTAATGTACAGCAGAGGAGGGGTTAATAAGAGGATGCTGGTAATGTCCGGCAGGGGAGGGGTTAATAAGAGGATGCTGGTAATGTACAGCAGAGCAGGGGTTAATAAGAGGATGCTGGTAATGTCCGGCAGGGGAGGGGTTAATAAGAGGATGCTGGTAATGTACAGCATAGCAGGGGTTAATAAGAGGATGCTGGTAATGTACAGCAGGGGAGGGGTTAATAAGAGGATGTTGGTAATGTACAGCAGGAGAGGGGTTAAAGATGAGGATGCTGGGTAATGTACAGCAGAGGAGGGGTTAATAAGAGGATGCTGGTAATGTGCAGCAGGGGAGGGGTTAATAAGAGGATGCTGGTAATGTCCGGCAGAGCAGGGGTTAATAAGAGGATGCTGGTAATGTACAGCAGGGGAGGGGTTAATAAGAGGATGCTGGTAATGTCCGGCAGAGCAGGGGTTAATAAGAGGATGCTGGTAATGTACAGCAGGGGAGGGGTTAATAGGAGGATGCTGGTAATGTACAGGAGGGGAGGGGTTAATAAGAGGATGCTGGTAATGTCCGGCAGAGCAGGGGTTAATAAGAGAATGCTGGTAATGTACAGCAGAGGAGGGGTTAATAAGAGGATGCTGGTAATGTCCGGCAGAGCAGGAGTTAATAAGAGGATGCTGGTAATGTACAGCAGGAGAAGGGTTAATAAGAGGATGCTGGAAATGTACAGCAGGGGAGGGGTTAATAAGAGGATGCTGGTAATGTACAGCAGGGGAGGGGTTAATAAGAGGATGCTGGTAATGTACAGCAGAAGAGGGGTTAATAAGAGGATGCTGGTAATGTCCGGCAGAGCAGGAGTTAATAAGAGGATGCTGGTAATGTGCAGCAGGGGAGGGGTTAATAAGAGGATGCTGGTAATGTACAGCAGGAGAGGGGTTAAAGATGAGGATGCTGGGTAATGTACAGCAGGAGAGGGGTTAATAGGAGGATGCTGGTAATGTACAGCAGGAGAGGGGTTAATAGGAGGATGCTGGTAATCTCCGGCAGAGGAGGGGTTAATAAGAGGATGCTGGGTAATGTACAGCAGGAGAGGGGTTAATAGGAGGATGCTGGTAATGTACAGCAGGGGAGGGGTTAATAAGAGGATGATGGTAATGTCCGACAGAGCAGGGGTTAATAAGAGGATGCTGGTAATGTACAGCAGAGGAGGGGTTAATAAGAGGATGCTGGTAATGTCCGGCAGAGCAGGAGTTAATAAGAGGATGCTGGTAATGTACAGCAGGGGAGGGGTTAATAAGAGGATGCTGGAAATGTACAGCAGGGGAGGGGTTAATAAGAGGATGCTGGTAATGTACAGCAGGGAAGGGGTTAATAAGAGGATGCTGGTAATGTGCAGCAGGGGAGGGGTTAATAAGAGGATGCTGGTAATGTCCGGCAGAGCAGGAGTTAATAAGAGGATGCTGGTAATGTGCAGCAGGGGAGGGGTTAATAAGAGGATGCTGGTAATGTACAGCAGGAGAGGGGTTAAAGATGAGGATGCTGGGTAATGTACAGCAGAGGAGGGGTTAATAAGAGGATGCTGGTCATGTACAGCAGAGGAGGGGTTAATAAGAGGATGCTGGTAATGTACAGCAGGGGAGGGGTTAATAAGAGGATGCTGGTAATGTACAGCAGAGGAGGGGTTAATAAGAGGATGCTGGTAATGTCCGGCAGGGGAGGGGTTAATAAGAGGATTCTAGTAATGTACAGCAGAGCAGGGGTTAATAAGAGGATGCTGGGTAATGTACAGCAGAGGAGGGGTTAATAAGAGGATGCTGGTAATGTAGAGCAGGGGAGGGGTTAATAAGAAGATGCTGGTAATGTACAGCTGAGGAGGGGTTAATAAGAGGATGCTGGTAATGTACAGCAGAGGAGGGGTTAATAAGAGGATGCTGGTAATGTACAGCAGGAGAGGGGTTAATAAGAGGATGCTGGTAATGTACAGCAGAGGAGGGGTTAATAAGAGGATGTTGGTAATGTACAGCAGAGGAGGGGTTAATAAGAGGATGCTGGTAATGTACAGCAGGGGAGGGGTTAATAAGAGGATGCTGGTAATGTACAGCAGGGGAGGGGTTAATAAGAGGATGCTGGTAATGTACAGCAGAGAAGGGGTTAATAAGAGGATGCTGGTAATGTGCATCAGAGGAGGGGTTAATAAGAGGATGCTGGTAATGTGCATCAGAGGAGGGGTTAATAAGAGGATGCTGGTAATGTACAGCAGGGGAGGGGTTAATAGGAGGATGCTGGTAATGTACAGCAGGGGAGGGGTTAATAAGAGGATGCTGGTAATGTACAGCAGAGGAGGGGTTAATAAGAGGATGCTGGTAATGTCAGGCAGGGGAGGGGTTAATAAGAGGATGCTGGTAATGTCCGGCAGAGCAGGGGTTAATAAGAGGATGCTGGTAATGTACAGCAGGGGAGGGGTTAATAAGAGGATGCTGGTAATGTCCGGCAGAGCAGGGGTTAATAAGAGGATGCTGGTAATGTACAGCAGGGGAGGGGTTAATAAGGATGCTGGTAATGTACAGCAGGAGAGGGGTTAAAGATGAGGATGCTGGGTAATGTACAGCAGAGGAGGGGTTAATAAGAGGATGCTGGTAATGTGCAGCAGGGGAGGGGTTAATAAGAGGATGCTGGTAATGTCCGGCAGAGCAGGGGTTAATAAGAGGATGCTGGTAATGTACAGCAGGGGAGGGGTTAATACGAGGATGCTGGTAATGTACAGCAGGAGAGGGGTTAAAGCTGAGGATGCTGGGTAATGTACAGCAGAGGAGGGGTTAATAAGAGGATGCTGGTCATGTGCAGCAGAGGAGGGGTTAATAAGAGGATGCTGGTAATGTACAGCAGGGGAGGGGTTAATAAGAGGATGCTGGAAATGTACAGCAGAGGAGGGGTTAATAAGAGGATGCTGTTAATGTCCGGCAGGGGAGGGGTTAATAAGAGGATGCTGGTAATGTACAGCAGAGCAGGGGTTAATAAGAGGATGCTGGTAATGTGCAGCAGAGGAGGGGTTAATAAGTGGATGCTGGTAATGTACGGCAGGGGAGGGGTTAATAAGAGGATGCTGAGTAATGTACAGCAGAGGAGGGGTTAATAAGAGGATGCTGGATAATGTACAGCAGAGGAGGGGTTAATAAGAGGATGCTGGTAATGTACAGCAGGGGAGGGGTTAATAAGGGGATGCTGGGTAATGTACAGCAGGGGAGGGGTTAATAAGAGGATGCTGGTAATGTACAGCAGGGGGGTTAATAAGAGGATGCTGGTAATGTACAGCTGGGGAGGGGTTAATAAGAGGATGCTGGTAATGTACAGCAGAGGAGGAGTTAATAAGAGGATGCTGGGTAATGTACAGCAGGAGAGGGGTTAATAGGAGGATGCTGGGTAATGTACAGCAGGGGAGGGGTTAAGATGATGCTGGGTAATGTACAGCAGAGGAGGGGTTAATAAGAGGATGCTGGTAATGTGTAGCAGGGGAGGGGTTAATAAGAGGATGCTGGTAATGTTCGGCAGAGCAGGGGTTAATAGGAGGATGCTGGTAATGTACAGCAGGGGAGGGGTTAATAAGAGGATGCTGGTAATGTACAGCAGGAGAGGGGTTAAAGATGAGGATGCTGGGTAATGTACAGCAGAGGAGGGGTTAATAAGAGGATGCTGGTCATGTACAGCAGAGGAGGGGTTAATAAGAGGATGCTGGTAATGTACAGCAGGGGAGGGGTTAATAAGAGGATGCTGGTAATGTACAGCAGAGGAGGGGTTAATAAGAGGATGCTGGTAATGTCCGGCAGGGGAGGGGTTAATAAGAGGATGCTGGTAATGTACAGCAGAGCAGGGGTTAATAAGAGGATGCTGGTAATGTCCGGCAGGGGAGGGGTTAATAAGAGGATGCTGGTAATGTACAGCATAGCAGGGGTTAATAAGAGGATGCTGGTAATGTACAGCAGGGGAGGGGTTAATAAGAGGATGCTGGTAATGTACAGCAGGAGAGGGGTTAAAGATGAGGATGCTGGGTAATGTACAGCAGAGGAGGGGTTAATAAGAGGATGCTGGTAATGTGCAGCAGGGGAGGGGTTAATAAGAGGATGCTGGTAATGTCCGGCAGAGCAGGGGTTAATAAGAGGATGCTGGTAATGTACAGCAGGGGAGGGGTTAATAAGAGGATGCTGGTAATGTCCGGCAGAGCAGGGGTTAATAAGAGGATGCTGGTAATGTACAGCAGGGGAGGGGTTAATAGGAGGATGCTGGTAATGTACAGGAGGGGAGGGGTTAATAAGAGGATGCTGGTAATGTCCGGCAGAGCAGGGGTTAATAAGAGGATGCTGGTAATGTACAGCAGAGGAGGGGTTAATAAGAGGATGCTGGTAATGTCCGGCAGAGCAGGAGTTAATAAGAGGATGCTGGTAATGTACAGCAGGAGAAGGGTTAATAAGAGGATGCTGGAAATGTACAGCAGGGGAGGGGTTAATAAGAGGATGCTGGTAATGTACAGCAGGGGAGGGGTTAATAAGAGGATGCTGGTAATGTACAGCAGAAGAGGGGTTAATAAGAGGATGCTGGTAATGTCCGGCAGAGCAGGAGTTAATAAGAGGATGCTGGTAATGTGCAGCAGGGGAGGGGTTAATAAGAGGATGCTGGTAATGTACAGCAGGAGAGGGGTTAAAGATGAGGATGCTGGGTAATGTACAGCAGGAGAGGGGTTAATAGGAGGATGCTGGTAATGTACAGCAGGAGAGGGGTTAATAGGAGGATGCTGGTAATCTCCGGCAGAGGAGGGGTTAATAAGAGGATGCTGGGTAATGTACAGCAGGAGAGGGGTTAATAGGAGGATGCTGGTAATGTACAGCAGGGGAGGGGTTAATAAGAGGATGATGGTAATGTCCGACAGAGCAGGGGTTAATAAGAGGATGCTGGTAATGTACAGCAGAGGAGGGGTTAATAAGAGGATGCTGGTAATGTCCGGCAGAGCAGGAGTTAATAAGAGGATGCTGGTAATGTACAGCAGGGGAGGGGTTAATAAGAGGATGCTGGAAATGTACAGCAGGGGAGGGGTTAATAAGAGGATGCTGGTAATGTACAGCAGGGAAGGGGTTAATAAGAGGATGCTGGTAATGTGCAGCAGGGGAGGGGTTAATAAGAGGATGCTGGTAATGTCCGGCAGAGCAGGAGTTAATAAGAGGATGCTGGTAATGTGCAGCAGGGGAGGGGTTAATAAGAGGATGCTGGTAATGTACAGCAGGAGAGGGGTTAAAGATGAGGATGCTGGGTAATGTACAGCAGAGGAGGGGTTAATAAGAGGATGCTGGTCATGTACAGCAGAGGAGGGGTTAATAAGAGGATGCTGGTAATGTACAGCAGGGGAGGGGTTAATAAGAGGATGCTGGTAATGTACAGCAGAGGAGGGGTTAATAAGAGGATGCTGGTAATGTCCGGCAGGGGAGGGGTTAATAAGAGGATTCTAGTAATGTACAGCAGAGCAGGGGTTAATAAGAGGATGCTGGGTAATGTACAGCAGAGGAGGGGTTAATAAGAGGATGCTGGTAATGTAGAGCAGGGGAGGGGTTAATAAGAAGATGCTGGTAATGTACAGCTGAGGAGGGGTTAATAAGAGGATGCTGGTAATGTACAGCAGAGGAGGGGTTAATAAGAGGATGCTGGTAATGTACAGCAGGAGAGGGGTTAATAAGAGGATGCTGGTAATGTACAGCAGAGGAGGGGTTAATAAGAGGATGTTGGTAATGTACAGCAGAGGAGGGGTTAATAAGAGGATGCTGGTAATGTACAGCAGGGGAGGGGTTAATAAGAGGATGCTGGTAATGTACAGCAGGGGAGGGGTTAATAAGAGGATGCTGGTAATGTACAGCAGAGAAGGGGTTAATAAGAGGATGCTGGTAATGTGCATCAGAGGAGGGGTTAATAAGAGGATGCTGGTAATGTGCATCAGAGGAGGGGTTAATAAGAGGATGCTGGTAATGTACAGCAGGGGAGGGGTTAATAGGAGGATGCTGGTAATGTACAGCAGGGGAGGGGTTAATAAGAGGATGCTGGTAATGTACAGCAGAGGAGGGGTTAATAAGAGGATGCTGGTAATGTCAGGCAGGGGAGGGGTTAATAAGAGGATGCTGGTAATGTACAGCAGAGCAGGGGTTAATAAGAGGATGCTGGTAATGTACAGCAGAGCAGGGGTTAATAAGAGGATGCTGGTAATGTACAGCAGAGGAGGGGTTAATAAGAGGATGCTGGGTAATGTACAGCAGAGGAGGGGTTAATAAGAGGATGCTGGTAATGTACAGCAGGGGAGGGGTTAATAAGGGGATGCTGGTAATGTACAGCAGAGGAGGGGTTAATAAGAGGATGCTGGGTAATGTACAGCAGGAGAGGGGTTAATAGGAGGATGCTGGGTAATGTACAGCAGGGGAGGTGTTAAGAGGATGATGGGTAATGTACAGCAGAGGAGTGGTTAATAAGAGGATGCTGGGTAATGTACAGCAGGAGAGGGGTTAATAGGAGGATGCTGGTAATGTACAGCAGTATAGGTGTTAATAGGAGGATGCTGGTAATCTCCGGCAGAGGAGGGGTTAACAAGAGGATGCTGGGTAATGTACAGCAGGAGAGGGGTTAATAGGAGGATGCTGGTAATGTACAGGAGGGGAGGGGTTAATAAGAGGATGCTGGTAATGTCTGGCAGAGCAGGAGTTAATAAGAGGATGCTGGTAATGTACAGCAGAGCAGGAGTTAATAAGAGGATGCTGGTAATGTACAGCAGGGGAGGGGTCAATAAGAGGATGCTGGTAATGTGCAGCAGGGGAGGGGTTAATAAGAGGATGCTGGTAATGTCCGGCAGAGCAGGAGTTAATAAGAGGATGCTGGTAATGTGCAGCAGGGGAGGGATTAATAAGAGGATGCTGGTAATGTACAGCAGGGGAGGGGTTAATAAGGATGCTGGTAATGTACAGCAGGAGAGGGGTTAAAGATGAGGATGCTGGGTAATGTACAGCAGAGGAGGGGTTAATAAGAGGATGCTGGTAATGTGCAGCAGGGGAGGGGTTAATAAGAGGATGCTGGTAATGTCCGGCAGAGCAGGGGTTAATAACAGGATGCTGGTAATGTACAGCAGGGGAGGGGTTAATACGAGGATGCTGGTAATGTACAGCAGGAGAGGGGTTAAAGCTGAGGATGCTGGGTAATGTACAGCAGAGGAGGGGTTAATAAGAGGATGCTGGTCATGTGCAGCAGAGGAGGGGTTAATAAGAGGATGCTGGTAATGTACAGCAGGGGAGGGGTTAATAAGAGGATGCTGGTAATGTACAGCAGAGGAGGGGTTAATAAGAGGATGCTGGTAATGTCCGGCAGGGGAGGGGTTAATAAGAGGATGCTGGTAATGTACAGCAGAGCAGGGGTTAATAAGAGGATGCTGGTAATGTGCAGCAGAGGAGGGGTTAATAAGTGGATGCTGGTAATGTACGGCAGGGGAGGGGTTAATAAGAGGATGCTGAGTAATGTACAGCAGAGGAGGGGTTAATAAGAGGATGCTGGATAATGTACAGCAGAGGAGGGGTTAATAAGAGGATGCTGGTAATGTACAGCAGGGGAGGCGTTAATAAGGGGATGCTGGGTAATGTACAGCAGGGGAGGGGTTAATAAGAGGATGCTGGTAATGTACAGCAGGGGGGTTAATAAGAGGATGCTGGTAATGTACAGCTGGGGAGGGGTTAATAAGAGGATGCTGGTAATGTACAGCAGAGGAGGAGTTAATAAGAGGATGCTGGGTAATGTACAGCAGGAGAGGGGTTAATAGGAGGATGCTGGGTAATGTACAGCAGGGGAGGGGTTAAGAGGATGCTGGGTAATGTACAGCAGAGGAGGGGTTAATAAGAGGATGCTGGTAATGTGTAGCAGGGGAGGGGTTAATAAGAGGATGCTGGTAATGTTCGGCAGAGCAGGGGTTAATAGGAGGATGCTGGTAATGTACAGCAGGGGAGGGGTTAATAAGAGGATGCTGGTAATGTACAGCAGGAGAGGGGTTAAAGATGAGGATGCTGGGTAATGTACAGCAGAGGAGGGGTTAATAAGAGGATGCTGGTCATGTACAGCAGAGGAGGGGTTAATAAGAGGATGCTGGTAATGTACAGCAGGGGAGGGGTTAATAAGAGGATGCTGGTAATGTACAGCAGAGGAGCGGTTAATAAGAGGATGCTGGTAATGTTCGGCAGGGGAGGGGTTAATAAGAGGATGCTGGTAATGTACAGCAGAGCAGGGGTTAATAAGAGGATGCTGGTAATGTCCGGCAGGGGAGGGGTTAATAAGAGGATGCTGGTAATGTACAGCATAGCAGGGGTTAATAAGAGGATGCTGGTAATGTACAGCAGGGGAGGGGTTAATAAGAGGATGCTGGTAATGTACAGCAGGAGAGGGGTTAAAGATGAGGATGCTGGGTAATGTACAGCAGAGGAGGGGTTAATAAGAGGATGCTGGTAATGTGCAGCAGGGGAGGGGTTAATAAGAGGATGCTGGTAATGTCTGGCAGAGCAGGGGTTAATAAGAGGATGCTGGTAATGTACAGCAGGGGAGGGGTTAATAAGAGGATGCTGGTAATGTACAGCAGAGGAGGGGTTAATAAGAGGATGCTGGTAATGTCCGGCAGGGGAGGGGTTAATAAGAGGATTCTAGTAATGTACAGCAGAGCAGGGGTTAATAAGAGGATGCTGGGTAATGTACAGCAGAGGAGGGGTTAATAAGAGGATGCTGGTAATGTAGAGCAGGGGAGGGGTTAATAAGAAGATGCTGGTAATGTACAGCTGAGGAGGGGTTAATAAGAGGATGCTGGTAATGTACAGCAGAGGAGGGGTTAATAAGAGGATGCTGGTAATGTACAGCAGGAGAGGGGTTAATAAGAGGATGCTGGTAATGTACAGCAGAGGAGGGGTTAATAAGAGGATGTTGGTAATGTACAGCAGAGGAGGGGTTAATAAGAGGATGCTGGTAATGTACAGCAGGGGAGGGGTTAATAAGAGGATGCTGGTAATGTACAGCAGGGGAGGGGTTAATAAGAGGATGCTGGTAATGTACAGCAGAGAAGGGGTTAATAAGAGGATGCTGGTAATGTGCATCAGAGGAGGGGTTAATAAGAGGATGCTGGTAATGTGCATCAGAGGAGGGGTTAATAAGAGGATGCTGGTAATGTACAGCAGGGGAGGGGTTAATAGGAGGATGCTGGTAATGTACAGCAGGGGAGGGGTTAATAAGAGGATGCTGGTAATGTACAGCAGAGGAGGGGTTAATAAGAGGATGCTGGTAATGTCAGGCAGGGGAGGGGTTAATAAGAGGATGCTGGTAATGTACAGCAGAGCAGGGGTTAATAAGAGGATGCTGGTAATGTACAGCAGAGCAGGGGTTAATAAGAGGATGCTGGTAATGTACAGCAGAGGAGGGGTTAATAAGAGGATGCTGGGTAATGTACAGCAGAGGAGGGGTTAATAAGAGGATGCTGGTAATGTACAGCAGGGGAGGGGTTAATAAGGGGATGCTGGTAATGTACAGCAGAGGAGGGGTTAATAAGAGGATGCTGGGTAATGTACAGCAGGAGAGGGGTTAATAGGAGGATGCTGGGTAATGTACAGCAGGGGAGGTGTTAAGAGGATGATGGGTAATGTACAGCAGAGGAGTGGTTAATAAGAGGATGCTGGGTAATGTACAGCAGGAGAGGGGTTAATAGGAGGATGCTGGTAATGTACAGCAGTATAGGTGTTAATAGGAGGATGCTGGTAATCTCCGGCAGAGGAGGGGTTAACAAGAGGATGCTGGGTAATGTACAGCAGGAGAGGGGTTAATAGGAGGATGCTGGTAATGTACAGGAGGGGAGGGGTTAATAAGAGGATGCTGGTAATGTCTGGCAGAGCAGGGGTTAATAAGAGGATGCTGGTAATGTACAGCAGAGGAGGGGTTAATAAGAGGATGCTGGTAATGTCCGGCAGAGCAGGAGTTAATAAGAGGATGCTGGTAATGTACAGCAGGGGAGGGGTCAATAAGAGGATGCTGGTAATGTGCAGCAGGGGAGGGGTTAATAAGAGGATGCTGGTAATGTCCGGCAGAGCAGGAGTTAATAAGAGGATGCTGGTAATGTGCAGCAGGGGAGGGATTAATAAGAGGATGCTGGTAATGTACAGCAGGGGAGGGGTTAATAAGGATGCTGGTAATGTACAGCAGGAGAGGGGTTAAAGATGAGGATGCTGGGTAATGTACAGCAGAGGAGGGGTTAATAAGAGGATGCTGGTAATGTGCAGCAGGGGAGGGGTTAATAAGAGGATGCTGGTAATGTCCGGCAGAGCAGGGGTTAATAAGAGGATGCTGGTAATGTACAGCAGGGGAGGGGTTAATACGAGGATGCTGGTAATGTACAGCAGGAGAGGGGTTAAAGCTGAGGATGCTGGGTAATGTACAGCAGAGGAGGGGTTAATAAGAGGATGCTGGTCATGTGCAGCAGAGGAGGGGTTAATAAAAGGATGCTGGTAATGTACAGCAGGGGAGGGGTTAATAAGAGGATGCTGGTAATGTACAGCAGAGGAGGGGTTAATAAGAGGATGCTGGTAATGTCCGGCAGGGGAGGGGTTAATAAGAGGATGCTGGTAATGTACAGCAGAGCAGGGGTTAATAAGAGGATGCTGGTAATGTGCAGCAGAGGAGGGGTTAATAAGTGGATGCTGGTAATGTACGGCAGGGGAGGGGTTAATAAGAGGATGCTGAGTAATGTACAGCAGAGGAGGGGTTAATAAGAGGATGCTGGATAATGTACAGCAGAGGAGGGGTTAATAAGAGGATGCTGGTAATGTACAGCAGGGGAGGGGTTAATAAGGGGATGCTGGGTAATGTACAGCAGGGGAGGGGTTAATAAGAGGATGCTGGTAATGTACAGCAGGGGGGTTAATAAGAGGATGCTGGTAATGTACAGCTGGGGAGGGGTTAATAAGAGGATGCTGGTAATGTACAGCAGAGGAGGAGTTAATAAGAGGATGCTGGGTAATGTAAAGCAGGAGAGGGGTTAATAGGAGGATGCTGGGTAATGTACAGCAGGGGAGGGGTTAAGAGGATGCTGGGTAATGTACAGCAGAGGAGGGGTTAATAAGAGGATGCTGGTAATGTGTAGCAGGGGAGGGGTTAATAAGAGGATGCTGGTAATGTTCGGCAGAGCAGGGGTTAATAGGAGGATGCTGGTAATGTACAGCAGGGGAGGGGTTAATAAGAGGATGCTGGTAATGTACAGCAGGAGAGGGGTTAAAGATGAGGATGCTGGGTAATGTACAGCAGAGGAGGGGTTAATAAGAGGATGCTGGTCATGTACAGCAGAGGAGGGGTTAATAAGAGGATGCTGGTAATGTACAGCAGGGGAGGGGTTAATAAGAGGATGCTGGTAATGTACAGCAGAGGAGGGGTTAATAAGAGGATGCTGGTAATGTCCGGCAGGGGAGGGGTTAATAAGAGGATGCTGGTAATGTACAGCAGAGCAGGGGTTAATAAGAGGATGCTGGTAATGTCCGGCAGGGGAGGGGTTAATAAGAGGATGCTGGTAATGTACAGCATAGCAGGGGTTAATAAGAGGATGCTGGTAATGTACAGCAGGGGAGGGGTTAATAAGAGGATGCTGGTAATGTACAGCAGGAGAGGGGTTAAAGATGAGGATGCTGGGTAATGTACAGCAGAGGAGGGGTTAATAAGAGGATGCTGGTAATGTGCAGCAGGGGAGGGGTTAATAAGAGGATGCTGGTAATGTCCGGCAGAGCAGGGGTTAATAAGAGGATGCTGGTAATGTACAGCAGGGGAGGGGTTAATAAGAGGATGCTGGTAATGTCCGGCAGAGCAGGGGTTAATAAGAGGATGCTGGTAATGTACAGCAGGGGAGGGGTTAATAGGAGGATGCTGGTAATGTACAGGAGGGGAGGGGTTAATAAGAGGATGCTGGTAATGTCCGGCAGAGCAGGGGTTAATAAGAGGATGCTGGTAATGTACAGCAGAGGAGGGGTTAATAAGAGGATGCTGGTAATGTCCGGCAGAGCAGGAGTTAATAAGAGGATGCTGGTAATGTACAGCAGGAGAAGGGTTAATAAGAGGATGCTGGAAATGTACAGCAGGGGAGGGGTTAATAAGAGGATGCTGGTAATGTACAGCAGGGGAGGGGTTAATAAGAGGATGCTGGTAATGTACAGCAGAAGAGGGGTTAATAAGAGGATGCTGGTAATGTCCGGCAGAGCAGGAGTTAATAAGAGGATGCTGGTAATGTGCAGCAGGGGAGGGGTTAATAAGAGGATGCTGGTAATGTACAGCAGGAGAGGGGTTAAAGATGAGGATGCTGGGTAATGTACAGCAGGAGAGGGGTTAATAGGAGGATGCTGGTAATGTACAGCAGGAGAGGGGTTAATAGGAGGATGCTGGTAATCTCCGGCAGAGGAGGGGTTAATAAGAGGATGCTGGGTAATGTACAGCAGGAGAGGGGTTAATAGGAGGATGCTGGTAATGTACAGCAGGGGAGGGGTTAATAAGAGGATGATGGTAATGTCCGACAGAGCAGGGGTTAATAAGAGGATGCTGGTAATGTACAGCAGAGGAGGGGTTAATAAGAGGATGCTGGTAATGTCCGGCAGAGCAGGAGTTAATAAGAGGATGCTGGTAATGTACAGCAGGGGAGGGGTTAATAAGAGGATGCTGGAAATGTACAGCAGGGGAGGGGTTAATAAGAGGATGCTGGTAATGTACAGCAGGGAAGGGGTTAATAAGAGGATGCTGGTAATGTGCAGCAGGGGAGGGGTTAATAAGAGGATGCTGGTAATGTCCGGCAGAGCAGGAGTTAATAAGAGGATGCTGGTAATGTGCAGCAGGGGAGGGGTTAATAAGAGGATGCTGGTAATGTACAGCAGGAGAGGGGTTAAAGATGAGGATGCTGGGTAATGTACAGCAGAGGAGGGGTTAATAAGAGGATGCTGGTCATGTACAGCAGAGGAGGGGTTAATAAGAGGATGCTGGTAATGTACAGCAGGGGAGGGGTTAATAAGAGGATGCTGGTAATGTACAGCAGAGGAGGGGTTAATAAGAGGATGCTGGTAATGTCCGGCAGGGGAGGGGTTAATAAGAGGATTCTAGTAATGTACAGCAGAGCAGGGGTTAATAAGAGGATGCTGGGTAATGTACAGCAGAGGAGGGGTTAATAAGAGGATGCTGGTAATGTAGAGCAGGGGAGGGGTTAATAAGAAGATGCTGGTAATGTACAGCTGAGGAGGGGTTAATAAGAGGATGCTGGTAATGTACAGCAGAGGAGGGGTTAATAAGAGGATGCTGGTAATGTACAGCAGGAGAGGGGTTAATAAGAGGATGCTGGTAATGTACAGCAGAGGAGGGGTTAATAAGAGGATGTTGGTAATGTACAGCAGAGGAGGGGTTAATAAGAGGATGCTGGTAATGTACAGCAGGGGAGGGGTTAATAAGAGGATGCTGGTAATGTACAGCAGAGGAGGGGTTAATAAGAGGATGCTGGTAATGTCCGGCAGGGGAGGGGTTAATAAGAGGATGCTGGTAATGTACAGCAGAGCAGGGGTTAATAAGAGGATGCTGGTAATGTCCGGCAGGGGAGGGGTTAATAAGAGGATGCTGGTAATGTACAGCATAGCAGGGGTTAATAAGAGGATGCTGGTAATGTACAGCAGGGGAGGGGTTAATAAGAGGATGCTGGTAATGTACAGCAGGAGAGGGGTTAAAGATGAGGATGCTGGGTAATGTACAGCAGAGGAGGGGTTAATAAGAGGATGCTGGTAATGTGCAGCAGGGGAGGGGTTAATAAGAGGATGCTGGTAATGTCCGGCAGAGCAGGGGTTAATAAGAGGATGCTGGTAATGTACAGCAGGGGAGGGGTTAATAAGAGGATGCTGGTAATGTCCGGCAGAGCAGGGGTTAATAAGAGGATGCTGGTAATGTACAGCAGGGGAGGGGTTAATAGGAGGATGCTGGTAATGTACAGGAGGGGAGGGGTTAATAAGAGGATGCTGGTAATGTCCGGCAGAGCAGGGGTTAATAAGAGGATGCTGGTAATGTACAGCAGAGGAGGGGTTAATAAGAGGATGCTGGTAATGTCCGGCAGAGCAGGAGTTAATAAGAGGATGCTGGTAATGTACAGCAGGAGAAGGGTTAATAAGAGGATGCTGGAAATGTACAGCAGGGGAGGGGTTAATAAGAGGATGCTGGTAATGTACAGCAGGGGAGGGGTTAATAAGAGGATGCTGGTAATGTACAGCAGAAGAGGGGTTAATAAGAGGATGCTGGTAATGTCCGGCAGAGCAGGAGTTAATAAGAGGATGCTGGTAATGTGCAGCAGGGGAGGGGTTAATAAGAGGATGCTGGTAATGTACAGCAGGAGAGGGGTTAAAGATGAGGATGCTGGGTAATGTACAGCAGGAGAGGGGTTAATAGGAGGATGCTGGTAATGTACAGCAGGAGAGGGGTTAATAGGAGGATGCTGGTAATCTCCGGCAGAGGAGGGGTTAATAAGAGGATGCTGGGTAATGTACAGCAGGAGAGGGGTTAATAGGAGGATGCTGGTAATGTACAGCAGGGGAGGGGTTAATAAGAGGATGATGGTAATGTCCGACAGAGCAGGGGTTAATAAGAGGATGCTGGTAATGTACAGCAGAGGAGGGGTTAATAAGAGGATGCTGGTAATGTCCGGCAGAGCAGGAGTTAATAAGAGGATGCTGGTAATGTACAGCAGGGGAGGGGTTAATAAGAGGATGCTGGAAATGTACAGCAGGGGAGGGGTTAATAAGAGGATGCTGGTAATGTACAGCAGGGAAGGGGTTAATAAGAGGATGCTGGTAATGTGCAGCAGGGGAGGGGTTAATAAGAGGATGCTGGTAATGTCCGGCAGAGCAGGAGTTAATAAGAGGATGCTGGTAATGTGCAGCAGGGGAGGGGTTAATAAGAGGATGCTGGTAATGTACAGCAGGAGAGGGGTTAAAGATGAGGATGCTGGGTAATGTACAGCAGAGGAGGGGTTAATAAGAGGATGCTGGTCATGTACAGCAGAGGAGGGGTTAATAAGAGGATGCTGGTAATGTACAGCAGGGGAGGGGTTAATAAGAGGATGCTGGTAATGTACAGCAGAGGAGGGGTTAATAAGAGGATGCTGGTAATGTCCGGCAGGGGAGGGGTTAATAAGAGGATTCTAGTAATGTACAGCAGAGCAGGGGTTAATAAGAGGATGCTGGGTAATGTACAGCAGAGGAGGGGTTAATAAGAGGATGCTGGTAATGTAGAGCAGGGGAGGGGTTAATAAGAAGATGCTGGTAATGTACAGCTGAGGAGGGGTTAATAAGAGGATGCTGGTAATGTACAGCAGAGGAGGGGTTAATAAGAGGATGCTGGTAATGTACAGCAGGAGAGGGGTTAATAAGAGGATGCTGGTAATGTACAGCAGAGGAGGGGTTAATAAGAGGATGTTGGTAATGTACAGCAGAGGAGGGGTTAATAAGAGGATGCTGGTAATGTACAGCAGGGGAGGGGTTAATAAGAGGATGCTGGTAATGTACAGCAGGGGAGGGGTTAATAAGAGGATGCTGGTAATGTACAGCAGAGAAGGGGTTAATAAGAGGATGCTGGTAATGTGCATCAGAGGAGGGGTTAATAAGAGGATGCTGGTAATGTGCATCAGAGGAGGGGTTAATAAGAGGATGCTGGTAATGTACAGCAGGGGAGGGGTTAATAGGAGGATGCTGGTAATGTACAGCAGGGGAGGGGTTAATAAGAGGATGCTGGTAATGTACAGCAGAGGAGGGGTTAATAAGAGGATGCTGGTAATGTCAGGCAGGGGAGGGGTTAATAAGAGGATGCTGGTAATGTACAGCAGAGCAGGGGTTAATAAGAGGATGCTGGTAATGTACAGCAGAGCAGGGGTTAATAAGAGGATGCTGGTAATGTACAGCAGAGGAGGGGTTAATAAGAGGATGCTGGGTAATGTACAGCAGAGGAGGGGTTAATAAGAGGATGCTGGTAATGTACAGCAGGGGAGGGGTTAATAAGGGGATGCTGGTAATGTACAGCAGAGGAGGGGTTAATAAGAGGATGCTGGGTAATGTACAGCAGGAGAGGGGTTAATAGGAGGATGCTGGGTAATGTACAGCAGGGGAGGTGTTAAGAGGATGATGGGTAATGTACAGCAGAGGAGTGGTTAATAAGAGGATGCTGGGTAATGTACAGCAGGAGAGGGGTTAATAGGAGGATGCTGGTAATGTACAGCAGTATAGGTGTTAATAGGAGGATGCTGGTAATCTCCGGCAGAGGAGGGGTTAACAAGAGGATGCTGGGTAATGTACAGCAGGAGAGGGGTTAATAGGAGGATGCTGGTAATGTACAGGAGGGGAGGGGTTAATAAGAGGATGCTGGTAATGTCTGGCAGAGCAGGGGTTAATAAGAGGATGCTGGTAATGTACAGCAGAGCAGGAGTTAATAAGAGGATGCTGGTAATGTACAGCAGGGGAGGGGTCAATAAGAGGATGCTGGTAATGTGCAGCAGGGGAGGGGTTAATAAGAGGATGCTGGTAATGTCCGGCAGAGCAGGAGTTAATAAGAGGATGCTGGTAATGTGCAGCAGGGGAGGGATTAATAAGAGGATGCTGGTAATGTACAGCAGGGGAGGGGTTAATAAGGATGCTGGTAATGTACAGCAGGAGAGGGGTTAAAGATGAGGATGCTGGGTAATGTACAGCAGAGGAGGGGTTAATAAGAGGATGCTGGTAATGTGCAGCAGGGGAGGGGTTAATAAGAGGATGCTGGTAATGTCCGGCAGAGCAGGGGTTAATAACAGGATGCTGGTAATGTACAGCAGGGGAGGGGTTAATACGAGGATGCTGGTAATGTACAGCAGGAGAGGGGTTAAAGCTGAGGATGCTGGGTAATGTACAGCAGAGGAGGGGTTAATAAGAGGATGCTGGTCATGTGCAGCAGAGGAGGGGTTAATAAGAGGATGCTGGTAATGTACAGCAGGGGAGGGGTTAATAAGAGGATGCTGGTAATGTACAGCAGAGGAGGGGTTAATAAGAGGATGCTGGTAATGTCCGGCAGGGGAGGGGTTAATAAGAGGATGCTAGTAATGTACAGCAGAGCAGGGGTTAATAAGAGGATGCTGGTAATGTGCAGCAGAGGAGGGGTTAATAAGTGGATGCTGGTAATGTACGGCAGGGGAGGGGTTAATAAGAGGATGCTGAGTAATGTACAGCAGAGGAGGGGTTAATAAGAGGATGCTGGATAATGTACAGCAGAGGAGGGGTTAATAAGAGGATGCTGGTAATGTACAGCAGGGGAGGCGTTAATAAGGGGATGCTGGGTAATGTACAGCAGGGGAGGGGTTAATAAGAGGATGCTGGTAATGTACAGCAGGGGGGTTAATAAGAGGATGCTGGTAATGTACAGCTGGGGAGGGGTTAATAAGAGGATGCTGGTAATGTACAGCAGAGGAGGAGTTAATAAGAGGATGCTGGGTAATGTACAGCAGGAGAGGGGTTAATAGGAGGATGCTGGGTAATGTACAGCAGGGGAGGGGTTAAGAGGATGCTGGGTAATGTACAGCAGAGGAGGGGTTAATAAGAGGATGCTGGTAATGTGTAGCAGGGGAGGGGTTAATAAGAGGATGCTGGTAATGTTCGGCAGAGCAGGGGTTAATAGGAGGATGCTGGTAATGTACAGCAGGGGAGGGGTTAATAAGAGGATGCTGGTAATGTACAGCAGGAGAGGGGTTAAAGATGAGGATGCTGGGTAATGTACAGCAGAGGAGGGGTTAATAAGAGGATGCTGGTCATGTACAGCAGAGGAGGGGTTAATAAGAGGATGCTGGTAATGTACAGCAGGGGAGGGGTTAATAAGAGGATGCTGGTAATGTACAGCAGAGGAGCGGTTAATAAGAGGATGCTGGTAATGTTCGGCAGGGGAGGGGTTAATAAGAGGATGCTGGTAATGTACAGCAGAGCAGGGGTTAATAAGAGGATGCTGGTAATGTCCGGCAGGGGAGGGGTTAATAAGAGGATGCTGGTAATGTACAGCATAGCAGGGGTTAATAAGAGGATGCTGGTAATGTACAGCAGGGGAGGGGTTAATAAGAGGATGCTGGTAATGTACAGCAGGAGAGGGGTTAAAGATGAGGATGCTGGGTAATGTACAGCAGAGGAGGGGTTAATAAGAGGATGCTGGTAATGTGCAGCAGGGGAGGGGTTAATAAGAGGATGCTGGTAATGTCTGGCAGAGCAGGGGTTAATAAGAGGATGCTGGTAATGTACAGCAGGGGAGGGGTTAATAAGAGGATGCTGGTAATGTACAGCAGAGGAGGGGTTAATAAGAGGATGCTGGTAATGTCCGGCAGGGGAGGGGTTAATAAGAGGATTCTAGTAATGTACAGCAGAGCAGGGGTTAATAAGAGGATGCTGGGTAATGTACAGCAGAGGAGGGGTTAATAAGAGGATGCTGGTAATGTAGAGCAGGGGAGGGGTTAATAAGAAGATGCTGGTAATGTACAGCTGAGGAGGGGTTAATAAGAGGATGCTGGTAATGTACAGCAGAGGAGGGGTTAATAAGAGGATGCTGGTAATGTACAGCAGGAGAGGGGTTAATAAGAGGATGCTGGTAATGTACAGCAGAGGAGGGGTTAATAAGAGGATGTTGGTAATGTACAGCAGAGGAGGGGTTAATAAGAGGATGCTGGTAATGTACAGCAGGGGAGGGGTTAATAAGAGGATGCTGGTAATGTACAGCAGGGGAGGGGTTAATAAGAGGATGCTGGTAATGTACAGCAGAGAAGGGGTTAATAAGAGGATGCTGGTAATGTGCATCAGAGGAGGGGTTAATAAGAGGATGCTGGTAATGTGCATCAGAGGAGGGGTTAATAAGAGGATGCTGGTAATGTACAGCAGGGGAGGGGTTAATAGGAGGATGCTGGTAATGTACAGCAGGGGAGGGGTTAATAAGAGGATGCTGGTAATGTACAGCAGAGGAGGGGTTAATAAGAGGATGCTGGTAATGTCAGGCAGGGGAGGGGTTAATAAGAGGATGCTGGTAATGTACAGCAGAGCAGGGGTTAATAAGAGGATGCTGGTAATGTACAGCAGAGCAGGGGTTAATAAGAGGATGCTGGTAATGTACAGCAGAGGAGGGGTTAATAAGAGGATGCTGGGTAATGTACAGCAGAGGAGGGGTTAATAAGAGGATGCTGGTAATGTACAGCAGGGGAGGGGTTAATAAGGGGATGCTGGTAATGTACAGCAGAGGAGGGGTTAATAAGAGGATGCTGGGTAATGTACAGCAGGAGAGGGGTTAATAGGAGGATGCTGGGTAATGTACAGCAGGGGAGGTGTTAAGAGGATGATGGGTAATGTACAGCAGAGGAGTGGTTAATAAGAGGATGCTGGGTAATGTACAGCAGGAGAGGGGTTAATAGGAGGATGCTGGTAATGTACAGCAGTATAGGTGTTAATAGGAGGATGCTGGTAATCTCCGGCAGAGGAGGGGTTAACAAGAGGATGCTGGGTAATGTACAGCAGGAGAGGGGTTAATAGGAGGATGCTGGTAATGTACAGGAGGGGAGGGGTTAATAAGAGGATGCTGGTAATGTCTGGCAGAGCAGGGGTTAATAAGAGGATGCTGGTAATGTACAGCAGAGGAGGGGTTAATAAGAGGATGCTGGTAATGTCCGGAAGAGCAGGAGTTAATAAGAGGATGCTGGTAATGTACAGCAGGGGAGGGGTCAATAAGAGGATGCTGGTAATGTGCAGCAGGGGAGGGGTTAATAAGAGGATGCTGGTAATGTCCGGCAGAGCAGGAGTTAATAAGAGGATGCTGGTAATGTGCAGCAGGGGAGGGATTAATAAGAGGATGCTGGTAATGTACAGCAGGGGAGGGGTTAATAAGGATGCTGGTAATGTACAGCAGGAGAGGGGTTAAAGATGAGGATGCTGGGTAATGTACAGCAGAGGAGGGGTTAATAAGAGGATGCTGGTAATGTGCAGCAGGGGAGGGGTTAATAAGAGGATGCTGGTAATGTCCGGCAGAGCAGGGGTTAATAAGAGGATGCTGGTAATGTACAGCAGGGGAGGGGTTAATACGAGGATGCTGGTAATGTACAGCAGGAGAGGGGTTAAAGCTGAGGATGCTGGGTAATGTACAGCAGAGGAGGGGTTAATAAGAGGATGCTGGTCATGTGCAGCAGAGGAGGGGTTAATAAAAGGATGCTGGTAATGTACAGCAGGGGAGGGGTTAATAAGAGGATGCTGGTAATGTACAGCAGAGGAGGGGTTAATAAGAGGATGCTGGTAATGTCCGGCAGGGGAGGGGTTAATAAGAGGATGCTGGTAATGTACAGCAGAGCAGGGGTTAATAAGAGGATGCTGGTAATGTGCAGCAGAGGAGGGGTTAATAAGTGGATGCTGGTAATGTACGGCAGGGGAGGGGTTAATAAGAGGATGCTGAGTAATGTACAGCAGAGGAGGGGTTAATAAGAGGATGCTGGATAATGTACAGCAGAGGAGGGGTTAATAAGAGGATGCTGGTAATGTACAGCAGGGGAGGGGTTAATAAGGGGATGCTGGGTAATGTACAGCAGGGGAGGGGTTAATAAGAGGATGCTGGTAATGTACAGCAGGGGGGTTAATAAGAGGATGCTGGTAATGTACAGCTGGGGAGGGGTTAATAAGAGGATGCTGGTAATGTACAGCAGAGGAGGAGTTAATAAGAGGATGCTGGGTAATGTAAAGCAGGAGAGGGGTTAATAGGAGGATGCTGGGTAATGTACAGCAGGGGAGGGGTTAAGAGGATGCTGGGTAATGTACAGCAGAGGAGGGGTTAATAAGAGGATGCTGGTAATGTGTAGCAGGGGAGGGGTTAATAAGAGGATGCTGGTAATGTTCGGCAGAGCAGGGGTTAATAGGAGGATGCTGGTAATGTACAGCAGGGGAGGGGTTAATAAGAGGATGCTGGTAATGTACAGCAGGAGAGGGGTTAAAGATGAGGATGCTGGGTAATGTACAGCAGAGGAGGGGTTAATAAGAGGATGCTGGTCATGTACAGCAGAGGAGGGGTTAATAAGAGGATGCTGGTAATGTACAGCAGGGGAGGGGTTAATAAGAGGATGCTGGTAATGTACAGCAGAGGAGGGGTTAATAAGAGGATGCTGGTAATGTCCGGCAGGGGAGGGGTTAATAAGAGGATGCTGGTAATGTACAGCAGAGCAGGGGTTAATAAGAGGATGCTGGTAATGTCCGGCAGGGGAGGGGTTAATAAGAGGATGCTGGTAATGTACAGCATAGCAGGGGTTAATAAGAGGATGCTGGTAATGTACAGCAGGGGAGGGGTTAATAAGAGGATGCTGGTAATGTACAGCAGGAGAGGGGTTAAAGATGAGGATGCTGGGTAATGTACAGCAGAGGAGGGGTTAATAAGAGGATGCTGGTAATGTGCAGCAGGGGAGGGGTTAATAAGAGGATGCTGGTAATGTCCGGCAGAGCAGGGGTTAATAAGAGGATGCTGGTAATGTACAGCAGGGGAGGGGTTAATAAGAGGATGCTGGTAATGTCCGGCAGAGCAGGGGTTAATAAGAGGATGCTGGTAATGTACAGCAGGGGAGGGGTTAATAGGAGGATGCTGGTAATGTACAGGAGGGGAGGGGTTAATAAGAGGATGCTGGTAATGTCCGGCAGAGCAGGGGTTAATAAGAGGATGCTGGTAATGTACAGCAGAGGAGGGGTTAATAAGAGGATGCTGGTAATGTCCGGCAGAGCAGGAGTTAATAAGAGGATGCTGGTAATGTACAGCAGGAGAAGGGTTAATAAGAGGATGCTGGAAATGTACAGCAGGGGAGGGGTTAATAAGAGGATGCTGGTAATGTACAGCAGGGGAGGGGTTAATAAGAGGATGCTGGTAATGTACAGCAGAAGAGGGGTTAATAAGAGGATGCTGGTAATGTCCGGCAGAGCAGGAGTTAATAAGAGGATGCTGGTAATGTGCAGCAGGGGAGGGGTTAATAAGAGGATGCTGGTAATGTACAGCAGGAGAGGGGTTAAAGATGAGGATGCTGGGTAATGTACAGCAGGAGAGGGGTTAATAGGAGGATGCTGGTAATGTACAGCAGGAGAGGGGTTAATAGGAGGATGCTGGTAATCTCCGGCAGAGGAGGGGTTAATAAGAGGATGCTGGGTAATGTACAGCAGGAGAGGGGTTAATAGGAGGATGCTGGTAATGTACAGCAGGGGAGGGGTTAATAAGAGGATGATGGTAATGTCCGACAGAGCAGGGGTTAATAAGAGGATGCTGGTAATGTACAGCAGAGGAGGGGTTAATAAGAGGATGCTGGTAATGTCCGGCAGAGCAGGAGTTAATAAGAGGATGCTGGTAATGTACAGCAGGGGAGGGGTTAATAAGAGGATGCTGGAAATGTACAGCAGGGGAGGGGTTAATAAGAGGATGCTGGTAATGTACAGCAGGGAAGGGGTTAATAAGAGGATGCTGGTAATGTGCAGCAGGGGAGGGGTTAATAAGAGGATGCTGGTAATGTCCGGCAGAGCAGGAGTTAATAAGAGGATGCTGGTAATGTGCAGCAGGGGAGGGGTTAATAAGAGGATGCTGGTAATGTACAGCAGGAGAGGGGTTAAAGATGAGGATGCTGGGTAATGTACAGCAGAGGAGGGGTTAATAAGAGGATGCTGGTCATGTACAGCAGAGGAGGGGTTAATAAGAGGATGCTGGTAATGTACAGCAGGGGAGGGGTTAATAAGAGGATGCTGGTAATGTACAGCAGAGGAGGGGTTAATAAGAGGATGCTGGTAATGTCCGGCAGGGGAGGGGTTAATAAGAGGATTCTAGTAATGTACAGCAGAGCAGGGGTTAATAAGAGGATGCTGGGTAATGTACAGCAGAGGAGGGGTTAATAAGAGGATGCTGGTAATGTAGAGCAGGGGAGGGGTTAATAAGAAGATGCTGGTAATGTACAGCTGAGGAGGGGTTAATAAGAGGATGCTGGTAATGTACAGCAGAGGAGGGGTTAATAAGAGGATGCTGGTAATGTACAGCAGGAGAGGGGTTAATAAGAGGATGCTGGTAATGTACAGCAGAGGAGGGGTTAATAAGAGGATGTTGGTAATGTACAGCAGAGGAGGGGTTAATAAGAGGATGCTGGTAATGTACAGCAGGGGAGGGGTTAATAAGAGGATGCTGGTAATGTACAGCAGGGGAGGGGTTAATAAGAGGATGCTGGTAATGTACAGCAGAGAAGGGGTTAATAAGAGGATGCTGGTAATGTGCATCAGAGGAGGGGTTAATAAGAGGATGCTGGTAATGTGCATCAGAGGAGGGGTTAATAAGAGGATGCTGGTAATGTACAGCAGGGGAGGGGTTAATAGGAGGATGCTGGTAATGTACAGCAGGGGAGGGGTTAATAAGAGGATGCTGGTAATGTACAGCAGAGGAGGGGTTAATAAGAGGATGCTGGTAATGTCAGGCAGGGGAGGGGTTAATAAGAGGATGCTGGTAATGTACAGCAGAGCAGGGGTTAATAAGAGGATGCTGGTAATGTACAGCAGAGCAGGGGTTAATAAGAGGATGCTGGTAATGTACAGCAGAGGAGGGGTTAATAAGAGGATGCTGGGTAATGTACAGCAGAGGAGGGGTTAATAAGAGGATGCTGGTAATGTACAGCAGGGGAGGGGTTAATAAGGGGATGCTGGTAATGTACAGCAGAGGAGGGGTTAATAAGAGGATGCTGGGTAATGTACAGCAGGAGAGGGGTTAATAGGAGGATGCTGGGTAATGTACAGCAGGGGAGGTGTTAAGAGGATGATGGGTAATGTACAGCAGAGGAGTGGTTAATAAGAGGATGCTGGGTAATGTACAGCAGGAGAGGGGTTAATAGGAGGATGCTGGTAATGTACAGCAGTATAGGTGTTAATAGGAGGATGCTGGTAATCTCCGGCAGAGGAGGGGTTAACAAGAGGATGCTGGGTAATGTACAGTAGGAGAGGGGTTAATAGGAGGATGCTGGTAATGTACAGGAGGGGAGGGGTTAATAAGAGGATGCTGGTAATGTCTGGCAGAGCAGGGGTTAATAAGAGGATGCTGGTAATGTACAGCAGAGGAGGGGTTAATAAGAGGATGCTGGTAATGTCCGGCAGAGCAGGAGTTAATAAGAGGATGCTGGTAATGTACAGCAGGGGAGGGGTCAATAAGAGGATGCTGGTAATGTGCAGCAGGGGAGGGGTTAATAAGAGGATGCTGGTAATGTCCGGCAGAGCAGGAGTTAATAAGAGGATGCTGGTAATGTGCAGCAGGGGAGGGATTAATAAGAGGATGCTGGTAATGTACAGCAGGGGAGGGGTTAATAAGGATGCTGGTAATGTACAGCAGGAGAGGGGTTAAAGATGAGGATGCTGGGTAATGTACAGCAGAGGAGGGGTTAATAAGAGGATGCTGGTAATGTGCAGCAGGGGAGGGGTTAATAAGAGGATGCTGGTAATGTCCGGCAGAGCAGGGGTTAATAAGAGGATGCTGGTAATGTACAGCAGGGGAGGGGTTAATACGAGGATGCTGGTAATGTACAGCAGGAGAGGGGTTAAAGCTGAGGATGCTGGGTAATGTACAGCAGAGGAGGGGTTAATAAGAGGATGCTGGTCATGTGCAGCAGAGGAGGGGTTAATAAGAGGATGCTGGTAATGTACAGCAGGGGAGGGGTTAATAAGAGGATGCTGGTAATGTACAGCAGAGGAGGGGTTAATAAGAGGATGCTGGTAATGTCCGGCAGGGGAGGGGTTAATAAGAGGATGCTGGTAATGTACAGCAGAGCAGGGGTTAATAAGAGGATGCTGGTAATGTGCAGCAGAGGAGGGGTTAATAAGTGGATGCTGGTAATGTACGGCAGGGGAGGGGTTAATAAGAGGATGCTGAGTAATGTACAGCAGAGGAGGGGTTAATAAGAGGATGCTGGGTAATGTACAGCAGAGGAGGGGTTAATAAGAGGATGCTGCTAATGTACAGCAGGGGAGGGGTTAATAAGGGGATGCTGGGTAATGTACAGCAGGGGAGGGGTTAATAAGAGGATGCTGGTAATGTACAGCAGGGGGGGTTAATAAGAGGATGCTGGTAATGTACAGCTGGGGAGGGGTTAATAAGAGGATGCTGGTAATGTACAGCAGAGGAGGGGTTAATAAGAGGATGCTGGTAATGTGTAGCAGGGGAGGGGTTAATAAGAGGATGCTGGTAATGTTCGGCAGAGCAGGGGTTAATAGGAGGATGCTGGTAATGTACAGCAGGGGAGGGGTTAATAAGAGGATGCTGGTAATGTACAGCAGGAGAGGGGTTAAAGATGAGGATGCTGGGTAATGTACAGCAGAGGAGGGGTTAATAAGAGGATGCTGGTCATGTACAGCAGAGGAGGGGTTAATAAGAGGATGCTGGTAATGTACAGCAGGGGAGGGGTTAATAAGAGGATGCTGGTAATGTGCAGCAGGGGAGGGGTTAATAAGAGGATGCTGGTAATGTCCGGCAGAGCAGGAGTTAATAAGAGGATGCTGGTAATGTGCAGCAGGGGAGGGGTTAATAAGAGGATGCTGGTAATGTACAGCAGGAGAGGGGTTAAAGATGAGGATGCTGGGTAATGTACAGCAGAGGAGGGGTTAATAAGAGGATGCTGGTCATGTACAGCAGAGGAGGGGTTAATAAGAGGATGCTGGTAATGTACAGCAGGGGAGGGGTTAATAAGAGGATGCTGGTAATGTACAGCAGAGGAGGGGTTAATAAGAGGATGCTGGTAATGTCCGGCAGGGGAGGGGTTAATAAGAGGATTCTAGTAATGTACAGCAGAGCAGGGGTTAATAAGAGGATGCTGGGTAATGTACAGCAGAGGAGGGGTTAATAAGAGGATGCTGGTAATGTAGAGCAGGGGAGGGGTTAATAAGAAGATGCTGGTAATGTACAGCTGAGGAGGGGTTAATAAGAGGATGCTGGTAATGTACAGCAGAGGAGGGGTTAATAAGAGGATGCTGGTAATGTACAGCAGGAGAGGGGTTAATAAGAGGATGCTGGTAATGTACAGCAGAGGAGGGGTTAATAAGAGGATGTTGGTAATGTACAGCAGAGGAGGGGTTAATAAGAGGATGCTGGTAATGTACAGCAGGGGAGGGGTTAATAAGAGGATGCTGGTAATGTACAGCAGGGGAGGGGTTAATAAGAGGATGCTGGTAATGTACAGCAGAGAAGGGGTTAATAAGAGGATGCTGGTAATGTGCATCAGAGGAGGGGTTAATAAGAGGATGCTGGTAATGTGCATCAGAGGAGGGGTTAATAAGAGGATGCTGGTAATGTACAGCAGGGGAGGGGTTAATAGGAGGATGCTGGTAATGTACAGCAGGGGAGGGGTTAATAAGAGGATGCTGGTAATGTACAGCAGAGGAGGGGTTAATAAGAGGATGCTGGTAATGTCAGGCAGGGGAGGGGTTAATAAGAGGATGCTGGTAATGTACAGCAGAGCAGGGGTTAATAAGAGGATGCTGGTAATGTACAGCAGAGCAGGGGTTAATAAGAGGATGCTGGTAATGTACAGCAGAGGAGGGGTTAATAAGAGGATGCTGGGTAATGTACAGCAGAGGAGGGGTTAATAAGAGGATGCTGGTAATGTACAGCAGGGGAGGGGTTAATAAGGGGATGCTGGTAATGTACAGCAGAGGAGGGGTTAATAAGAGGATGCTGGGTAATGTACAGCAGGAGAGGGGTTAATAGGAGGATGCTGGGTAATGTACAGCAGGGGAGGTGTTAAGAGGATGATGGGTAATGTACAGCAGAGGAGTGGTTAATAAGAGGATGCTGGGTAATGTACAGCAGGAGAGGGGTTAATAGGAGGATGCTGGTAATGTACAGCAGTATAGGTGTTAATAGGAGGATGCTGGTAATCTCCGGCAGAGGAGGGGTTAACAAGAGGATGCTGGGTAATGTACAGCAGGAGAGGGGTTAATAGGAGGATGCTGGTAATGTACAGGAGGGGAGGGGTTAATAAGAGGATGCTGGTAATGTCTGGCAGAGCAGGGGTTAATAAGAGGATGCTGGTAATGTACAGCAGAGGAGGGGTTAATAAGAGGATGCTGGTAATGTCCGGCAGAGCAGGAGTTAATAAGAGGATGCTGGTAATGTACAGCAGGGGAGGGGTCAATAAGAGGATGCTGGTAATGTGCAGCAGGGGAGGGGTTAATAAGAGGATGCTGGTAATGTCCGGCAGAGCAGGAGTTAATAAGAGGATGCTGGTAATGTGCAGCAGGGGAGGGATTAATAAGAGGATGCTGGTAATGTACAGCAGGGGAGGGGTTAATAAGGATGCTGGTAATGTACAGCAGGAGAGGGGTTAAAGATGAGGATGCTGGGTAATGTACAGCAGAGGAGGGGTTAATAAGAGGATGCTGGTAATGTGCAGCAGGGGAGGGGTTAATAAGAGGATGCTGGTAATGTCCGGCAGAGCAGGGGTTAATAAGAGGATGCTGGTAATGTACAGCAGGGGAGGGGTTAATACGAGGATGCTGGTAATGTACAGCAGGAGAGGGGTTAAACCTGAGGATGCTGGGTAATGTACAGCAGAGGAGGGGTTAATAAGAGGATGCTGGTCATGTGCAGCAGAGGAGGGGTTAATAAGAGGATGCTGGTAATGTACAGCAGGGGAGGGGTTAATAAGAGGATGCTGGTAATGTACAGCAGAGGAGGGGTTAATAAGAGGATGCTGGTAATGTCCGGCAGGGGAGGGGTTAATAAGAGGATGCTGGTAATGTACAGCAGAGCAGGGGTTAATAAGAGGATGCTGGTAATGTGCAGCAGAGGAGGGGTTAATAAGTGGATGCTGGTAATGTACGGCAGGGGAGGGGTTAATAAGAGGATGCTGAGTAATGTACAGCAGAGGAGGGGTTAATAAGAGGATGCTGGATAATGTACAGCAGAGGAGGGGTTAATAAGAGGATGCTGGTAATGTACAGCAGGGGAGGGGTTAATAAGGGGATGCTGGGTAATGTACAGCAGGGGAGGGGTTAATAAGAGGATGCTGGTAATGTACAGCAGGGGGGTTAATAAGAGGATGCTGGTAATGTACAGCTGGGGAGGGGTTAATAAGAGGATGCTGGTAATGTACAGCAGAGGAGGAGTTAATAAGAGGATGCTGGGTAATGTACAGCAGGAGAGGGGTTAATAGGAGGATGCTGGGTAATGTACAGCAGGGGAGGGGTTAAGAAGATGCTGGGTAATGTACAGCAGAGGAGGGGTTAATAAGAGGATGCTGGTAATGTGTAGCAGGGGAGGGGTTAATAAGAGGATGCTGGTAATGTTCGGCAGAGCAGGGGTTAATAGGAGGATGCTGGTAATGTACAGCAGGGGAGGGGTTAATAAGAGGATGCTGGTAATGTACAGCAGGAGAGGGGTTAAAGATGAGGATGCTGGGTAATGTACAGCAGAGGAGGGGTTAATAAGAGGATGCTGGTCATGTACAGCAGAGGAGGGGTTAATAAGAGGATGCTGGTAATGTACAGCAGGGGAGGGGTTAATAAGAGGATGCTGGTAATGTACAGCAGAGGAGGGGTTAATAAGAGGATGCTGGTAATGTCCGGCAGGGGAGGGGTTAATAAGAGGATGCTGGTAATGTACAGCAGAGCAGGGGTTAATAAGAGGATGCTGGTAATGTCCGGCAGGGGAGGGGTTAATAAGAGGATGCTGGTAATGTACAGCATAGCAGGGGTTAATAAGAGGATGCTGGTAATGTACAGCAGGGGAGGGGTTAATAAGAGGATGCTGGTAATGTACAGCAGGAGAGGGGTTAAAGATGAGGATGCTGGGTAATGTACAGCAGAGGAGGGGTTAATAAGAGGATGCTGGTAATGTGCAGCAGGGGAGGGGTTAATAAGAGGATGCTGGTAATGTCCGGCAGAGCAGGGGTTAATAAGAGGATGCTGGTAATGTACAGCAGGGGAGGGGTTAATAAGAGGATGCTGGTAATGTCCGGCAGAGCAGGGGTTAATAAGAGGATGCTGGTAATGTACAGCAGGGGAGGGGTTAATAGGAGGATGCTGGTAATGTACAGGAGGGGAGGGGTTAATAAGAGGATGCTGGTAATGTCCGGCAGAGCAGGGGTTAATAAGAGGATGCTGGTAATGTACAGCAGAGGAGGGGTTAATAAGAGGATGCTGGTAATGTCCGGCAGAGCAGGAGTTAATAAGAGGATGCTGGTAATGTACAGCAGGAGAAGGGTTAATAAGAGGATGCTGGAAATGTACAGCAGGGGAGGGGTTAATAAGAGGATGCTGGTAATGTACAGCAGGGGAGGGGTTAATAAGAGGATGCTGGTAATGTACAGCAGAAGAGGGGTTAATAAGAGGATGCTGGTAATGTCCGGCAGAGCAGGAGTTAATAAGAGGATGCTGGTAATGTGCAGCAGGGGAGGGGTTAATAAGAGGATGCTGGTAATGTACAGCAGGAGAGGGGTTAAAGATGAGGATGCTGGGTAATGTACAGCAGGAGAGGGGTTAATAGCAGGATGCTGGTAATGTACAGCAGGAGAGGGGTTAATAGGAGGATGCTGGTAATCTCCGGCAGAGGAGGGGTTAATAAGAGGATGCTGGGTAATGTACAGCAGGAGAGGGGTTAATAGGAGGATGCTGGTAATGTACAGCAGGGGAGGGGTTAATAAGAGGATGATGGTAATGTCCGACAGAGCAGGGGTTAATAAGAGGATGCTGGTAATGTACAGCAGAGGAGGGGTTAATAAGAGGATGCTGGTAATGTCCGGCAGAGCAGGAGTTAATAAGAGGATGCTGGTAATGTACAGCAGGGGAGGGGTTAATAAGAGGATGCTGGAAATGTACAGCAGGGGAGGGGTTAATAAGAGGATGCTGGTAATGTACAGCAGGGAAGGGGTTAATAAGAGGATGCTGGTAATGTGCAGCAGGGGAGGGGTTAATAAGAGGATGCTGGTAATGTCCGGCAGAGCAGGAGTTAATAAGAGGATGCTGGTAATGTGCAGCAGGGGAGGGGTTAATAAGAGGATGCTGGTAATGTACAGCAGGAGAGGGGTTAAAGATGAGGATGCTGGGTAATGTACAGCAGAGGAGGGGTTAATAAGAGGATGCTGGTCATGTACAGCAGAGGAGGGGTTAATAAGAGGATGCTGGTAATGTACAGCAGGGGAGGGGTTAATAAGAGGATGCTGGTAATGTACAGCAGAGGAGGGGTTAATAAGAGGATGCTGGTAATGTCCGGCAGGGGAGGGGTTAATAAGAGGATTCTAGTAATGTACAGCAGAGCAGGGGTTAATAAGAGGATGCTGGGTAATGTACAGCAGAGGAGGGGTTAATAAGAGGATGCTGGTAATGTAGAGCAGGGGAGGGGTTAATAAGAAGATGCTGGTAATGTACAGCTGAGGAGGGGTTAATAAGAGGATGCTGGTAATGTACAGCAGAGGAGGGGTTAATAAGAGGATGCTGGTAATGTACAGCAGGAGAGGGGTTAATAAGAGGATGCTGGTAATGTACAGCAGAGGAGGGGTTAATAAGAGGATGTTGGTAATGTACAGCAGAGGAGGGGTTAATAAGAGGATGCTGGTAATGTACAGCAGGGGAGGGGTTAATAAGAGGATGCTGGTAATGTACAGCAGGGGAGGGGTTAATAAGAGGATGCTGGTAATGTACAGCAGAGAAGGGGTTAATAAGAGGATGCTGGTAATGTGCATCAGAGGAGGGGTTAATAAGAGGATGCTGGTAATGTGCATCAGAGGAGGGGTTAATAAGAGGATGCTGGTAATGTACAGCAGGGGAGGGGTTAATAGGAGGATGCTGGTAATGTACAGCAGGGGAGGGGTTAATAAGAGGATGCTGGTAATGTACAGCAGAGGAGGGGTTAATAAGAGGATGCTGGTAATGTCAGGCAGGGGAGGGGTTAATAAGAGGATGCTGGTAATGTACAGCAGAGCAGGGGTTAATAAGAGGATGCTGGTAATGTACAGCAGAGCAGGGGTTAATAAGAGGATGCTGGTAATGTACAGCAGAGGAGGGGTTAATAAGAGGATGCTGGGTAATGTACAGCAGAGGAGGGGTTAATAAGAGGATGCTGGTAATGTACAGCAGGGGAGGGGTTAATAAGGGGATGCTGGTAATGTACAGCAGAGGAGGGGTTAATAAGAGGATGCTGGGTAATGTACAGCAGGAGAGGGGTTAATAGGAGGATGCTGGGTAATGTACAGCAGGGGAGGTGTTAAGAGGATGATGGGTAATGTACAGCAGAGGAGTGGTTAATAAGAGGATGCTGGGTAATGTACAGCAGGAGAGGGGTTAATAGGAGGATGCTGGTAATGTACAGCAGTATAGGTGTTAATAGGAGGATGCTGGTAATCTCCGGCAGAGGAGGGGTTAACAAGAGGATGCTGGGTAATGTACAGTAGGAGAGGGGTTAATAGGAGGATGCTGGTAATGTACAGGAGGGGAGGGGTTAATAAGAGGATGCTGGTAATGTCTGGCAGAGCAGGGGTTAATAAGAGGATGCTGGTAATGTACAGCAGAGGAGGGGTTAATAAGAGGATGCTGGTAATGTCCGGCAGAGCAGGAGTTAATAAGAGGATGCTGGTAATGTACAGCAGGGGAGGGGTCAATAAGAGGATGCTGGTAATGTGCAGCAGGGGAGGGGTTAATAAGAGGATGCTGGTAATGTCCGGCAGAGCAGGAGTTAATAAGAGGATGCTGGTAATGTGCAGCAGGGGAGGGATTAATAAGAGGATGCTGGTAATGTACAGCAGGGGAGGGGTTAATAAGGATGCTGGTAATGTACAGCAGGAGAGGGGTTAAAGATGAGGATGCTGGGTAATGTACAGCAGAGGAGGGGTTAATAAGAGGATGCTGGTAATGTGCAGCAGGGGAGGGGTTAATAAGAGGATGCTGGTAATGTCCGGCAGAGCAGGGGTTAATAAGAGGATGCTGGTAATGTACAGCAGGGGAGGGGTTAATACGAGGATGCTGGTAATGTACAGCAGGAGAGGGGTTAAAGCTGAGGATGCTGGGTAATGTACAGCAGAGGAGGGGTTAATAAGAGGATGCTGGTCATGTGCAGCAGAGGAGGGGTTAATAAGAGGATGCTGGTAATGTACAGCAGGGGAGGGGTTAATAAGAGGATGCTGGTAATGTACAGCAGAGGAGGGGTTAATAAGAGGATGCTGGTAATGTCCGGCAGGGGAGGGGTTAATAAGAGGATGCTGGTAATGTACAGCAGAGCAGGGGTTAATAAGAGGATGCTGGTAATGTGCAGCAGAGGAGGGGTTAATAAGTGGATGCTGGTAATGTACGGCAGGGGAGGGGTTAATAAGAGGATGCTGAGTAATGTACAGCAGAGGAGGGGTTAATAAGAGGATGCTGGGTAATGTACAGCAGAGGAGGGGTTAATAAGAGGATGCTGCTAATGTACAGCAGGGGAGGGGTTAATAAGGGGATGCTGGGTAATGTACAGCAGGGGAGGGGTTAATAAGAGGATGCTGGTAATGTACAGCAGGGGGGGTTAATAAGAGGATGCTGGTAATGTACAGCTGGGGAGGGGTTAATAAGAGGATGCTGGTAATGTACAGCAGAGGAGGGGTTAATAAGAGGATGCTGGTAATGTGTAGCAGGGGAGGGGTTAATAAGAGGATGCTGGTAATGTTCGGCAGAGCAGGGGTTAATAGGAGGATGCTGGTAATGTACAGCAGGGGAGGGGTTAATAAGAGGATGCTGGTAATGTACAGCAGGAGAGGGGTTAAAGATGAGGATGCTGGGTAATGTACAGCAGAGGAGGGGTTAATAAGAGGATGCTGGTCATGTACAGCAGAGGAGGGGTTAATAAGAGGATGCTGGTAATGTACAGCAGGGGAGGGGTTAATAAGAGGATGCTGGTAATGTGCAGCAGGGGAGGGGTTAATAAGAGGATGCTGGTAATGTCCGGCAGAGCAGGAGTTAATAAGAGGATGCTGGTAATGTGCAGCAGGGGAGGGGTTAATAAGAGGATGCTGGTAATGTACAGCAGGAGAGGGGTTAAAGATGAGGATGCTGGGTAATGTACAGCAGAGGAGGGGTTAATAAGAGGATGCTGGTCATGTACAGCAGAGGAGGGGTTAATAAGAGGATGCTGGTAATGTACAGCAGGGGAGGGGTTAATAAGAGGATGCTGGTAATGTACAGCAGAGGAGGGGTTAATAAGAGGATGCTGGTAATGTCCGGCAGGGGAGGGGTTAATAAGAGGATTCTAGTAATGTACAGCAGAGCAGGGGTTAATAAGAGGATGCTGGGTAATGTACAGCAGAGGAGGGGTTAATAAGAGGATGCTGGTAATGTAGAGCAGGGGAGGGGTTAATAAGAAGATGCTGGTAATGTACAGCTGAGGAGGGGTTAATAAGAGGATGCTGGTAATGTACAGCAGAGGAGGGGTTAATAAGAGGATGCTGGTAATGTACAGCAGGAGAGGGGTTAATAAGAGGATGCTGGTAATGTACAGCAGAGGAGGGGTTAATAAGAGGATGTTGGTAATGTACAGCAGAGGAGGGGTTAATAAGAGGATGCTGGTAATGTACAGCAGGGGAGGGGTTAATAAGAGGATGCTGGTAATGTACAGCAGGGGAGGGGTTAATAAGAGGATGCTGGTAATGTACAGCAGAGAAGGGGTTAATAAGAGGATGCTGGTAATGTGCATCAGAGGAGGGGTTAATAAGAGGATGCTGGTAATGTGCATCAGAGGAGGGGTTAATAAGAGGATGCTGGTAATGTACAGCAGGGGAGGGGTTAATAGGAGGATGCTGGTAATGTACAGCAGGGGAGGGGTTAATAAGAGGATGCTGGTAATGTACAGCAGAGGAGGGGTTAATAAGAGGATGCTGGTAATGTCAGGCAGGGGAGGGGTTAATAAGAGGATGCTGGTAATGTACAGCAGAGCAGGGGTTAATAAGAGGATGCTGGTAATGTACAGCAGAGCAGGGGTTAATAAGAGGATGCTGGTAATGTACAGCAGAGGAGGGGTTAATAAGAGGATGCTGGGTAATGTACAGCAGAGGAGGGGTTAATAAGAGGATGCTGGTAATGTACAGCAGGGGAGGGGTTAATAAGGGGATGCTGGTAATGTACAGCAGAGGAGGGGTTAATAAGAGGATGCTGGGTAATGTACAGCAGGAGAGGGGTTAATAGGAGGATGCTGGGTAATGTACAGCAGGGGAGGTGTTAAGAGGATGATGGGTAATGTACAGCAGAGGAGTGGTTAATAAGAGGATGCTGGGTAATGTACAGCAGGAGAGGGGTTAATAGGAGGATGCTGGTAATGTACAGCAGTATAGGTGTTAATAGGAGGATGCTGGTAATCTCCGGCAGAGGAGGGGTTAACAAGAGGATGCTGGGTAATGTACAGCAGGAGAGGGGTTAATAGGAGGATGCTGGTAATGTACAGGAGGGGAGGGGTTAATAAGAGGATGCTGGTAATGTCTGGCAGAGCAGGGGTTAATAAGAGGATGCTGGTAATGTACAGCAGAGGAGGGGTTAATAAGAGGATGCTGGTAATGTCCGGCAGAGCAGGAGTTAATAAGAGGATGCTGGTAATGTACAGCAGGGGAGGGGTCAATAAGAGGATGCTGGTAATGTGCAGCAGGGGAGGGGTTAATAAGAGGATGCTGGTAATGTCCGGCAGAGCAGGAGTTAATAAGAGGATGCTGGTAATGTGCAGCAGGGGAGGGATTAATAAGAGGATGCTGGTAATGTACAGCAGGGGAGGGGTTAATAAGGATGCTGGTAATGTACAGCAGGAGAGGGGTTAAAGATGAGGATGCTGGGTAATGTACAGCAGAGGAGGGGTTAATAAGAGGATGCTGGTAATGTGCAGCAGGGGAGGGGTTAATAAGAGGATGCTGGTAATGTCCGGCAGAGCAGGGGTTAATAAGAGGATGCTGGTAATGTACAGCAGGGGAGGGGTTAATACGAGGATGCTGGTAATGTACAGCAGGAGAGGGGTTAAACCTGAGGATGCTGGGTAATGTACAGCAGAGGAGGGGTTAATAAGAGGATGCTGGTCATGTGCAGCAGAGGAGGGGTTAATAAGAGGATGCTGGTAATGTACAGCAGGGGAGGGGTTAATAAGAGGATGCTGGTAATGTACAGCAGAGGAGGGGTTAATAAGAGGATGCTGGTAATGTCCGGCAGGGGAGGGGTTAATAAGAGGATGCTGGTAATGTACAGCAGAGCAGGGGTTAATAAGAGGATGCTGGTAATGTGCAGCAGAGGAGGGGTTAATAAGTGGATGCTGGTAATGTACGGCAGGGGAGGGGTTAATAAGAGGATGCTGAGTAATGTACAGCAGAGGAGGGGTTAATAAGAGGATGCTGGATAATGTACAGCAGAGGAGGGGTTAATAAGAGGATGCTGGTAATGTACAGCAGGGGAGGGGTTAATAAGGGGATGCTGGGTAATGTACAGCAGGGGAGGGGTTAATAAGAGGATGCTGGTAATGTACAGCAGGGGGGTTAATAAGAGGATGCTGGTAATGTACAGCTGGGGAGGGGTTAATAAGAGGATGCTGGTAATGTACAGCAGAGGAGGAGTTAATAAGAGGATGCTGGGTAATGTACAGCAGGAGAGGGGTTAATAGGAGGATGCTGGGTAATGTACAGCAGGGGAGGGGTTAAGAGGATGCTGGGTAATGTACAGCAGAGGAGGGGTTAATAAGAGGATGCTGGTAATGTGTAGCAGGGGAGGGGTTAATAAGAGGATGCTGGTAATGTTCGGCAGAGCAGGGGTTAATAGGAGGATGCTGGTAATGTACAGCAGGGGAGGGGTTAATAAGAGGATGCTGGTAATGTACAGCAGGAGAGGGGTTAAAGATGAGGATGCTGGGTAATGTACAGCAGAGGAGGGGTTAATAAGAGGATGCTGGTCATGTACAGCAGAGGAGGGGTTAATAAGAGGATGCTGGTAATGTACAGCAGGGGAGGGGTTAATAAGAGGATGCTGGTAATGTACAGCAGAGGAGGGGTTAATAAGAGGATGCTGGTAATGTCCGGCAGGGGAGGGGTTAATAAGAGGATGCTGGTAATGTACAGCAGAGCAGGGGTTAATAAGAGGATGCTGGTAATGTCCGGCAGGGGAGGGGTTAATAAGAGGATGCTGGTAATGTACAGCATAGCAGGGGTTAATAAGAGGATGCTGGTAATGTACAGCAGGGGAGGGGTTAATAAGAGGATGCTGGTAATGTACAGCAGGAGAGGGGTTAAAGATGAGGATGCTGGGTAATGTACAGCAGAGGAGGGGTTAATAAGAGGATGCTGGTAATGTGCAGCAGGGGAGGGGTTAATAAGAGGATGCTGGTAATGTCCGGCAGAGCAGGGGTTAATAAGAGGATGCTGGTAATGTACAGCAGGGGAGGGGTTAATAAGAGGATGCTGGTAATGTCCGGCAGAGCAGGGGTTAATAAGAGGATGCTGGTAATGTACAGCAGGGGAGGGGTTAATAGGAGGATGCTGGTAATGTACAGGAGGGGAGGGGTTAATAAGAGGATGCTGGTAATGTCCGGCAGAGCAGGGGTTAATAAGAGGATGCTGGTAATGTACAGCAGAGGAGGGGTTAATAAGAGGATGCTGGTAATGTCCGGCAGAGCAGGAGTTAATAAGAGGATGCTGGTAATGTACAGCAGGAGAAGGGTTAATAAGAGGATGCTGGAAATGTACAGCAGGGGAGGGGTTAATAAGAGGATGCTGGTAATGTACAGCAGGGGAGGGGTTAATAAGAGGATGCTGGTAATGTACAGCAGAAGAGGGGTTAATAAGAGGATGCTGGTAATGTCCGGCAGAGCAGGAGTTAATAAGAGGATGCTGGTAATGTGCAGCAGGGGAGGGGTTAATAAGAGGATGCTGGTAATGTACAGCAGGAGAGGGGTTAAAGATGAGGATGCTGGGTAATGTACAGCAGGAGAGGGGTTAATAGGAGGATGCTGGTAATGTACAGCAGGAGAGGGGTTAATAGGAGGATGCTGGTAATCTCCGGCAGAGGAGGGGTTAATAAGAGGATGCTGGGTAATGTACAGCAGGAGAGGGGTTAATAGGAGGATGCTGGTAATGTACAGCAGGGGAGGGGTTAATAAGAGGATGATGGTAATGTCCGACAGAGCAGGGGTTAATAAGAGGATGCTGGTAATGTACAGCAGAGGAGGGGTTAATAAGAGGATGCTGGTAATGTCCGGCAGAGCAGGAGTTAATAAGAGGATGCTGGTAATGTACAGCAGGGGAGGGGTTAATAAGAGGATGCTGGAAATGTACAGCAGGGGAGGGGTTAATAAGAGGATGCTGGTAATGTACAGCAGGGAAGGGGTTAATAAGAGGATGCTGGTAATGTGCAGCAGGGGAGGGGTTAATAAGAGGATGCTGGTAATGTCCGGCAGAGCAGGAGTTAATAAGAGGATGCTGGTAATGTGCAGCAGGGGAGGGGTTAATAAGAGGATGCTGGTAATGTACAGCAGGAGAGGGGTTAAAGATGAGGATGCTGGGTAATGTACAGCAGAGGAGGGGTTAATAAGAGGATGCTGGTCATGTACAGCAGAGGAGGGGTTAATAAGAGGATGCTGGTAATGTACAGCAGGGGAGGGGTTAATAAGAGGATGCTGGTAATGTACAGCAGAGGAGGGGTTAATAAGAGGATGCTGGTAATGTCCGGCAGGGGAGGGGTTAATAAGAGGATTCTAGTAATTTACAGCAGAGCAGGGGTTAATAAGAGGATGCTGGGTAATGTACAGCAGAGGAGGGGTTAATAAGAGGATGCTGGTAATGTAGAGCAGGGGAGGGGTTAATAAGAAGATGCTGGTAATGTACAGCTGAGGAGGGGTTAATAAGAGGATGCTGGTAATGTACAGCAGAGGAGGGGTTAATAAGAGGATGCTGGTAATGTACAGCAGGAGAGGGGTTAATAAGAGGATGCTGGTAATGTACAGCAGAGGAGGGGTTAATAAGAGGATGTTGGTAATGTACAGCAGAGGAGGGGTTAATAAGAGGATGCTGGTAATGTACAGCAGGGGAGGGGTTAATAAGAGGATGCTGGTAATGTACAGCAGGGGAGGGGTTAATAAGAGGATGCTGGTAATGTACAGCAGAGAAGGGGTTAATAAGAGGATGCTGGTAATGTGCATCAGAGGAGGGGTTAATAAGAGGATGCTGGTAATGTGCATCAGAGGAGGGGTTAATAAGAGGATGCTGGGTAATGTACAGCAGGAGAGGGGTTAATAGGAGGATGCTGGTAATGTACAGCAGTATAGGTGTTAATAGGAGGATGCTGGTAATCTCCGGCAGAGGAGGGGTTAACAAGAGGATGCTGGGTAATGTACAGTAGGAGAGGGGTTAATAGGAGGATGCTGGTAATGTACAGGAGGGGAGGGGTTAATAAGAGGATGCTGGTAATGTCTGGCAGAGCAGGGGTTAATAAGAGGATGCTGGTAATGTACAGCAGAGGAGGGGTTAATAAGAGGATGCTGGTAATGTCCGGCAGAGCAGGAGTTAATAAGAGGATGCTGGTAATGTACAGCAGGGGAGGGGTCAATAAGAGGATGCTGGTAATGTGCAGCAGGGGAGGGGTTAATAAGAGGATGCTGGTAATGTCCGGCAGAGCAGGAGTTAATAAGAGGATGCTGGTAATGTGCAGCAGGGGAGGGATTAATAAGAGGATGCTGGTAATGTACAGCAGGGGAGGGGTTAATAAGGATGCTGGTAATGTACAGCAGGAGAGGGGTTAAAGATGAGGATGCTGGGTAATGTACAGCAGAGGAGGGGTTAATAAGAGGATGCTGGTAATGTGCAGCAGGGGAGGGGTTAATAAGAGGATGCTGGTAATGTCCGGCAGAGCAGGGGTTAATAAGAGGATGCTGGTAATGTACAGCAGGGGAGGGGTTAATACGAGGATGCTGGTAATGTACAGCAGGAGAGGGGTTAAAGCTGAGGATGCTGGGTAATGTACAGCAGAGGAGGGGTTAATAAGAGGATGCTGGTCATGTGCAGCAGAGGAGGGGTTAATAAGAGGATGCTGGTAATGTACAGCAGGGGAGGGGTTAATAAGAGGATGCTGGTAATGTACAGCAGAGGAGGGGTTAATAAGAGGATGCTGGTAATGTCCGGCAGGGGAGGGGTTAATAAGAGGATGCTGGTAATGTACAGCAGAGCAGGGGTTAATAAGAGGATGCTGGTAATGTGCAGCAGAGGAGGGGTTAATAAGTGGATGCTGGTAATGTACGGCAGGGGAGGGGTTAATAAGAGGATGCTGAGTAATGTACAGCAGAGGAGGGGTTAATAAGAGGATGCTGGATAATGTACAGCAGAGGAGGGGTTAATAAGAGGATGCTGGTAATGTACAGCAGGGGAGGGGTTAATAAGGGGATGCTGGGTAATGTACAGCAGGGGAGGGGTTAATAAGAGGATGCTGGTAATGTACAGCAGGGGGGTTAATAAGAGGATGCTGGTAATGTACAGCTGGGGAGGGGTTAATAAGAGGATGCTGGTAATGTACAGCAGAGGAGGAGTTAATAAGAGGATGCTGGGTAATGTACAGCAGGAGAGGGGTTAATAGGAGGATGCTGGGTAATGTACAGCAGGGGAGGGGTTAAGAGGATGCTGGGTAATGTACAGCAGAGGAGGGGTTAATAAGAGGATGCTGGTAATGTGTAGCAGGGGAGGGGTTAATAAGAGGATGCTGGTAATGTTCGGCAGAGCAGGGGTTAATAGGAGGATGCTGGTAATGTACAGCAGGGGAGGGGTTAATAAGAGGATGCTGGTAATGTACAGCAGGAGAGGGGTTAAAGATGAGGATGCTGGGTAATGTACAGCAGAGGAGGGGTTAATAAGAGGATGCTGGTCATGTACAGCAGAGGAGGGGTTAATAAGAGGATGCTGGTAATGTACAGCAGGGGAGGGGTTAATAAGAGGATGCTGGTAATGTACAGCAGAGGAGGGGTTAATAAGAGGATGCTGGTAATGTCCGGCAGGGGAGGGGTTAATAAGAGGATGCTGGTAATGTACAGCAGAGCAGGGGTTAATAAGAGGATGCTGGTAATGTCCGGCAGGGGAGGGGTTAATAAGAGGATGCTGGTAATGTACAGCATAGCAGGGGTTAATAAGAGGATGCTGGTAATGTACAGCAGGGGAGGGGTTAATAAGAGGATGCTGGTAATGTACAGCAGGAGAGGGGTTAAAGATGAGGATGCTGGGTAATGTACAGCAGAGGAGGGGTTAATAAGAGGATGCTGGTAATGTGCAGCAGGGGAGGGGTTAATAAGAGGATGCTGGTAATGTCCGGCAGAGCAGGGGTTAATAAGAGGATGCTGGTAATGTACAGCAGGGGAGGGGTTAATAAGAGGATGCTGGTAATGTCCGGCAGAGCAGGGGTTAATAAGAGGATGCTGGTAATGTACAGCAGGGGAGGGGTTAATAGGAGGATGCTGGTAATGTACAGGAGGGGAGGGGTTAATAAGAGGATGCTGGTAATGTCCGGCAGAGCAGGGGTTAATAAGAGGATGCTGGTAATGTACAGCAGAGGAGGGGTTAATAAGAGGATGCTGGTAATGTCCGGCAGAGCAGGAGTTAATAAGAGGATGCTGGTAATGTACAGCAGGAGAAGGGTTAATAAGAGGATGCTGGAAATGTACAGCAGGGGAGGGGTTAATAAGAGGATGCTGGTAATGTACAGCAGGGGAGGGGTTAATAAGAGGATGCTGGTAATGTACAGCAGAAGAGGGGTTAATAAGAGGATGCTGGTAATGTACAGCAGGAGAAGGGTTAATAAGAGGATGCTGGAAATGTACAGCAGGGGAGGGGTTAATAAGAGGATGCTGGTAATGTACAGCAGGGGAGGGGTTAATAAGAGGATGCTGGTAATGTACAGCAGGGGAGGGGTTAATAAGAGGATGCTGGTAATGTGCAGCAGGGGAGGGGTTAATAAGAGGATGCTGGTAATGTACAGCAGGAGAGGGGTTAAAGATGAGGATGCTGGGTAATGTACAGCAGGAGAGGGGTTAATAGGAGGATGCTGGTAATGTACAGCAGGAGAGGGGTTAATAGGAGGATGCTGGTAATCTCCGGCAGAGGAGGGGTTAATAAGAGGATGCTGGGTAATGTACAGCAGGAGAGGGGTTAATAGGAGGATGCTGGTAATGTACAGCAGGGGAGGGGTTAATAAGAGGATGATGGTAATGTCCGACAGAGCAGGGGTTAATAAGAGGATGCTGGTAATGTACAGCAGAGGAGGGCTTAATAAGAGGATGCTGGTAATGTCCGGCAGAGCAGGAGTTAATAAGAGGATGCTGGTAATGTACAGCAGGGGAGGGGTTAATAAGAGGATGCTGGAAATGTACAGCAGGGGAGGGGTTAATAAGAGGATGCTGGTAATGTACAGCAGGGAAGGGGTTAATAAGAGGATGCTGGTAATGTGCAGCAGGGGAGGGGTTAATAAGAGGATGCTGGTAATGTCCGGCAGAGCAGGAGTTAATAAGAGGATGCTGGTAATGTGCAGCAGGGGAGGGGTTAATAAGAGGATGCTGGTAATGTACAGCAGGAGAGGGGTTAAAGATGAGGATGCTGGGTAATGTACAGCAGAGGAGGGGTTAATAAGAGGATGCTGGTAATGTGTAGCAGGGGAGGGGTTAATAAGAGGATGCTGGTAATGTTCGGCAGAGCAGGGGTTAATAGGAGGATGCTGGTAATGTACAGCAGGGGAGGGGTTAATAAGAGGATGCTGGTAATGTACAGCAGGAGAGGGGTTAAAGATGAGGATGCTGGGTAATGTACAGCAGAGGAGGGGTTAATAAGAGGATGCTGGTCATGTACAGCAGAGGAGGGGTTAATAAGAGGATGCTGGTAATGTACAGCAGGGGAGGGGTTAATAAGAGGATGCTGGTAATGTACAGCAGAGGAGGGGTTAATAAGAGGATGCTGGTAATGTCCGGCAGGGGAGGGGTTAATAAGAGGATGCTGGTAATGTACAGCAGAGCAGGGGTTAATAAGAGGATGCTGGTAATGTCCGGCAGGGGAGGGGTTAATAAGAGGATGCTGGTAATGTACAGCATAGCAGGGGTTAATAAGAGGATGCTGGTAATGTACAGCAGGGGAGGGGTTAATAAGAGGATGCTGGTAATGTACAGCAGGAGAGGGGTTAAAGATGAGGATGCTGGGTAATGTACAGCAGAGGAGGGGTTAATAAGAGGATGCTGGTAATGTGCAGCAGGGGAGGGGTTAATAAGAGGATGCTGGTAATGTCCGGCAGAGCAGGGGTTAATAAGAGGATGCTGGTAATGTACAGCAGGGGAGGGGTTAATAAGAGGATGCTGGTAATGTCCGGCAGAGCAGGGGTTAATAAGAGGATGCTGGTAATGTACAGCAGGGGAGGGGTTAATAGGAGGATGCTGGTAATGTACAGGAGGGGAGGGGTTAATAAGAGGATGCTGGTAATGTCCGGCAGAGCAGGGGTTAATAAGAGGATGCTGGTAATGTACAGCAGAGGAGGGGTTAATAAGAGGATGCTGGTAATGTCCGGCAGAGCAGGAGTTAATAAGAGGATGCTGGTAATGTACAGCAGGAGAAGGGTTAATAAGAGGATGCTGGAAATGTACAGCAGGGGAGGGGTTAATAAGAGGATGCTGGTAATGTACAGCAGGGGAGGGGTTAATAAGAGGATGCTGGTAATGTACAGCAGAAGAGGGGTTAATAAGAGGATGCTGGTAATGTCCGGCAGAGCAGGAGTTAATAAGAGGATGCTGGTAATGTGCAGCAGGGGAGGGGTTAATAAGAGGATGCTGGTAATGTACAGCAGGAGAGGGGTTAAAGATGAGGATGCTGGGTAATGTACAGCAGGAGAGGGGTTAATAGGAGGATGCTGGTAATGTACAGCAGGAGAGGGGTTAATAGGAGGATGCTGGTAATCTCCGGCAGAGGAGGGGTTAATAAGAGGATGCTGGGTAATGTACAGCAGGAGAGGGGTTAATAGGAGGATGCTGGTAATGTACAGCAGGGGAGGGGTTAATAAGAGGATGATGGTAATGTCCGACAGAGCAGGGGTTAATAAGAGGATGCTGGTAATGTACAGCAGAGGAGGGGTTAATAAGAGGATGCTGGTAATGTCCGGCAGAGCAGGAGTTAATAAGAGGATGCTGGTAATGTACAGCAGGGGAGGGGTTAATAAGAGGATGCTGGAAATGTACAGCAGGGGAGGGGTTAATAAGAGGATGCTGGTAATGTACAGCAGGGAAGGGGTTAATAAGAGGATGCTGGTAATGTGCAGCAGGGGAGGGGTTAATAAGAGGATGCTGGTAATGTCCGGCAGAGCAGGAGTTAATAAGAGGATGCTGGTAATGTGCAGCAGGGGAGGGGTTAATAAGAGGATGCTGGTAATGTACAGCAGGAGAGGGGTTAAAGATGAGGATGCTGGGTAATGTACAGCAGAGGAGGGGTTAATAAGAGGATGCTGGTCATGTACAGCAGAGGAGGGGTTAATAAGAGGATGCTGGTAATGTACAGCAGGGGAGGGGTTAATAAGAGGATGCTGGTAATGTACAGCAGAGGAGGGGTTAATAAGAGGATGCTGGTAATGTCCGGCAGGGGAGGGGTTAATAAGAGGATTCTAGTAATTTACAGCAGAGCAGGGGTTAATAAGAGGATGCTGGGTAATGTACAGCAGAGGAGGGGTTAATAAGAGGATGCTGGTAATGTAGAGCAGGGGAGGGGTTAATAAGAAGATGCTGGTAATGTACAGCTGAGGAGGGGTTAATAAGAGGATGCTGGTAATGTACAGCAGAGGAGGGGTTAATAAGAGGATGCTGGTAATGTACAGCAGGAGAGGGGTTAATAAGAGGATGCTGGTAATGTACAGCAGAGGAGGGGTTAATAAGAGGATGTTGGTAATGTACAGCAGAGGAGGGGTTAATAAGAGGATGCTGGTAATGTACAGCAGGGGAGGGGTTAATAAGAGGATGCTGGTAATGTACAGCAGGGGAGGGGTTAATAAGAGGATGCTGGTAATGTACAGCAGAGAAGGGGTTAATAAGAGGATGCTGGTAATGTGCATCAGAGGAGGGGTTAATAAGAGGATGCTGGTAATGTGCATCAGAGGAGGGGTTAATAAGAGGATGCTGGGTAATGTACAGCAGGAGAGGGGTTAATAGGAGGATGCTGGTAATGTACAGCAGTATAGGTGTTAATAGGAGGATGCTGGTAATCTCCGGCAGAGGAGGGGTTAACAAGAGGATGCTGGGTAATGTACAGTAGGAGAGGGGTTAATAGGAGGATGCTGGTAATGTACAGGAGGGGAGGGGTTAATAAGAGGATGCTGGTAATGTCTGGCAGAGCAGGGGTTAATAAGAGGATGCTGGTAATGTACAGCAGAGGAGGGGTTAATAAGAGGATGCTGGTAATGTCCGGCAGAGCAGGAGTTAATAAGAGGATGCTGGTAATGTACAGCAGGGGAGGGGTCAATAAGAGGATGCTGGTAATGTGCAGCAGGGGAGGGGTTAATAAGAGGATGCTGGTAATGTCCGGCAGAGCAGGAGTTAATAAGAGGATGCTGGTAATGTGCAGCAGGGGAGGGATTAATAAGAGGATGCTGGTAATGTACAGCAGGGGAGGGGTTAATAAGGATGCTGGTAATGTACAGCAGGAGAGGGGTTAAAGATGAGGATGCTGGGTAATGTACAGCAGAGGAGGGGTTAATAAGAGGATGCTGGTAATGTGCAGCAGGGGAGGGGTTAATAAGAGGATGCTGGTAATGTCCGGCAGAGCAGGGGTTAATAAGAGGATGCTGGTAATGTACAGCAGGGGAGGGGTTAATACGAGGATGCTGGTAATGTACAGCAGGAGAGGGGTTAAAGCTGAGGATGCTGGGTAATGTACAGCAGAGGAGGGGTTAATAAGAGGATGCTGGTCATGTGCAGCAGAGGAGGGGTTAATAAGAGGATGCTGGTAATGTACAGCAGGGGAGGGGTTAATAAGAGGATGCTGGTAATGTACAGCAGAGGAGGGGTTAATAAGAGGATGCTGGTAATGTCCGGCAGGGGAGGGGTTAATAAGAGGATGCTGGTAATGTACAGCAGAGCAGGGGTTAATAAGAGGATGCTGGTAATGTGCAGCAGAGGAGGGGTTAATAAGTGGATGCTGGTAATGTACGGCAGGGGAGGGGTTAATAAGAGGATGCTGAGTAATGTACAGCAGAGGAGGGGTTAATAAGAGGATGCTGGATAATGTACAGCAGAGGAGGGGTTAATAAGAGGATGCTGGTAATGTACAGCAGGGGAGGGGTTAATAAGGGGATGCTGGGTAATGTACAGCAGGGGAGGGGTTAATAAGAGGATGCTGGTAATGTACAGCAGGGGGGTTAATAAGAGGATGCTGGTAATGTACAGCTGGGGAGGGGTTAATAAGAGGATGCTGGTAATGTACAGCAGAGGAGGAGTTAATAAGAGGATGCTGGGTAATGTACAGCAGGAGAGGGGTTAATAGGAGGATGCTGGGTAATGTACAGCAGGGGAGGGGTTAAGAGGATGCTGGGTAATGTACAGCAGAGGAGGGGTTAATAAGAGGATGCTGGTAATGTGTAGCAGGGGAGGGGTTAATAAGAGGATGCTGGTAATGTTCGGCAGAGCAGGGGTTAATAGGAGGATGCTGGTAATGTACAGCAGGGGAGGGGTTAATAAGAGGATGCTGGTAATGTACAGCAGGAGAGGGGTTAAAGATGAGGATGCTGGGTAATGTACAGCAGAGGAGGGGTTAATAAGAGGATGCTGGTCATGTACAGCAGAGGAGGGGTTAATAAGAGGATGCTGGTAATGTACAGCAGGGGAGGGGTTAATAAGAGGATGCTGGTAATGTACAGCAGAGGAGGGGTTAATAAGAGGATGCTGGTAATGTCCGGCAGGGGAGGGGTTAATAAGAGGATGCTGGTAATGTACAGCAGAGCAGGGGTTAATAAGAGGATGCTGGTAATGTCCGGCAGGGGAGGGGTTAATAAGAGGATGCTGGTAATGTACAGCATAGCAGGGGTTAATAAGAGGATGCTGGTAATGTACAGCAGGGGAGGGGTTAATAAGAGGATGCTGGTAATGTACAGCAGGAGAGGGGTTAAAGATGAGGATGCTGGGTAATGTACAGCAGAGGAGGGGTTAATAAGAGGATGCTGGTAATGTGCAGCAGGGGAGGGGTTAATAAGAGGATGCTGGTAATGTCCGGCAGAGCAGGGGTTAATAAGAGGATGCTGGTAATGTACAGCAGGGGAGGGGTTAATAAGAGGATGCTGGTAATGTCCGGCAGAGCAGGGGTTAATAAGAGGATGCTGGTAATGTACAGCAGGGGAGGGGTTAATAGGAGGATGCTGGTAATGTACAGGAGGGGAGGGGTTAATAAGAGGATGCTGGTAATGTCCGGCAGAGCAGGGGTTAATAAGAGGATGCTGGTAATGTACAGCAGAGGAGGGGTTAATAAGAGGATGCTGGTAATGTCCGGCAGAGCAGGAGTTAATAAGAGGATGCTGGTAATGTACAGCAGGAGAAGGGTTAATAAGAGGATGCTGGAAATGTACAGCAGGGGAGGGGTTAATAAGAGGATGCTGGTAATGTACAGCAGGGGAGGGGTTAATAAGAGGATGCTGGTAATGTACAGCAGAAGAGGGGTTAATAAGAGGATGCTGGTAATGTCCGGCAGAGCAGGAGTTAATAAGAGGATGCTGGTAATGTGCAGCAGGGGAGGGGTTAATAAGAGGATGCTGGTAATGTACAGCAGGAGAGGGGTTAAAGATGAGGATGCTGGGTAATGTACAGCAGGAGAGGGGTTAATAGGAGGATGCTGGTAATGTACAGCAGGAGAGGGGTTAATAGGAGGATGCTGGTAATCTCCGGCAGAGGAGGGGTTAATAAGAGGATGCTGGGTAATGTACAGCAGGAGAGGGGTTAATAGGAGGATGCTGGTAATGTACAGCAGGGGAGGGGTTAATAAGAGGATGATGGTAATGTCCGACAGAGCAGGGGTTAATAAGAGGATGCTGGTAATGTACAGCAGAGGAGGGCTTAATAAGAGGATGCTGGTAATGTCCGGCAGAGCAGGAGTTAATAAGAGGATGCTGGTAATGTACAGCAGGGGAGGGGTTAATAAGAGGATGCTGGAAATGTACAGCAGGGGAGGGGTTAATAAGAGGATGCTGGTAATGTACAGCAGGGAAGGGGTTAATAAGAGGATGCTGGTAATGTGCAGCAGGGGAGGGGTTAATAAGAGGATGCTGGTAATGTCCGGCAGAGCAGGAGTTAATAAGAGGATGCTGGTAATGTGCAGCAGGGGAGGGGTTAATAAGAGGATGCTGGTAATGTTCAGCAGGAGAGGGGTTAAAGATGAGGATGCTGGGTAATGTACAGCAGAGGAGGGGTTAATAAGAGGATGCTGGTCATGTACAGCAGAGGAGGGGTTAATAAGAGGATGCTGGTAATGTACAGCAGGGGAGGGGTTAATAAGAGGATGCTGGTAATGTACAGCAGAGGAGGGGTTAATAAGAGGATGCTGGTAATGTCCGGCAGGGGAGGGGTTAATAAGAGGATTCTAGTAATGTACAGCAGAGCAGGGGTTAATAAGAGGATGCTGGGTAATGTACAGCAGAGGAGGGGTTAATAAGAGGATGCTGGTAATGTAGAGCAGGGGAGGGGTTAATAAGAAGATGCTGGTAATGTACAGCTGAGGAGGGGTTAATAAGAGGATGCTGGTAATGTACAGCAGAGGAGGGGTTAATAAGAGGATGCTGGTAATGTACAGCAGGAGAGGGGTTAATAAGAGGATGCTGGTAATGTACAGCAGAGGAGGGGTTAATAAGAGGATGCTGGTAATGTACAGCAGAGGAGGGGTTAATAAGAGGATGCTGGTAATGTACAGCAGGGGAGGGGTTAATAAGAGGATGCTGGTAATGTACAGCAGGGGAGGGGTTAATAAGAGGATGCTGGTAATGTACAGCAGAGAAGGGGTTAATAAGAGGATGCTGGTAATGTGCATCAGAGGAGGGGTTAATAAGAGGATGCTGGTAATGTGCATCAGAGGAGGGGTTAATAAGAGGATGCTGGTAATGTACAGCAGGGGAGGGGTTAATAGGAGGATGCTGGTAATGTACAGCAGGGGAGGGGTTAATAAGAGGATGCTGGTAATGTACAGCAGAGGAGGGGTTAATAAGAGGATGCTGGTAATGTCAGGCAGGGGAGGGGTTAATAAGAGGATGCTGGTAATGTACAGCAGAGCAGGGGTTAATAAGAGGATGCTGGTAATGTACAGCAGAGCAGGGGTTAATAAGAGGATGCTGGTAATGTACAGCAGAGGAGGGGTTAATAAGAGGATGCTGGGTAATGTACAGCAGAGGAGGGGTTAATAAGAGGATGCTGGTAATGTACAGCAGGGGAGGGGTTAATAAGGGGATGCTGGTAATGTACAGCAGAGGAGGGGTTAATAAGAGGATGCTGGGTAATGTACAGCAGGAGAGGGGTTAATAGGAGGATGCTGGGTAATGTACAGCAGGGGAGGTGTTAAGAGGATGATGGGTAATGTACAGCAGAGGAGTGGTTAATAAGAGGATGCTGGGTAATGTACAGCAGGAGAGGGGTTAATAGGAGGATGCTGGTAATGTACAGCAGTATAGGTGTTAATAGGAGGATGCTGGTAATCTCCGGCAGAGGAGGGGTTAACAAGAGGATGCTGGGTAATGTACAGCAGGAGAGGGGTTAATAGGAGGATGCTGGTAATGTACAGGAGGGGAGGGGTTAATAAGAGGATGCTGGTAATGTCTGGCAGAGCAGGGGTTAATAAGAGGATGCTGGTAATGTACAGCAGAGGAGGGGTTAATAAGAGGATGCTGGTAATGTCCGGCAGAGCAGGAGTTAATAAGAGGATGCTGGTAATGTACAGCAGGGGAGGGGTCAATAAGAGGATGCTGGTAATGTGCAGCAGGGGAGGGGTTAATAAGAGGATGCTGGTAATGTCCGGCAGAGCAGGAGTTAATAAGAGGATGCTGGTAATGTGCAGCAGGGGAGGGATTAATAAGAGGATGCTGGTAATGTACAGCAGGGGAGGGGTTAATAAGGATGCTGGTAATGTACAGCAGGAGAGGGGTTAAAGATGAGGATGCTGGGTAATGTACAGCAGAGGAGGGGTTAATAAGAGGATGCTGGTAATGTGCAGCAGGGGAGGGGTTAATAAGAGGATGCTGGTAATGTCCGGCAGAGCAGGGGTTAATAAGAGGATGCTGGTAATGTACAGCAGGGGAGGGGTTAATACGAGGATGCTGGTAATGTACAGCAGGAGAGGGGTTAAAGCTGAGGATGCTGGGTAATGTACAGCAGAGGAGGGGTTAATAAGAGGATGCTGGTCATGTGCAGCAGAGGAGGGGTTAATAAGAGGATGCTGGTAATGTACAGCAGGGGAGGGGTTAATAAGAGGATGCTGGTAATGTACAGCAGAGGAGGGGTTAATAAGAGGATGCTGGTAATGTCCGGCAGGGGAGGGGTTAATAAGAGGATGCTGGTAATGTACAGCAGAGCAGGGGTTAATAAGAGGATGCTGGTAATGTGCAGCAGAGGAGGGGTTAATAAGTGGATGCTGGTAATGTACGGCAGGGGAGGGGTTAATAAGAGGATGCTGAGTAATGTACAGCAGAGGAGGGGTTAATAAGAGGATGCTGGGTAATGTACAGCAGAGGAGGGGTTAATAAGAGGATGCTGCTAATGTACAGCAGGGGAGGGGTTAATAAGGGGATGCTGGGTAATGTACAGCAGGGGAGGGGTTAATAAGAGGATGCTGGTAATGTACAGCAGGGGGGGTTAATAAGAGGATGCTGGTAATGTACAGCTGGGGAGGGGTTAATAAGAGGATGCTGGTAATGTACAGCAGAGGAGGGGTTAATAAGAGGATGCTGGTAATGTGTAGCAGGGGAGGGGTTAATAAGAGGATGCTGGTAATGTTCGGCAGAGCAGGGGTTAAAAGGAGGATGCTGGTAATGTACAGCAGGGGAGGGGTTAATAAGAGGATGCTGGTAATGTACAGCAGGAGAGGGGTTAAAGATGAGGATGCTGGGTAATGTACAGCAGAGGAGGGGTTAATAAGAGGATGCTGGTCATGTACAGCAGAGGAGGGGTTAATAAGAGGATGCTGGTAATGTACAGCAGGGGAGGGGTTAATAAGAGGATGCTGGTAATGTGCAGCAGGGGAGGGGTTAATAAGAGGATGCTGGTAATGTCCGGCAGAGCAGGAGTTAATAAGAGGATGCTGGTAATGTGCAGCAGGGGAGGGGTTAATAAGAGGATGCTGGTAATGTACAGCAGGAGAGGGGTTAAAGATGAGGATGCTGGGTAATGTACAGCAGAGGAGGGGTTAATAAGAGGATGCTGGTCATGTACAGCAGAGGAGGGGTTAATAAGAGGATGCTGGTAATGTACAGCAGGGGAGGGGTTAATAAGAGGATGCTGGTAATGTACAGCAGAGGAGGGGTTAATAAGAGGATGCTGGTAATGTCCGGCAGGGGAGGGGTTAATAAGAGGATTCTAGTAATGTACAGCAGAGCAGGGGTTAATAAGAGGATGCTGGGTAATGTACAGCAGAGGAGGGGTTAATAAGAGGATGCTGGTAATGTAGAGCAGGGGAGGGGTTAATAAGAAGATGCTGGTAATGTACAGCTGAGGAGGGGTTAATAAGAGGATGCTGGTAATGTACAGCAGAGGAGGGGTTAATAAGAGGATGCTGGTAATGTACAGCAGGAGAGGGGTTAATAAGAGGATGCTGGTAATGTACAGCAGAGGAGGGGTTAATAAGAGGATGTTGGTAATGTACAGCAGAGGAGGGGTTAATAAGAGGATGCTGGTAATGTACAGCAGGGGAGGGGTTAATAAGAGGATGCTGGTAATGTACAGCAGGGGAGGGGTTAATAAGAGGATGCTGGTAATGTACAGCAGAGAAGGGGTTAATAAGAGGATGCTGGTAATGTGCATCAGAGGAGGGGTTAATAAGAGGATGCTGGTAATGTGCATCAGAGGAGGGGTTAATAAGAGGATGCTGGTAATGTACAGCAGGGGAGGGGTTAATAGGAGGATGCTGGTAATGTACAGCAGGGGAGGGGTTAATAAGAGGATGCTGGTAATGTACAGCAGAGGAGGGGTTAATAAGAGGATGCTGGTAATGTCAGGCAGGGGAGGGGTTAATAAGAGGATGCTGGTAATGTACAGCAGAGCAGGGGTTAATAAGAGGATGCTGGTAATGTACAGCAGAGCAGGGGTTAATAAGAGGATGCTGGTAATGTACAGCAGAGGAGGGGTTAATAAGAGGATGCTGGGTAATGTACAGCAGAGGAGGGGTTAATAAGAGGATGCTGGTAATGTACAGCAGGGGAGGGGTTAATAAGGGGATGCTGGTAATGTACAGCAGAGGAGGGGTTAATAAGAGGATGCTGGGTAATGTACAGCAGGAGAGGGGTTAATAGGAGGATGCTGGGTAATGTACAGCAGGGGAGGTGTTAAGAGGATGATGGGTAATGTACAGCAGAGGAGTGGTTAATAAGAGGATGCTGGGTAATGTACAGCAGGAGAGGGGTTAATAGGAGGATGCTGGTAATGTACAGCAGTATAGGTGTTAATAGGAGGATGCTGGTAATCTCCGGCAGAGGAGGGGTTAACAAGAGGATGCTGGGTAATGTACAGCAGGAGAGGGGTTAATAGGAGGATGCTGGTAATGTACAGGAGGGGAGGGGTTAATAAGAGGATGCTGGTAATGTCTGGCAGAGCAGGGGTTAATAAGAGGATGCTGGTAATGTACAGCAGAGGAGGGGTTAATAAGAGGATGCTGGTAATGTCCGGCAGAGCAGGAGTTAATAAGAGGATGCTGGTAATGTACAGCAGGGGAGGGGTCAATAAGAGGATGCTGGTAATGTGCAGCAGGGGAGGGGTTAATAAGAGGATGCTGGTAATGTCCGGCAGAGCAGGAGTTAATAAGAGGATGCTGGTAATGTGCAGCAGGGGAGGGATTAATAAGAGGATGCTGGTAATGTACAGCAGGGGAGGGGTTAATAAGGATGCTGGTAATGTACAGCAGGAGAGGGGTTAAAGATGAGGATGCTGGGTAATGTACAGCAGAGGAGGGGTTAATAAGAGGATGCTGGTAATGTGCAGCAGGGGAGGGGTTAATAAGAGGATGCTGGTAATGTCCGGCAGAGCAGGGGTTAATAAGAGGATGCTGGTAATGTACAGCAGGGGAGGGGTTAATACGAGGATGCTGGTAATGTACAGCAGGAGAGGGGTTAAACCTGAGGATGCTGGGTAATGTACAGCAGAGGAGGGGTTAATAAGAGGATGCTGGTCATGTGCAGCAGAGGAGGGGTTAATAAGAGGATGCTGGTAATGTACAGCAGGGGAGGGGTTAATAAGAGGATGCTAGTAATGTACAGCAGAGGAGGGGTTAATAAGAGGATGCTGGTAATGTCCGGCAGGGGAGGGGTTAATAAGAGGATGCTGGTAATGTACAGCAGAGCAGGGGTTAATAAGAGGATGCTGGTAATGTGCAGCAGAGGAGGGGTTAATAAGTGGATGCTGGTAATGTACGGCAGGGGAGGGGTTAATAAGAGGATGCTGAGTAATGTACAGCAGAGGAGGGGTTAATAAGAGGATGCTGGGTAATGTACAGCAGAGGAGGGGTTAATAAGAGGATGCTGCTAATGTACAGCAGGGGAGGGGTTAATAAGGGGATGCTGGGTAATGTACAGCAGGGGAGGGGTTAATAAGAGGATGCTGGTAATGTACAGCAGGGGGGGTTAATAAGAGGATGCTGGTAATGTACAGCTGGGGAGGGGTTAATAAGAGGATGCTGGTAATGTACAGCAGAGGAGGGGTTAATAAGAGGATGCTGGTAATGTGTAGCAGGGGAGGGGTTAATAAGAGGATGCTGGTAATGTTCGGCAGAGCAGGGGTTAATAGGAGGATGCTGGTAATGTACAGCAGGGGAGGGGTTAATAAGAGGATGCTGGTAATGTACAGCAGGAGAGGGGTTAAAGATGAGGATGCTGGGTAATGTACAGCAGAGGAGGGGTTAATAAGAGGATGCTGGTCATGTACAGCAGAGGAGGGGTTAATAAGAGGATGCTGGTAATGTACAGCAGGGGAGGGGTTAATAAGAGGATGCTGGTAATGTGCAGCAGGGGAGGGGTTAATAAGAGGATGCTGGTAATGTCCGGCAGAGCAGGAGTTAATAAGAGGATGCTGGTAATGTGCAGCAGGGGAGGGGTTAATAAGAGGATGCTGGTAATGTACAGCAGGAGAGGGGTTAAAGATGAGGATGCTGGGTAATGTACAGCAGAGGAGGGGTTAATAAGAGGATGCTGGTCATGTACAGCAGAGGAGGGGTTAATAAGAGGATGCTGGTAATGTACAGCAGGGGAGGGGTTAATAAGAGGATGCTGGTAATGTCCGGCAGGGGAGGGGTTAATAAGAGGATTCTAGTAATGTACAGCAGAGCAGGGGTTAATAAGAGGATGCTGGGTAATGTACAGCAGAGGAGGGGTTAATAAGAGGATGCTGGTAATGTAGAGCAGGGGAGGGGTTAATAAGAAGATGCTGGTAATGTACAGCTGAGGAGGGGTTAATAAGAGGATGCTGGTAATGTACAGCAGAGGAGGGGTTAATAAGAGGATGCTGGTAATGTACAGCAGGAGAGGGGTTAATAAGAGGATGCTGGTAATGTACAGCAGAGGAGGGGTTAATAAGAGGATGTTGGTAATGTACAGCAGAGGAGGGGTTAATAAGAGGATGCTGGTAATGTACAGCAGGGGAGGGGTTAATAAGAGGATGCTGGTAATGTACAGCAGGGGAGGGGTTAATAAGAGGATGCTGGTAATGTACAGCAGAGAAGGGGTTAATAAGAGGATGCTGGTAATGTGCATCAGAGGAGGGGTTAATAAGAGGATGCTGGTAATGTGCATCAGAGGAGGGGTTAATAAGAGGATGCTGGTAATGTACAGCAGGGGAGGGGTTAATAGGAGGATGCTGGTAATGTACAGCAGGGGAGGGGTTAATAAGAGGATGCTGGTAATGTACAGCAGAGGAGGGGTTAATAAGAGGATGCTGGTAATGTCAGGCAGGGGAGGGGTTAATAAGAGGATGCTGGTAATGTACAGCAGAGCAGGGGTTAATAAGAGGATGCTGGTAATGTACAGCAGAGCAGGGGTTAATAAGAGGATGCTGGTAATGTACAGCAGAGGAGGGGTTAATAAGAGGATGCTGGGTAATGTACAGCAGAGGAGGGGTTAATAAGAGGATGCTGGTAATGTACAGCAGGGGAGGGGTTAATAAGGGGATGCTGGTAATGTACAGCAGAGGAGGGGTTAATAAGAGGATGCTGGGTAATGTACAGCAGGAGAGGGGTTAATAGGAGGATGCTGGGTAATGTACAGCAGGGGAGGTGTTAAGAGGATGATGGGTAATGTACAGCAGAGGAGTGGTTAATAAGAGGATGCTGGGTAATGTACAGCAGGAGAGGGGTTAATAGGAGGATGCTGGTAATGTACAGCAGTATAGGTGTTAATAGGAGGATGCTGGTAATCTCCGGCAGAGGAGGGGTTAACAAGAGGATGCTGGGTAATGTACAGCAGGAGAGGGGTTAATAGGAGGATGCTGGTAATGTACAGGAGGGGAGGGGTTAATAAGAGGATGCTGGTAATGTCTGGCAGAGCAGGGGTTAATAAGAGGATGCTGGTAATGTACAGCAGAGGAGGGGTTAATAAGAGGATGCTGGTAATGTCCGGCAGAGCAGGAGTTAATAAGAGGATGCTGGTAATGTACAGCAGGGGAGGGGTCAATAAGAGGATGCTGGTAATGTGCAGCAGGGGAGGGGTTAATAAGAGGATGCTGGTAATGTCCGGCAGAGCAGGAGTTAATAAGAGGATGCTGGTAATGTGCAGCAGGGGAGGGATTAATAAGAGGATGCTGGTAATGTACAGCAGGGGAGGGGTTAATAAGGATGCTGGTAATGTACAGCAGGAGAGGGGTTAAAGATGAGGATGCTGGGTAATGTACAGCAGAGGAGGGGTTAATAAGAGGATGCTGGTAATGTGCAGCAGGGGAGGGGTTAATAAGAGGATGCTGGTAATGTCCGGCAGAGCAGGGGTTAATAAGAGGATGCTGGTAATGTACAGCAGGGGAGGGGTTAATACGAGGATGCTGGTAATGTACAGCAGGAGAGGGGTTAAAGCTGAGGATGCTGGGTAATGTACAGCAGAGGAGGGGTTAATAAGAGGATGCTGGTCATGTGCAGCAGAGGAGGGGTTAATAAGAGGATGCTGGTAATGTACAGCAGGGGAGGGGTTAATAAGAGGATGCTGGTAATGTACAGCAGAGGAGGGGTTAATAAGAGGATGCTGGTAATGTCCGGCAGGGGAGGGGTTAATAAGAGGATGCTGGTAATGTACAGCAGAGCAGGGGTTAATAAGAGGATGCTGGTAATGTGCAGCAGAGGAGGGGTTAATAAGTGGATGCTGGTAATGTACGGCAGGGGAGGGGTTAATAAGAGGATGCTGAGTAATGTACAGCAGAGGAGGGGTTAATAAGAGGATGCTGGATAATGTACAGCAGAGGAGGGGTTAATAAGAGGATGCTGGTAATGTACAGCAGGGGAGGGGTTAATAAGGGGATGCTGGGTAATGTACAGCAGGGGAGGGGTTAATAAGAGGATGCTGGTAATGTACAGCAGGGGGGGTTAATAAGAGGATGCTGGTAATGTACAGCTGGGGAGGGGTTAATAAGAGGATGCTGGTAATGTACAGCAGAGGAGGAGTTAATAAGAGGATGCTGGGTAATGTACAGCAGGAGAGGGGTTAATAGGAGGATGCTGGGTAATGTACAGCAGGGGAGGGGTTAAGAGGATGCTGGGTAATGTACAGCAGAGGAGGGGTTAATAAGAGGATGCTGGTAATGTGTAGCAGGGGAGGGGTTAATAAGAGGATGCTGGTAATGTTCGGCAGAGCAGGGGTTAATAGGAGGATGCTGGTAATGTACAGCAGGGGAGGGGTTAATAAGAGGATGCTGGTAATGTACAGCAGGAGAGGGGTTAAAGATGAGGATGCTGGGTAATGTACAGCAGAGGAGGGGTTAATAAGAGGATGCTGGTCATGTACAGCAGAGGAGGGGTTAATAAGAGGATGCTGGTAATGTACAGCACGGGAGGGGTTAATAAGAGGATGCTGGTAATGTACAGCAGAGGAGGGGTTAATAAGAGGATGCTGGTAATGTCCGGCAGGGGAGGGGTTAATAAGAGGATGCTGGTAATGTACAGCAGAGCAGGGGTTAATAAGAGGATGCTGGTAATGTCCGGCAGGGGAGGGGTTAATAAGAGGATGCTGGTAATGTACAGCATAGCAGGGGTTAATAAGAGGATGCTGGTAATGTACAGCAGGGGAGGGGTTAATAAGAGGATGCTGGTAATGTACAGCAGGAGAGGGGTTAAAGATGAGGATGCTGGGTAATGTACAGCAGAGGAGGGGTTAATAAGAGGATGCTGGTAATGTGCAGCAGGGGAGGGGTTAATAAGAGGATGCTGGTAATGTCCGGCAGAGCAGGGGTTAATAAGAGGATGCTGGTAATGTACAGCAGGGGAGGGGTTAATAAGAGGATGCTGGTAATGTACAGCAGGAGAGGGGTTAAAGATGAGGATGCTGGGTAATGTACAGCAGAGGAGGGGTTAATAAGAGGATGCTGGTCATGTACAGCAGAGGAGGGGTTAATAAGAGGATGCTGGTAATGTACAGCAGGGGAGGGGTTAATAAGAGGATGCTGGTAATGTACAGCAGAGGAGGGGTTAATAAGAGGATGCTGGTAATGTCCGGCAGGGGAGGGGTTAATAAGAGGATGCTGGTAATGTACAGCAGAGCAGGGGTTAATAAGAGGATGCTGGTAATGTGCAGCAGAGGAGGGGTTAATAAGTGGATGCTGGTAATGTACGGCAGGGGAGGGGTTAATAAGAGGATGCTGGTAATGTACAGCAGAGGAGGGGTTAATAAGAGGATGCTGGTAATGTACAGCAGGGGAGGGGTTAATAAGGGGATGCTGGGTAATGTACAGCAGGGGAGGGGTTAATAAGAGGATGCTGGTAATGTACAGCAGGGGGGGTTAATAAGAGGATGCTGGTAATGTACAGCTGGGGAGGGGTTAATAAGAGGATGCTGGTAATATACAGCAGAGGAGGAGTTAATAAGAGGATGCTGGGTAATGTACAGCAGGAGAGGGGTTAATAGGAGGATGCTGGGTAATGTACAGCAGGGGAGGGGTTAAGAGGATGCTGGGTAATGTACAGCAGAGGAGGGGTTAATAAGAGGATGCTGTTAATGTGCAGCAGGGGAGGGGTTAATAAGAGGATGCTGGTAATGTCCGGCAGAGCAGGGGTTAATAGGAGGATGCTGGTATTGTACAGCAGGGGAGGGGTTAATAAGAGGATGCTGGTAATGTACAGCAGGAGAGGGGTTAAAGATGAGGATGCTGGGTAATGTACAGCAGAGGAGGGGTTAATAAGAGGATGCTGGTAATGTACAGCAGGGGAGGGGTTAATAAGAGGATGCTGGTCATGTACAGCAGAGGAGGGGTTAATAAGAGGATGCTGGTAATGTACAGCAGGGGAGGGGTTAATAAGAGGATGCTGGTAATGTACAGCAGAGGAGGGGTTAATAAGAGGATGCTGGTAATGTCCGGCAGGGGAGGGGTTAATAAGAGGATGCTGGTAATGTACAGCAGAGCAGGGGTTAATAAGAGGATGCTGGGTAATGTACAGCAGAGGAGGGGTTAATAAGAGGATGCTGGTAATGTAGAGCAGGGGAGGGGTTAATAAGAAGATGCTGGTAATGTACAGCTGAGGAGGGGTTAATAAGAGGATGCTGGTAATGTACAGCAGGAGAGGGGTTAATAGGAGGATGCTGGGTAATGTACAGCAGAGGAGGGGTTAATAAGAGGATGCTGGTAATGTGTAGCAGGGGAGGGGTTAATAAGAGGATGCTGGTAATGTTCGGCAGAGCAGGGGTTAATAGGAGGATGCTGGTAATGTACAGCAGGGGAGGGGTTAATAAGAGGATGCTGGTAATGTACAGCAGGAGAGGGGTTAAAGATGAGGATGCTGGGTAATGTACAGCAGAGGAGGGGTTAATAAGAGGATGCTGGTCATGTACAGCAGAGGAGGGGTTAATAAGAGGATGCTGGTAATGTACAGCAGGGGAGGGGTTAATAAGAGGATGCTGGTAATGTACAGCAGAGGAGGGGTTAATAAGAGGATGCTGGTAATGTCCGGCAGGGGAGGGGTTAATAAGAGGATTCTAGTAATGTACAGCAGAGCAGGGGTTAATAAGAGGATGCTGGGTAATGTACAGCAGAGGAGGGGTTAATAAGAGGATGCTGGTAATGTAGAGCAGGGGAGGGGTTAATAAGAAGATGCTGGTAATGTACAGCTGAGGAGGGGTTAATAAGAGGATGCTGGTAATGTACAGCAGAGGAGGGGTTAATAAGAGGATGCTGGTAATGTACAGCAGGAGAGGGGTTAATAAGAGGATGCTGGTAATGTACAGCAGAGGAGGGGTTAATAAGAGGATGTTGGTAATGTACAGCAGAGGAGGGGTTAATAAGAGGATGCTGGTAATGTACAGCAGGGGAGGGGTTAATAAGAGGATGCTGGTAATGTACAGCAGGGGAGGGGTTAATAAGAGGATGCTGGTAATGTACAGCAGAGAAGGGGTTAATAAGAGGATGCTGGTAATGTGCATCAGAGGAGGGGTTAATAAGAGGATGCTGGTAATGTGCATCAGAGGAGGGGTTAATAAGAGGATGCTGGTAATGTACAGCAGGGGAGGGGTTAATAGGAGGATGCTGGTAATGTACAGCAGGGGAGGGGTTAATAAGAGGATGCTGGTAATGTACAGCAGAGGAGGGGTTAATAAGAGGATGCTGGTAATGTCAGGCAGGGGAGGGGTTAATAAGAGGATGCTGGTAATGTACAGCAGAGCAGGGGTTAATAAGAGGATGCTGGTAATGTACAGCAGAGCAGGGGTTAATAAGAGGATGCTGGTAATGTACAGCAGAGGAGGGGTTAATAAGAGGATGCTGGGTAATGTACAGCAGAGGAGGGGTTAATAAGAGGATGCTGGTAATGTACAGCAGGGGAGGGGTTAATAAGGGGATGCTGGTAATGTACAGCAGAGGAGGGGTTAATAAGAGGATGCTGGGTAATGTACAGCAGGAGAGGGGTTAATAGGAGGATGCTGGGTAATGTACAGCAGGGGAGGTGTTAAGAGGATGATGGGTAATGTACAGCAGAGGAGTGGTTAATAAGAGGATGCTGGGTAATGTACAGCAGGAGAGGGGTTAATAGGAGGATGCTGGTAATGTACAGCAGTATAGGTGTTAATAGGAGGATGCTGGTAATCTCCGGCAGAGGAGGGGTTAACAAGAGGATGCTGGGTAATGTACAGCAGGAGAGGGGTTAATAGGAGGATGCTGGTAATGTACAGGAGGGGAGGGGTTAATAAGAGGATGCTGGTAATGTCTGGCAGAGCAGGGGTTAATAAGAGGATGCTGGTAATGTACAGCAGAGGAGGGGTTAATAAGAGGATGCTGGTAATGTCCGGCAGAGCAGGAGTTAATAAGAGGATGCTGGTAATGTACAGCAGGGGAGGGGTCAATAAGAGGATGCTGGTAATGTGCAGCAGGGGAGGGGTTAATAAGAGGATGCTGGTAATGTCCGGCAGAGCAGGAGTTAATAAGAGGATGCTGGTAATGTGCAGCAGGGGAGGGATTAATAAGAGGATGCTGGTAATGTACAGCAGGGGAGGGGTTAATAAGGATGCTGGTAATGTACAGCAGGAGAGGGGTTAAAGATGAGGATGCTGGGTAATGTACAGCAGAGGAGGGGTTAATAAGAGGATGCTGGTAATGTGCAGCAGGGGAGGGGTTAATAAGAGGATGCTGGTAATGTCCGGCAGAGCAGGGGTTAATAAGAGGATGCTGGTAATGTACAGCAGGGGAGGGGTTAATACGAGGATGCTGGTAATGTACAGCAGGAGAGGGGTTAAACCTGAGGATGCTGGGTAATGTACAGCAGAGGAGGGGTTAATAAGAGGATGCTGGTCATGTGCAGCAGAGGAGGGGTTAATAAGAGGATGCTGGTAATGTACAGCAGGGGAGGGGTTAATAAGAGGATGCTAGTAATGTACAGCAGAGGAGGGGTTAATAAGAGGATGCTGGTAATGTCCGGCAGGGGAGGGGTTAATAAGAGGATGCTGGTAATGTACAGCAGAGCAGGGGTTAATAAGAGGATGCTGGTAATGTGCAGCAGAGGAGGGGTTAATAAGTGGATGCTGGTAATGTACGGCAGGGGAGGGGTTAATAAGAGGATGCTGAGTAATGTACAGCAGAGGAGGGGTTAATAAGAGGATGCTGGGTAATGTACAGCAGAGGAGGGGTTAATAAGAGGATGCTGCTAATGTACAGCAGGGGAGGGGTTAATAAGGGGATGCTGGGTAATGTACAGCAGGGGAGGGGTTAATAAGAGGATGCTGGTAATGTACAGCAGGGGGGGTTAATAAGAGGATGCTGGTAATGTACAGCTGGGGAGGGGTTAATAAGAGGATGCTGGTAATGTACAGCAGAGGAGGGGTTAATAAGAGGATGCTGGTAATGTGTAGCAGGGGAGGGGTTAATAAGAGGATGCTGGTAATGTTCGGCAGAGCAGGGGTTAATAGGAGGATGCTGGTAATGTACAGCAGGGGAGGGGTTAATAAGAGGATGCTGGTAATGTACAGCAGGAGAGGGGTTAAAGATGAGGATGCTGGGTAATGTACAGCAGAGGAGGGGTTAATAAGAGGATGCTGGTCATGTACAGCAGAGGAGGGGTTAATAAGAGGATGCTGGTAATGTACAGCAGGGGAGGGGTTAATAAGAGGATGCTGGTAATGTGCAGCAGGGGAGGGGTTAATAAGAGGATGCTGGTAATGTCCGGCAGAGCAGGAGTTAATAAGAGGATGCTGGTAATGTGCAGCAGGGGAGGGGTTAATAAGAGGATGCTGGTAATGTACAGCAGGAGAGGGGTTAAAGATGAGGATGCTGGGTAATGTACAGCAGAGGAGGGGTTAATAAGAGGATGCTGGTCATGTACAGCAGAGGAGGGGTTAATAAGAGGATGCTGGTAATGTACAGCAGGGGAGGGGTTAATAAGAGGATGCTGGTAATGTCCGGCAGGGGAGGGGTTAATAAGAGGATTCTAGTAATGTACAGCAGAGCAGGGGTTAATAAGAGGATGCTGGGTAATGTACAGCAGAGGAGGGGTTAATAAGAGGATGCTGGTAATGTAGAGCAGGGGAGGGGTTAATAAGAAGATGCTGGTAATGTACAGCTGAGGAGGGGTTAATAAGAGGATGCTGGTAATGTACAGCAGAGGAGGGGTTAATAAGAGGATGCTGGTAATGTACAGCAGGAGAGGGGTTAATAAGAGGATGCTGGTAATGTACAGCAGAGGAGGGGTTAATAAGAGGATGTTGGTAATGTACAGCAGAGGAGGGGTTAATAAGAGGATGCTGGTAATGTACAGCAGGGGAGGGGTTAATAAGAGGATGCTGGTAATGTACAGCAGGGGAGGGGTTAATAAGAGGATGCTGGTAATGTACAGCAGAGAAGGGGTTAATAAGAGGATGCTGGTAATGTGCATCAGAGGAGGGGTTAATAAGAGGATGCTGGTAATGTGCATCAGAGGAGGGGTTAATAAGAGGATGCTGGTAATGTACAGCAGGGGAGGGGTTAATAGGAGGATGCTGGTAATGTACAGCAGGGGAGGGGTTAATAAGAGGATGCTGGTAATGTACAGCAGAGGAGGGGTTAATAAGAGGATGCTGGTAATGTCAGGCAGGGGAGGGGTTAATAAGAGGATGCTGGTAATGTACAGCAGAGCAGGGGTTAATAAGAGGATGCTGGTAATGTACAGCAGAGCAGGGGTTAATAAGAGGATGCTGGTAATGTACAGCAGAGGAGGGGTTAATAAGAGGATGCTGGGTAATGTACAGCAGAGGAGGGGTTAATAAGAGGATGCTGGTAATGTACAGCAGGGGAGGGGTTAATAAGGGGATGCTGGTAATGTACAGCAGAGGAGGGGTTAATAAGAGGATGCTGGGTAATGTACAGCAGGAGAGGGGTTAATAGGAGGATGCTGGGTAATGTACAGCAGGGGAGGTGTTAAGAGGATGATGGGTAATGTACAGCAGAGGAGTGGTTAATAAGAGGATGCTGGGTAATGTACAGCAGGAGAGGGGTTAATAGGAGGATGCTGGTAATGTACAGCAGTATAGGTGTTAATAGGAGGATGCTGGTAATCTCCGGCAGAGGAGGGGTTAACAAGAGGATGCTGGGTAATGTACAGCAGGAGAGGGGTTAATAGGAGGATGCTGGTAATGTACAGGAGGGGAGGGGTTAATAAGAGGATGCTGGTAATGTCTGGCAGAGCAGGGGTTAATAAGAGGATGCTGGTAATGTACAGCAGAGGAGGGGTTAATAAGAGGATGCTGGTAATGTCCGGCAGAGCAGGAGTTAATAAGAGGATGCTGGTAATGTACAGCAGGGGAGGGGTCAATAAGAGGATGCTGGTAATGTGCAGCAGGGGAGGGGTTAATAAGAGGATGCTGGTAATGTCCGGCAGAGCAGGAGTTAATAAGAGGATGCTGGTAATGTGCAGCAGGGGAGGGATTAATAAGAGGATGCTGGTAATGTACAGCAGGGGAGGGGTTAATAAGGATGCTGGTAATGTACAGCAGGAGAGGGGTTAAAGATGAGGATGCTGGGTAATGTACAGCAGAGGAGGGGTTAATAAGAGGATGCTGGTAATGTGCAGCAGGGGAGGGGTTAATAAGAGGATGCTGGTAATGTCCGGCAGAGCAGGGGTTAATAAGAGGATGCTGGTAATGTACAGCAGGGGAGGGGTTAATACGAGGATGCTGGTAATGTACAGCAGGAGAGGGGTTAAAGCTGAGGATGCTGGGTAATGTACAGCAGAGGAGGGGTTAATAAGAGGATGCTGGTCATGTGCAGCAGAGGAGGGGTTAATAAGAGGATGCTGGTAATGTACAGCAGGGGAGGGGTTAATAAGAGGATGCTGGTAATGTACAGCAGAGGAGGGGTTAATAAGAGGATGCTGGTAATGTCCGGCAGGGGAGGGGTTAATAAGAGGATGCTGGTAATGTACAGCAGAGCAGGGGTTAATAAGAGGATGCTGGTAATGTGCAGCAGAGGAGGGGTTAATAAGTGGATGCTGGTAATGTACGGCAGGGGAGGGGTTAATAAGAGGATGCTGAGTAATGTACAGCAGAGGAGGGGTTAATAAGAGGATGCTGGATAATGTACAGCAGAGGAGGGGTTAATAAGAGGATGCTGGTAATGTACAGCAGGGGAGGGGTTAATAAGGGGATGCTGGGTAATGTACAGCAGGGGAGGGGTTAATAAGAGGATGCTGGTAATGTACAGCAGGGGGGGTTAATAAGAGGATGCTGGTAATGTACAGCTGGGGAGGGGTTAATAAGAGGATGCTGGTAATGTACAGCAGAGGAGGAGTTAATAAGAGGATGCTGGGTAATGTACAGCAGGAGAGGGGTTAATAGGAGGATGCTGGGTAATGTACAGCAGGGGAGGGGTTAAGAGGATGCTGGGTAATGTACAGCAGAGGAGGGGTTAATAAGAGGATGCTGGTAATGTGTAGCAGGGGAGGGGTTAATAAGAGGATGCTGGTAATGTTCGGCAGAGCAGGGGTTAATAGGAGGATGCTGGTAATGTACAGCAGGGGAGGGGTTAATAAGAGGATGCTGGTAATGTACAGCAGGAGAGGGGTTAAAGATGAGGATGCTGGGTAATGTACAGCAGAGGAGGGGTTAATAAGAGGATGCTGGTCATGTACAGCAGAGGAGGGGTTAATAAGAGGATGCTGGTAATGTACAGCACGGGAGGGGTTAATAAGAGGATGCTGGTAATGTACAGCAGAGGAGGGGTTAATAAGAGGATGCTGGTAATGTCCGGCAGGGGAGGGGTTAATAAGAGGATGCTGGTAATGTACAGCAGAGCAGGGGTTAATAAGAGGATGCTGGTAATGTCCGGCAGGGGAGGGGTTAATAAGAGGATGCTGGTAATGTACAGCATAGCAGGGGTTAATAAGAGGATGCTGGTAATGTACAGCAGGGGAGGGGTTAATAAGAGGATGCTGGTAATGTACAGCAGGAGAGGGGTTAAAGATGAGGATGCTGGGTAATGTACAGCAGAGGAGGGGTTAATAAGAGGATGCTGGTAATGTGCAGCAGGGGAGGGGTTAATAAGAGGATGCTGGTAATGTCCGGCAGAGCAGGGGTTAATAAGAGGATGCTGGTAATGTACAGCAGGGGAGGGGTTAATAAGAGGATGCTGGTAATGTACAGCAGGAGAGGGGTTAAAGATGAGGATGCTGGGTAATGTACAGCAGAGGAGGGGTTAATAAGAGGATGCTGGTCATGTACAGCAGAGGAGGGGTTAATAAGAGGATGCTGGTAATGTACAGCAGGGGAGGGGTTAATAAGAGGATGCTGGTAATGTACAGCAGAGGAGGGGTTAATAAGAGGATGCTGGTAATGTCCGGCAGGGGAGGGGTTAATAAGAGGATGCTGGTAATGTACAGCAGAGCAGGGGTTAATAAGAGGATGCTGGTAATGTGCAGCAGAGGAGGGGTTAATAAGTGGATGCTGGTAATGTACGGCAGGGGAGGGGTTAATAAGAGGATGCTGGTAATGTACAGCAGAGGAGGGGTTAATAAGAGGATGCTGGTAATGTACAGCAGGGGAGGGGTTAATAAGGGGATGCTGGGTAATGTACAGCAGGGGAGGGGTTAATAAGAGGATGCTGGTAATGTACAGCAGGGGGGGTTAATAAGAGGATGCTGGTAATGTACAGCTGGGGAGGGGTTAATAAGAGGATGCTGGTAATATACAGCAGAGGAGGAGTTAATAAGAGGATGCTGGGTAATGTACAGCAGGAGAGGGGTTAATAGGAGGATGCTGGGTAATGTACAGCAGGGGAGGGGTTAAGAGGATGCTGGGTAATGTACAGCAGAGGAGGGGTTAATAAGAGGATGCTGTTAATGTGCAGCAGGGGAGGGGTTAATAAGAGGATGCTGGTAATGTCCGGCAGAGCAGGGGTTAATAGGAGGATGCTGGTATTGTACAGCAGGGGAGGGGTTAATAAGAGGATGCTGGTAATGTACAGCAGGAGAGGGGTTAAAGATGAGGATGCTGGGTAATGTACAGCAGAGGAGGGGTTAATAAGAGGATGCTGGTAATGTACAGCAGGGGAGGGGTTAATAAGAGGATGCTGGTCATGTACAGCAGAGGAGGGGTTAATAAGAGGATGCTGGTAATGTACAGCAGGGGAGGGGTTAATAAGAGGATGCTGGTAATGTACAGCAGAGGAGGGGTTAATAAGAGGATGCTGGTAATGTCCGGCAGGGGAGGGGTTAATAAGAGGATGCTGGTAATGTACAGCAGAGCAGGGGTTAATAAGAGGATGCTGGGTAATGTACAGCAGAGGAGGGGTTAATAAGAGGATGCTGGTAATGTAGAGCAGGGGAGGGGTTAATAAGAAGATGCTGGTAATGTACAGCTGAGGAGGGGTTAATAAGAGGATGCTGGTAATGTACAGCAGGAGAGGGGTTAATAGGAGGATGCTGGGTAATGTACAGCAGAGGAGGGGTTAATAAGAGGATGCTGGTAATGTGTAGCAGGGGAGGGGTTAATAAGAGGATGCTGGTAATGTTCGGCAGAGCAGGGGTTAATAGGAGGATGCTGGTAATGTACAGCAGGGGAGGGGTTAATAAGAGGATGCTGGTAATGTACAGCAGGAGAGGGGTTAAAGATGAGGATGCTGGGTAATGTACAGCAGAGGAGGGGTTAATAAGAGGATGCTGGTCATGTACAGCAGAGGAGGGGTTAATAAGAGGATGCTGGTAATGTACAGCAGGGGAGGGGTTAATAAGAGGATGCTGGTAATGTACAGCAGAGGAGGGGTTAATAAGAGGATGCTGGTAATGTCCGGCAGGGGAGGGGTTAATAAGAGGATGCTGGTAATGTACAGCAGAGCAGGGGTTAATAAGAGGATGCTGGTAATGTACGGCAGGGGAGGGGTTAATAAGAGGATGCTGGTAATGTACAGCATAGCAGGGGTTAATAAGAGGATGCTGGTAATGTACAGCAGGGGAGGGGTTAATAAGAGGATGCTGGTAATGTACAGCAGGAGAGGGGTTAAAGATGAGGATGCTGGGTAATGTACAGCAGAGGAGGGGTTAATAAGAGGATGCTGGTAATGTGCAGCAGGGGAGGGGTTAATAAGAGGATGCTGGTAATGTCCGGCAGAGCAGGGGTTAATAAGAGGATGCTGGTAATGTACAGCAGGGGAGGGGTTAATAAGAGGATGCTGGTAATGTCCGGCAGAGCAGGGGTTAATAAGAGGATGCTGGTAATGTACAGCAGGGGAGGGGTTAATAGGAGGATGCTGGTAATGTACAGGAGGGGAGGGGTTAATAAGAGGATGCTGGTAATGTCCGGCAGAGCAGGGGTTAATAAGAGGATGCTGGTAATGTACAGCAGAGGAGGGGTTAATAAGAGGATGCTTGTAATGTCCGGCAGAGCAGGAGTTAATAAGAGGATGCTGGTAATGTACAGCAGGAGAAGGGTTAATAAGAGGATGCTGGAAATGTACAACAGGGGAGGGGTTAATAAGAGGATGCTGGTAATGTACAGCAGGGGAGGGGTTAATAAGAGGATGCTGGTAATGTACAGCAGAAGAGGGGTTAATAAGAGGATGCTGGTAATGTCCGGCAGAGCAGGAGTTAATAAGAGGATGCTGGTAATGTGCAGCAGGGGAGGGGTTAATAAGAGGATGCTGGTAATGTACAGCAGGAGAGGGGTTAAAGATGAGGATGCTGGGTAATGTACAGCAGGAGAGGGGTTAATAGGAGGATGCTGGTAATGTACAGCAGGAGAGGGGTTAATAGGAGGATGCTGGTAATCTCCGGCAGAGGAGGGGTTAATAAGAGGATGCTGGGTAATGTACAGCAGGAGAGGGGTTAATAGGAGGATGCTGGTAATGTACAGCAGGGGAGGGGTTAATAAGAGGATGATGGTAATGTCCGACAGAGCAGGGGTTAATAAGAGGATGCTGGTAATCTACAGCAGAGGAGGGGTTAATAAGAGGATGCTGGTAATGTCCGGCAGAGCAGGAGTTAATAAGAGGATGCTGGTAATGTACAGCAGGGGAGGGGTTAATAAGAGGATGCTGGAAATGTACAGCAGGGGAGGGGTTAATAAGAGGATGCTGGTAATGTACAGCAGGGAAGGGGTTAATAAGAGGATGCTGGTAATGTGCAGCAGGGGAGGGGTTAATAAGAGGATGCTGGTAATGTCCGGCAGAGCAGGAGTTAATAAGAGGATGCTGGTAATGTGCAGCAGGGGAGGGGTTAATAAGAGGATGCTGGTAATGTACAGCAGGAGAGGGGTTAAAGATGAGGATGCTGGGTAATGTACAGCAGAGGAGGGGTTAATAAGAGGATGCTGGTCATGTACAGCAGAGGAGGGGTTAATAAGAGGATGCTGGTAATGTACAGCAGGGGAGGGGTTAATAAGAGGATGCTGGTAATGTACAGCAGAGGAGGGGTTAATAAGAGGATGCTGGTAATGTCCGGCAGGGGAGGGGTTAATAAGAGGATTCTAGTAATGTACAGCAGAGCAGGGGTTAATAAGAGGATGCTGGGTAATGTACAGCAGAGGAGGGGTTAATAAGAGGATGCTGGTAATTTAGAGCAGGGGAGGGGTTAATAAGAAGATGCTGGTAATGTACAGCTGAGGAGGGGTTAATAAGAGGATGCTGGTAATGTACAGCAGAGGAGGGGTTAATAAGAGGATGCTGGTAATGTACAGCAGGAGAGGGGTTAATAAGAGGATGCTGGTAATGTACAGCAGAGGAGGGGTTAATAAGAGGATGTTGGTAATGTACAGCAGAGGAGGGGTTAATAAGAGGATGCTGGTAATGTACAGCAGGGGAGGGGTTAATAAGAGGATGCTGGTAATGTACAGCAGGGGAGGGGTTAATAAGAGGATGCTGGTAATGTACAGCAGAGAAGGGGTTAATAAGAGGATGCTGGTAATGTGCATCAGAGGAGGGGTTAATAAGAGGATGCTGGTAATGTGCATCAGAGGAGGGGTTAATAAGAGGATGCTGGTAATGTACAGCAGGGGAGGGGTTAATAGGAGGATGCTGGTAATGTACAGCAGGGGAGGGGTTAATAAGAGGATGCTGGTAATGTACAGCAGAGGAGGGGTTAATAAGAGGATGCTGGTAATGTCAGGCAGGGGAGGGGTTAATAAGAGGATGCTGGTAATGTACAGCAGAGCAGGGGTTAATAAGAGGATGCTGGTAATGTACAGCAGAGCAGGGGTTAATAAGAGGATGCTGGTAATGTACAGCAGAGGAGGGGTTAATAAGAGGATGCTGGGTAATGTACAGCAGAGGAGGGGTTAATAAGAGGATGCTGGTAATGTACAGCAGGGGAGGGGTTAATAAGGGGATGCTGGTAATGTACAGCAGAGGAGGGGTTAATAAGAGGATGCTGGGTAATGTACAGCAGGAGAGGGGTTAATAGGAGGATGCTGGGTAATGTACAGCAGTTGAGGTGTTAAGAGGATGATGGGTAATGTACAGCAGAGGAGTGGTTAATAAGAGGATGCTGGTTAATGTACAGCAGGAGAGGGGTTAATAGGAGGATGCTGGTAATGTACAGCAGTATAGGTGTTAATAGGAGGATGCTGGTAATCTCCGGCAGAGGAGGGGTTAACAAGAGGATGCTGGGTAATGTACAGTAGGAGAGGGGTTAATAGGAGGATGCTGGTAATGTACAGGAGGGGAGGGGTTAATAAGAGGATGCTGGTAATGTCTGGCAGAGCAGGGGTTAATAAGAGGATGCTGGTAATGTACAGCAGAGGAGGGGTTAATAAGAGGATGCTGGTAATGTCCGGCAGAGCAGGAGTTAATAAGAGGATGCTGGTAATGTACAGCAGGGGAGGGGTCAATAAGAGGATGCTGGTAATGTGCAGCAGGGGAGGGGTTAATAAGAGGATGCTGGTAATGTCCGGCAGAGCAGGAGTTAATAAGAGGATGCTGGTAATGTGCAGCAGGGGAGGGATTAATAAGAGGATGCTGGTAATGTACAGCAGGGGAGGGGTTAATAAGGATGCTGGTAATGTACAGCAGGAGAGGGGTTAAAGATGAGGATGCTGGGTAATGTACAGCAGAGGAGGGGTTAATAAGAGGATGCTGGTAATGTGCAGCAGGGGAGGGGTTAATAAGAGGATGCTGGTAATGTCCGGCAGAGCAGGGGTTAATAAGAGGATGCTGGTAATGTACAGCAGGGGAGGGGTTAATACGAGGATGCTGGTAATGTACAGCAGGAGAGGGGTTAAAGCTGAGGATGCTGGGTAATGTACAGCAGAGGAGGGGTTAATAAGAGGATGCTGGTCATGTGCAGCAGAGGAGGGGTTAATAAGAGGATGCTGGTAATGTACAGCAGGGGAGGGGTTAATAAGAGGATGCTGGTAATGTACAGCAGAGGAGGGGTTAATAAGAGGATGCTGGTAATGTCCGGCAGGGGAGGGGTTAATAAGAGGATGCTGGTAATGTACAGCAGAGCAGGGGTTAATAAGAGGATGCTGGTAATGTGCAGCAGAGGAGGGGTTAATAAGTGGATGCTGGTAATGTACGGCAGGGGAGGGGTTAATAAGAGGATGCTGAGTAATGTACAGCAGAGGAGGGGTTAATAAGAGGATGCTGGGTAATGTACAGCAGAGGAGGGGTTAATAAGAGGATGCTGCTAATGTACAGCAGGGGAGGGGTTAATAAGGGGATGCTGGGTAATGTACAGCAGGGGAGGGGTTAATAAGAGGATGCTGGTAATGTACAGCAGGGGGGGTTAATAAGAGGATGCTGGTAATGTACAGCTGGGGAGGGGTTAATAAGAGGATGCTGGTAATGTACAGCAGAGGAGGGGTTAATAAGAGGATGCTGGTAATGTGTAGCAGGGGAGGGGTTAATAAGAGGATGCTGGTAATGTTCGGCAGAGCAGGGGTTAATAGGAGGATGCTGGTAATGTACAGCAGGGGAGGGGTTAATAAGAGGATGCTGGTAATGTACAGCAGGAGAGGGGTTAAAGATGAGGATGCTGGGTAATGTACAGCAGAGGAGGGGTTAATAAGAGGATGCTGGTCATGTACAGCAGAGGAGGGGTTAATAAGAGGATGCTGGTAATGTACAGCAGGGGAGGGGTTAATAAGAGGATGCTGGTAATGTGCAGCAGGGGAGGGGTTAATAAGAGGATGCTGGTAATGTCCGGCAGAGCAGGAGTTAATAAGAGGATGCTGGTAATGTGCAGCAGGGGAGGGGTTAATAAGAGGATGCTGGTAATGTACAGCAGGAGAGGGGTTAAAGATGAGGATGCTGGGTAATGTACAGCAGAGGAGGGGTTAATAAGAGGATGCTGGTCATGTACAGCAGAGGAGGGGTTAATAAGAGGATGCTGGTAATGTACAGCAGGGGAGGGGTTAATAAGAGGATGCTGGTAATGTACAGCAGAGGAGGGGTTAATAAGAGGATGCTGGTAATGTCCGGCAGGGGAGGGGTTAATAAGAGGATTCTAGTAATGTACAGCAGAGCAGGGGTTAATAAGAGGATGCTGGGTAATGTACAGCAGAGGAGGGGTTAATAAGAGGATGCTGGTAATGTAGAGCAGGGGAGGGGTTAATAAGAAGATGCTGGTAATGTACAGCTGAGGAGGGGTTAATAAGAGGATGCTGGTAATGTACAGCAGAGGAGGGGTTAATAAGAGGATGCTGGTAATGTACAGCAGGAGAGGGGTTAATAAGAGGATGCTGGTAATGTACAGCAGAGGAGGGGTTAATAAGAGGATGTTGGTAATGTACAGCAGAGTAGGGGTTAATAAGAGGATGCTGGTAATGTACAGCAGGGGAGGGGTTAATAAGAGGATGCTGGTAATGTACAGCAGGGGAGGGGTTAATAAGAGGATGCTGGTAATGTACAGCAGAGAAGGGGTTAATAAGAGGATGCTGGTAATGTGCATCAGAGGAGGGGTTAATAAGAGGATGCTGGTAATGTGCATCAGAGGAGGGGTTAATAAGAGGATGCTGGTAATGTACAGCAGGGGAGGGGTTAATAGGAGGATGCTGGTAATGTACAGCAGGGGAGGGGTTAATAAGAGGATGCTGGTAATGTACAGCAGAGGAGGGGTTAATAAGAGGATGCTGGTAATGTCAGGCAGGGGAGGGGTTAATAAGAGGATGCTGGTAATGTACAGCAGAGCAGGGGTTAATAAGAGGATGCTGGTAATGTACAGCAGAGCAGGGGTTAATAAGAGGATGCTGGTAATGTACAGCAGAGGAGGGGTTAATAAGAGGATGCTGGGTAATGTACAGCAGAGGAGGGGTTAATAAGAGGATGCTGGTAATGTACAGCAGGGGAGGGGTTAATAAGGGGATGCTGGTAATGTATAGCAGAGGAGGGGTTAATAAGAGGATGCTGGGTAATGTACAGCAGGAGAGGGGTTAATAGGAGGATGCTGGGTAATGTACAGCAGGGGAGGTGTTAAGAGGATGATGGGTAATGTACAGCAGAGGAGTGGTTAATAAGAGGATGCTGGGTAATGTACAGCAGGAGAGGGGTTAATAGGAGGATGCTGGTAATGTACAGCAGTATAGGTGTTAATAGGAGGATGCTGGTAATCTCCGGCAGAGGAGGGGTTAACAAGAGGATGCTGGGTAATGTACAGCAGGAGAGGGGTTAATAGGAGGATGCTGGTAATGTACAGGAGGGGAGGGGTTAATAAGAGGATGCTGGTAATGTCTGGCAGAGCAGGGGTTAATAAGAGGATGCTGGTAATGTACAGCAGAGGAGGGGTTAATAAGAGGATGCTGGTAATGTCCGGCAGAGCAGGAGTTAATAAGAGGATGCTGGTAATGTACAGCAGGGGAGGGGTCAATAAGAGGATGCTGGTAATGTGCAGCAGGGGAGGGGTTAATAAGAGGATGCTGGTAATGTCCGGCAGAGCAGGAGTTAATAAGAGGATGCTGGTAATGTGCAGCAGGGGAGGGATTAATAAGAGGATGCTGGTAATGTACAGCAGGGGAGGGGTTAATAAGGATGCTGGTAATGTACAGCAGGAGATGGGTTAAAGATGAGGATGCTGGGTAATGTACAGCAGAGGAGGGGTTAATAAGAGGATGCTGGTAATGTGCAGCAGGGGAGGGGTTAATAAGAGGATGCTGGTAATGTCCGGCAGAGCAGGGGTTAATAAGAGGATGCTGGTAATGTACAGCAGGGGAGGGGTTAATACGAGGATGCTGGTAATGTACAGCAGGAGAGGGGTTAAAGCTGAGGATGCTGGGTAATGTACAGCAGAGGAGGGGTTAATAAGAGGATGCTGGTCATGTGCAGCAGAGGAGGGGTTAATAAGAGGATGCTGGTAATGTACAGCAGGGGAGGGGTTAATAAGAGGATGCTGGTAATGTACAGCAGAGGAGGGGTTAATAAGAGGATGCTGGTAATGTCCGGCAGGGGAGGGGTTAATAAGAGGATGCTGGTAATGTACAGCAGAGCAGGGGTTAATAAGAGGATGCTGGTAATGTGCAGCAGAGGAGGGGTTAATAAGTGGATGCTGGTAATGTACGGCAGGGGAGGGGTTAATAAGAGGATGCTGAGTAATGTACAGCAGAGGAGGGGTTAATAAGAGGATGCTGGGTAATGTACAGCAGAGGAGGGGTTAATAAGAGGATGCTGGTAATGTACAGCAGGGGAGGGGTTAATAAGGGGATGCTGGGTAATGTACAGCAGGGGAGGGGTTAATAAGAGGATGCTGGTAATGTACAGCAGGGGGGGTTAATAAGAGGATGCTGGTAATGTACAGCTGGGGAGGGGTTAATAAGAGGATGCTGGTAATGTACAGCAGAGGAGGAGTTAATAAGAGGATGCTGGGTAATGTACAGCAGGAGAGGGGTTAATAGGAGGATGCTGGGTAATGTACAGCAGGGGAGGGGTTAAGAGGATGCTGGGTAATGTACAGCAGAGGAGGGGTTAATAAGAGGATGCTGGTAATGTGTAGCAGGGGAGGGGTTAATAAGAGGATGCTGGTAATGTTCGGCAGAGCAGGGGTTAATAGGAGGATGCTGGTAATGTACAGCAGGGGAGGGGTTAATAAGAGGATGCTGGTAATGTACAGCAGGAGAGGGGTTAAAGATGAGGATGCTGGGTAATGTACAGCAGAGGAGGGGTTAATAAGAGGATGCTGGTCATGTACAGCAGAGGAGGGGTTAATAAGAGGATGCTGGTAATGTACAGCAGGGGAGGGGTTAATAAGAGGATGCTGGTAATGTACAGCAGAGGAGGGGTTAATAAGAGGATGCTGGTAATGTCCGGCAGGGGAGGGGTTAATAAGAGGATGCTGGTAATGTACAGCAGAGCAGGGGTTAATAAGAGGATGCTGGTAATGTCCGGCAGGGGAGGGGTTAATAAGAGGATGCTGGTAATGTACAGCATAGCAGGGGTTAATAAGAGGATGCTGGTAATGTACAGCAGGGGAGGGGTTAATAAGAGGATGCTGGTAATGTACAGCAGGAGAGGGGTTAAAGATGAGGATGCTGGGTAATGTACAGCAGAGGAGGGGTTAATAAGAGGATGCTGGTAATGTGCAGCAGGGGAGGGGTTAATAAGAGGATGCTGGTAATGTCCGGCAGAGCAGGGGTTAATAAGAGGATGCTGGTAATGTACAGCAGGGGAGGGGTTAATAAGAGGATGCTGGTAATGTCCGGCAGAGCAGGGGTTAATAAGAGGATGCTGGTAATGTACAGCAGGGGAGGGGTTAATAGGAGGATGCTGGTAATGTACAGGAGGGGAGGGGTTAATAAGAGGATGCTGGTAATGTCCGGCAGAGCAGGGGTTAATAAGAGGATGCTGGTAATGTACAGCAGAGGAGGGGTTAATAAGAGGATGCTGGTAATGTAGAGCAGGGGAGGGGTTAATAAGAAGATGCTGGTAATGTACAGCTGAGGAGGGGTTAATAAGAGGATGCTGGTAATGTACAGCAGAGGAGGGGTTAATAAGAGGATGCTGGTAATGTACAGCAGGAGAGGGGTTAATAAGAGGATGCTGGTAATGTACAGCAGAGGAGGGGTTAATAAGAGGATGTTGGTAATGTACAGCAGAGGAGGGGTTAATAAGAGGATGCTGGTAATGTACAGCAGGGGAGGGGTTAATAAGAGGATGCTGGTAATGTACAGCAGGGGAGGGGTTAATAAGAGGATGCTGGTAATGTACAGCAGAGAAGGGGTTAATAAGAGGATGCTGGTAATGTGCATTAGAGGAGGGGTTAATAAGAGGATGCTGGTAATGTGCATCAGAGGAGGGGTTAATAAGAGGATGCTGGTAATGTACAGCAGGGGAGGGGTTAATAGGAGGATGCTGGTAATGTACAGCAGGGGAGGGGTTAATAAGAGGATGCTGGTAATGTACAGCAGAGGAGGGGTTAATAAGAGGATGCTGGTAATGTCAGGCAGGGGAGGGGTTAATAAGAGGATGCTGGTAATGTACAGCAGAGCAGGGGTTAATAAGAGGATGCTGGTAATGTACAGCAGAGCAGGGGTTAATAAGAGGATGCTGGTAATGTACAGCAGAGGAGGGGTTAATAAGAGGATGCTGGGTAATGTACAGCAGAGGAGGGGTTAATAAGAGGATGCTGGTAATGTACAGCAGGGGAGGGGTTAATAAGGGGATGCTGGTAATGTACAGCAGAGGAGGGGTTAATAAGAGGATGCTGGGTAATGTACAGCAGGAGAGGGGTTAATAGGAGGATGCTGGGTAATGTACAGCAGGGGAGGTGTTAAGAGGATGATGGGTAATGTACAGCAGAGGAGTGGTTAATAAGAGGATGCTGGGTAATGTACAGCAGGAGAGGGGTTAATAGGAGGATGCTGGTAATGTACAGCAGTATAGGTGTTAATAGGAGGATGCTGGTAATCTCCGGCAGAGGAGGGGTTAACAAGAGGATGCTGGGTAATGTACAGCAGGAGAGGGGTTAATAGGAGGATGCTGGTAATGTACAGGAGGGGAGGGGTTAATAAGAGGATGCTGGTAATGTCTGGCAGAGCAGGGGTTAATAAGAGGATGCTGGTAATGTACAGCAGAGGAGGGGTTAATAAGAGGATGCTGGTAATGTCCGGCAGAGCAGGAGTTAATAAGAGGATGCTGGTAATGTACAGCAGGGGAGGGGTCAATAAGAGGATGCTGGTAATGTGCAGCAGGGGAGGGGTTAATAAGAGGATGCTGGTAATGTCCGGCAGAGCAGGAGTTAATAAGAGGATGCTGGTAATGTGCAGCAGGGGAGGGATTAATAAGAGGATGCTGGTAATGTACAGCAGGGGAGGGGTTAATAAGGATGCTGGTAATGTACAGCAGGAGATGGGTTAAAGATGAGGATGCTGGGTAATGTACAGCAGAGGAGGGGTTAATAAGAGGATGCTGGTAATGTGCAGCAGGGGAGGGGTTAATAAGAGGATGCTGGTAATGTCCGGCAGAGCAGGGGTTAATAAGAGGATGCTGGTAATGTACAGCAGGGGAGGGGTTAATACGAGGATGCTGGTAATGTACAGCAGGAGAGGGGTTAAAGCTGAGGATGCTGGGTAATGTACAGCAGAGGAGGGGTTAATAAGAGGATGCTGGTCATGTGCAGCAGAGGAGGGGTTAATAAGAGGATGCTGGTAATGTACAGCAGGGGAGGGGTTAATAAGAGGATGCTGGTAATGTCCGGCAGGGGAGGGGTTAATAAGAGGATGCTGGTAATGTACAGCAGAGCAGGGGTTAATAAGAGGATGCTGGTAATGTGCAGCAGAGGAGGGGTTAATAAGTGGATGCTGGTAATGTACGGCAGGGGAGGGGTTAATAAGAGGATGCTGAGTAATGTACAGCAGAGGAGGGGATAATAAGAGGATGCTGGGTAATGTACAGCAGAGGAGGGGTTAATAAGAGGATGCTGGTAATGTACAGCAGGGGAGGGGTTAATAAGGGGATGCTGGGTAATGTACAGCAGGGGAGGGGTTAATAAGAGGATGCTGGTAATGTACAGCAGGGGGGGTTAATAAGAGGATGCTGGTAATGTACAGCTGGGGAGGGGTTAATAAGAGGATGCTGGTAATGTACAGCAGAGGAGGAGTTAATAAGAGGATGCTGGGTAATGTACAGCAGGAGAGGGGTTAATAGGAGGATGCTGGGTAATGTACAGCAGGGGAGGGGTTAAGAGGATGCTGGGTAATGTACAGCAGAGGAGGGGTTAATAAGAGGATGCTGGTAATGTGTAGCAGGGGAGGGGTTAATAAGAGGATGCTGGTAATGTTCGGCAGAGCAGGGGTTAATAGGAGGATGCTGGTAATGTACAGCAGGGGAGGGGTTAATAAGAGGATGCTGGTAATGTACAGCAGGAGAGGGGTTAAAGATGAGGATGCTGGGTAATGTACAGCAGAGGAGGGGTTAATAAGAGGATGCTGGTCATGTACAGCAGAGGAGGGGTTAATAAGAGAATGCTGGTAATGTACAGCAGGGGAGGGGTTAATAAGAGGATGCTGGTAATGTACAGCAGAGGAGGGGTTAATAAGAGGATGCTGGTAATGTCCGGCAGGGGAGGGGTTAATAAGAGGATGCTGGTAATGTACAGCAGAGCAGGGGTTAATAAGAGGATGCTGGTAATGTCCGGCAGGGGAGGGGTTAATAAGAGGATGCTGGTAATGTACAGCATAGCAGGGGTTAATAAGAGGATGCTGGTAATGTACAGCAGGGGAGGGGTTAATAAGAGGATGCTGGTAATGTACAGCAGGAGAGGGGTTAAAGATGAGGATGCTGGGTAATGTACAGCAGAGGAGGGGTTAATAAGAGGATGCTGGTAATGTGCAGCAGGGGAGGGGTTAATAAGAGGATGCTGGTAATGTCCGGCAGAGCAGGGGTTAATAAGAGGATGCTGGTAATGTACAGCAGGGGAGGGGTTAATAAGAGGATGCTGGTAATGTCCGGCAGAGCAGGGGTTAATAAGAGGATGCTGGTAATGTACAGCAGGGGAGGGGTTAATAGGAGGATGCTGGTAATGTACAGGAGGGGAGGGGTTAATAAGAGGATGCTGGTAATGTCCGGCAGAGCAGGGGTTAATAAGAGGATGCTGGTAATGTACAGCAGAGGAGGGGTTAATAAGAGGATGCTGGTAATGTCCGGCAGAGCAGGAGTTAATAAGAGGATGCTGGTAATGTACAGCAGGAGAAGGGTTAATAAGAGGATGCTGGAAATGTACAGCAGGGGAGGGGTTAATAAGAGGATGCTGGTAATGTACAGCAGGGGAGGGGTTAATAAGAGGATGCTGGTAATGTACAGCAGAAGAGGGGTTAATAAGAGGATGCTGGTAATGTCCGGCAGAGCAGGAGTTAATAAGAGGATGCTGGTAATGTGCAGCAGGGGAGGGGTTAATAAGAGGATGCTGGTAATGTACAGCAGGAGAGGGGTTAAAGATGAGGATGCTGGGTAATGTACAGCAGGAGAGGGGTTAATAGGAGGATGCTGGTAATGTACAGCAGGAGAGGGGTTAATAGGAGGATGCTGGTAATCTCCGGCAGAGGAGGGGTTAATAAGAGGATGCTGGGTAATGTACAGCAGGAGAGGGGTTAATAGGAGGATGCTGGTAATGTACAGCAGGGGAGGGGTTAATAAGAGGATGATGGTAATGTCCGACAGAGCAGGGGTTAATAAGAGGATGCTGGTAATGTACAGCAGAGGAGGGGTTAATAAGAGGATGCTGGTAATGTCCGGCAGAGCAGGAGTTAATAAGAGGATGCTGGTAATGTACAGCAGGGGAGGGGTTAATAAGAGGATGCTGGAAATGTACAGCAGGGGAGGGGTTAATAAGAGGATGCTGGTAATGTACAGCAGGGAAGGGGTTAATAAGAGGATGCTGGTAATGTGCAGCAGGGGAGGGGTTAATAAGAGGATGCTGGTAATGTCCGGCAGAGCAGGAGTTAATAAGAGGATGCTGGTAATGTGCAGCAGGGGAGGGGTTAATAAGAGGATGCTGGTAATGTACAGCAGGAGAGGGGTTAAAGATGAGGATGCTGGGTAATGTACAGCAGAGGAGGGGTTAATAAGAGGATGCTGGTCATGTACAGCAGAGGAGGGGTTAATAAGAGGATGCTGGTAATGTACAGCAGGGGAGGGGTTAATAAGAGGATGCTGGTAATGTACAGCAGAGGAGGGGTTAATAAGAGGATGCTGGTAATGTCCGGCAGGGGAGGGGTTAATAAGAGGATTCTAGTAATGTACAGCAGAGCAGGGGTTAATAAGAGGATGCTGGGTAATGTACAGCAGAGGAGGGGTTAATAAGAGGATGCTGGTAATGTAGAGCAGGGGAGGGGTTAATAAGAAGATGCTGGTAATGTACAGCTGAGGAGGGGTTAATAAGAGGATGCTGGTAATGTACAGCAGAGGAGGGGTTAATAAGAGGATGCTGGTAATGTACAGCAGGAGAGGGGTTAATAAGAGGATGCTGGTAATGTACAGCAGAGGAGGGGTTAATAAGAGGATGTTGGTAATGTACAGCAGAGGAGGGGTTAATAAGAGGATGCTGGTAATGTACAGCAGGGGAGGGGTTAATAAGAGGATGCTGGTAATGTACAGCAGGGGAGGGGTTAATAAGAGGATGCTGGTAATGTACAGCAGAGAAGGGGTTAATAAGAGGATGCTGGTAATGTGCATCAGAGGAGGGGTTAATAAGAGGATGCTGGTAATGTGCATCAGAGGAGGGGTTAATAAGAGGATGCTGGTAATGTACAGCAGGGGAGGGGTTAATAGGAGGATGCTGGTAATGTACAGCAGGGGAGGGGTTAATAAGAGGATGCTGGTAATGTACAGCAGAGGAGGGGTTAATAAGAGGATGCTGGTAATGTCAGGCAGGGGAGGGGTTAATAAGAGGATGCTGGTAATGTACAGCAGAGCAGGGGTTAATAAGAGGATGCTGGTAATGTGCAGCAGAGGAGGGGTTAATAAGTGGATGCTGGTAATGTACGGCAGGGGAGGGGTTAATAAGAGGATGCTGGTAATGTACAGCAGAGGAGGGGTTAATAAGAGGATGCTGGTAATGTACAGCAGGGGAGGGGTTAATAAGGGGATGCTGGGTAATGTACAGCAGGGGAGGGGTTAATAAGAGGATGCTGGTAATGTACAGCAGGGGGGGTTAATAAGAGGATGCTGGTAATGTACAGCTGGGGAGGGGTTAATAAGAGGATGCTGGTAATATACAGCAGAGGAGGAGTTAATAAGAGGATGCTGGGTAATGTACAGCAGGAGAGGGGTTAATAGGAGGATGCTGGGTAATGTACAGCAGGGGAGGGGTTAAGAGGATGCTGGGTAATGTACAGCAGAGGAGGGGTTAATAAGAGGATGCTGTTAATGTGCAGCAGGGGAGGGGTTAATAAGAGGATGCTGGTAATGTCCGGCAGAGCAGGGGTTAATAGGAGGATGCTGGTATTGTACAGCAGGGGAGGGGTTAATAAGAGGATGCTGGTAATGTACAGCAGGAGAGGGGTTAAAGATGAGGATGCTGGGTAATGTACAGCAGAGGAGGGGTTAATAAGAGGATGCTGGTAATGTACAGCAGGGGAGGGGTTAATAAGAGGATGCTGGTCATGTACAGCAGAGGAGGGGTTAATAAGAGGATGCTGGTAATGTACAGCAGGGGAGGGGTTAATAAGAGGATGCTGGTAATGTACAGCAGAGGAGGGGTTAATAAGAGGATGCTGGTAATGTCCGGCAGGGGAGGGGTTAATAAGAGGATGCTGGTAATGTACAGCAGAGCAGGGGTTAATAAGAGGATGCTGGGTAATGTACAGCAGAGGAGGGGTTAATAAGAGGATGCTGGTAATGTAGAGCAGGGGAGGGGTTAATAAGAAGATGCTGGTAATGTACAGCTGAGGAGGGGTTAATAAGAGGATGCTGGTAATGTACAGCAGGAGAGGGGTTAATAGGAGGATGCTGGGTAATGTACAGCAGAGGAGGGGTTAATAAGAGGATGCTGGTAATGTGTAGCAGGGGAGGGGTTAATAAGAGGATGCTGGTAATGTTCGGCAGAGCAGGGGTTAATAGGAGGATGCTGGTAATGTACAGCAGGGGAGGGGTTAATAAGAGGATGCTGGTAATGTACAGCAGGAGAGGGGTTAAAGATGAGGATGCTGGGTAATGTACAGCAGAGGAGGGGTTAATAAGAGGATGCTGGTCATGTACAGCAGAGGAGGGGTTAATAAGAGGATGCTGGTAATGTACAGCAGGGGAGGGGTTAATAAGAGGATGCTGGTAATGTACAGCAGAGGAGGGGTTAATAAGAGGATGCTGGTAATGTCCGGCAGGGGAGGGGTTAATAAGAGGATGCTGGTAATGTACAGCAGAGCAGGGGTTAATAAGAGGATGCTGGTAATGTACGGCAGGGGAGGGGTTAATAAGAGGATGCTGGTAATGTACAGCATAGCAGGGGTTAATAAGAGGATGCTGGTAATGTACAGCAGGGGAGGGGTTAATAAGAGGATGCTGGTAATGTACAGCAGGAGAGGGGTTAAAGATGAGGATGCTGGGTAATGTACAGCAGAGGAGGGGTTAATAAGAGGATGCTGGTAATGTGCAGCAGGGGAGGGGTTAATAAGAGGATGCTGGTAATGTCCGGCAGAGCAGGGGTTAATAAGAGGATGCTGGTAATGTACAGCAGGGGAGGGGTTAATAAGAGGATGCTGGTAATGTCCGGCAGAGCAGGGGTTAATAAGAGGATGCTGGTAATGTACAGCAGGGGAGGGGTTAATAGGAGGATGCTGGTAATGTACAGGAGGGGAGGGGTTAATAAGAGGATGCTGGTAATGTCCGGCAGAGCAGGGGTTAATAAGAGGATGCTGGTAATGTACAGCAGAGGAGGGGTTAATAAGAGGATGCTGGTAATGTCCGGCAGAGCAGGAGTTAATAAGAGGATGCTGGTAATGTACAGCAGGAGAAGGGTTAATAAGAGGATGCTGGAAATGTACAGCAGGGGAGGGGTTAATAAGAGGATGCTGGTAATGTACAGCAGGGGAGGGGTTAATAAGAGGATGCTGGTAATGTACAGCAGAAGAGGGGTTAATAAGAGGATGCTGGTAATGTCCGGCAGAGCAGGAGTTAATAAGAGGATGCTGGTAATGTGCAGCAGGGGAGGGGTTAATAAGAGGATGCTGGTAATGTACAGCAGGAGAGGGGTTAAAGATGAGGATGCTGGGTAATGTACAGCAGGAGAGGGGTTAATAGGAGGATGCTGGTAATGTACAGCAGGAGAGGGGTTAATAGGAGGATGCTGGTAATCTCCGGCAGAGGAGGGGTTAATAAGAGGATGCTGGGTAATGTACAGCAGGAGAGGGGTTAATAGGAGGATGCTGGTAATGTACAGCAGGGGAGGGGTTAATAAGAGGATGATGGTAATGTCCGACAGAGCAGGGGTTAATAAGAGGATGCTGGTAATGTACAGCAGAGGAGGGGTTAATAAGAGGATGCTGGTAATGTCCGGCAGAGCAGGAGTTAATAAGAGGATGCTGGTAATGTACAGCAGGGGAGGGGTTAATAAGAGGATGCTGGAAATGTACAGCAGGGGAGGGGTTAATAAGAGGATGCTGGTAATGTACAGCAGGGAAGGGGTTAATAAGAGGATGCTGGTAATGTGCAGCAGGGGAGGGGTTAATAAGAGGATGCTGGTAATGTCCGGCAGAGCAGGAGTTAATAAGAGGATGCTGGTAATGTGCAGCAGGGGAGGGGTTAATAAGAGGATGCTGGTAATGTACAGCAGGAGAGGGGTTAAAGATGAGGATGCTGGGTAATGTACAGCAGAGGAGGGGTTAATAAGAGGATGCTGGTCATGTACAGCAGAGGAGGGGTTAATAAGAGGATGCTGGTAATGTACAGCAGGGGAGGGGTTAATAAGAGGATGCTGGTAATGTACAGCAGAGGAGGGGTTAATAAGAGGATGCTGGTAATGTCCGGCAGGGGAGGGGTTAATAAGAGGATTCTAGTAATGTACAGCAGAGCAGGGGTTAATAAGAGGATGCTGGGTAATGTACAGCAGAGGAGGGGTTAATAAGAGGATGCTGGTAATGTAGAGCAGGGGAGGGGTTAATAAGAAGATGCTGGTAATGTACAGCTGAGGAGGGGTTAATAAGAGGATGCTGGTAATGTACAGCAGAGGAGGGGTTAATAAGAGGATGCTGGTAATGTACAGCAGGAGAGGGGTTAATAAGAGGATGCTGGTAATGTACAGCAGAGGAGGGGTTAATAAGAGGATGTTGGTAATGTACAGCAGAGGAGGGGTTAATAAGAGGATGCTGGTAATGTACAGCAGGGGAGGGGTTAATAAGAGGATGCTGGTAATGTACAGCAGGGGAGGGGTTAATAAGAGGATGCTGGTAATGTACAGCAGAGAAGGGGTTAATAAGAGGATGCTGGTAATGTGCATCAGAGGAGGGGTTAATAAGAGGATGCTGGTAATGTGCATCAGAGGAGGGGTTAATAAGAGGATGCTGGTAATGTACAGCAGGGGAGGGGTTAATAGGAGGATGCTGGTAATGTACAGCAGGGGAGGGGTTAATAAGAGGATGCTGGTAATGTACAGCAGAGGAGGGGTTAATAAGAGGATGCTGGTAATGTCAGGCAGGGGAGGGGTTAATAAGAGGATGCTGGTAATGTACAGCAGAGCAGGGGTTAATAAGAGGATGCTGGTAATGTACAGCAGAGCAGGGGTTAATAAGAGGATGCTGGTAATGTACAGCAGAGGAGGGGTTAATAAGAGGATGCTGGGTAATGTACAGCAGAGGAGGGGTTAATAAGAGGATGCTGGTAATGTACAGCAGGGGAGGGGTTAATAAGGGGATGCTGGTAATGTACAGCAGAGGAGGGGTTAATAAGAGGATGCTGGGTAATGTACAGCAGGAGAGGGGTTAATAGGAGGATGCTGGGTAATGTACAGCAGTTGAGGTGTTAAGAGGATGATGGGTAATGTACAGCAGAGGAGTGGTTAATAAGAGGATGCTGGTTAATGTACAGCAGGAGAGGGGTTAATAGGAGGATGCTGGTAATGTACAGCAGTATAGGTGTTAATAGGAGGATGCTGGTAATCTCCGGCAGAGGAGGGGTTAACAAGAGGATGCTGGGTAATGTACAGTAGGAGAGGGGTTAATAGGAGGATGCTGGTAATGTACAGGAGGGGAGGGGTTAATAAGAGGATGCTGGTAATGTCTGGCAGAGCAGGGGTTAATAAGAGGATGCTGGTAATGTACAGCAGAGGAGGGGTTAATAAGAGGATGCTGGTAATGTCCGGCAGAGCAGGAGTTAATAAGAGGATGCTGGTAATGTACAGCAGGGGAGGGGTCAATAAGAGGATGCTGGTAATGTGCAGCAGGGGAGGGGTTAATAAGAGGATGCTGGTAATGTCCGGCAGAGCAGGAGTTAATAAGAGGATGCTGGTAATGTGCAGCAGGGGAGGGATTAATAAGAGGATGCTGGTAATGTACAGCAGGGGAGGGGTTAATAAGGATGCTGGTAATGTACAGCAGGAGAGGGGTTAAAGATGAGGATGCTGGGTAATGTACAGCAGAGGAGGGGTTAATAAGAGGATGCTGGTAATGTGCAGCAGGGGAGGGGTTAATAAGAGGATGCTGGTAATGTCCGGCAGAGCAGGGGTTAATAAGAGGATGCTGGTAATGTACAGCAGGGGAGGGGTTAATACGAGGATGCTGGTAATGTACAGCAGGAGAGGGGTTAAAGCTGAGGATGCTGGGTAATGTACAGCAGAGGAGGGGTTAATAAGAGGATGCTGGTCATGTGCAGCAGAGGAGGGGTTAATAAGAGGATGCTGGTAATGTACAGCAGGGGAGGGGTTAATAAGAGGATGCTGGTAATGTACAGCAGAGGAGGGGTTAATAAGAGGATGCTGGTAATGTCCGGCAGGGGAGGGGTTAATAAGAGGATGCTGGTAATGTACAGCAGAGCAGGGGTTAATAAGAGGATGCTGGTAATGTGCAGCAGAGGAGGGGTTAATAAGTGGATGCTGGTAATGTACGGCAGGGGAGGGGTTAATAAGAGGATGCTGAGTAATGTACAGCAGAGGAGGGGTTAATAAGAGGATGCTGGGTAATGTACAGCAGAGGAGGGGTTAATAAGAGGATGCTGCTAATGTACAGCAGGGGAGGGGTTAATAAGGGGATGCTGGGTAATGTACAGCAGGGGAGGGGTTAATAAGAGGATGCTGGTAATGTACAGCAGGGGGGGTTAATAAGAGGATGCTGGTAATGTACAGCTGGGGAGGGGTTAATAAGAGGATGCTGGTAATGTACAGCAGAGGAGGGGTTAATAAGAGGATGCTGGTAATGTGTAGCAGGGGAGGGGTTAATAAGAGGATGCTGGTAATGTTCGGCAGAGCAGGGGTTAATAGGAGGATGCTGGTAATGTACAGCAGGGGAGGGGTTAATAAGAGGATGCTGGTAATGTACAGCAGGAGAGGGGTTAAAGATGAGGATGCTGGGTAATGTACAGCAGAGGAGGGGTTAATAAGAGGATGCTGGTCATGTACAGCAGAGGAGGGGTTAATAAGAGGATGCTGGTAATGTACAGCAGGGGAGGGGTTAATAAGAGGATGCTGGTAATGTGCAGCAGGGGAGGGGTTAATAAGAGGATGCTGGTAATGTCCGGCAGAGCAGGAGTTAATAAGAGGATGCTGGTAATGTGCAGCAGGGGAGGGGTTAATAAGAGGATGCTGGTAATGTACAGCAGGAGAGGGGTTAAAGATGAGGATGCTGGGTAATGTACAGCAGAGGAGGGGTTAATAAGAGGATGCTGGTCATGTACAGCAGAGGAGGGGTTAATAAGAGGATGCTGGTAATGTACAGCAGGGGAGGGGTTAATAAGAGGATGCTGGTAATGTACAGCAGAGGAGGGGTTAATAAGAGGATGCTGGTAATGTCCGGCAGGGGAGGGGTTAATAAGAGGATTCTAGTAATGTACAGCAGAGCAGGGGTTAATAAGAGGATGCTGGGTAATGTACAGCAGAGGAGGGGTTAATAAGAGGATGCTGGTAATGTAGAGCAGGGGAGGGGTTAATAAGAAGATGCTGGTAATGTACAGCTGAGGAGGGGTTAATAAGAGGATGCTGGTAATGTACAGCAGAGGAAGGGTTAATAAGAGGATGCTGGTAATGTACAGCAGGAGAGGGGTTAATAAGAGGATGCTGGTAATGTACAGCAGAGGAGGGGTTAATAAGAGGATGTTGGTAATGTACAGCAGAGGAGGGGTTAATAAGAGGATGCTGGTAATGTACAGCAGGGGAGGGGTTAATAAGAGGATGCTGGTAATGTACAGCAGGGGAGGGGTTAATAAGAGGATGCTGGTAATGTACAGCAGAGAAGGGGTTAATAAGAGGATGCTGGTAATGTGCATCAGAGGAGGGGTTAATAAGAGGATGCTGGTAATGTGCATCAGAGGAGGGGTTAATAAGAGGATGCTGGTAATGTACAGCAGGGGAGGGGTTAATAGGAGGATGCTGGTAATGTACAGCAGGGGAGGGGTTAATAAGAGGATGCTGGTAATGTACAGCAGAGGAGGGGTTAATAAGAGGATGCTGGTAATGTCAGGCAGGGGAGGGGTTAATAAGAGGATGCTGGTAATGTACAGCAGAGCAGGGGTTAATAAGAGGATGCTGGTAATGTACAGCAGAGCAGGGGTTAATAAGAGGATGCTGGTAATGTACAGCAGAGGAGGGGTTAATAAGAGGATGCTGGGTAATGTACAGCAGAGGAGGGGTTAATAAGAGGATGCTGGTAATGTACAGCAGGGGAGGGGTTAATAAGGGGATGCTGGTAATGTATAGCAGAGGAGGGGTTAATAAGAGGATGCTGGGTAATGTACAGCAGGAGAGGGGTTAATAGGAGGATGCTGGGTAATGTACAGCAGGGGAGGTGTTAAGAGGATGATGGGTAATGTACAGCAGAGGAGTGGTTAATAAGAGGATGCTGGGTAATGTACAGCAGGAGAGGGGTTAATAGGAGGATGCTGGTAATGTACAGCAGTATAGGTGTTAATAGGAGGATGCTGGTAATCTCCGGCAGAGGAGGGGTTAACAAGAGGATGCTGGGTAATGTACAGCAGGAGAGGGGTTAATAGGAGGATGCTGGTAATGTACAGGAGGGGAGGGGTTAATAAGAGGATGCTGGTAATGTCTGGCAGAGCAGGGGTTAATAAGAGGATGCTGGTAATGTACAGCAGAGGAGGGGTTAATAAGAGGATGCTGGTAATGTCCGGCAGAGCAGGAGTTAATAAGAGGATGCTGGTAATGTACAGCAGGGGAGGGGTCAATAAGAGGATGCTGGTAATGTGCAGCAGGGGAGGGGTTAATAAGAGGATGCTGGTAATGTCCGGCAGAGCAGGAGTTAATAAGAGGATGCTGGTAATGTGCAGCAGGGGAGGGATTAATAAGAGGATGCTGGTAATGTACAGCAGGGGAGGGGTTAATAAGGATGCTGGTAATGTACAGCAGGAGATGGGTTAAAGATGAGGATGCTGGGTAATGTACAGCAGAGGAGGGGTTAATAAGAGGATGCTGGTAATGTGCAGCAGGGGAGGGGTTAATAAGAGGATGCTGGTAATGTCCGGCAGAGCAGGGGTTAATAAGAGGATGCTGGTAATGTACAGCAGGGGAGGGGTTAATACGAGGATGCTGGTAATGTACAGCAGGAGAGGGGTTAAAGCTGAGGATGCTGGGTAATGTACAGCAGAGGAGGGGTTAATAAGAGGATGCTGGTCATGTGCAGCAGAGGAGGGGTTAATAAGAGGATGCTGGTAATGTACAGCAGGGGAGGGGTTAATAAGAGGATGCTGGTAATGTACAGCAGAGGAGGGGTTAATAAGAGGATGCTGGTAATGTCCGGCAGGGGAGGGGTTAATAAGAGGATGCTGGTAATGTACAGCAGAGCAGGGGTTAATAAGAGGATGCTGGTAATGTGCAGCAGAGGAGGGGTTAATAAGTGGATGCTGGTAATGTACGGCAGGGGAGGGGTTAATAAGAGGATGCTGAGTAATGTACAGCAGAGGAGGGGTTAATAAGAGGATGCTGGGTAATGTACAGCAGAGGAGGGGTTAATAAGAGGATGCTGGTAATGTACAGCAGGGGAGGGGTTAATAAGGGGATGCTGGGTAATGTACAGCAGGGGAGGGGTTAATAAGAGGATGCTGGTAATGTACAGCAGGGGGGGTTAATAAGAGGATGCTGGTAATGTACAGCTGGGGAGGGGTTAATAAGAGGATGCTGGTAATGTACAGCAGAGGAGGAGTTAATAAGAGGATGCTGGGTAATGTACAGCAGGAGAGGGGTTAATAGGAGGATGCTGGGTAATGTACAGCAGGGGAGGGGTTAAGAGGATGCTGGGTAATGTACAGCAGAGGAGGGGTTAATAAGAGGATGCTGGTAATGTGTAGCAGGGGAGGGGTTAATAAGAGGATGCTGGTAATGTTCGGCAGAGCAGGGGTTAATAGGAGGATGCTGGTAATGTACAGCAGGGGAGGGGTTAATAAGAGGATGCTGGTAATGTACAGCAGGAGAGGGGTTAAAGATGAGGATGCTGGGTAATGTACAGCAGAGGAGGGGTTAATAAGAGGATGCTGGTCATGTACAGCAGAGGAGGGGTTAATAAGAGGATGCTGGTAATGTACAGCAGGGGAGGGGTTAATAAGAGGATGCTGGTAATGTACAGCAGAGGAGGGGTTAATAAGAGGATGCTGGTAATGTCCGGCAGGGGAGGGGTTAATAAGAGGATGCTGGTAATGTACAGCAGAGCAGGGGTTAATAAGAGGATGCTGGTAATGTCCGGCAGGGGAGGGGTTAATAAGAGGATGCTGGTAATGTACAGCATAGCAGGGGTTAATAAGAGGATGCTGGTAATGTACAGCAGGGGAGGGGTTAATAAGAGGATGCTGGTAATGTACAGCAGGAGAGGGGTTAAAGATGAGGATGCTGGGTAATGTACAGCAGAGGAGGGGTTAATAAGAGGATGCTGGTAATGTGCAGCAGGGGAGGGGTTAATAAGAGGATGCTGGTAATGTCCGGCAGAGCAGGGGTTAATAAGAGGATGCTGGTAATGTACAGCAGGGGAGGGGTTAATAAGAGGATGCTGGTAATGTCCGGCAGAGCAGGGGTTAATAAGAGGATGCTGGTAATGTACAGCAGGGGAGGGGTTAATAGGAGGATGCTGGTAATGTACAGGAGGGGAGGGGTTAATAAGAGGATGCTGGTAATGTCCGGCAGAGCAGGGGTTAATAAGAGGATGCTGGTAATGTACAGCAGAGGAGGGGTTAATAAGAGGATGCTGGTAATGTAGAGCAGGGGAGGGGTTAATAAGAAGATGCTGGTAATGTACAGCTGAGGAGGGGTTAATAAGAGGATGCTGGTAATGTACAGCAGAGGAGGGGTTAATAAGAGGATGCTGGTAATGTACAGCAGGAGAGGGGTTAATAAGAGGATGCTGGTAATGTACAGCAGAGGAGGGGTTAATAAGAGGATGTTGGTAATGTACAGCAGAGGAGGGGTTAATAAGAGGATGCTGGTAATGTACAGCAGGGGAGGGGTTAATAAGAGGATGCTGGTAATGTACAGCAGGGGAGGGGTTAATAAGAGGATGCTGGTAATGTACAGCAGAGAAGGGGTTAATAAGAGGATGCTGGTAATGTGCATTAGAGGAGGGGTTAATAAGAGGATGCTGGTAATGTGCATCAGAGGAGGGGTTAATAAGAGGATGCTGGTAATGTACAGCAGGGGAGGGGTTAATAGGAGGATGCTGGTAATGTACAGCAGGGGAGGGGTTAATAAGAGGATGCTGGTAATGTACAGCAGAGGAGGGGTTAATAAGAGGATGCTGGTAATGTCAGGCAGGGGAGGGGTTAATAAGAGGATGCTGGTAATGTACAGCAGAGCAGGGGTTAATAAGAGGATGCTGGTAATGTACAGCAGAGCAGGGGTTAATAAGAGGATGCTGGTAATGTACAGCAGAGGAGGGGTTAATAAGAGGATGCTGGGTAATGTACAGCAGAGGAGGGGTTAATAAGAGGATGCTGGTAATGTACAGCAGGGGAGGGGTTAATAAGGGGATGCTGGTAATGTACAGCAGAGGAGGGGTTAATAAGAGGATGCTGGGTAATGTACAGCAGGAGAGGGGTTAATAGGAGGATGCTGGGTAATGTACAGCAGGGGAGGTGTTAAGAGGATGATGGGTAATGTACAGCAGAGGAGTGGTTAATAAGAGGATGCTGGGTAATGTACAGCAGGAGAGGGGTTAATAGGAGGATGCTGGTAATGTACAGCAGTATAGGTGTTAATAGGAGGATGCTGGTAATCTCCGGCAGAGGAGGGGTTAACAAGAGGATGCTGGGTAATGTACAGCAGGAGAGGGGTTAATAGGAGGATGCTGGTAATGTACAGGAGGGGAGGGGTTAATAAGAGGATGCTGGTAATGTCTGGCAGAGCAGGGGTTAATAAGAGGATGCTGGTAATGTACAGCAGAGGAGGGGTTAATAAGAGGATGCTGGTAATGTCCGGCAGAGCAGGAGTTAATAAGAGGATGCTGGTAATGTACAGCAGGGGAGGGGTCAATAAGAGGATGCTGGTAATGTGCAGCAGGGGAGGGGTTAATAAGAGGATGCTGGTAATGTCCGGCAGAGCAGGAGTTAATAAGAGGATGCTGGTAATGTGCAGCAGGGGAGGGATTAATAAGAGGATGCTGGTAATGTACAGCAGGGGAGGGGTTAATAAGGATGCTGGTAATGTACAGCAGGAGATGGGTTAAAGATGAGGATGCTGGGTAATGTACAGCAGAGGAGGGGTTAATAAGAGGATGCTGGTAATGTGCAGCAGGGGAGGGGTTAATAAGAGGATGCTGGTAATGTCCGGCAGAGCAGGGGTTAATAAGAGGATGCTGGTAATGTACAGCAGGGGAGGGGTTAATACGAGGATGCTGGTAATGTACAGCAGGAGAGGGGTTAAAGCTGAGGATGCTGGGTAATGTACAGCAGAGGAGGGGTTAATAAGAGGATGCTGGTCATGTGCAGCAGAGGAGGGGTTAATAAGAGGATGCTGGTAATGTACAGCAGGGGAGGGGTTAATAAGAGGATGCTGGTAATGTACAGCAGAGGAGGGGTTAATAAGAGGATGCTGGTAATGTCCGGCAGGGGAGGGGTTAATAAGAGGATGCTGGTAATGTACAGCAGAGCAGGGGTTAATAAGAGGATGCTGGTAATGTGCAGCAGAGGAGGGGTTAATAAGTGGATGCTGGTAATGTACGGCAGGGGAGGGGTTAATAAGAGGATGCTGAGTAATGTACAGCAGAGGAGGGGATAATAAGAGGATGCTGGGTAATGTACAGCAGAGGAGGGGTTAATAAGAGGATGCTGGTAATGTACAGCAGGGGAGGGGTTAATAAGGGGATGCTGGGTAATGTACAGCAGGGGAGGGGTTAATAAGAGGATGCTGGTAATGTACAGCAGGGGGGGTTAATAAGAGGATGCTGGTAATGTACAGCTGGGGAGGGGTTAATAAGAGGATGCTGGTAATGTACAGCAGAGGAGGAGTTAATAAGAGGATGCTGGGTAATGTACAGCAGGAGAGGGGTTAATAGGAGGATGCTGGGTAATGTACAGCAGGGGAGGGGTTAAGAGGATGCTGGGTAATGTACAGCAGAGGAGGGGTTAATAAGAGGATGCTGGTAATGTGTAGCAGGGGAGGGGTTAATAAGAGGATGCTGGTAATGTTCGGCAGAGCAGGGGTTAATAGGAGGATGCTGGTAATGTACAGCAGGGGAGGGGTTAATAAGAGGATGCTGGTAATGTACAGCAGGAGAGGGGTTAAAGATGAGGATGCTGGGTAATGTACAGCAGAGGAGGGGTTAATAAGAGGATGCTGGTCATGTACAGCAGAGGAGGGGTTAATAAGAGGATGCTGGTAATGTACAGCAGGGGAGGGGTTAATAAGAGGATGCTGGTAATGTACAGCAGAGGAGGGGTTAATAAGAGGATGCTGGTAATGTCCGGCAGGGGAGGGGTTAATAAGAGGATGCTGGTAATGTACAGCAGAGCAGGGGTTAATAAGAGGATGCTGGTAATGTCCGGCAGGGGAGGGGTTAATAAGAGGATGCTGGTAATGTACAGCATAGCAGGGGTTAATAAGAGGATGCTGGTAATGTACAGCAGGGGAGGGGTTAATAAGAGGATGCTGGTAATGTACAGCAGGAGAGGGGTTAAAGATGAGGATGCTGGGTAATGTACAGCAGAGGAGGGGTTAATAAGAGGATGCTGGTAATGTGCAGCAGGGGAGGGGTTAATAAGAGGATGCTGGTAATGTCCGGCAGAGCAGGGGTTAATAAGAGGATGCTGGTAATGTACAGCAGGGGAGGGGTTAATAAGAGGATGCTGGTAATGTCCGGCAGAGCAGGGGTTAATAAGAGGATGCTGGTAATGTACAGCAGGGGAGGGGTTAATAGGAGGATGCTGGTAATGTACAGGAGGGGAGGGGTTAATAAGAGGATGCTGGTAATGTCCGGCAGAGCAGGGGTTAATAAGAGGATGCTGGTAATGTACAGCAGAGGAGGGGTTAATAAGAGGATGCTGGTAATGTCCGGCAGAGCAGGAGTTAATAAGAGGATGCTGGTAATGTACAGCAGGAGAAGGGTTAATAAGAGGATGCTGGAAATGTACAGCAGGGGAGGGGTTAATAAGAGGATGCTGGTAATGTACAGCAGGGGAGGGGTTAATAAGAGGATGCTGGTAATGTACAGCAGAAGAGGGGTTAATAAGAGGATGCTGGTAATGTCCGGCAGAGCAGGAGTTAATAAGAGGATGCTGGTAATGTGCAGCAGGGGAGGGGTTAATAAGAGGATGCTGGTAATGTACAGCAGGAGAGGGGTTAAAGATGAGGATGCTGGGTAATGTACAGCAGGAGAGGGGTTAATAGGAGGATGCTGGTAATGTACAGCAGGAGAGGGGTTAATAGGAGGATGCTGGTAATCTCCGGCAGAGGAGGGGTTAATAAGAGGATGCTGGGTAATGTACAGCAGGAGAGGGGTTAATAGGAGGATGCTGGTAATGTACAGCAGGGGAGGGGTTAATAAGAGGATGATGGTAATGTCCGACAGAGCAGGGGTTAATAAGAGGATGCTGGTAATGTACAGCAGAGGAGGGGTTAATAAGAGGATGCTGGTAATGTCCGGCAGAGCAGGAGTTAATAAGAGGATGCTGGTAATGTACAGCAGGGGAGGGGTTAATAAGAGGATGCTGGAAATGTACAGCAGGGGAGGGGTTAATAAGAGGATGCTGGTAATGTACAGCAGGGAAGGGGTTAATAAGAGGATGCTGGTAATGTGCAGCAGGGGAGGGGTTAATAAGAGGATGCTGGTAATGTCCGGCAGAGCAGGAGTTAATAAGAGGATGCTGGTAATGTGCAGCAGGGGAGGGGTTAATAAGAGGATGCTGGTAATGTACAGCAGGAGAGGGGTTAAAGATGAGGATGCTGGGTAATGTACAGCAGAGGAGGGGTTAATAAGAGGATGCTGGTCATGTACAGCAGAGGAGGGGTTAATAAGAGGATGCTGGTAATGTACAGCAGGGGAGGGGTTAATAAGAGGATGCTGGTAATGTACAGCAGAGGAGGGGTTAATAAGAGGATGCTGGTAATGTCCGGCAGGGGAGGGGTTAATAAGAGGATTCTAGTAATGTACAGCAGAGCAGGGGTTAATAAGAGGATGCTGGGTAATGTACAGCAGAGGAGGGGTTAATAAGAGGATGCTGGTAATGTAGAGCAGGGGAGGGGTTAATAAGAAGATGCTGGTAATGTACAGCTGAGGAGGGGTTAATAAGAGGATGCTGGTAATGTACAGCAGAGGAGGGGTTAATAAGAGGATGCTGGTAATGTACAGCAGGAGAGGGGTTAATAAGAGGATGCTGGTAATGTACAGCAGAGGAGGGGTTAATAAGAGGATGTTGGTAATGTACAGCAGAGGAGGGGTTAATAAGAGGATGCTGGTAATGTACAGCAGGGGAGGGGTTAATAAGAGGATGCTGGTAATGTACAGCAGGGGAGGGGTTAATAAGAGGATGCTGGTAATGTACAGCAGAGAAGGGGTTAATAAGAGGATGCTGGTAATGTGCATCAGAGGAGGGGTTAATAAGAGGATGCTGGTAATGTGCATCAGAGGAGGGGTTAATAAGAGGATGCTGGTAATGTACAGCAGGGGAGGGGTTAATAGGAGGATGCTGGTAATGTACAGCAGGGGAGGGGTTAATAAGAGGATGCTGGTAATGTACAGCAGAGGAGGGGTTAATAAGAGGATGCTGGTAATGTCAGGCAGGGGAGGGGTTAATAAGAGGATGCTGGTAATGTACAGCAGAGCAGGGGTTAATAAGAGGATGCTGGTAATGTACAGCAGAGCAGGGGTTAATAAGAGGATGCTGGTAATGTACAGCAGATGAGGGGTTAATAAGAGGATGCTGGGTAATGTACAGCAGAGGAGGGGTTAATAAGAGGATGCTGGTAATGTACAGCAGGGGAGGGGTTAATAAGGGGATGCTGGTAATGTACAGCAGAGGAGGGGTTAATAAGAGGATGCTGGGTAATGTACAGCAGGAGAGGGGTTAATAGGAGGATGCTGGGTAATGTACAGCAGGGGAGGTGTTAAGAGTATGATGGGTAATGTACAGCAGAGGAGTGGTTAATAAGAGGATGCTGGGTAATGTACAGCAGGAGAGGGGTTAATAGGAGGATGCTGGTAATGTACAGCAGTATAGGTGTTAATAGGAGGATGCTGGTAATCTCCGGCAGAGGAGGGGTTAACAAGAGGATGCTGGGTAATGTACAGCAGGAGAGGGGTTAATAGGAGGATGCTGGTAATGTACAGGAGGGGAGGGGTTAATAAGAGGATGCTGGTAATGTCTGGCAGAGCAGGGGTTAATAAGAGGATGCTGGTAATGTACAGCAGAGGAGGGGTTAATAAGAGGATGCTGGTAATGTCCGGCAGAGCAGGAGTTAATAAGAGGATGCTGGTAATGTACAGCAGGGGAGGGGTCAATAAGAGGATGCTGGTAATGTGCAGCAGGGGAGGGGTTAATAAGAGGATGCTGGTAATGTCCGGCAGAGCAGGAGTTAATAAGAGGATGCTGGTAATGTGCAGCAGGGGAGGGATTAATAAGAGGATGCTGGTAATGTACAGCAGGGGAGGGGTTAATAAGGATGCTGGTAATGTACAGCAGGAGAGGGGTTAAAGATGAGGATGCTGGGTAATGTACAGCAGAGGAGGGGTTAATAAGAGGATGCTGGTAATGTGCAGCAGGGGAGGGGTTAATAAGAGGATGCTGGTAATGTCCGGCAGAGCAGGGGTTAATAAGAGGATGCTGGTAATGTACAGCAGGGGAGGGGTTAATACGAGGATGCTGGTAATGTACAGCAGGAGAGGGGTTAAAGCTGAGGATGCTGGGTAATGTACAGCAGAGGAGGGGTTAATAAGAGGATGCTGGTCATGTGCAGCAGAGGAGGGGTTAATAAAAGGATGCTGGTAATGTACAGCAGGGGAGGGGTTAATAAGAGGATGCTGGTAATGTACAGCAGAGGAGGGGTTAATAAGAGGATGCTGGTAATGTCCGGCAGGGGAGGGGTTAATAAGAGGATGCTGGTAATGTACAGCAGAGCAGGGGTTAATAAGAGGATGCTGGTAATGTGCAGCAGAGGAGGGGTTAATAAGTGGATGCTGGTAATGTACGGCAGGGGAGGGGTTAATAAGAGGATGCTGAGTAATGTACAGCAGAGGAGGGGTTAATAAGAGGATGCTGGATGATGTACAGCAGAGGAGGGGTTAATAAGAGGATGCTGGTAATGTACAGCAGGGGAGGGGTTAATAAGGGGATGCTGGGTAATGTACAGCAGGGGAGGGGTTAATAAGAGGATGCTGGTAATGTACAGCAGGGGGGTTAATAAGAGGATGCTGGTAATGTACAGCTGGGGAGGGGTTAATAAGAGGATGCTGGTAATGTACAGCAGAGGAGGAGTTAATAAGAGGATGCTGGGTAATGTACAGCAGGAGAGGGGTTAATAGGAGGATGCTGGGTAATGTACAGCAGGGGAGGGGTTAAGAGGATGCTGGGTAATGTACAGCAGAGGAGGGGTTAATAAGAGGATGCTGGTAATGTGTAGCAGGGGAGGGGTTAATAAGAGGATGCTGGTAATGTTCGGCAGAGCAGGGGTTAATAGGAGGATGCTGGTAATGTACAGCAGGGGAGGGGTTAATAAGAGGATGCTGGTAATGTACAGCAGGAGAGGGGATAAAGATGAGGATGCTGGGTAATGTACAGCAGAGGAGGGGTTAATAAGAGGATGCTGGTCATGTACAGCAGAGGAGGGGTTAATAAGAGGATGCTGGTAATGTACAGCAGGGGAGGGGTTAATAAGAGGATGCTGGTAATGTACAGCAGAGGAGGGGTTAATAAGAGGATGCTGGTAATGTCCGGCAGGGGAGGGGTTAATAAGAGGATGCTGGTAATGTACAGCAGAGCAGGGGTTAATAAGAGGATGCTGGTAATGTCCGGCAGGGGAGGGATTAATAAGAGGATGCTGGTAATGTACAGCATAGCAGGGGTTAATAAGAGGATGCTGGTAATGTACAGCAGGGGAGGGGTTAATAAGAGGATGCTGGTAATGTACAGCAGGAGAGGGGTTAAAGATGAGGATGCTGGGTAATGTACAGCAGAGGAGGGGTTAATAAGAGGATGCTGGTAATGTGCAGCAGGGGAGGGGTTAATAAGAGGATGCTGGTAATGTCCGGCAGAGCAGGGGTTAATAAGAGGATGCTGGTAATGTACAGCAGGGGAGGGGTTAATAAGAGGATGCTGGTAATGTCCGGCAGAGCAGGGGTTAATAAGAGGATGCTGGTAATGTACAGCAGGGGAGGGGTTAATAGGAGGATGCTGGTAATGTACAGGAGGGGAGGGGTTAATAAGAGGATGCTGGTAATGTCCGGCAGAGCAGGGGTTAATAAGAGGATGCTGGTAATGTACAGCAGAGGAGGGGTTAATAAGAGGATGCTGGTAATGTCCGGCAGAGCAGGAGTTAATAAGAGGATGCTGGTAATGTACAGCAGGAGAAGGGTTAATAAGAGGATGATGGAAATGTACAGCAGGGGAGGGGTTAATAAGAGGATGCTGGTAATGTACAGCAGGGGAGGGGTTAATAAGAGGATGCTGGTAATGTACAGCAGAAGAGGGGTTAATAAGAGGATGCTGGTAATGTACAGCAGAAGAGGGGTTAATAAGAGGATGCTGGTAATGTCCGGCAGAGCAGGAGTTAATAAGAGGATGCTGGTAATGTGCAGCAGGGGAGGGGTTAAAGATGAGGATGCTGGGTAATGTACAGCAGAGGAGGGGTTAATAAGAGGATGCTGGTCATGTACAGCAGAGGAGGGGTTAATAAGAGGATGCTGGTAATGTACAGCAGGGGAGGGGTTAATAAGAGGATGCTGGTAATGTACAGCAGAGGAGGGGTTAATAAGAGGATGCTGGTAATGTCCGGCAGGGGAGGGGTTAATAAGAGGATTCTAGTAATGTACAGCAGAGCAGGGGTTAATAAGAGGATGCTGGGTAATGTACAGCAGAGGAGGGGTTAATAAGAGGATGCTGGTAATGTAGAGCAGGGGAGGGGTTAATAAGAAGATGCTGGTAATGTACAGCTGAGGAGGGGTTAATAAGAGGATGCTGGTAATGTACAGCAGAGGAGGGGTTAATAAGAGGATGCTGGTAATGTACAGCAGGAGAGGGGTTAATAAGAGGATGCTGGTAATGTACAGCAGAGGAGGGGTTAATAAGAGGATGTTGGTAATGTACAGCAGAGGAGGGGTTAATAAGAGGATGCTGGTAATGTACAGCAGGGGAGGGGTTAATAAGAGGATGCTGGTAATGTACAGCAGGGGAGGGGTTAATAAGAGGATGCTGGTAATGTACAGCAGAGAAGGGGTTAATAAGAGGATGCTGGTAATGTGCATCAGAGGAGGGGTTAATAAGAGGATGCTGGTAATGTGCATCAGAGGAGGGGTTAATAAGAGGATGCTGGTAATGTACAGCAGGGGAGGGGTTAATAGGAGGATGCTGGTAATGTACAGCAGGGGAGGGGTTAATAAGAGGATGCTGGTAATGTACAGCAGAGGAGGGGTTAATAAGAGGATGCTGGTAATGTCAGGCAGGGGAGGGGTTAATAAGAGGATGCTGGTAATGTACAGCAGAGCAGGGGTTAATAAGAGGATGCTGGTAATGTACAGCAGAGCAGGGGTTAATAAGAGGATGCTGGTAATGTACAGCAGAGGAGGGGTTAATAAGAGGATGCTGGGTAATGTACAGCAGAGGAGGGGTTAATAAGAGGATGCTGGTAATGTACAGCAGGGGAGGGGTTAATAAGGGGATGCTGGTAATGTACAGCAGAGGAGGGGTTAATAAGAGGATGCTGGGTAATGTACAGCAGGAGAGGGGTTAATAGGAGGATGCTGGGTAATGTACAGCAGGGAGGTGTTAAGAGGATGATGGGTAATGTACAGCAGAGGAGTGGTTAATAAGAGGATGCTGGGTAATGTACAGCAGGAGAGGGGTTAATAGGAGGATACTGGTAATGTACAGCAGTATAGGTGTTAATAGGAGGATGCTGGTAATCTCCGGCAGAGGAGGGGTTAACAAGAGGATGCTGGGTAATGTACAGCAGGAGAGGGGTTAATAGGAGGATGCTGGTAATGTACAGGAGGGGAGGGGTTAATAAGAGGATGCTGGTAATGTCTGGCAGAGCAGGGGTTAATAAGAGGATGCTGGTAATGTACAGCAGAGGAGGGGTTAATAAGAGGATGCTGGTAATGTCCGGCAGAGCAGGAGTTAATAAGAGGATGCTGGTAATGTACAGCAGGGGAGGGGTCAATAAGAGGATGCTGGTAATGTGCAGCAGGGGAGGGGTTAATAAGAGGATGCTGGTAATGTCCGGCAGAGCAGGAGTTAATAAGAGGATGCTGGTAATGTGCAGCAGGGGAGGGATTAATAAGAGGATGCTGGTAATGTACAGCAGGGGAGGGGTTAATAAGGATGCTGGTAATGTACAGCAGGAGAGGGGTTAAAGATGAGGATGCTGGGTAATGTACAGCAGAGGAGGGGTTAATAAGAGGATGCTGGTAATGTGCAGCAGGGGAGGGGTTAATAAGAGGATGCTGGTAATGTCCGGCAGAGCAGGGGTTAATAAGAGGATGCTGGTAATGTACAGCAGGGGAGGGGTTAATACGAGGATGCTGGTAATGTACAGCAGGAGAGGGGTTAAAGCTGAGGATGCTGGGTAATGTACAGCAGAGGAGGGGTTAATAAGAGGATGCTGGTCATGTGCAGCAGAGGAGGGGTTAATAAAAGGATGCTGGTAATGTACAGCAGGGGAGGGGTTAATAAGAGGATGCTGGTAATGTACAGCAGAGGAGGGGTTAATAAGAGGATGCTGGTAATGTCCGGCAGGGGAGGGGTTAATAAGAGGATGCTGGTAATGTACAGCAGAGCAGGGGTTAATAAGAGGATGCTGGTAATGTGCAGCAGAGGAGGGGTTAATAAGTGGATGCTGGTAATGTACGGCAGGGGAGGGGTTAATAAGAGGATGCTGAGTAATGTACAGCAGAGGAGGGGTTAATAAGAGGATGCTGGATGATGTACAGCAGAGGAGGGGTTAATAAGAGGATGCTGGTAATGTACAGCAGGGGAGGGGTTAATAAGGGGATGCTGGGTAATGTACAGCAGGGGAGGGGTTAATAAGAGGATGCTGGTAATGTACAGCAGGGGGGTTAATAAGAGGATGCTGGTAATGTACAGCTGGGGAGGGGTTAATAAGAGGATGCTGGTAATGTACAGCAGAGGAGGAGTTAATAAGAGGATGCTGGGTAATGTACAGCAGGAGAGGGGTTAATAGGAGGATGCTGGGTAATGTACAGCAGGGGAGGGGTTAAGAGGATGCTGGGTAATGTACAGCAGAGGAGGGGTTAATAAGAGGATGCTGGTAATGTGTAGCAGGGGAGGGGTTAATAAGAGGATGCTGGTAATGTTCGGCAGAGCAGGGGTTAATAGGAGGATGCTGGTAATGTACAGCAGGGGAGGGGTTAATAAGAGGATGCTGGTAATGTACAGCAGGAGAGGGGATAAAGATGAGGATGCTGGGTAATGTACAGCAGAGGAGGGGTTAATAAGAGGATGCTGGTCATGTACAGCAGAGGAGGGGTTAATAAGAGGATGCTGGTAATGTACAGCAGGGGAGGGGTTAATAAGAGGATGCTGGTAATGTACAGCAGAGGAGGGGTTAATAAGAGGATGCTGGTAATGTCCGGCAGGGGAGGGGTTAATAAGAGGATGCTGGTAATGTACAGCAGAGCAGGGGTTAATAAGAGGATGCTGGTAATGTCCGGCAGGGGAGGGATTAATAAGAGGATGCTGGTAATGTACAGCATAGCAGGGGTTAATAAGAGGATGCTGGTAATGTACAGCAGGGGAGGGGTTAATAAGAGGATGCTGGTAATGTACAGCAGGAGAGGGGTTAAAGATGAGGATGCTGGGTAATGTACAGCAGAGGAGGGGTTAATAAGAGGATGCTGGTAATGTGCAGCAGGGGAGGGGTTAATAAGAGGATGCTGGTAATGTCCGGCAGAGCAGGGGTTAATAAGAGGATGCTGGTAATGTACAGCAGGGGAGGGGTTAATAAGAGGATGCTGGTAATGTCCGGCAGAGCAGGGGTTAATAAGAGGATGCTGGTAATGTACAGCAGGGGAGGGGTTAATAGGAGGATGCTGGTAATGTACAGGAGGGGAGGGGTTAATAAGAGGATGCTGGTAATGTCCGGCAGAGCAGGGGTTAATAAGAGGATGCTGGTAATGTACAGCAGAGGAGGGGTTAATAAGAGGATGCTGGTAATGTCCGGCAGAGCAGGAGTTAATAAGAGGATGCTGGTAATGTACAGCAGGAGAAGGGTTAATAAGAGGATGATGGAAATGTACAGCAGGGGAGGGGTTAATAAGAGGATGCTGGTAATGTACAGCAGGGGAGGGGTTAATAAGAGGATGCTGGTAATGTACAGCAGAAGAGGGGTTAATAAGAGGATGCTGGTAATGTACAGCAGAAGAGGGGTTAATAAGAGGATGCTGGTAATGTCCGGCAGAGCAGGAGTTAATAAGAGGATGCTGGTAATGTGCAGCAGGGGAGGGGTTAAAGATGAGGATGCTGGGTAATGTACAGCAGAGGAGGGGTTAATAAGAGGATGCTGGTCATGTACAGCAGAGGAGGGGTTAATAAGAGGATGCTGGTAATGTACAGCAGGGGAGGGGTTAATAAGAGGATGCTGGTAATGTACAGCAGAGGAGGGGTTAATAAGAGGATGCTGGTAATGTCCGGCAGGGGAGGGGTTAATAAGAGGATTCTAGTAATGTACAGCAGAGCAGGGGTTAATAAGAGGATGCTGGGTAATGTACAGCAGAGGAGGGGTTAATAAGAGGATGCTGGTAATGTAGAGCAGGGGAGGGGTTAATAAGAAGATGCTGGTAATGTACAGCTGAGGAGGGGTTAATAAGAGGATGCTGGTAATGTACAGCAGAGGAGGGGTTAATAAGAGGATGCTGGTAATGTACAGCAGGAGAGGGGTTAATAAGAGGATGCTGGTAATGTACAGCAGAGGAGGGGTTAATAAGAGGATGTTGGTAATGTACAGCAGAGGAGGGGTTAATAAGAGGATGCTGGTAATGTACAGCAGGGGAGGGGTTAATAAGAGGATGCTGGTAATGTACAGCAGGGGAGGGGTTAATAAGAGGATGCTGGTAATGTACAGCAGAGAAGGGGTTAATAAGAGGATGCTGGTAATGTGCATCAGAGGAGGGGTTAATAAGAGGATGCTGGTAATGTGCATCAGAGGAGGGGTTAATAAGAGGATGCTGGTAATGTACAGCAGGGGAGGGGTTAATAGGAGGATGCTGGTAATGTACAGCAGGGGAGGGGTTAATAAGAGGATGCTGGTAATGTACAGCAGAGGAGGGGTTAATAAGAGGATGCTGGTAATGTCAGGCAGGGGAGGGGTTAATAAGAGGATGCTGGTAATGTACAGCAGAGCAGGGGTTAATAAGAGGATGCTGGTAATGTACAGCAGAGCAGGGGTTAATAAGAGGATGCTGGTAATGTACAGCAGAGGAGGGGTTAATAAGAGGATGCTGGGTAATGTACAGCAGAGGAGGGGTTAATAAGAGGATGCTGGTAATGTACAGCAGGGGAGGGGTTAATAAGGGGATGCTGGTAATGTACAGCAGAGGAGGGGTTAATAAGAGGATGCTGGGTAATGTACAGCAGGAGAGGGGTTAATAGGAGGATGCTGGGTAATGTACAGCAGGGAGGTGTTAAGAGGATGATGGGTAATGTACAGCAGAGGAGTGGTTAATAAGAGGATGCTGGGTAATGTACAGCAGGAGAGGGGTTAATAGGAGGATACTGGTAATGTACAGCAGTATAGGTGTTAATAGGAGGATGCTGGTAATCTCCGGCAGAGGAGGGGTTAACAAGAGGATGCTGGGTAATGTACAGCAGGAGAGGGGTTAATAGGAGGATGCTGGTAATGTACAGGAGGGGAGGGGTTAATAAGAGGATGCTGGTAATGTCTGGCAGAGCAGGGGTTAATAAGAGGATGCTGGTAATGTACAGCAGAGGAGGGGTTAATAAGAGGATGCTGGTAATGTCCGGCAGAGCAGGAGTTAATAAGAGGATGCTGGTAATGTACAGCAGGGGAGGGGTCAATAAGAGGATGCTGGTAATGTGCAGCAGGGGAGGGGTTAATAAGAGGATGCTGGTAATGTCCGGCAGAGCAGGAGTTAATAAGAGGATGCTGGTAATGTGCAGCAGGGGAGGGATTAATAAGAGGATGCTGGTAATGTACAGCAGGGGAGGGGTTAATAAGGATGCTGGTAATGTACAGCAGGAGAGGGGTTAAAGATGAGGATGCTGGGTAATGTACAGCAGAGGAGGGGTTAATAAGAGGATGCTGGTAATGTGCAGCAGGGGAGGGGTTAATAAGAGGATGCTGGTAATGTCCGGCAGAGCAGGGGTTAATAAGAGGATGCTGGTAATGTACAGCAGGGGAGGGGTTAATACGAGGATGCTGGTAATGTACAGCAGGAGAGGGGTTAAAGCTGAGGATGCTGGGTAATGTACAGCAGAGGAGGGGTTAATAAGAGGATGCTGGTCATGTGCAGCAGAGGAGGGGTTAATAAAAGGATGCTGGTAATGTACAGCAGGGGAGGGGTTAATAAGAGGATGCTGGTAATGTACAGCAGAGGAGGGGTTAATAAGAGGATGCTGGTAATGTCCGGCAGGGGAGGGGTTAATAAGAGGATGCTGGTAATGTACAGCAGAGCAGGGGTTAATAAGAGGATGCTGGTAATGTGCAGCAGAGGAGGGGTTAATAAGTGGATGCTGGTAATGTACGGCAGGGGAGGGGTTAATAAGAGGATGCTGAGTAATGTACAGCAGAGGAGGGGTTAATAAGAGGATGCTGGATGATGTACAGCAGAGGAGGGGTTAATAAGAGGATGCTGGTAATGTACAGCAGGGGAGGGGTTAATAAGGGGATGCTGGGTAATGTACAGCAGGGGAGGGGTTAATAAGAGGATGCTGGTAATGTACAGCAGGGGGGTTAATAAGAGGATGCTGGTAATGTACAGCTGGGGAGGGGTTAATAAGAGGATGCTGGTAATGTACAGCAGAGGAGGAGTTAATAAGAGGATGCTGGGTAATGTACAGCAGGAGAGGGGTTAATAGGAGGATGCTGGGTAATGTACAGCAGGGGAGGGGTTAAGAGGATGCTGGGTAATGTACAGCAGAGGAGGGGTTAATAAGAGGATGCTGGTAATGTGTAGCAGGGGAGGGGTTAATAAGAGGATGCTGGTAATGTTCGGCAGAGCAGGGGTTAATAGGAGGATGCTGGTAATGTACAGCAGGGGAGGGGTTAATAAGAGGATGCTGGTAATGTACAGCAGGAGAGGGGTTAAAGATGAGGATGCTGGGTAATGTACAGCAGAGGAGGGGTTAATAAGAGGATGCTGGTCATGTACAGCAGAGGAGGGGTTAATAAGAGGATGCTGGTAATGTACAGCAGGGGAGGGGTTAATAAGAGGATGCTGGTAATGTACAGCAGAGGAGGGGTTAATAAGAGGATGCTGGTAATGTCCGGCAGGGGAGGGGTTAATAAGAGGATGCTGGTAATGTACAGCAGAGCAGGGGTTAATAAGAGGATGCTGGTAATGTCCGGCAGGGGAGGGATTAATAAGAGGATGCTGGTAATGTACAGCATAGCAGGGGTTAATAAGAGGATGCTGGTAATGTACAGCAGGGGAGGGGTTAATAAGAGGATGCTGGTAATGTACAGCAGGAGAGGGGTTAAAGATGAGGATGCTGGGTAATGTACAGCAGAGGAGGGGTTAATAAGAGGATGCTGGTAATGTGCAGCAGGGGAGGGGTTAATAAGAGGATGCTGGTAATGTCCGGCAGAGCAGGGGTTAATAAGAGGATGCTGGTAATGTACAGCAGGGGAGGGGTTAATAAGAGGATGCTGGTAATGTCCGGCAGAGCAGGGGTTAATAAGAGGATGCTGGTAATGTACAGCAGGGGAGGGGTTAATAGGAGGATGCTGGTAATGTACAGGAGGGGAGGGGTTAATAAGAGGATGCTGGTAATGTCCGGCAGAGCAGGGGTTAATAAGAGGATGCTGGTAATGTACAGCAGAGGAGGGGTTAATAAGAGGATGCTGGTAATGTCCGGCAGAGCAGGAGTTAATAAGAGGATGCTGGTAATGTACAGCAGGAGAAGGGTTAATAAGAGGATGATGGAAATGTACAGCAGGGGAGGGGTTAATAAGAGGATGCTGGTAATGTACAGCAGGGGAGGGGTTAATAAGAGGATGCTGGTAATGTACAGCAGAAGAGGGGTTAATAAGAGGATGCTGGTAATGTACAGCAGAAGAGGGGTTAATAAGAGGATGCTGGTAATGTCCGGCAGAGCAGGAGTTAATAAGAGGATGCTGGTAATGTGCAGCAGGGGAGGGGTTAAAGATGAGGATGCTGGGTAATGTACAGCAGAGGAGGGGTTAATAAGAGGATGCTGGTCATGTACAGCAGAGGAGGGGTTAATAAGAGGATGCTGGTAATGTACAGCAGGGGAGGGGTTAATAAGAGGATGCTGGTAATGTACAGCAGAGGAGGGGTTAATAAGAGGATGCTGGTAATGTCCGGCAGGGGAGGGGTTAATAAGAGGATTCTAGTAATGTACAGCAGAGCAGGGGTTAATAAGAGGATGCTGGGTAATGTACAGCAGAGGAGGGGTTAATAAGAGGATGCTGGTAATGTAGAGCAGGGGAGGGGTTAATAAGAAGATGCTGGTAATGTACAGCTGAGGAGGGGTTAATAAGAGGATGCTGGTAATGTACAGCAGAGGAGGGGTTAATAAGAGGATGCTGGTAATGTACAGCAGGAGAGGGGTTAATAAGAGGATGCTGGTAATGTACAGCAGAGGAGGGGTTAATAAGAGGATGTTGGTAATGTACAGCAGAGGAGGGGTTAATAAGAGGATGCTGGTAATGTACAGCAGGGGAGGGGTTAATAAGAGGATGCTGGTAATGTACAGCAGGGGAGGGGTTAATAAGAGGATGCTGGTAATGTACAGCAGAGAAGGGGTTAATAAGAGGATGCTGGTAATGTGCATCAGAGGAGGGGTTAATAAGAGGATGCTGGTAATGTGCATCAGAGGAGGGGTTAATAAGAGGATGCTGGTAATGTACAGCAGGGGAGGGGTTAATAGGAGGATGCTGGTAATGTACAGCAGGGGAGGGGTTAATAAGAGGATGCTGGTAATGTACAGCAGAGGAGGGGTTAATAAGAGGATGCTGGTAATGTCAGGCAGGGGAGGGGTTAATAAGAGGATGCTGGTAATGTACAGCAGAGCAGGGGTTAATAAGAGGATGCTGGTAATGTACAGCAGAGCAGGGGTTAATAAGAGGATGCTGGTAATGTACAGCAGAGGAGGGGTTAATAAGAGGATGCTGGGTAATGTACAGCAGAGGAGGGGTTAATAAGAGGATGCTGGTAATGTACAGCAGGGGAGGGGTTAATAAGGGGATGCTGGTAATGTACAGCAGAGGAGGGGTTAATAAGAGGATGCTGGGTAATGTACAGCAGGAGAGGGGTTAATAGGAGGATGCTGGGTAATGTACAGCAGGGAGGTGTTAAGAGGATGATGGGTAATGTACAGCAGAGGAGTGGTTAATAAGAGGATGCTGGGTAATGTACAGCAGGAGAGGGGTTAATAGGAGGATACTGGTAATGTACAGCAGTATAGGTGTTAATAGGAGGATGCTGGTAATCTCCGGCAGAGGAGGGGTTAACAAGAGGATGCTGGGTAATGTACAGCAGGAGAGGGGTTAATAGGAGGATGCTGGTAATGTACAGGAGGGGAGGGGTTAATAAGAGGATGCTGGTAATGTCTGGCAGAGCAGGGGTTAATAAGAGGATGCTGGTAATGTACAGCAGAGGAGGGGTTAATAAGAGGATGCTGGTAATGTCCGGCAGAGCAGGAGTTAATAAGAGGATGCTGGTAATGTACAGCAGGGGAGGGGTCAATAAGAGGATGCTGGTAATGTGCAGCAGGGGAGGGGTTAATAAGAGGATGCTGGTAATGTCCGGCAGAGCAGGAGTTAATAAGAGGATGCTGGTAATGTGCAGCAGGGGAGGGATTAATAAGAGGATGCTGGTAATGTACAGCAGGGGAGGGGTTAATAAGGATGCTGGTAATGTACAGCAGGAGAGGGGTTAAAGATGAGGATGCTGGGTAATGTACAGCAGAGGAGGGGTTAATAAGAGGATGCTGGTAATGTGCAGCAGGGGAGGGGTTAATAAGAGGATGCTGGTAATGTCCGGCAGAGCAGGGGTTAATAAGAGGATGCTGGTAATGTACAGCAGGGGAGGGGTTAATACGAGGATGCTGGTAATGTACAGCAGGAGAGGGGTTAAAGCTGAGGATGCTGGGTAATGTACAGCAGAGGAGGGGTTAATAAGAGGATGCTGGTCATGTGCAGCAGAGGAGGGGTTAATAAAAGGATGCTGGTAATGTACAGCAGGGGAGGGGTTAATAAGAGGATGCTGGTAATGTACAGCAGAGGAGGGGTTAATAAGAGGATGCTGGTAATGTCCGGCAGGGGAGGGGTTAATAAGAGGATGCTGGTAATGTACAGCAGAGCAGGGGTTAATAAGAGGATGCTGGTAATGTGCAGCAGAGGAGGGGTTAATAAGTGGATGCTGGTAATGTACGGCAGGGGAGGGGTTAATAAGAGGATGCTGAGTAATGTACAGCAGAGGAGGGGTTAATAAGAGGATGCTGGATAATGTACAGCAGAGGAGGGGTTAATAAGAGGATGCTGGTAATGTACAGCAGGGGAGGGGTTAATAAGGGGATGCTGGGTAATGTACAGCAGGGGAGGGGTTAATAAGAGGATGCTGGTAATGTACAGCAGGGGGGTTAATAAGAGGATGCTGGTAATGTACAGCTGGGGAGGGGTTAATAAGAGGATGCTGGTAATGTACAGCAGAGGAGGAGTTAATAAGAGGATGCTGGGTAATGTACAGCAGGAGAGGGGTTAATAGGAGGATGCTGGGTAATGTACAGCAGGGGAGGGGTTAAGAGGATGCTGGGTAATGTACAGCAGAGGAGGGGTTAATAAGAGGATGCTGGTAATGTGTAGCAGGGGAGGGGTTAATAAGAGGATGCTGGTAATGTTCGGCAGAGCAGGGGTTAATAGGAGGATGCTGGTAATGTACAGCAGGGGAGGGGTTAATAAGAGGATGCTGGTAATGTACAGCAGGAGAGGGGTTAAAGATGAGGATGCTGGGTAATGTACAGCAGAGGAGGGGTTAATAAGAGGATGCTGGTCATGTACAGCAGAGGAGGGGTTAATAAGAGGATGCTGGTAATGTACAGCAGGGGAGGGGTTAATAAGAGGATGCTGGTAATGTACAGCAGAGGAGGGGTTAATAAGAGGATGCTGGTAATGTCCGGCAGGGGAGGGGTTAATAAGAGGATGCTGGTAATGTACAGCAGAGCAGGGGTTAATAAGAGGATGCTGGTAATGTCCGGCAGGGGAGGGGTTAATAAGAGGATGCTGGTAATGTACAGCATAGCAGGGGTTAATAAGAGGATGCTGGTAATGTACAGCAGGGGAGGGGTTAATAAGAGGATGCTGGTAATGTACAGCAGGAGAGGGGTTAAAGATGAGGATGCTGGGTAATGTACAGCAGAGGAGGGGTTAATAAGAGGATGCTGGTAATGTGCAGCAGGGGAGGGGTTAATAAGAGGATGCTGGTAATGTCCGGCAGAGCAGGGGTTAATAAGAGGATGCTGGTAATGTACAGCAGGGGAGGGGTTAATAAGAGGATGCTGGTAATGTCCGGCAGAGCAGGGGTTAATAAGAGGATGCTGGTAATGTACAGCAGGGGAGGGGTTAATAGGAGGATGCTGGTAATGTACAGGAGGGGAGGGGTTAATAAGAGGATGCTGGTAATGTCCGGCAGAGCAGGGGTTAATAAGAGGATGCTGGTAATGTACAGCAGAGGAGGGGTTAATAAGAGGATGCTGGTAATGTAGAGCAGGGGAGGGGTTAATAAGAAGATGCTGGTAATGTACAGCTGAGGAGGGGTTAATAAGAGGATGCTGGTAATGTACAGCAGAGGAGGGGTTAATAAGAGGATGCTGGTAATGTACAGCAGGAGAGGGGTTAATAAGAGGATGCTGGTAATGTACAGCAGAGGAGGGGTTAATAAGAGGATGTTGGTAATGTACAGCAGAGGAGGGGTTAATAAGAGGATGCTGGTAATGTACAGCAGGGGAGGGGTTAATAAGAGGATGCTGGTAATGTACAGCAGGGGAGGGGTTAATAAGAGGATGCTGGTAATGTACAGCAGAGAAGGGGTTAATAAGAGGATGCTGGTAATGTGCATTAGAGGAGGGGTTAATAAGAGGATGCTGGTAATGTGCATCAGAGGAGGGGTTAATAAGAGGATGCTGGTAATGTACAGCAGGTGAGGGGTTAATAGGAGGATGCTGGTAATGTACAGCAGGGGAGGGGTTAATAAGAGGATGCTGGTAATGTACAGCAGAGGAGGGGTTAATAAGAGGATGCTGGTAATGTCAGGCAGGGGAGGGGTTAATAAGAGGATGCTGGTAATGTACAGCAGAGCAGGGGTTAATAAGAGGATGCTGGTAATGTACAGCAGAGCAGGGGTTAATAAGAGGATGCTGGTAATGTACAGCAGAGGAGGGGTTAATAAGAGGATGCTGGGTAATGTACAGCAGAGGAGGGGTTAATAAGAGGATGCTGGTAATGTACAGCAGGGGAGGGGTTAATAAGGGGATGCTGGTAATGTACAGCAGAGGAGGGGTTAATAAGAGGATGCTGGGTAATGTACAGCAGGAGAGGGGTTAATAGGAGGATGCTGGGTAATGTACAGCAGGGGAGGTGTTAAGAGGATGATGGGTAATGTACAGCAGAGGAGTGGTTAATAAGAGGATGCTGGGTAATGTACAGCAGGAGAGGGGTTAATAGGAGGATGCTGGTAATGTACAGCAGTATAGGTGTTAATAGGAGGATGCTGGTAATCTCCGGCAGAGGAGGGGTTAACAAGAGGATGCTGGGTAATGTACAGCAGGAGAGGGGTTAATAGGAGGATGCTGGTAATGTACAGGAGGGGAGGGGTTAATAAGAGGATGCTGGTAATGTCTGGCAGAGCAGGGGTTAATAAGAGGATGCTGGTAATGTACAGCAGAGGAGGGGTTAATAAGAGGATGCTGGTAATGTCCGGCAGAGCAGGAGTTAATAAGAGGATGCTGGTAATGTACAGCAGGGGAGGGGTCAATAAGAGGATGCTGGTAATGTGCAGCAGGGGAGGGGTTAATAAGAGGATGCTGGTAATGTCCGGCAGAGCAGGAGTTAATAAGAGGATGCTGGTAATGTGCAGCAGGGGAGGGATTAATAAGAGGATGCTGGTAATGTACAGCAGGGGAGGGGTTAATAAGGATGCTGGTAATGTACAGCAGGAGATGGGTTAAAGATGAGGATGCTGGGTAATGTACAGCAGAGGAGGGGTTAATAAGAGGATGCTGGTAATGTGCAGCAGGGGAGGGGTTAATAAGAGGATGCTGGTAATGTCCGGCAGAGCAGGGGTTAATAAGAGGATGCTGGTAATGTACAGCAGGGGAGGGGTTAATACGAGGATGCTGGTAATGTACAGCAGGAGAGGGGTTAAAGCTGAGGATGCTGGGTAATGTACAGCAGAGGAGGGGTTAATAAGAGGATGCTGGTCATGTGCAGCAGAGGAGGGGTTAATAAGAGGATGCTGGTAATGTACAGCAGGGGAGGGGTTAATAAGAGGATGCTGGTAATGTACAGCAGAGGAGGGGTTAATAAGAGGATGCTGGTAATGTCCGGCAGGGGAGGGGTTAATAAGAGGATGCTGGTAATGTACAGCAGAGCAGGGGTTAATAAGAGGATGCTGGTAATGTGCAGCAGAGGAGGGGTTAATAAGTGGATGCTGGTAATGTACGGCAGGGGAGGGGTTAATAAGAGGATGCTGAGTAATGTACAGCAGAGGAGGGGATAATAAGAGGATGCTGGGTAATGTACAGCAGAGGAGGGGTTAATAAGAGGATGCTGGTAATGTACAGCAGGGGAGGGGTTAATAAGGGGATGCTGGGTAATGTACAGCAGGGGAGGGGTTAATAAGAGGATGCTGGTAATGTACAGCAGGGGGGGTTAATAAGAGGATGCTGGTAATGTACAGCTGGGGAGGGGTTAATAAGAGGATGCTGGTAATGTACAGCAGAGGAGGAGTTAATAAGAGGATGCTGGGTAATGTACAGCAGGAGAGGGGTTAATAGGAGGATGCTGGGTAATGTACAGCAGGGGAGGGGTTAAGAGGATGCTGGGTAATGTACAGCAGAGGAGGGGTTAATAAGAGGATGCTGGTAATGTGTAGCAGGGGAGGGGTTAATAAGAGGATGCTGGTAATGTTCGGCAGAGCAGGGGTTAATAGGAGGATGCTGGTAATGTACAGCAGGGGAGGGGTTAATAAGAGGATGCTGGTAATGTACAGCAGGAGAGGGGTTAAAGATGAGGATGCTGGGTAATGTACAGCAGAGAAGGGGTTAATAAGAGGATGCTGGTCATGTACAGCAGAGGAGGGGTTAATAAGAGGATGCTGGTAATGTACAGCAGGGGAGGGGTTAATAAGAGGATGCTGGTAATGTACAGCAGAGGAGGGGTTAATAAGAGGATGCTGGTAATGTCCGGCAGGGGAGGGGTTAATAAGAGGATGCTGGTAATGTACAGCAGAGCAGGGGTTAATAAGAGGATGCTGGTAATGTCCGGCAGGGGAGGGGTTAATAAGAGGATGCTGGTAATGTACAGCATAGCAGGGGTTAATAAGAGGATGCTGGTAATGTACAGCAGGGGAGGGGTTAATAAGAGGATGCTGGTAATGTACAGCAGGAGAGGGGTTAAAGATGAGGATGCTGGGTAATGTACAGCAGAGGAGGGGTTAATAAGAGGATGCTGGTAATGTGCAGCAGGGGAGGGGTTAATAAGAGGATGCTGGTAATGTCCGGCAGAGCAGGGGTTAATAAGAGGATGCTGGTAATGTACAGCAGGGGAGGGGTTAATAAGAGGATGCTGGTAATGTCCGGCAGAGCAGGGGTTAATAAGAGGATGCTGGTAATGTACAGCAGGGGAGGGGTTAATAGGAGGATGCTGGTAATGTACAGGAGGGGAGGGGTTAATAAGAGGATGCTGGTAATGTCCGGCAGAGCAGGGGTTAATAAGAGGATGCTGGTAATGTACAGCAGAGGAGGGGTTAATAAGAGGATGCTGGTAATGTCCGGCAGAGCAGGAGTTAATAAGAGGATGCTGGTAATGTACAGCAGGAGAAGGGTTAATAAGAGGATGCTGGAAATGTACAGCAGGGGAGGGGTTAATAAGAGGATGCTGGTAATGTACAGCAGGGGAGGGGTTAATAAGAGGATGCTGGTAATGTACAGCAGAAGAGGGGTTAATAAGAGGATGCTGGTAATGTCCGGCAGAGCAGGAGTTAATAAGAGGATGCTGGTAATGTGCAGCAGGGGAGGGGTTAATAAGAGGATGCTGGTAATGTACAGCAGGAGAGGGGTTAAAGATGAGGATGCTGGGTAATGTACAGCAGGAGAGGGGTTAATAGGAGGATGCTGGTAATGTACAGCAGGAGAGGGGTTAATAGGAGGATGCTGGTAATCTCCGGCAGAGGAGGGGTTAATAAGAGGATGCTGGGTAATGTACAGCAGGAGAGGGGTTAATAGGAGGATGCTGGTAATGTACAGCAGGGGAGGGGTTAATAAGAGGATGATGGTAATGTCCGACAGAGCAGGGGTTAATAAGAGGATGCTGGTAATGTACAGCAGAGGAGGGGTTAATAAGAGGATGCTGGTAATGTCCGGCAGAGCAGGAGTTAATAAGAGGATGCTGGTAATGTACAGCAGGGGAGGGGTTAATAAGAGGATGCTGGAAATGTACAGCAGGGGAGGGGTTAATAAGAGGATGCTGGTAATGTACAGCAGGGAAGGGGTTAATAAGAGGATGCTGGTAATGTGCAGCAGGGGAGGGGTTAATAAGAGGATGCTGGTAATGTCCGGCAGAGCAGGAGTTAATAAGAGGATGCTGGTAATGTGCAGCAGGGGAGGGGTTAATAAGAGGATGCTGGTAATGTACAGCAGGAGAGGGGTTAAAGATGAGGATGCTGGGTAATGTACAGCAGAGGAGGGGTTAATAAGAGGATGCTGGTCATGTACAGCAGAGGAGGGGTTAATAAGAGGATGCTGGTAATGTACAGCAGGGGAGGGGTTAATAAGAGGATGCTGGTAATGTACAGCAGAGGAGGGGTTAATAAGAGGATGCTGGTAATGTCCGGCAGGGGAGGGGTTAATAAGAGGATTCTAGTAATGTACAGCAGAGCAGGGGTTAATAAGAGGATGCTGGGTAATGTACAGCAGAGGAGGGGTTAATAAGAGGATGCTGGTAATGTAGAGCAGGGGAGGGGTTAATAAGAAGATGCTGGTAATGTACAGCTGAGGAGGGGTTAATAAGAGGATGCTGGTAATGTACAGCAGAGGAGGGGTTAATAAGAGGATGCTGGTAATGTACAGCAGGAGAGGGGTTAATAAGAGGATGCTGGTAATGTACAGCAGAGGAGGGGTTAATAAGAGGATGTTGGTAATGTACAGCAGAGGAGGGGTTAATAAGAGGATGCTGGTAATGTACAGCAGGGGAGGGGTTAATAAGAGGATGCTGGTAATGTACAGCAGGGGAGGGGTTAATAAGAGGATGCTGGTAATGTACAGCAGAGAAGGGGTTAATAAGAGGATGCTGGTAATGTGCATCAGAGGAGGGGTTAATAAGAGGATGCTGGTAATGTGCATCAGAGGAGGGGTTAATAAGAGGATGCTGGTAATGTACAGCAGGGGAGGGGTTAATAGGAGGATGCTGGTAATGTACAGCAGGGGAGGGGTTAATAAGAGGATGCTGGTAATGTACAGCAGAGGAGGGGTTAATAAGAGGATGCTGGTAATGTCAGGCAGGGGAGGGGTTAATAAGAGGATGCTGGTAATGTACAGCAGAGCAGGGGTTAATAAGAGGATGCTGGTAATGTACAGCAGAGCAGGGGTTAATAAGAGGATGCTGGTAATGTACAGCAGATGAGGGGTTAATAAGAGGATGCTGGGTAATGTACAGCAGAGGAGGGGTTAATAAGAGGATGCTGGTAATGTACAGCAGGGGAGGGGTTAATAAGGGGATGCTGGTAATGTACAGCAGAGGAGGGGTTAATAAGAGGATGCTGGGTAATGTACAGCAGGAGAGGGGTTAATAGGAGGATGCTGGGTAATGTACAGCAGGGGAGGTGTTAAGAGTATGATGGGTAATGTACAGCAGAGGAGTGGTTAATAAGAGGATGCTGGGTAATGTACAGCAGGAGAGGGGTTAATAGGAGGATGCTGGTAATGTACAGCAGTATAGGTGTTAATAGGAGGATGCTGGTAATCTCCGGCAGAGGAGGGGTTAACAAGAGGATGCTGGGTAATGTACAGCAGGAGAGGGGTTAATAGGAGGATGCTGGTAATGTACAGGAGGGGAGGGGTTAATAAGAGGATGCTGGTAATGTCTGGCAGAGCAGGGGTTAATAAGAGGATGCTGGTAATGTACAGCAGAGGAGGGGTTAATAAGAGGATGCTGGTAATGTCCGGCAGAGCAGGAGTTAATAAGAGGATGCTGGTAATGTACAGCAGGGGAGGGGTCAATAAGAGGATGCTGGTAATGTGCAGCAGGGGAGGGGTTAATAAGAGGATGCTGGTAATGTCCGGCAGAGCAGGAGTTAATAAGAGGATGCTGGTAATGTGCAGCAGGGGAGGGATTAATAAGAGGATGCTGGTAATGTACAGCAGGGGAGGGGTTAATAAGGATGCTGGTAATGTACAGCAGGAGAGGGGTTAAAGATGAGGATGCTGGGTAATGTACAGCAGAGGAGGGGTTAATAAGAGGATGCTGGTAATGTGCAGCAGGGGAGGGGTTAATAAGAGGATGCTGGTAATGTCCGGCAGAGCAGGGGTTAATAAGAGGATGCTGGTAATGTACAGCAGGGGAGGGGTTAATACGAGGATGCTGGTAATGTACAGCAGGAGAGGGGTTAAAGCTGAGGATGCTGGGTAATGTACAGCAGAGGAGGGGTTAATAAGAGGATGCTGGTCATGTGCAGCAGAGGAGGGGTTAATAAAAGGATGCTGGTAATGTACAGCAGGGGAGGGGTTAATAAGAGGATGCTGGTAATGTACAGCAGAGGAGGGGTTAATAAGAGGATGCTGGTAATGTCCGGCAGGGGAGGGGTTAATAAGAGGATGCTGGTAATGTACAGCAGAGCAGGGGTTAATAAGAGGATGCTGGTAATGTGCAGCAGAGGAGGGGTTAATAAGTGGATGCTGGTAATGTACGGCAGGGGAGGGGTTAATAAGAGGATGCTGAGTAATGTACAGCAGAGGAGGGGTTAATAAGAGGATGCTGGATGATGTACAGCAGAGGAGGGGTTAATAAGAGGATGCTGGTAATGTACAGCAGGGGAGGGGTTAATAAGGGGATGCTGGGTAATGTACAGCAGGGGAGGGGTTAATAAGAGGATGCTGGTAATGTACAGCAGGGGGGTTAATAAGAGGATGCTGGTAATGTACAGCTGGGGAGGGGTTAATAAGAGGATGCTGGTAATGTACAGCAGAGGAGGAGTTAATAAGAGGATGCTGGGTAATGTACAGCAGGAGAGGGGTTAATAGGAGGATGCTGGGTAATGTACAGCAGGGGAGGGGTTAAGAGGATGCTGGGTAATGTACAGCAGAGGAGGGGTTAATAAGAGGATGCTGGTAATGTGTAGCAGGGGAGGGGTTAATAAGAGGATGCTGGTAATGTTCGGCAGAGCAGGGGTTAATAGGAGGATGCTGGTAATGTACAGCAGGGGAGGGGTTAATAAGAGGATGCTGGTAATGTACAGCAGGAGAGGGGTTAAAGATGAGGATGCTGGGTAATGTACAGCAGAGGAGGGGTTAATAAGAGGATGCTGGTAATGTGCAGCAGGGGAGGGGTTAATAAGAGGATGCTGGTAATGTCCGGCAGAGCAGGGGTTAATAAGAGGATGCTGGTAATGTACAGCAGGGGAGGGGTTAATAAGAGGATGCTGGTCATGTACAGCAGAGGAGGGGTTAATAAGAGGATGCTGGTAATGTACAGCAGGGGAGGGGTTAATAAGAGGATGCTGGTAATGTACAGCAGAGGAGGGGTTAATAAGAGGATGCTGGTAATGTCCGGCAGGGGAGGGGTTAATAAGAGGATGCTGGTAATGTACAGCAGAGCAGGGGTTAATAAGAGGATGCTGGTAATGTCCGGCAGGGGAGGGATTAATAAGAGGATGCTGGTAATGTACAGCATAGCAGGGGTTAATAAGAGGATGCTGGTAATGTACAGCAGGGGAGGGGTTAATAAGAGGATGCTGGTAATGTACAGCAGGAGAGGGGTTAAAGATGAGGATGCTGGGTAATGTACAGCAGAGGAGGGGTTAATAAGAGGATGCTGGTAATGTGCAGCAGGGGAGGGGTTAATAAGAGGATGCTGGTAATGTCCGGCAGAGCAGGGGTTAATAAGAGGATGCTGGTAATGTACAGCAGGGGAGGGGTTAATAAGAGGATGCTGGTAATGTCCGGCAGAGCAGGGGTTAATAAGAGGATGCTGGTAATGTACAGCAGGGGAGGGGTTAATAGGAGGATGCTGGTAATGTACAGGAGGGGAGGGGTTAATAAGAGGATGCTGGTAATGTCCGGCAGAGCAGGGGTTAATAAGAGGATGCTGGTAATGTACAGCAGAGGAGGGGTTAATAAGAGGATGCTGGTAATGTCCGGCAGAGCAGGAGTTAATAAGAGGATGCTGGTAATGTACAGCAGGAGAAGGGTTAATAAGAGGATGATGGAAATGTACAGCAGGGGAGGGGTTAATAAGAGGATGCTGGTAATGTACAGCAGGGGAGGGGTTAATAAGAGGATGCTGGTAATGTACAGCAGAAGAGGGGTTAATAAGAGGATGCTGGTAATGTACAGCAGAAGAGGGGTTAATAAGAGGATGCTGGTAATGTCCGGCAGAGCAGGAGTTAATAAGAGGATGCTGGTAATGTGCAGCAGGGGAGGGGTTAAAGATGAGGATGCTGGGTAATGTACAGCAGAGGAGGGGTTAATAAGAGGATGCTGGTCATGTACAGCAGAGGAGGGGTTAATAAGAGGATGCTGGTAATGTACAGCAGGGGAGGGGTTAATAAGAGGATGCTGGTAATGTACAGCAGAGGAGGGGTTAATAAGAGGATGCTGGTAATGTCCGGCAGGGGAGGGGTTAATAAGAGGATTCTAGTAATGTACAGCAGAGCAGGGGTTAATAAGAGGATGCTGGGTAATGTACAGCAGAGGAGGGGTTAATAAGAGGATGCTGGTAATGTAGAGCAGGGGAGGGGTTAATAAGAAGATGCTGGTAATGTACAGCTGAGGAGGGGTTAATAAGAGGATGCTGGTAATGTACAGCAGAGGAGGGGTTAATAAGAGGATGCTGGTAATGTACAGCAGGAGAGGGGTTAATAAGAGGATGCTGGTAATGTACAGCAGAGGAGGGGTTAATAAGAGGATGTTGGTAATGTACAGCAGAGGAGGGGTTAATAAGAGGATGCTGGTAATGTACAGCAGGGGAGGGGTTAATAAGAGGATGCTGGTAATGTACAGCAGGGGAGGGGTTAATAAGAGGATGCTGGTAATGTACAGCAGAGAAGGGGTTAATAAGAGGATGCTGGTAATGTGCATCAGAGGAGGGGTTAATAAGAGGATGCTGGTAATGTGCATCAGAGGAGGGGTTAATAAGAGGATGCTGGTAATGTACAGCAGGGGAGGGGTTAATAGGAGGATGCTGGTAATGTACAGCAGGGGAGGGGTTAATAAGAGGATGCTGGTAATGTACAGCAGAGGAGGGGTTAATAAGAGGATGCTGGTAATGTCAGGCAGGGGAGGGGTTAATAAGAGGATGCTGGTAATGTACAGCAGAGCAGGGGTTAATAAGAGGATGCTGGTAATGTACAGCAGAGCAGGGGTTAATAAGAGGATGCTGGTAATGTACAGCAGAGGAGGGGTTAATAAGAGGATGCTGGGTAATGTACAGCAGAGGAGGGGTTAATAAGAGGATGCTGGTAATGTACAGCAGGGGAGGGGTTAATAAGGGGATGCTGGTAATGTACAGCAGAGGAGGGGTTAATAAGAGGATGCTGGGTAATGTACAGCAGGAGAGGGGTTAATAGGAGGATGCTGGGTAATGTACAGCAGGGAGGTGTTAAGAGGATGATGGGTAATGTACAGCAGAGGAGTGGTTAATAAGAGGATGCTGGGTAATGTACAGCAGGAGAGGGGTTAATAGGAGGATACTGGTAATGTACAGCAGTATAGGTGTTAATAGGAGGATGCTGGTAATCTCCGGCAGAGGAGGGGTTAACAAGAGGATGCTGGGTAATGTACAGCAGGAGAGGGGTTAATAGGAGGATGCTGGTAATGTACAGGAGGGGAGGGGTTAATAAGAGGATGCTGGTAATGTCTGGCAGAGCAGGGGTTAATAAGAGGATGCTGGTAATGTACAGCAGAGGAGGGGTTAATAAGAGGATGCTGGTAATGTCCGGCAGAGCAGGAGTTAATAAGAGGATGCTGGTAATGTACAGCAGGGGAGGGGTCAATAAGAGGATGCTGGTAATGTGCAGCAGGGGAGGGGTTAATAAGAGGATGCTGGTAATGTCCGGCAGAGCAGGAGTTAATAAGAGGATGCTGGTAATGTGCAGCAGGGGAGGGATTAATAAGAGGATGCTGGTAATGTACAGCAGGGGAGGGGTTAATAAGGATGCTGGTAATGTACAGCAGGAGAGGGGTTAAAGATGAGGATGCTGGGTAATGTACAGCAGAGGAGGGGTTAATAAGAGGATGCTGGTAATGTGCAGCAGGGGAGGGGTTAATAAGAGGATGCTGGTAATGTCCGGCAGAGCAGGGGTTAATAAGAGGATGCTGGTAATGTACAGCAGGGGAGGGGTTAATACGAGGATGCTGGTAATGTACAGCAGGAGAGGGGTTAAAGCTGAGGATGCTGGGTAATGTACAGCAGAGGAGGGGTTAATAAGAGGATGCTGGTCATGTGCAGCAGAGGAGGGGTTAATAAAAGGATGCTGGTAATGTACAGCAGGGGAGGGGTTAATAAGAGGATGCTGGTAATGTACAGCAGAGGAGGGGTTAATAAGAGGATGCTGGTAATGTCCGGCAGGGGAGGGGTTAATAAGAGGATGCTGGTAATGTACAGCAGAGCAGGGGTTAATAAGAGGATGCTGGTAATGTGCAGCAGAGGAGGGGTTAATAAGTGGATGCTGGTAATGTACGGCAGGGGAGGGGTTAATAAGAGGATGCTGAGTAATGTACAGCAGAGGAGGGGTTAATAAGAGGATGCTGGATAATGTACAGCAGAGGAGGGGTTAATAAGAGGATGCTGGTAATGTACAGCAGGGGAGGGGTTAATAAGGGGATGCTGGGTAATGTACAGCAGGGGAGGGGTTAATAAGAGGATGCTGGTAATGTACAGCAGGGGGGTTAATAAGAGGATGCTGGTAATGTACAGCTGGGGAGGGGTTAATAAGAGGATGCTGGTAATGTACAGCAGAGGAGGAGTTAATAAGAGGATGCTGGGTAATGTACAGCAGGAGAGGGGTTAATAGGAGGATGCTGGGTAATGTACAGCAGGGGAGGGGTTAAGAGGATGCTGGGTAATGTACAGCAGAGGAGGGGTTAATAAGAGGATGCTGGTAATGTGTAGCAGGGGAGGGGTTAATAAGAGGATGCTGGTAATGTTCGGCAGAGCAGGGGTTAATAGGAGGATGCTGGTAATGTACAGCAGGGGAGGGGTTAATAAGAGGATGCTGGTAATGTACAGCAGGAGAGGGGTTAAAGATGAGGATGCTGGGTAATGTACAGCAGAGGAGGGGTTAATAAGAGGATGCTGGTCATGTACAGCAGAGGAGGGGTTAATAAGAGGATGCTGGTAATGTACAGCAGGGGAGGGGTTAATAAGAGGATGCTGGTAATGTACAGCAGAGGAGGGGTTAATAAGAGGATGCTGGTAATGTCCGGCAGGGGAGGGGTTAATAAGAGGATGCTGGTAATGTACAGCAGAGCAGGGGTTAATAAGAGGATGCTGGTAATGTCCGGCAGGGGAGGGGTTAATAAGAGGATGCTGGTAATGTACAGCATAGCAGGGGTTAATAAGAGGATGCTGGTAATGTACAGCAGGGGAGGGGTTAATAAGAGGATGCTGGTAATGTACAGCAGGAGAGGGGTTAAAGATGAGGATGCTGGGTAATGTACAGCAGAGGAGGGGTTAATAAGAGGATGCTGGTAATGTGCAGCAGGGGAGGGGTTAATAAGAGGATGCTGGTAATGTCCGGCAGAGCAGGGGTTAATAAGAGGATGCTGGTAATGTACAGCAGGGGAGGGGTTAATAAGAGGATGCTGGTAATGTCCGGCAGAGCAGGGGTTAATAAGAGGATGCTGGTAATGTACAGCAGGGGAGGGGTTAATAGGAGGATGCTGGTAATGTACAGGAGGGGAGGGGTTAATAAGAGGATGCTGGTAATGTCCGGCAGAGCAGGGGTTAATAAGAGGATGCTGGTAATGTACAGCAGAGGAGGGGTTAATAAGAGGATGCTGGTAATGTCCGGCAGAGCAGGAGTTAATAAGAGGATGCTGGTAATGTACAGCAGGAGAAGGGTTAATAAGAGGATGCTGGAAATGTACAGCAGGGGAGGGGTTAATAAGAGGATGCTGGTAATATACAGCAGGGGAGGGGTTAATAAGAGGATGCTGGTAATGTACAGCAGAAGAGGGGTTAATAAGAGGATGCTGGTAATGTCCGGCAGAGCAGGAGTTAATAAGAGGATGCTGGTAATGTGCAGCAGGGGAGGGGTTAATAAGAGGATGCTGGTAATGTACAGCAGGAGAGGGGTTAAAGATGAGGATGCTGGGTAATGTACAGCAGGAGAGGGGTTAATAGGAGGATGCTGGTAATGTACAGCAGGAGAGGGGTTAATAGGAGGATGCTGGTAATCTCCGGCAGAGGAGGGGTTAATAAGAGGATGCTGGGTAATGTACAGCAGGAGAGGGGTTAATAGGAGGATGCTGGTAATGTACAGCAGGGGAGGGGTTAATAAGAGGATGATGGTAATGTCCGACAGAGCAGGGGTTAATAAGAGGATGCTGGTAATGTACAGCAGAGGAGGGGTTAATAAGAGGATGCTGGTAATGTCCGGCAGAGCAGGAGTTAATAAGAGGATGCTGGTAATGTACAGCAGGGGAGGGGTTAATAAGAGGATGCTGGAAATGTACAGCAGGGGAGGGGTTAATAAGAGGATGCTGGTAATGTACAGCAGGGAAGGGGTTAATAAGAGGATGCTGGTAATGTGCAGCAGGGGAGGGGTTAATAAGAGGATGCTGGTAATGTCCGGCAGAGCAGGAGTTAATAAGAGGATGCTGGTAATGTGCAGCAGGGGAGGGGTTAATAAGAGGATGCTGGTAATGTACAGCAGGGGAGGGGTTAATAAGAGGATGCTGGTAATGTACAGCAGAGGAGGGGTTAATAAGAGGATGCTGGTAATGTCAGGCAGGGGAGGGGTTAATAAGAGGATGCTGGTAATGTACAGCAGAGCAGGGGTTAATAAGAGGATGCTGGTAATGTACAGCAGAGCAGGGGTTAATAAGAGGATGCTGGTAATGTACAGCAGAGGAGGGGTTAATAAGAGGATGCTGGGTAATGTACAGCAGAGGAGGGGTTAATAAGAGGATGCTGGTAATGTACAGCAGGGGAGGGGTTAATAAGGGGATGCTGGTAATGTACAGCAGAGGAGGGGTTAATAAGAGGATGCTGGGTAATGTACAGCAGGAGAGGGGTTAATAGGAGGATGCTGGGTAATGTACAGCAGGGAGGTGTTAAGAGGATGATGGGTAATGTACAGCAGAGGAGTGGTTAATAAGAGGATGCTGGGTAATGTACAGCAGGAGAGGGGTTAATAGGAGGATACTGGTAATGTACAGCAGTATAGGTGTTAATAGGAGGATGCTGGTAATCTCCGGCAGAGGAGGGGTTAACAAGAGGATGCTGGGTAATGTACAGCAGGAGAGGGGTTAATAGGAGGATGCTGGTAATGTACAGGAGGGGAGGGGTTAATAAGAGGATGCTGGTAATGTCTGGCAGAGCAGGGGTTAATAAGAGGATGCTGGTAATGTACAGCAGAGGAGGGGTTAATAAGAGGATGCTGGTAATGTCCGGCAGAGCAGGAGTTAATAAGAGGATGCTGGTAATGTACAGCAGGGGAGGGGTCAATAAGAGGATGCTGGTAATGTGCAGCAGGGGAGGGGTTAATAAGAGGATGCTGGTAATGTCCGGCAGAGCAGGAGTTAATAAGAGGATGCTGGTAATGTGCAGCAGGGGAGGGATTAATAAGAGGATGCTGGTAATGTACAGCAGGGGAGGGGTTAATAAGGATGCTGGTAATGTACAGCAGGAGAGGGGTTAAAGATGAGGATGCTGGGTAATGTACAGCAGAGGAGGGGTTAATAAGAGGATGCTGGTAATGTGCAGCAGGGGAGGGGTTAATAAGAGGATGCTGGTAATGTCCGGCAGAGCAGGGGTTAATAAGAGGATGCTGGTAATGTACAGCAGGGGAGGGGTTAATACGAGGATGCTGGTAATGTACAGCAGGAGAGGGGTTAAAGCTGAGGATGCTGGGTAATGTACAGCAGAGGAGGGGTTAATAAGAGGATGCTGGTCATGTGCAGCAGAGGAGGGGTTAATAAAAGGATGCTGGTAATGTACAGCAGGGGAGGGGTTAATAAGAGGATGCTGGTAATGTACAGCAGAGGAGGGGTTAATAAGAGGATGCTGGTAATGTCCGGCAGGGGAGGGGTTAATAAGAGGATGCTGGTAATGTACAGCAGAGCAGGGGTTAATAAGAGGATGCTGGTAATGTGCAGCAGAGGAGGGGTTAATAAGTGGATGCTGGTAATGTACGGCAGGGGAGGGGTTAATAAGAGGATGCTGAGTAATGTACAGCAGAGGAGGGGTTAATAAGAGGATGCTGGATAATGTACAGCAGAGGAGGGGTTAATAAGAGGATGCTGGTAATGTACAGCAGGGGAGGGGTTAATAAGGGGATGCTGGGTAATGTACAGCAGGGGAGGGGTTAATAAGAGGATGCTGGTAATGTACAGCAGGGGGGTTAATAAGAGGATGCTGGTAATGTACAGCTGGGGAGGGGTTAATAAGAGGATGCTGGTAATGTACAGCAGAGGAGGAGTTAATAAGAGGATGCTGGGTAATGTACAGCAGGAGAGGGGTTAATAGGAGGATGCTGGGTAATGTACAGCAGGGGAGGGGTTAAGAGGATGCTGGGTAATGTACAGCAGAGGAGGGGTTAATAAGAGGATGCTGGTAATGTGTAGCAGGGGAGGGGTTAATAAGAGGATGCTGGTAATGTTCGGCAGAGCAGGGGTTAATAGGAGGATGCTGGTAATGTACAGCAGGGGAGGGGTTAATAAGAGGATGCTGGTAATGTACAGCAGGAGAGGGGTTAAAGATGAGGATGCTGGGTAATGTACAGCAGAGGAGGGGTTAATAAGAGGATGCTGGTCATGTACAGCAGAGGAGGGGTTAATAAGAGGATGCTGGTAATGTACAGCAGGGGAGGGGTTAATAAGAGGATGCTGGTAATGTACAGCAGAGGAGGGGTTAATAAGAGGATGCTGGTAATGTCCGGCAGGGGAGGGGTTAATAAGAGGATGCTGGTAATGTACAGCAGAGCAGGGGTTAATAAGAGGATGCTGGTAATGTCCGGCAGGGGAGGGGTTAATAAGAGGATGCTGGTAATGTACAGCATAGCAGGGGTTAATAAGAGGATGCTGGTAATGTACAGCAGGGGAGGGGTTAATAAGAGGATGCTGGTAATGTACAGCAGGAGAGGGGTTAAAGATGAGGATGCTGGGTAATGTACAGCAGAGGAGGGGTTAATAAGAGGATGCTGGTAATGTGCAGCAGGGGAGGGGTTAATAAGAGGATGCTGGTAATGTCCGGCAGAGCAGGGGTTAATAAGAGGATGCTGGTAATGTACAGCAGGGGAGGGGTTAATAAGAGGATGCTGGTAATGTCCGGCAGAGCAGGGGTTAATAAGAGGATGCTGGTAATGTACAGCAGGGGAGGGGTTAATAGGAGGATGCTGGTAATGTACAGGAGGGGAGGGGTTAATAAGAGGATGCTGGTAATGTCCGGCAGAGCAGGGGTTAATAAGAGGATGCTGGTAATGTACAGCAGAGGAGGGGTTAATAAGAGGATGCTGGTAATGTCCGGCAGAGCAGGAGTTAATAAGAGGATGCTGGTAATGTACAGCAGGAGAAGGGTTAATAAGAGGATGCTGGAAATGTACAGCAGGGGAGGGGTTAATAAGAGGATGCTGGTAATGTACAGCAGGGGAGGGGTTAATAAGAGGATGCTGGTAATGTACAGCAGAAGAGGGGTTAATAAGAGGATGCTGGTAATGTCCGGCAGAGCAGGAGTTAATAAGAGGATGCTGGTAATGTGCAGCAGGGGAGGGGTTAATAAGAGGATGCTGGTAATGTACAGCAGGAGAGGGGTTAAAGATGAGGATGCTGGGTAATGTACAGCAGGAGAGGGGTTAATAGGAGGATGCTGGTAATGTACAGCAGGAGAGGGGTTAATAGGAGGATGCTGGTAATCTCCGGCAGAGGAGGGGTTAATAAGAGGATGCTGGGTAATGTACAGCAGGAGAGGGGTTAATAGGAGGATGCTGGTAATGTACAGCAGGGGAGGGGTTAATAAGAGGATGATGGTAATGTCCGACAGAGCAGGGGTTAATAAGAGGATGCTGGTAATGTACAGCAGAGGAGGGGTTAATAAGAGGATGCTGGTAATGTCCGGCAGAGCAGGAGTTAATAAGAGGATGCTGGTAATGTACAGCAGGGGAGGGGTTAATAAGAGGATGCTGGAAATGTACAGCAGGGGAGGGGTTAATAAGAGGATGCTGGTAATGTACAGCAGGGAAGGGGTTAATAAGAGGATGCTGGTAATGTGCAGCAGGGGAGGGGTTAATAAGAGGATGCTGGTAATGTCCGGCAGAGCAGGAGTTAATAAGAGGATGCTGGTAATGTGCAGCAGGGGAGGGGTTAATAAGAGGATGCTGGTAATGTACAGCAGGGGAGGGGTTAATAAGAGGATGCTGGTAATGTACAGCAGAGGAGGGGTTAATAAGAGGATGCTGGTAATGTCAGGCAGGGGAGGGGTTAATAAGAGGATGCTGGTAATGTACAGCAGAGCAGGGGTTAATAAGAGGATGCTGGTAATGTACAGCAGAGCAGGGGTTAATAAGAGGATGCTGGTAATGTACAGCAGAGGAGGGGTTAATAAGAGGATGCTGGGTAATGTACAGCAGAGGAGGGGTTAATAAGAGGATGCTGGTAATGTACAGCAGGGGAGGGGTTAATAAGGGGATGCTGGTAATGTACAGCAGAGGAGGGGTTAATAAGAGGATGCTGGGTAATGTACAGCAGGAGAGGGGTTAATAGGAGGATGCTGGGTAATGTACAGCAGGGGAGGTGTTAAGAGGATGATGGGTAATGTACAGCAGAGGAGTGGTTAATAAGAGGATGCTGGGTAATGTACAGCAGGAGAGGGGTTAATAGGAGGATGCTGGTAATGTACAGCAGTATAGGTGTTAATAGGAGGATGCTGGTAATCTCCGGCAGAGGAGGGGTTAACAAGAGGATGCTGGGTAATGTACAGCAGGAGAGGGGTTAATAGGAGGATGCTGGTAATGTACAGGAGGGGAGGGGTTAATAAGAGGATGCTGGTAATGTCTGGCAGAGCAGGGGTTAATAAGAGGATGCTGGTAATGTACAGCAGAGGAGGGGTTAATAAGAGGATGCTGGTAATGTCCGGCAGAGCAGGAGTTAATAAGAGGATGCTGGTAATGTACAGCAGGGGAGGGGTCAATAAGAGGATGCTGGTAATGTGCAGCAGGGGAGGGGTTAATAAGAGGATGCTGGTAATGTCCGGCAGAGCAGGAGTTAATAAGAGGATGCTGGTAATGTGCAGCAGGGGAGGGATTAATAAGAGGATGCTGGTAATGTACAGCAGGGGAGGGGTTAATAAGGATGCTGGTAATGTACAGCAGGAGAGGGGTTAAAGATGAGGATGCTGGGTAATGTACAGCAGAGGAGGGGTTAATAAGAGGATGCTGGTAATGTGCAGCAGGGGAGGGGTTAATAAGAGGATGCTGGTAATGTCCGGCAGAGCAGGGGTTAATAAGAGGATGCTGGTAATGTACAGCAGGGGAGGGGTTAATACGAGGATGCTGGTAATGTACAGCAGGAGAGGGGTTAAAGCTGAGGATGCTGGGTAATGTACAGCAGAGGAGGGGTTAATAAGAGGATGCTGGTCATGTGCAGCAGAGGAGGGGTTAATAAAAGGATGCTGGTAATGTACAGCAGGGGAGGGGTTAATAAGAGGATGCTGGTAATGTACAGCAGAGGAGGGGTTAATAAGAGGATGCTGGTAATGTCCGGCAGGGGAGGGGTTAATAAGAGGATGCTGGTAATGTACAGCAGAGCAGGGGTTAATAAGAGGATGCTGGTAATGTGCAGCAGAGGAGGGGTTAATAAGTGGATGCTGGTAATGTACGGCAGGGGAGGGGTTAATAAGAGGATGCTGAGTAATGTACAGCAGAGGAGGGGTTAATAAGAGGATGCTGGATAATGTACAGCAGGAGAGGGGTTAATAAGAGGATGCTGGTAATGTACAGCAGGGGAGGGGTTAATAAGGGGATGCTGGGTAATGTACAGCAGGGGAGGGGTTAATAAGAGGATGCTGGTAATGTACAGCAGGGGGGTTAATAAGAGGATGCTGGTAATGTACAGCTGGGGAGGGGTTAATAAGAGGATGCTGGTAATGTACAGCAGAGGAGGAGTTAATAAGAGGATGCTGGGTAATGTACAGCAGGAGAGGGGTTAATAGGAGGATGCTGGGTAATGTACAGCAGGGGAGGGGTTAAGAGGATGCTGGGTAATGTACAGCAGAGGAGGGGTTAATAAGAGGATGCTGGTAATGTGTAGCAGGGGAGGGGTTAATAAGAGGATGCTGGTAATGTTCGGCAGAGCAGGGGTTAATAGGAGGATGCTGGTAATGTACAGCAGGGGAGGGGTTAATAAGAGGATGCTGGTAATGTACAGCAGGAGAGGGGTTAAAGATGAGGATGCTGGGTAATGTACAGCAGAGGAGGGGTTAATAAGAGGATGCTGGTCATGTACAGCAGAGGAGGGGTTAATAAGAGGATGCTGGTAATGTACAGCAGGGGAGGGGTTAATAAGAGGATGCTGGTAATGTACAGCAGAGGAGGGGTTAATAAGAGGATGCTGGTAATGTCCGGCAGGGGAGGGGTTAATAAGAGGATGCTGGTAATGTACAGCAGAGCAGGGGTTAATAAGAGGATGCTGGTAATGTCCGGCAGGGGAGGGGTTAATAAGAGGATGCTGGTAATGTACAGCATAGCAGGGGTTAATAAGAGGATGCTGGTAATGTACAGCAGGGGAGGGATTAATAAGAGGATGCTGGTAATGTACAGCAGGAGAGGGGTTAAAGATGAGGATGCTGGGTAATGTACAGCAGAGGAGGGGTTAATAAGAGGATGCTGGTAATGTGCAGCAGGGGAGGGGTTAATAAGAGGATGCTGGTAATGTCCGGCAGAGCAGGGGTTAATAAGAGGATGCTGGTAATGTACAGCAGGGGAGGGGTTAATAAGAGGATGCTGGTAATGTCCGGCAGAGCAGGGGTTAATAAGAGGATGCTGGTAATGTACAGCAGGGGAGGGGTTAATAGGAGGATGCTGGTAATGTACAGGAGGGGAGGGGTTAATAAGAGGATGCTGGTAATGTCCGGCAGAGCAGGGGTTAATAAGAGGATGCTGGTAATGTACAGCAGAGGAGGGGTTAATAAGAGGATGCTGGTAATGTCCGGCAGAGCAGGAGTTAATAAGAGGATGCTGGTAATGTACAGCAGGAGAAGGGTTAATAAGAGGATGATGGAAATGTACAGCAGGGGAGGGGTTAATAAGAGGATGCTGGTAATGTACAGCAGGGGAGGGGTTAATAAGAGGATGCTGGTAATGTACAGCAGAAGAGGGGTTAATAAGAGGATGCTGGTAATGTCCGGCAGAGCAGGAGTTAATAAGAGGATGCTGGTAATGTGCAGCAGGGGAGGGGTTAAAGATGAGGATGCTGGGTAATGTACAGCAGAGGAGGGGTTAATAAGAGGATGCTGGTCATGTACAGCAGAGGAGGGGTTAATAAGAGGATGCTGGTAATGTACAGCAGGGGAGGGGTTAATAAGAGGATGCTGGTAATGTACAGCAGAGGAGGGGTTAATAAGAGGATGCTGGTAATGTCCGGCAGGGGAGGGGTTAATAAGAGGATTCTAGTAATGTACAGCAGAGCAGGGGTTAATAAGAGGATGCTGGGTAATGTACAGCAGAGGAGGGGTTAATAAGAGGATGCTGGTAATGTAGAGCAGGGGAGGGGTTAATAAGAAGATGCTGGTAATGTACAGCTGAGGAGGGGTTAATAAGAGGATGCTGGTAATGTACAGCAGAGGAGGGGTTAATAAGAGGATGCTGGTAATGTACAGCAGGAGAGGGGTTAATAAGAGGATGCTGGTAATGTACAGCAGAGGAGGGGTTAATAAGAGGATGTTGGTAATGTACAGCAGAGGAGGGGTTAATAAGAGGATGCTGGTAATGTACAGCAGGGGAGGGGTTAATAAGAGGATGCTGGTAATGTACAGCAGGGGAGGGGTTAATAAGAGGATGCTGGTAATGTACAGCAGAGAAGGGGTTAATAAGAGGATGCTGGTAATGTGCATCAGAGGAGGGGTTAATAAGAGGATGCTGGTAATGTGCATCAGAGGAGGGGTTAATAAGAGGATGCTGGTAATGTACAGCAGGGGAGGGGTTAATAGGAGGATGCTGGTAATGTACAGCAGGGGAGGGGTTAATAAGAGGATGCTGGTAATGTACAGCAGAGGAGGGGTTAATAAGAGGATGCTGGTAATGTCAGGCAGGGGAGGGGTTAATAAGAGGATGCTGGTAATGTACAGCAGAGCAGGGGTTAATAAGAGGATGCTGGTAATGTACAGCAGAGCAGGGGTTAATAAGAGGATGCTGGTAATGTACAGCAGAGGAGGGGTTAATAAGAGGATGCTGGGTAATGTACAGCAGAGGAGGGGTTAATAAGAGGATGCTGGTAATGTACAGCAGGGGAGGGGTTAATAAGGGGATGCTGGTAATGTACAGCAGAGGAGGGGTTAATAAGAGGATGCTGGGTAATGTACAGCAGGAGAGGGGTTAATAGGAGGATGCTGGGTAATGTACAGCAGGGGAGGTGTTAAGAGGATGATGGGTAATGTACAGCAGAGGAGTGGTTAATAAGAGGATGCTGGGTAATGTACAGCAGGAGAGGGGTTAATAGGAGGATGCTGGTAATGTACAGCAGTATAGGTGTTAATAGGAGGATGCTGGTAATCTCCGGCAGAGGAGGGGTTAACAAGAGGATGCTGGGTAATGTACAGCAGGAGAGGGGTTAATAGGAGGATGCTGGTAATGTACAGGAGGGGAGGGGTTAATAAGAGGATGCTGGTAATGTCTGGCAGAGCAGGGGTTAATAAGAGGATGCTGGTAATGTACAGCAGAGGAGGGGTTAATAAGAGGATGCTGGTAATGTCCGGCAGAGCAGGAGTTAATAAGAGGATGCTGGTAATGTACAGCAGGGGAGGGGTCAATAAGAGGATGCTGGTAATGTGCAGCAGGGGAGGGGTTAATAAGAGGATGCTGGTAATGTCCGGCAGAGCAGGAGTTAATAAGAGGATGCTGGTAATGTGCAGCAGGGGAGGGATTAATAAGAGGATGCTGGTAATGTACAGCAGGGGAGGGGTTAATAAGGATGCTGGTAATGTACAGCAGGAGAGGGGTTAAAGATGAGGATGCTGGGTAATGTACAGCAGAGGAGGGGTTAATAAGAGGATGCTGGTAATGTGCAGCAGGGGAGGGGTTAATAAGAGGATGCTGGTAATGTCCGGCAGAGCAGGGGTTAATAAGAGGATGCTGGTAATGTACAGCAGGGGAGGGGTTAATACGAGGATGCTGGTAATGTACAGCAGGAGAGGGGTTAAAGCTGAGGATGCTGGGTAATGTACAGCAGAGGAGGGGTTAATAAGAGGATGCTGGTCATGTGCAGCAGAGGAGGGGTTAATAAAAGGATGCTGGTAATGTACAGCAGGGGAGGGGTTAATAAGAGGATGCTGGTAATGTACAGCAGAGGAGGGGTTAATAAGAGGATGCTGGTAATGTCCGGCAGGGGAGGGGTTAATAAGAGGATGCTGGTAATGTACAGCAGAGCAGGGGTTAATAAGAGGATGCTGGTAATGTGCAGCAGAGGAGGGGTTAATAAGTGGATGCTGGTAATGTACGGCAGGGGAGGGGTTAATAAGAGGATGCTGAGTAATGTACAGCAGAGGAGGGGTTAATAAGAGGATGCTGGATAATGTACAGCAGAGGAGGGGTTAATAAGAGGATGCTGGTAATGTACAGCAGGGGAGGGGTTAATAAGGGGATGCTGGGTAATGTACAGCAGGGGAGGGGTTAATAAGAGGATGCTGGTAATGTACAGCAGGGGGGTTAATAAGAGGATGCTGGTAATGTACAGCTGGGGAGGGGTTAATAAGAGGATGCTGGTAATGTACAGCAGAGGAGGAGTTAATAAGAGGATGCTGGGTAATGTACAGCAGGAGAGGGGTTAATAGGAGGATGCTGGGTAATGTACAGCAGGGGAGGGGTTAAGAGGATGCTGGGTAATGTACAGCAGAGGAGGGGTTAATAAGAGGATGCTGGTAATGTGTAGCAGGGGAGGGGTTAATAAGAGGATGCTGGTAATGTTCGGCAGAGCAGGGGTTAATAGGAGGATGCTGGTAATGTACAGCAGGGGAGGGGTTAATAAGAGGATGCTGGTAATGTACAGCAGGAGAGGGGTTAAAGATGAGGATGCTGGGTAATGTACAGCAGAGGAGGGGTTAATAAGAGGATGCTGGTCATGTACAGCAGAGGAGGGGTTAATAAGAGGATGCTGGTAATGTACAGCAGGGGAGGGGTTAATAAGAGGATGCTGGTAATGTACAGCAGAGGAGGGGTTAATAAGAGGATGCTGGTAATGTCCGGCAGGGGAGGGGTTAATAAGAGGATGCTGGTAATGTACAGCAGAGCAGGGGTTAATAAGAGGATGCTGGTAATGTCCGGCAGGGGAGGGGTTAATAAGAGGATGCTGGTAATGTACAGCATAGCAGGGGTTAATAAGAGGATGCTGGTAATGTACAGCAGGGGAGGGGTTAATAAGAGGATGCTGGTAATGTACAGCAGGAGAGGGGTTAAAGATGAGGATGCTGGGTAATGTACAGCAGAGGAGGGGTTAATAAGAGGATGCTGGTAATGTGCAGCAGGGGAGGGGTTAATAAGAGGATGCTGGTAATGTCCGGCAGAGCAGGGGTTAATAAGAGGATGCTGGTAATGTACAGCAGGGGAGGGGTTAATAAGAGGATGCTGGTAATGTCCGGCAGAGCAGGGGTTAATAAGAGGATGCTGGTAATGTACAGCAGGGGAGGGGTTAATAGGAGGATGCTGGTAATGTACAGGAGGGGAGGGGTTAATAAGAGGATGCTGGTAATGTCCGGCAGAGCAGGGGTTAATAAGAGGATGCTGGTAATGTACAGCAGAGGAGGGGTTAATAAGAGGATGCTGGTAATGTACAGCAGGGGAGGGGTTAATAAGGGGATGCTGGTAATGTACAGCAGAGGAGGGGTTAATAAGAGGATGCTGGGTAATGTACAGCAGGAGAGGGGTTAATAGGAGGATGCTGGGTAATGTACAGCAGGGGAGGTGTTAAGAGGATGATGGGTAATGTACAGCAGAGGAGTGGTTAATAAGAGGATGCTGGGTAATGTACAGCAGGAGAGGGGTTAATAGGAGGATGCTGGTAATGTACAGCAGTATAGGTGTTAATAGGAGGATGCTGGTAATCTCCGGCAGAGGAGGGGTTAACAAGAGGATGCTGGGTAATGTACAGCAGGAGAGGGGTTAATAGGAGGATGCTGGTAATGTACAGGAGGGGAGGGGTTAATAAGAGGATGCTGGTAATGTCTGGCAGAGCAGGGGTTAATAAGAGGATGCTGGTAATGTACAGCAGAGGAGGGGTTAATAAGAGGATGCTGGTAATGTCCGGCAGAGCAGGAGTTAATAAGAGGATGCTGGTAATGTACAGCAGGGGAGGGGTCAATAAGAGGATGCTGGTAATGTGCAGCAGGGGAGGGGTTAATAAGAGGATGCTGGTAATGTCCGGCAGAGCAGGAGTTAATAAGAGGATGCTGGTAATGTGCAGCAGGGGAGGGATTAATAAGAGGATGCTGGTAATGTACAGCAGGGGAGGGGTTAATAAGGATGCTGGTAATGTACAGCAGGAGAGGGGTTAAAGATGAGGATGCTGGGTAATGTACAGCAGAGGAGGGGTTAATAAGAGGATGCTGGTAATGTGCAGCAGGGGAGGGGTTAATAAGAGGATGCTGGTAATGTCCGGCAGAGCAGGGGTTAATAAGAGGATGCTGGTAATGTACAGCAGGGGAGGGGTTAATACGAGGATGCTGGTAATGTACAGCAGGAGAGGGGTTAAAGCTGAGGATGCTGGGTAATGTACAGCAGAGGAGGGGTTAATAAGAGGATGCTGGTCATGTGCAGCAGAGGAGGGGTTAATAAAAGGATGCTGGTAATGTACAGCAGGGGAGGGGTTAATAAGAGGATGCTGGTAATGTACAGCAGAGGAGGGGTTAATAAGAGGATGCTGGTAATGTCCGGCAGGGGAGGGGTTAATAAGAGGATGCTGGTAATGTACAGCAGAGCAGGGGTTAATAAGAGGATGCTGGTAATGTGCAGCAGAGGAGGGGTTAATAAGTGGATGCTGGTAATGTACGGCAGGGGAGGGGTTAATAAGAGGATGCTGAGTAATGTACAGCAGAGGAGGGGTTAATAAGAGGATGCTGGATAATGTACAGCAGAGGAGGGGTTAATAAGAGGATGCTGGTAATGTACAGCAGGGGAGGGGTTAATAAGGGGATGCTGGGTAATGTACAGCAGGGGAGGGGTTAATAAGAGGATGCTGGTAATGTACAGCAGGGGGGTTAATAAGAGGATGCTGGTAATGTACAGCTGGGGAGGGGTTAATAAGAGGATGCTGGTAATGTACAGCAGAGGAGGAGTTAATAAGAGGATGCTGGGTAATGTACAGCAGGAGAGGGGTTAATAGGAGGATGCTGGGTAATGTACAGCAGGGGAGGGGTTAAGAGGATGCTGGGTAATGTACAGCAGAGGAGGGGTTAATAAGAGGATGCTGGTAATGTGTAGCAGGGGAGGGGTTAATAAGAGGATGCTGGTAATGTTCGGCAGAGCAGGGGTTAATAGGAGGATGCTGGTAATGTACAGCAGGGGAGGGGTTAATAAGAGGATGCTGGTAATGTACAGCAGGAGAGGGGTTAAAGATGAGGATGCTGGGTAATGTACAGCAGAGGAGGGGTTAATAAGAGGATGCTGGTCATGTACAGCAGAGGAGGGGTTAATAAGAGGATGCTGGTAATGTACAGCAGGGGAGGGGTTAATAAGAGGATGCTGGTAATGTACAGCAGAGGAGGGGTTAATAAGAGGATGCTGGTAATGTCCGGCAGGGGAGGGGTTAATAAGAGGATGCTGGTAATGTACAGCAGAGCAGGGGTTAATAAGAGGATGCTGGTAATGTCCGGCAGGGGAGGGGTTAATAAGAGGATGCTGGTAATGTACAGCATAGCAGGGGTTAATAAGAGGATGCTGGTAATGTACAGCAGGGGAGGGGTTAATAAGAGGATGCTGGTAATGTACAGCAGGAGAGGGGTTAAAGATGAGGATGCTGGGTAATGTACAGCAGAGGAGGGGTTAATAAGAGGATGCTGGTAATGTGCAGCAGGGGAGGGGTTAATAAGAGGATGCTGGTAATGTCCGGCAGAGCAGGGGTTAATAAGAGGATGCTGGTAATGTACAGCAGGGGAGGGGTTAATAAGAGGATGCTGGTAATGTCCGGCAGAGCAGGGGTTAATAAGAGGATGCTGGTAATGTACAGCAGGGGAGGGGTTAATAGGAGGATGCTGGTAATGTACAGGAGGGGAGGGGTTAATAAGAGGATGCTGGTAATGTCCGGCAGAGCAGGGGTTAATAAGAGGATGCTGGTAATGTACAGCAGAGGAGGGGTTAATAAGAGGATGCTGGTAATGTCCGGCAGAGCAGGAGTTAATAAGAGGATGCTGGTAATGTACAGCAGGAGAAGGGTTAATAAGAGGATGCTGGAAATGTACAGCAGGTGAGGGGTTAATAAGAGGATGCTGGTAATGTACAGCAGGGGAGGGGTTAATAAGAGGATGCTGGTAATGTACAGCAGAAGAGGGGTTAATAAGAGGATGCTGGTAATGTCCGGCAGAGCAGGAGTTAATAAGAGGATGCTGGTAATGTGCAGCAGGGGAGGGGTTAATAAGAGGATGCTGGTAATGTACAGCAGGAGAGGGGTTAAAGATGAGGATGCTGGGTAATGTACAGCAGGAGAGGGGTTAATAGGAGGATGCTGGTAATGTACAGCAGGAGAGGGGTTAATAGGAGGATGCTGGTAATCTCCGGCAGAGGAGGGGTTAATAAGAGGATGCTGGGTAATGTACAGCAGGAGAGGGGTTAATAGGAGGATGCTGGTAATGTACAGCAGGGGAGGGGTTAATAAGAGGATGATGGTAATGTCCGACAGAGCAGGGGTTAATAAGAGGATGCTGGTAATGTACAGCAGAGGAGGGGTTAATAAGAGGATGCTGGTAATGTCCGGCAGAGCAGGAGTTAATAAGAGGATGCTGGTAATGTACAGCAGGGGAGGGGTTAATAAGAGGATGCTGGAAATGTACAGCAGGGGAGGGGTTAATAAGAGGATGCTGGTAATGTACAGCAGGGAAGGGGTTAATAAGAGGATGCTGGTAATGTGCAGCAGGGGAGGGGTTAATAAGAGGATGCTGGTAATGTCCGGCAGAGCAGGAGTTAATAAGAGGATGCTGGTAATGTGCAGCAGGGGAGGGGTTAATAAGAGGATGCTGGTAATGTACAGCAGGAGAGGGGTTAAAGATGAGGATGCTGGGTAATGTACAGCAGAGGAGGGGTTAATAAGAGGATGCTGGTCATGTACAGCAGAGGAGGGGTTAATAAGAGGATGCTGGTAATGTACAGCAGGGGAGGGGTTAATAAGAGGATGCTGGTAATGTACAGCAGAGGAGGGGTTAATAAGAGGATGCTGGTAATGTCCGGCAGGGGAGGGGTTAATAAGAGGATTCTAGTAATGTACAGCAGAGCAGGGGTTAATAAGAGGATGCTGGGTAATGTACAGCAGAGGAGGGGTTAATAAGAGGATGCTGGTAATGTAGAGCAGGGGAGGGGTTAATAAGAAGATGCTGGTAATGTACAGCTGAGGAGGGGTTAATAAGAGGATGCTGGTAATGTACAGCAGAGGAGGGGTTAATAAGAGGATGCTGGTAATGTACAGCAGGAGAGGGGTTAATAAGAGGATGCTGGTAATGTACAGCAGAGGAGGGGTTAATAAGAGGATGTTGGTAATGTACAGCAGAGGAGGGGTTAATAAGAGGATGCTGGTAATGTACAGCAGGGGAGGGGTTAATAAGAGGATGCTGGTAATGTACAGCAGGGGAGGGGTTAATAAGAGGATGCTGGTAATGTACAGCAGAGAAGGGGTTAATAAGAGGATGCTGGTAATGTGCATCAGAGGAGGGGTTAATAAGAGGATGCTGGTAATGTGCATCAGAGGAGGGGTTAATAAGAGGATGCTGGTAATGTACAGCAGGGGAGGGGTTAATAGGAGGATGCTGGTAATGTACAGCAGGGGAGGGGTTAATAAGAGGATGCTGGTAATGTACAGCAGAGGAGGGGTTAATAAGAGGATGCTGGTAATGTCAGGCAGGGGAGGGGTTAATAAGAGGATGCTGGTAATGTACAGCAGAGCAGGGGTTAATAAGAGGATGCTGGTAATGTACAGCAGAGCAGGGGTTAATAAGAGGATGCTGGTAATGTACAGCAGAGGAGGGGTTAATAAGAGGATGCTGGGTAATGTACAGCAGAGGAGGGGTTAATAAGAGGATGCTGGTAATGTACAGCAGGGGAGGGGTTAATAAGGGGATGCTGGTAATGTACAGCAGAGGAGGGGTTAATAAGAGGATGCTGGGTAATGTACAGCAGGAGAGGGGTTAATAGGAGGATGCTGGGTAATGTACAGCAGGGGAGGTGTTAAGAGGATGATGGGTAATGTACAGCAGAGGAGTGGTTAATAAGAGGATGCTGGGTAATGTACAGCAGGAGAGGGGTTAATAGGAGGATGCTGGTAATGTACAGCAGTATAGGTGTTAATAGGAGGATGCTGGTAATCTCCGGCAGAGGAGGGGTTAACAAGAGGATGCTGGGTAATGTACAGCAGGAGAGGGGTTAATAGGAGGATGCTGGTAATGTACAGGAGGGGAGGGGTTAATAAGAGGATGCTGGTAATGGCTGGCAGAGCAGGGGTTAATAAGAGGATGCTGGTAATGTACAGCAGAGGAGGGGTTAATAAGAGGATGCTGGTAATGTCCGGCAGAGCAGGAGTTAATAAGAGGATGCTGGTAATGTACAGCAGGGGAGGGGTCAATAAGAGGATGCTGGTAATGTGCAGCAGGGGAGGGGTTAATAAGAGGATGCTGGTAATGTCCGGCAGAGCAGGAGTTAATAAGAGGATGCTGGTAATGTGCAGCAGGGGAGGGATTAATAAGAGGATGCTGGTAATGTACAGCAGGGGAGGGGTTAATAAGGATGCTGGTAATGTACAGCAGGAGAGGGGTTAAAGATGAGGATGCTGGGTAATGTACAGCAGAGGAGGGGTTAATAAGAGGATGCTGGTAATGTGCAGCAGGGGAGGGGTTAATAAGAGGATGCTGGTAATGTCCGGCAGAGCAGGGGTTAATAAGAGGATGCTGGTAATGTACAGCAGGGGAGGGGTTAATACGAGGATGCTGGTAATGTACAGCAGGAGAGGGGTTAAAGCTGAGGATGCTGGGTAATGTACAGCAGAGGAGGGGTTAATAAGAGGATGCTGGTCATGTGCAGCAGAGGAGGGGTTAATAAGAGGATGCTGGTAATGTACAGCAGGGGAGGGGTTAATAAGAGGATGCTGGTAATGTACAGCAGAGGAGGGGTTAATAAGAGGATGCTGGTAATGTCCGGCAGGGGAGGGGTTAATAAGAGGATGCTGGTAATGTACAGCAGAGCAGGGGTTAATAAGAGGATGCTGGTAATGTGCAGCAGAGGAGGGGTTAATAAGTGGATGCTGGTAATGTACGGCAGGGGAGGGGTTAATAAGAGGATGCTGAGTAATGTACAGCAGAGGAGGGGTTAATAAGAGGATGCTGGGCAATGTACAGCAGAGGAGGGGTTAATAAGAGGATGCTGCTAATGTACAGCAGGGGAGGGGTTAATAAGGGGATGCTGGGTAATGTACAGCAGGGGAGGGGTTAATAAGAGGATGCTGGTAATGTACAGCAGGGGGGGTTAATAAGAGGATGCTGGTAATGTACAGCTGGGGAGGGGTTAATAAGAGGATGCTAGTAATGTACAGCAGAGGAGGAGTTAATAAGAGGATGCTGGGTAATGTACAGCAGGAGAGGGGTTAATAGGAGGATGCTGGGTAATGTACAGCAGGGGAGGGGTTAAGAGGATGCTGGGTAATGTACAGCAGAGGAGGGGTTAATAAGAGGATGCTGGTAATGTGTAGCAGGGGAGGGGTTAATAAGAGGATGCTGGTAATGTTCGGCAGAGCAGGGGTTAATAGGAGGATGCTGGTAATGTACAGCAGGGGAGGGGTTAATAAGAGGATGCTGGTAATGTACAGCAGGAGAGGGGTTAAAGATGAGGATGCTGGGTAATGTACAGCAGAGGAGGGGTTAATAAGAGGATGCTGGTCATGTACAGCAGAGGAGGGGTTAATAAGAGGATGCTGGTAATGTACAGCAGGGGAGGGGTTAATAAGAGGATGCTGGTAATGTACAGCAGAGGAGGGGTTAATAAGACGATGCTGGTAATGTCCGGCAGGGGAGGGGTTAATAAGAGGATGCTGGTAATGTACAGCAGAGCAGGGGTTAATAAGAGGATGCTGGTAATGTCCGGCAGGGGAGGGGTTAATAAGAGGATGCTGGTAATGTACAGCATAGCAGGGGTTAATAAGAGGATGCTGGTAATGTACAGCAGGGGAGGGGTTAATAAGAGGATGCTGGTAATGTACAGCAGGAGAGGGGTTAAAGATGAGGATGCTGGGTAATGTACAGCAGAGGAGGGGTTAATAAGAGGATGCTGGTAATGTGCAGCAGGGGAGGGGTTAATAAGAGGATGCTGGTAATGTCCGGCAGAGCAGGGGTTAATAAGAGGATGCTGGTAATGTACAGCAGGGGAGGGGTTAATAAGAGGATGCTGGTAATGTCCGGCAGAGCAGGGGTTAATAAGAGGATGCTGGTAATGTACAGCAGGGGAGGGGTTAATAGGAGGATGCTGGTAATGTACAGGAGGGGAGGGGTTAATAAGAGGATGCTGGTAATGTCCGGCAGAGCAGGGGTTAATAAGAGAATGCTGGTAATGTACAGCAGAGGAGGGGTTAATAAGAGGATGCTGGTAATGTCCGGCAGAGCAGGAGTTAATAAGAGGATGCTGGTAATGTACAGCAGGAGAAGGGTTAATAAGAGGATGCTGGAAATGTACAGCAGGGGAGGGGTTAATAAGAGGATGCTGGTAATGTACAGCAGGGGAGGGGTTAATAAGAGGATGCTGGTAATGTACAGCAGAAGAGGGGTTAATAAGAGGATGCTGGTAATGTCCGGCAGAGCAGGAGTTAATAAGAGGATGCTGGTAATGTGCAGCAGGGGAGGGGTTAATAAGAGGATGCTGGTAATGTACAGCAGGAGAGGGGTTAAAGATGAGGATGCTGGGTAATGTACAGCAGGAGAGGGGTTAATAGGAGGATGCTGGTAATGTACAGCAGGAGAGGGGTTAATAGGAGGATGCTGGTAATCTCCGGCAGAGGAGGGGTTAATAAGAGGATGCTGGGTAATGTACAGCAGGAGAGGGGTTAATAGGAGGATGCTGGTAATGTACAGCAGGGGAGGGGTTAATAAGAGGATGATGGTAATGTCCGACAGAGCAGGGGTTAATAAGAGGATGCTGGTAATGTACAGCAGAGGAGGGGTTAATAAGAGGATGCTGGTAATGTCCGGCAGAGCAGGAGTTAATAAGAGGATGCTGGTAATGTACAGCAGGGGAGGGGTTAATAAGAGGATGCTGGAAATGTACAGCAGGGGAGGGGTTAATAAGAGGATGCTGGTAATGTACAGCAGGGAAGGGGTTAATAAGAGGATGCTGGTAATGTGCAGCAGGGGAGGGGTTAATAAGAGGATGCTGGTAATGTCCAGCAGAGCAGGAGTTAATAAGAGGATGCTGGTAATGTGCAGCAGGGGAGGGGTTAATAAGAGGATGCTGGTAATGTACAGCAGGAGAGGGGTTAAAGATGAGGATGCTGGGTAATGTACAGCAGAGGAGGGGTTAATAAGAGGATGCTGGTCATGTACAGCAGAGGAGGGGTTAATAAGAGGATGCTGGTAATGTACAGCAGGGGAGGGGTTAATAAGAGGATGCTGGTAATGTACAGCAGAGGAGGGGTTAATAAGAGGATGCTGGTAATGTCCGGCAGGGGAGGGGTTAATAAGAGGATTCTAGTAATGTACAGCAGAGCAGGGGTTAATAAGAGGATGCTGGGTAATGTACAGCAGAGGAGGGGTTAATAAGAGGATGCTGGTAATGTAGAGCAGGGGAGGGGTTAATAAGAAGATGCTGGTAATGTACAGCTGAGGAGGGGTTAATAAGAGGATGCTGGTAATGTACAGCAGAGGAGGGGTTAATAAGAGGATGCTGGTAATGTACAGCAGGAGAGGGGTTAATAAGAGGATGCTGGTAATGTACAGCAGAGGAGGGGTTAATAAGAGGATGTTGGTAATGTACAGCAGAGGAGGGGTTAATAAGAGGATGCTGGTAATGTTCGGCAGAGCAGGGGTTAATAGGAGGATGCTGGTAATGTACAGCAGGGGAGGGGTTAATAAGAGGATGCTGGTAATGTACAGCAGGAGAGGGGTTAAAGATGAGGATGCTGGGTAATGTACAGCAGAGGAGGGGTTAATAAGAGGATGCTGGTCATGTACAGCAGAGGAGGGGTTAATAAGAGGATGCTGGTAATGTACAGCAGGGGAGGGGTTAATAAGAGGATGCTGGTAATGTACAGCAGAGGAGGGGTTAATAAGAGGATGCTGGTAATGTCCGGCAGGGGAGGGGTTAATAAGAGGATGCTGGTAATGTACAGCAGAGCAGGGGTTAATAAGAGGATGCTGGTAATGTCCGGCAGGGGAGGGGTTAATAAGAGGATGCTGGTAATGTACAGCAGAGGAGGGGTTAATAAGAGGATGCTGGTAATGTCCGGCAGGGGAGGGGTTAATAAGAGGATTCTAGTAATGTACAGCAGAGCAGGGGTTAATAAGAGGATGCTGGGTAATGTACAGCAGAGGAGGGGTTAATAAGAGGATGCTGGTAATGTAGAGCAGGGGAGGGGTTAATAAGAAGATGCTGGTAATGTACAGCTGAGGAGGGGTTAATAAGAGGATGCTGGTAATGTACAGCAGAGGAGGGGTTAATAAGAGGATGCTGGTAATGTACAGCAGGAGAGGGGTTAATAAGAGGATGCTGGTAATGTACAGCAGAGGAGGGGTTAATAAGAGGATGTTGGTAATGTACAGCAGAGGAGGGGTTAATAAGAGGATGCTGGTAATGTACAGCAGGGGAGGGGTTAATAAGAGGATGCTGGTAATGTACAGCAGGGGAGGGGTTAATAAGAGGATGCTGGTAATGTACAGCAGAGAAGGGGTTAATAAGAGGATGCTGGTAATGTGCATCAGAGGAGGGGTTAATAATAGGATGCTGGTAATGTACAGCAGGGGAGGGGTTAATAGGAGGATGCTGGTAATGTACAGCAGGGGAGGGGTTAATAAGAGGATGCTGGTAATGTACAGCAGAGGAGGGGTTAATAAGAGGATGCTGGTAATGTCAGGCAGGGGAGGGGTTAATAAGAGGATGCTGGTAATGTACAGCAGAGCAGGGGTTAATAAGAGGATGCTGGTAATGTACAGCAGAGCAGGGGTTAATAAGAGGATGCTGGTAATGTACAGCAGAGGAGGGGTTAATAAGAGGATGCTGGGTAATGTACAGCAGAGGAGGGGTTAATAAGAGGATGCTGGTAATGTACAGCAGGGGAGGGGTTAATAAGGGGATGCTGGTAATGTACAGCAGAGGAGGGGTTAATAAGAGGATGCTGGGTAATGTACAGCAGGAGAGGGGTTAATAGGAGGATGCTGGGTAATGTACAGCAGGGGAGGTGTTAAGAGGATGATGGGTAATGTACAGCAGAGGAGTGGTTAATAAGAGGATGCTGGGTAATGTACAGCAGGAGAGGGGTTAATAGGAGGATGCTGGTAATGTACAGCAGTATAGGTGTTAATAGGAGGATGCTGGTAATCTCCGGCAGAGGAGGGGTTAACAAGAGGATGCTGGGTAATGTACAGCAGGAGAGGGGTTAAACCTGAGGATGCTGGGTAATGTACAGCAGAGGAGGGGTTAATAAGAGGATGCTGGTCATGTGCAGCAGAGGAGGGGTTAATAAGAGGATGCTGGTAATGTACAGCAGGGGAGGGGTTAATAAGAGGATGCTGGTAATGTACAGCAGAGGAGGGGTTAATAAGAGGATGCTGGTAATGTCCGGCAGGGGAGGGGTTAATAAGAGGATGCTGGTAATGTACAGCAGAGCAGGGGTTAATAAGAGGATGCTGGTAATGTGCAGCAGAGGAGGGGTTAATAAGTGGATGCTGGTAATGTACGGCAGGGGAGGGGTTAATAAGAGGATGCTGAGTAATGTACAGCAGAGGAGGGGTTAATAAGAGGATGCTGGATAATGTACAGCAGAGGAGGGGTTAATAAGAGGATGCTGGTAATGTACAGCAGGGGAGGGGTTAATAAGGGGATGCTGGGTAATGTACAGCAGGGGAGGGGTTAATAAGAGGATGCTGGTAATGTACAGCAGGGGGGTTAATAAGAGGATGCTGGTAATGTACAGCTGGGGAGGGGTTAATAAGAGGATGCTGGTAATGTACAGCAGAGGAGGAGTTAATAAGAGGATGCTGGGTAATGTACAGCAGGAGAGGGGTTAATAGGAGGATGCTGGGTAATGTACAGCAGGGGAGGGGTTAAGAGGATGCTGGGTAATGTACAGCAGAGGAGGGGTTAATAAGAGGATGCTGGTAATGTGTAGCAGGGGAGGGGTTAATAAGAGGATGCTGGTAATGTTCGGCAGAGCAGGGGTTAATAGGAGGATGCTGGTAATGTACAGCAGGGGAGGGGTTAATAAGAGGATGCTGGTAATGTACAGCAGGAGAGGGGTTAAAGATGAGGATGCTGGGTAATGTACAGCAGAGGAGGGGTTAATAAGAGTATGCTGGTCATGTACAGCAGAGGAGGGGTTAATAAGAGGATGCTGGTAATGTACAGCAGGGGAGGGGTTAATAAGAGGATGCTGGTAATGTACAGCAGAGGAGGGGTTAATAAGAGGATGCTGGTAATGTCCGGCAGGGGAGGGGTTAATAAGAGGATGCTGGTAATGTACAGCAGAGCAGGGGTTAATAAGAGGATGCTGGTAATGTCCGGCAGGGGAGGGGTTAATAAGAGGATGCTGGTAATGTACAGCATAGCAGGGGTTAATAAGAGGATGCTGGTAATGTACAGCAGGGGAGGGGTTAATAAGAGGATGCTGGTAATGTACAGCAGGAGAGGGGTTAAAGATGAGGATGCTGGGTAATGTACAGCAGAGGAGGGGTTAATAAGAGGATGCTGGTAATGTGCAGCAGGGGAGGGGTTAATAAGAGGATGGTGGTAATGTCCGGCAGAGCAGGGGTTAATAAGAGGATGCTGGTAATGTACAGCAGGGGAGGGGTTAATAAGAGGATGCTGGTAATGTCCGGCAGAGCAGGGGTTAATAAGAGGATGCTGGTAATGTACAGCAGGGGAGGGGTTAATAGGAGGATGCTGGTAATGTACAGGAGGGGAGGGGTTAATAAGAGGATGCTGGTAATGTCCGGCAGAGCAGGGGTTAATAAGAGGATGCTGGTAATGTACAGCAGAGGAGGGGTTAATAAGAGGATGCTGGTAATGTCCGGCAGAGCAGGAGTTAATAAGAGGATGCTGGTAATGTACAGCAGGAGAAGGGTTAATAAGAGGATGCTGGAAATGTACAGCAGGGGAGGGGTTAATAAGAGGATGCTGGTAATGTACAGCAGGGGAGGGGTTAATAAGAGGATGCTGGTAATGTACAGCAGAAGAGGGGTTAATAAGAGGATGCTGGTAATGTCCGGCAGAGCAGGAGTTAATAAGAGGATGCTGGTAATGTGCAGCAGGGGAGGGGTTAATAAGAGGATGCTGGTAATGTACAGCAGGAGAGGGGTTAAAGATGAGGATGCTGGGTAATGTACAGCAGGAGAGGGGTTAATAGGAGGATGCTGGTAATGTACAGCAGGAGAGGGGTTAATAGGAGGATGCTGGTAAACTCCGGCAGAGGAGGGGTTAATAAGAGGATGCTGGGTAATGTACAGCAGGAGAGGGGTTAATAGGAGGATGCTGGTAATGTACAGCAGGGGAGGGGTTAATAAGAGGATGATGGTAATGTCCGACAGAGCAGGGGTTAATAAGAGGATGCTGGTAATGTACAGCAGAGGAGGGGTTAATAAGAGGATGCTGGTAATGTCCGGCAGAGCAGGAGTTAATAAGAGGATGCTGGTAATGTACAGCAGGGGAGGGGTTAATAAGAGGATGCTGGAAATGTACAGCAGGGGAGGGGTTAATAAGAGGATGCTGGTAATGTACAGCAGGGAAGGGGTTAATAAGAGGATGCTGGTAATGTGCAGCAGGGGAGGGGTTAATAAGAGGATGCTGGTAATGTCCGGCAGAGCAGGAGTTAATAAGAGGATGCTGGTAATGTGCAGCAGGGGAGGGGTTAATAAGAGGATGCTGGTAATGTACAGCAGGAGAGGGGTTAAAGATGAGGATGCTGGGTAATGTACAGCAGAGGAGGGGTTAATAAGAGGATGCTGGTCATGTACAGCAGAGGAGGGGTTAATAAGAGGATGCTGGTAATGTACAGCAGGGGAGGGGTTAATAAGAGGATGCTGGTAATGTACAGCAGAGGAGGGGTTAATAAGAGGATGCTTGTAATGTCCGGCAGGGGAAGGGTTAATAAGAGGATTCTAGTAATGTACAGCAGAGCAGGGGTTAATAAGAGGATGCTGGGTAATGTACAGCAGAGGAGGGGTTAATAAGAGGATGCTGGTAATGTAGAGCAGGGGAGGGGTTAATAAGAAGATGCTGGTAATGTACAGCTGAGGAGGGGTTAATAAGAGGATGCTGGTAATGTACAGCAGAGGAGGGGTTAATAAGAGGATGCTGGTAATGTACAGCAGGAGAGGGGTTAATAAGAGGATGCTGGTAATGTACAGCAGAGGAGGGGTTAATAAGAGGATGTTGGTAATGTACAGCAGAGGAGGGGTTAATAAGAGGATGCTGGTAATGTACAGCAGGGGAGGGGTTAATAAGAGGATGCTGGTAATGTACAGCAGGGGAGGGGTTAATAAGAGGATGCTGGTAATGTGCATCAGAGGAGGGGTTAATAAGAGGATGCTGGTAATGTGCATCAGAGGAGGGGTTAATAAGAGGATGCTGGTAATGTACAGCAGGGGAGGGGTTAATAGGAGGATGCTGGTAATGTACAGCAGGGGAGGGGTTAATAAGAGGATGCTGGTAATGTACAGCAGAGGAGGGGTTAATAAGAGGATGCTGGTAATGTCAGGCAGGGGAGGGGTTAATAAGAGGATGCTGGTAATGTACAGCAGAGCAGGGGTTAATAAGAGGATGCTGGTAATGTACAGCAGAGCAGGGGTTAATAAGAGGATGCTGGTAATGTACAGCAGAGGAGGGGTTAATAAGAGGATGCTGGGTAATGTACAGCAGAGGAGGGGTTAATAAGAGGATGCTGGTAATGTACAGCAGGGGAGGGGTTAATAAGGGGATGCTGGTAATGTACAGCAGAGGAGGGGTTAATAAGAGGATGCTGGGTAATGTACAGCAGAAGAGGGGTTAATAGGAGGATGCTGGGTAATGTACAGCAGGGGAGGTGTTAAGAGGATGATGGGTAATGTACAGCAGAGGAGTGGTTAATAAGAGGATGCTGGGTAATGTACAGCAGGAGAGGGGTTAATAGGAGGATGCTGGTAATGTACAGCAGGGGAGGGGTTAATAAGAGGATGATGGTAATGTCCGACAGAGCAGGGGTTAATAAGAGGATGCTGGTAATGTACAGCAGAGGAGGGGTTAATAAGAGGATGCTGGTAATGTCCGGCAGAGCAGGAGTTAATAAGAGGATGCTGGTAATGTACAGCAGGGGAGGGGTTAATAAGAGGATGCTGGAATTGTACAGCAGGGGAGGGGTTAATAAGAGGATGCTGGTAATGTACAGCAGGGAAGGGGTTAATAAGAGGATGCTGGTAATGTGCAGCAGGGGAGGGGTTAATAAGAGGATGCTGGTAATGTCCGGCAGAGCAGGAGTTAATAAGAGGATGCTGGTAATGTGCAGCAGGGGAGGGGTTAATAAGAGGATGCTGGTAATGTACAGCAGGAGAGGGGTTAAAGATGAGGATGCTGGGTAATGTACAGCAGAGGAGGGGTTAATAAGAGGATGCTGGTCATGTACAGCAGAGGAGGGGTTAATAAGAGGATGCTGGTAATGTACAGCAGGGGAGGGGTTAATAAGAGGATGCTGGTAATGTACAGCAGAGGAGGGGTTAATAAGAGGATGCTGGTAATGTCCGGCAGGGGAGGGGTTAATAAGAGGATTCTAGTAATGTACAGCAGAGCAGGGGTTAATAAGAGGATGCTGGGTAATGTACAGCAGAGGAGGGGTTAATAAGAGGATGCTGGTAATGTAGAGCAGGGGAGGGGTTAATAAGAAGATGCTGGTAATGTACAGCTGAGGAGGGGTTAATAAGAGGATGCTGGTAATGTACAGCAGAGGAGGGGTTAATAAGAGGATGCTGGTAATGTACAGCAGGAGAGGGGTTAATAAGAGGATGCTGGTAATGTACAGCAGAGGAGGGGTTAATAAGAGGATGTTGGTAATGTACAGCAGAGGAGGGGTTAATAAGAGGATGCTGGTAATGTACAGCAGGGGAGGGGTTAATAAGAGGATGCTGGTAATGTACAGCAGGGGAGGGGTTAATAAGAGGATGCTGGTAATGTACAGCAGAGAAGGGGTTAATAAGAGGATGCTGGTAATGTGCATCAGAGGAGGGGTTAATAATAGGATGCTGGTAATGTGCATCAGAGGAGGGGTTAATAAGAGGATGCTGGTAATGTACAGCAGGGGAGGGGTTAATAGGAGGATGCTGGTAATGTACAGCAGGGGAGGGGTTAATAAGAGGATGCTGGTAATGTACAGCAGAGGAGGGGTTAATAAGAGGATGCTGGTAATGTCAGGCAGGGGAGGGGTTAATAAGAGGATGCTGGTAATGTACAGCAGAGCAGGGGTTAATAAGAGGATGCTGGTAATGTACAGCAGAGCAGGGGTTAATAAGAGGATGCTGGTAATGTACAGCAGAGGAGGGGTTAATAAGAGGATGCTGGGTAATGTACAGCAGAGGAGGGGTTAATAAGAGGATGCTGGTAATGTACAGCAGGGGAGGGGTTAATAAGGGGATGCTGGTAATGTACAGCAGAGGAGGGGTTAATAAGAGGATGCTGGGTAATGTACAGCAGGAGAGGGGTTAATAGGAGGATGCTGGGTAATGTACAGCAGGGGAGGTGTTAAGAGGATGATGGGTAATGTACAGCAGAGGAGTGGTTAATAAGAGGATGCTGGGTAATGTACAGCAGGAGAGGGGTTAATAGGAGGATGCTGGTAATGTACAGCAGTATAGGTGTTAATAGGAGGATGCTGGTAATCTCCGGCAGAGGAGGGGTTAACAAGAGGATGCTGGGTAATGTACAGCAGGAGAGGGGTTAATAGGAGGATGCTGGTAATGTACAGGAGGGGAGGGGTTAATAAGAGGATGCTGGTAATGTCTGGCAGAGCAGGGGTTAATAAGAGGATGCTGGTAATGTACAGCAGAGGAGGGGTTAATAAGAGGATGCTGGTAATGTCCGGCAGAGCAGGAGTTAATAAGAGGATGCTGGTAATGTACAGCAGGGGAGGGGTCAATAAGAGGATGCTGGTAATGTGCAGCAGGGGAGGGGTTAATAAGAGGATGCTGGTAATGTCCGGCAGAGCAGGAGTTAATAAGAGGATGCTGGTAATGTGCAGCAGGGGAGGGATTAATAAGAGGATGCTGGTAATGTACAGCAGGGGAGGGGTTAATAAGGATGCTGGTAATGTACAGCAGGAGAGGGGTTAAAGATGAGGATGCTGGGTAATGTACAGCAGAGGAGGGGTTAATAAGAGGATGCTGGTAATGTGCAGCAGGGGAGGGGTTAATAAGAGGATGCTGGTAATGTCCGGCAGAGCAGGGGTTAATAAGAGGATGCTGGTAATGTACAGCAGGGGAGGGGTTAATACGAGGATGCTGGTAATGTACAGCAGGAGAGGGGTTAAACCTGAGGATGCTGGGTAATGTACAGCAGAGGAGGGGTTAATAAGAGGATGCTGGTCATGTGCAGCAGAGGAGGGGTTAATAAGAGGATGCTGGTAATGTACAGCAGGGGAGGGGTTAATAAGAGGATGCTGGTAATGTACAGCAGAGGAGGGGTTAATAAGAGGATGCTGGTAATGTCCGGCAGGGGAGGGGTTAATAAGAGGATGCTGGTAATGTACAGCAGAGCAGGGGTTAATAAGAGGATGCTGGTAATGTGCAGCAGAGGAGGGGTTAATAAGTGGATGCTGGTAATGTACGGCAGGGGAGGGGTTAATAAGAGGATGCTGAGTAATGTACAGCAGAGGAGGGGTTAATAAGAGGATGCTGGATAATGTACAGCAGAGGAGGGGTTAATAAGAGGATGCTGGTAATGTACAGCAGGGGAGGGGTTAATAAGGGGATGCTGGGTAATGTACAGCAGGGGAGGGGTTAATAAGAGGATGCTGGTAATGTACAGCAGGGGGGTTAATAAGAGGATGCTGGTAATGTACAGCTGGGGAGGGGTTAATAAGAGGATGCTGGTAATGTACAGCAGAGGAGGAGTTAATAAGAGGATGCTGGGTAATGTACAGCAGGAGAGGGGTTAATAGGAGGATGCTGGGTAATGTACAGCAGGGGAGGGGTTAAGAGGATGCTGGGTAATGTACAGCAGAGGAGGGGTTAATAAGAGGATGCTGGTAATGTGTAGCAGGGGAGGGGTTAATAAGAGGATGCTGGTAATGTTCGGCAGAGCAGGGGTTAATAGGAGGATGCTGGTAATGTACAGCAGGGGAGGGGTTAATAAGAGGATGCTGGTAATGTACAGCAGGAGAGGGGTTAAAGATGAGGATGCTGGGTAATGTACAGCAGAGGAGGGGTTAATAAGAGGATGCTGGTCATGTACTGCAGAGGAGGGGTTAATAAGAGGATGCTGGTAATGTACAGCAGGGGAGGGGTTAATAAGAGGATGCTGGTAATGTACAGCAGAGGAGGGGTTAATAAGAGGATGCTGGTAATGTCCGGCAGGGGAGGGGTTAATAAGAGGATGCTGGTAATGTACAGCAGAGCAGGGGTTAATAAGAGGATGCTGGTAATGTCCGGCAGGGGAGGGGTTAATAAGAGGATGCTGGTAATGTACAGCATAGCAGGGGTTAATAAGAGGATGCTGGTAATGTACAGCAGGGGAGGGGTTAATAAGAGGATGCTGGTAATGTACAGCAGGAGAGGGGTTAAAGATGAGGATGCTGGGTAATGTACAGCAGAGGAGGGGTTAATAAGAGGATGCTGGTAATGTGCAGCAGGGGAGGGGTTAATAAGAGGATGCTGGTAATGTCCGGCAGAGCAGGGGTTAATAGGAGGATGCTGGTAATGTACAGCAGGGGAGGGGTTAATAAGAGGATGCTGGTAATGTACAGCAGGAGAGGGGTTAAAGATGAGGATGCTGGGTAATGTACAGCAGAGGAGGGGTTAATAAGAGGATGCTGGTAATGTGCAGCAGAGGAGGGGTTAATAAGAGGATGCTGGTAATGTTCGGCAGAGCAGGGGTTAATAGGAGGATGCTGGTAATGTACAGCAGGGGAGGGGTTAATAAGAGGATGCTGGTAATGTACAGCAGGAGAGGGGTTAAAGATGAGGATGCTGGGTAATGTACAGCAGAGGAGGGGTTAATAAGAGGATGCTGGTCATGTACAGCAGAGGAGGGGTTAATAAGAGGATGCTGGTAATGTACAGCAGGGGAGGGGTTAATAAGAGGATGCTGGTAATGTACAGCAGAGGAGGGGTTAATAAGAGGATGCTGGTAATGTCCGGCAGGGGAGGGGTTAATAAGAGGATGCTGGTAATGTACAGCAGAGCAGGGGTTAATAAGAGGATGCTGGTAATGTCCGGCAGGGGAGGGGTTAATAAGAGGATGCTGGTAATTTACAGCAGAGGAGGGGTTAATAAGAGGATGCTGGTAATGTCCGGCAGGGGAGGGGTTAATAAGAGGATTCTAGTAATGTACAGCAGAGCAGGGGTTAATAAGAGGATGCTGGGTAATGTACAGCAGAGGAGGGGTTAATAAGAGGATGCTGGTAATGTAGAGCAGGGGAGGGGTTAATAAGAAGATGCTGGTAATGTACAGCTGAGGAGGGGTTAATAAGAGGATGCTGGTAATGTACAGCAGAGGAGGGGTTAATAAGAGGATGCTGGTAATGTACAGCAGGAGAGGGGTTAATAAGAGGATGCTGGTAATGTACAGCAGAGGAGGGGTTAATAAGAGGATGTTGGTAATGTACAGCAGAGGAGGGGTTAATAAGAGGATGCTGGTAATGTACAGCAGGGGAGGGGTTAATAAGAGGATGCTGGTAATGTACAGCAGGGGAGGGGTTAATAAGAGGATGCTGGTAATGTACAGCAGAGAAGGGGTTAATAAGAGGATGCTGGTAATGTGCATCAGAGGAGGGGTTAATAATAGGATGCTGGTAATGTACAGCAGGGGAGGGGTTAATAGGAGGATGCTGGTAATGTACAGCAGGGGAGGGGTTAATAAGAGGATGCTGGTAATGTACAGCAGAGGAGGGGTTAATAAGAGGATGCTGGTAATGTCAGGCAGGGGAGGGGTTAATAAGAGGATGCTGGTAATGTACAGCAGAGCAGGGGTTAATAAGAGGATGCTGGTAATGTACAGCAGAGCAGGGGTTAATAAGAGGATGCTGGTAATGTACAGCAGAGGAGGGGTTAATAAGAGGATGCTGGGTAATGTACAGCAGAGGAGGGGTTAATAAGAGGATGCTGGTAATGTACAGCAGGGGAGGGGTTAATAAGGGGATGCTGGTAATGTACAGCAGAGGAGGGGTTAATAAGAGGATGCTGGGTAATGTACAGCAGGAGAGGGGTTAATAGGAGGATGCTGGGTAATGTACAGCAGGGGAGGTGTTAAGAGGATGATGGGTAATGTACAGCAGAGGAGTGGTTAATAAGAGGATGCTGGGTAATGTACAGCAGGAGAGGGGTTAATAGGAGGATGCTGGTAATGTACAGCAGTATAGGTGTTAATAGGAGGATGCTGGTAATCTCCGGCAGAGGAGGGGTTAACAAGAGGATGCTGGGTAATGTACAGCAGGAGAGGGGTTAAACCTGAGGATGCTGGGTAATGTACAGCAGAGGAGGGGTTAATAAGAGGATGCTGGTCATGTGCAGCAGAGGAGGGGTTAATAAGAGGATGCTGGTAATGTACAGCAGGGGAGGGGTTAATAAGAGGATGCTGGTAATGTACAGCAGAGGAGGGGTTAATAAGAGGATGCTGGTAATGTCCGGCAGGGGAGGGGTTAATAAGAGGATGCTGGTAATGTACAGCAGAGCAGGGGTTAATAAGAGGATGCTGGTAATGTGCAGCAGAGGAGGGGTTAATAAGTGGATGCTGGTAATGTACGGCAGGGGAGGGGTTAATAAGAGGATGCTGAGTAATGTACAGCAGAGGAGGGGTTAATAAGAGGATGCTGGATAATGTACAGCAGAGGAGGGGTTAATAAGAGGATGCTGGTAATGTACAGCAGGGGAGGGGTTAATAAGGGGATGCTGGGTAATGTACAGCAGGGGAGGGGTTAATAAGAGGATGCTGGTAATGTACAGCAGGGGGGTTAATAAGAGGATGCTGGTAATGTACAGCTGGGGAGGGGTTAATAAGAGGATGCTGGTAATGTACAGCAGAGGAGGAGTTAATAAGAGGATGCTGGGTAATGTACAGCAGGAGAGGGGTTAATAGGAGGATGCTGGGTAATGTACAGCAGGGGAGGGGTTAAGAGGATGCTGGGTAATGTACAGCAGAGGAGGGGTTAATAAGAGGATGCTGGTAATGTGTAGCAGGGGAGGGGTTAATAAGAGGATGCTGGTAATGTTCGGCAGAGCAGGGGTTAATAGGAGGATGCTGGTAATGTACAGCAGGGGAGGGGTTAATAAGAGGATGCTGGTAATGTACAGCAGGAGAGGGGTTAAAGATGAGGATGCTGGGTAATGTACAGCAGAGGAGGGGTTAATAAGAGGATGCTGGTCATGTACAGCAGAGGAGGGGTTAATAAGAGGATGCTGGTAATGTACAGCAGGGGAGGGGTTAATAAGAGGATGCTGGTAATGTACAGCAGAGGAGGGGTTAATAAGAGGATGCTGGTAATGTCCGGCAGGGGAGGGGTTAATAAGAGGATGCTGGTAATGTACAGCAGAGCAGGGGTTAATAAGAGGATGCTGGTAATGTCCGGCAGGGGAGGGGTTAATAAGAGGATGCTGGTAATGTACAGCATAGCAGGGGTTAATAAGAGGATGCTGGTAATGTACAGCAGGGGAGGGGTTAATAAGAGGATGCTGGTAATGTACAGCAGGAGAGGGGTTAAAGATGAGGATGCTGGGTAATGTACAGCAGAGGAGGGGTTAATAAGAGGATGCTGGTAATGTGCAGCAGGGGAGGGGTTAATAAGAGGATGCTGGTAATGTCCGGCAGAGCAGGGGTTAATAAGAGGATGCTGGTAATGTACAGCAGGGGAGGGGTTAATAAGAGGATGCTGGTAATGTCCGGCAGAGCAGGGGTTAATAAGAGGATGCTGGTAATGTACAGCAGGGGAGGGGTTAATAGGAGGATGCTGGTAATGTACAGGAGGGGAGGGGTTAATAAGAGGATGCTGGTAATGTCCGGCAGAGCAGGGGTTAATAAGAGGATGCTGGTAATGTACAGCAGAGGAGGGGTTAATAAGAGGATGCTGGTAATGTCCGGCAGAGCAGGAGTTAATAAGAGGATGCTGGTAATGTACAGCAGGAGAAGGGTTAATAAGAGGATGCTGGAAATGTACAGCAGGGGAGGGGTTAATAAGAGGATGCTGGTAATGTACAGCAGGGGAGGGGTTAATAAGAGGATGCTGGTAATGTACAGCAGAAGAGGGGTTAATAAGAGGATGCTGGTAATGTCCGGCAGAGCAGGAGTTAATAAGAGGATGCTGGTAATGTGCAGCAGGGGAGGGGTTAATAAGAGGATGCTGGTAATGTACAGCAGGAGAGGGGTTAAAGATGAGGATGCTGGGTAATGTACAGCAGGAGAGGGGTTAATAGGAGGATGCTGGTAATGTACAGCAGGAGAGGGGTTAATAGGAGGATGCTGGTAAACTCCGGCAGAGGAGGGGTTAATAAGAGGATGCTGGGTAATGTACAGCAGGAGAGGGGTTAATAGGAGGATGCTGGTAATGTACAGCAGGGGAGGGGTTAATAAGAGGATGATGGTAATGTCCGACAGAGCAGGGGTTAATAAGAGGATGCTGGTAATGTACAGCAGAGGAGGGGTTAATAAGAGGATGCTGGTAATGTCCGGCAGAGCAGGAGTTAATAAGAGGATGCTGGTAATGTACAGCAGGGGAGGGGTTAATAAGAGGATGCTGGAAATGTACAGCAGGGGAGGGGTTAATAAGAGGATGCTGGTAATGTACAGCAGGGAAGGGGTTAATAAGAGGATGCTGGTAATGTGCAGCAGGGGAGGGGTTAATAAGAGGATGCTGGTAATGTCCGGCAGAGCAGGAGTTAATAAGAGGATGCTGGTAATGTGCAGCAGGGGAGGGGTTAATAAGAGGATGCTGGTAATGTACAGCAGGAGAGGGGTTAAAGATGAGGATGCTGGGTAATGTACAGCAGAGGAGGGGTTAATAAGAGGATGCTGGTCATGTACAGCAGAGGAGGGGTTAATAAGAGGATGCTGGTAATGTACAGCAGGGGAGGGGTTAATAAGAGGATGCTGGTAATGTACAGCAGAGGAGGGGTTAATAAGAGGATGCTTGTAATGTCCGGCAGGGGAAGGGTTAATAAGAGGATTCTAGTAATGTACAGCAGAGCAGGGGTTAATAAGAGGATGCTGGGTAATGTACAGCAGAGGAGGGGTTAATAAGAGGATGCTGGTAATGTAGAGCAGGGGAGGGGTTAATAAGAAGATGCTGGTAATGTACAGCTGAGGAGGGGTTAATAAGAGGATGCTGGTAATGTACAGCAGAGGAGGGGTTAATAAGAGGATGCTGGTAATGTACAGCAGGAGAGGGGTTAATAAGAGGATGCTGGTAATGTACAGCAGAGGAGGGGTTAATAAGAGGATGTTGGTAATGTACAGCAGAGGAGGGGTTAATAAGAGGATGCTGGTAATGTACAGCAGGGGAGGGGTTAATAAGAGGATGCTGGTAATGTACAGCAGGGGAGGGGTTAATAAGAGGATGCTGGTAATGTGCATCAGAGGAGGGGTTAATAAGAGGATGCTGGTAATGTGCATCAGAGGAGGGGTTAATAAGAGGATGCTGGTAATGTACAGCAGGGGAGGGGTTAATAGGAGGATGCTGGTAATGTACAGCAGGGGAGGGGTTAATAAGAGGATGCTGGTAATGTACAGCAGAGGAGGGGTTAATAAGAGGATGCTGGTAATGTCAGGCAGGGGAGGGGTTAATAAGAGGATGCTGGTAATGTACAGCAGAGCAGGGGTTAATAAGAGGATGCTGGTAATGTACAGCAGAGCAGGGGTTAATAAGAGGATGCTGGTAATGTACAGCAGAGGAGGGGTTAATAAGAGGATGCTGGGTAATGTACAGCAGAGGAGGGGTTAATAAGAGGATGCTGGTAATGTACAGCAGGGGAGGGGTTAATAAGGGGATGCTGGTAATGTACAGCAGAGGAGGGGTTAATAAGAGGATGCTGGGTAATGTACAGCAGAAGAGGGGTTAATAGGAGGATGCTGGGTAATGTACAGCAGGGGAGGTGTTAAGAGGATGATGGGTAATGTACAGCAGAGGAGTGGTTAATAAGAGGATGCTGGGTAATGTACAGCAGGAGAGGGGTTAATAGGAGGATGCTGGTAATGTACAGCAGGGGAGGGGTTAATAAGAGGATGATGGTAATGTCCGACAGAGCAGGGGTTAATAAGAGGATGCTGGTAATGTACAGCAGAGGAGGGGTTAATAAGAGGATGCTGGTAATGTCCGGCAGAGCAGGAGTTAATAAGAGGATGCTGGTAATGTACAGCAGGGGAGGGGTTAATAAGAGGATGCTGGAATTGTACAGCAGGGGAGGGGTTAATAAGAGGATGCTGGTAATGTACAGCAGGGAAGGGGTTAATAAGAGGATGCTGGTAATGTGCAGCAGGGGAGGGGTTAATAAGAGGATGCTGGTAATGTCCGGCAGAGCAGGAGTTAATAAGAGGATGCTGGTAATGTGCAGCAGGGGAGGGGTTAATAAGAGGACGCTGGTAATGTACAGCAGGAGAGGGGTTAAAGATGAGGATGCTGGGTAATGTACAGCAGAGGAGGGGTTAATAAGAGGATGCTGGTCATGTACAGCAGAGGAGGGGTTAATAAGAGGATGCTGGTAATGTACAGCAGGGGAGGGGTTAATAAGAGGATGCTGGTAATGTACAGCAGAGGAGGGGTTAATAAGAGGATGCTGGTAATGTCCGGCAGGGGAGGGGTTAATAAGAGGATTCTAGTAATGTACAGCAGAGCAGGGGTTAATAAGAGGATGCTGGGTAATGTACAGCAGAGGAGGGGTTAATAAGAGGATGCTGGTAATGTAGAGCAGGGGAGGGGTTAATAAGAAGATGCTGGTAATGTACAGCTGAGGAGGGGTTAATAAGAGGATGCTGGTAATGTACAGCAGAGGAGGGGTTAATAAGAGGATGCTGGTAATGTACAGCAGGAGAGGGGTTAATAAGAGGATGCTGGTAATGTACAGCAGAGGAGGGGTTAATAAGAGGATGTTGGTAATGTACAGCAGAGGAGGGGTTAATAAGAGGATGCTGGTAATGTACAGCAGGGGAGGGGTTAATAAGAGGATGCTGGTAATGTACAGCAGGGGAGGGGTTAATAAGAGGATGCTGGTAATGTACAGCAGAGAAGGGGTTAATAAGAGGATGCTGGTAATGTGCATCAGAGGAGGGGTTAATAATAGGATGCTGGTAATGTGCATCAGAGGAGGGGTTAATAAGAGGATGCTGGTAATGTACAGCAGGGGAGGGGTTAATAGGAGGATGCTGGTAATGTACAGCAGGGGAGGGGTTAATAAGAGGATGCTGGTAATGTACAGCAGAGGAGGGGTTAATAAGAGGATGCTGGTAATGTCAGGCAGGGGAGGGGTTAATAAGAGGATGCTGGTAATGTACAGCAGAGCAGGGGTTAATAAGAGGATGCTGGTAATGTACAGCAGAGCAGGGGTTAATAAGAGGATGCTGGTAATGTACAGCAGAGGAGGGGTTAATAAGAGGATGCTGGGTAATGTACAGCAGAGGAGGGGTTAATAAGAGGATGCTGGTAATGTACAGCAGGGGAGGGGTTAATAAGGGGATGCTGGTAATGTACAGCAGAGGAGGGGTTAATAAGAGGATGCTGGGTAATGTACAGCAGGAGAGGGGTTAATAGGAGGATGCTGGGTAATGTACAGCAGGGGAGGTGTTAAGAGGATGATGGGTAATGTACAGCAGAGGAGTGGTTAATAAGAGGATGCTGGGTAATGTACAGCAGGAGAGGGGTTAATAGGAGGATGCTGGTAATGTACAGCAGTATAGGTGTTAATAGGAGGATGCTGGTAATCTCCGGCAGAGGAGGGGTTAACAAGAGGATGCTGGGTAATGTACAGCAGGAGAGGGGTTAATAGGAGGATGCTGGTAATGTACAGGAGGGGAGGGGTTAATAAGAGGATGCTGGTAATGTCTGGCAGAGCAGGGGTTAATAAGAGGATGCTGGTAATGTACAGCAGAGGAGGGGTTAATAAGAGGATGCTGGTAATGTCCGGCAGAGCAGGAGTTAATAAGAGGATGCTGGTAATGTACAGCAGGGGAGGGGTCAATAAGAGGATGCTGGTAATGTGCAGCAGGGGAGGGGTTAATAAGAGGATGCTGGTAATGTCCGGCAGAGCAGGAGTTAATAAGAGGATGCTGGTAATGTGCAGCAGGGGAGGGATTAATAAGAGGATGCTGGTAATGTACAGCAGGGGAGGGGTTAATAAGGATGCTGGTAATGTACAGCAGGAGAGGGGTTAAAGATGAGGATGCTGGGTAATGTACAGCAGAGGAGGGGTTAATAAGAGGATGCTGGTAATGTGCAGCAGGGGAGGGGTTAATAAGAGGATGCTGGTAATGTCCGGCAGAGCAGGGGTTAATAAGAGGATGCTGGTAATGTACAGCAGGGGAGGGGTTAATACGAGGATGCTGGTAATGTACAGCAGGAGAGGGGTTAAACCTGAGGATGCTGGGTAATGTACAGCAGAGGAGGGGTTAATAAGAGGATGCTGGTCATGTGCAGCAGAGGAGGGGTTAATAAGAGGATGCTGGTAATGTACAGCAGGGGAGGGGTTAATAAGAGGATGCTGGTAATGTACAGCAGAGGAGGGGTTAATAAGAGGATGCTGGTAATGTCCGGCAGGGGAGGGGTTAATAAGAGGATGCTGGTAATGTACAGCAGAGCAGGGGTTAATAAGAGGATGCTGGTAATGTGCAGCAGAGGAGGGGTTAATAAGTGGATGCTGGTAATGTACGGCAGGGGAGGGGTTAATAAGAGGATGCTGAGTAATGTACAGCAGAGGAGGGGTTAATAAGAGGATGCTGGATAATGTACAGCAGAGGAGGGGTTAATAAGAGGATGCTGGTAATGTACAGCAGGGGAGGGGTTAATAAGGGGATGCTGGGTAATGTACAGCAGGGGAGGGGTTAATAAGAGGATGCTGGTAATGTACAGCAGGGGGGTTAATAAGAGGATGCTGGTAATGTACAGCTGGGGAGGGGTTAATAAGAGGATGCTGGTAATGTACAGCAGAGGAGGAGTTAATAAGAGGATGCTGGGTAATGTACAGCAGGAGAGGGGTTAATAGGAGGATGCTGGGTAATGTACAGCAGGGGAGGGGTTAAGAGGATGCTGGGTAATGTACAGCAGAGGAGGGGTTAATAAGAGGATGCTGGTAATGTGTAGCAGGGGAGGGGTTAATAAGAGGATGCTGGTAATGTTCGGCAGAGCAGGGGTTAATAGGAGGATGCTGGTAATGTACAGCAGGGGAGGGGTTAATAAGAGGATGCTGGTAATGTACAGCAGGAGAGGGGTTAAAGATGAGGATGCTGGGTAATGTACAGCAGAGGAGGGGTTAATAAGAGGATGCTGGTCATGTACTGCAGAGGAGGGGTTAATAAGAGGATGCTGGTAATGTACAGCAGGGGAGGGGTTAATAAGAGGATGCTGGTAATGTACAGCAGAGGAGGGGTTAATAAGAGGATGCTGGTAATGTCCGGCAGGGGAGGGGTTAATAAGAGGATGCTGGTAATGTACAGCAGAGCAGGGGTTAATAAGAGGATGCTGGTAATGTCCGGCAGGGGAGGGGTTAATAAGAGGATGCTGGTAATGTACAGCATAGCAGGGGTTAATAAGAGGATGCTGGTAATGTACAGCAGGGGAGGGGTTAATAAGAGGATGCTGGTAATGTACAGCAGGAGAGGGGTTAAAGATGAGGATGCTGGGTAATGTACAGCAGAGGAGGGGTTAATAAGAGGATGCTGGTAATGTGCAGCAGGGGAGGGGTTAATAAGAGGATGCTGGTAATGTCCGGCAGAGCAGGGGTTAATAAGAGGATGCTGGTAATGTACAGCAGGGGAGGGGTTAATAAGAGGATGCTGGTAATGTCCGGCAGAGCAGGGGTTAATAAGAGGATGCTGGTAATGTACAGCAGGGGAGGGGTTAATAGGAGGATGCTGGTAATGTACAGGAGGGGAGGGGTTAATAAGAGGATGCTGGTAATGTCCGGCAGAGCAGGGGTTAATAAGAGGATGCTGGTAATGTACAGCAGAGGAGGGGTTAATAAGAGGATGCTGGTAATGTCCGGCAGAGCAGGAGTTAATAAGAGGATGCTGGTAATGTACAGCAGGAGAAGGGTTAATAAGAGGATGCTGGAAATGTACAGCAGGGGAGGGGTTAATAAGAGGATGCTGGTAATGTACAGCAGGGGAGGGGTTAATAAGAGGATGCTGGTAATGTACAGCAGAAGAGGGGTTAATAAGAGGATGCTGGTAATGTCCGGCAGAGCAGGAGTTAATAAGAGGATGCTGGTAATGTGCAGCAGGGGAGGGGTTAATAAGAGGATGCTGGTAATGTACAGCAGGAGAGGGGTTAAAGATGAGGATGCTGGGTAATGTACAGCAGGAGAGGGGTTAATAGGAGGATGCTGGTAATGTACAGCAGGAGAGGGGTTAATAGGAGGATGCTGGTAAACTCCGGCAGAGGAGGGGTTAATAAGAAGATGCTGGGTAATGTACAGCAGGAGAGGGGTTAATAGGAGGATGCTGGTAATGTACAGCAGGGGAGGGGTTAATAAGAGGATGATGGTAATGTCCGACAGAGCAGGGGTTAATAAGAGGATGCTGGTAATGTACAGCAGAGGAGGGGTTAATAAGAGGATGCTGGTAATGTCCGGCAGAGCAGGAGTTAATAAGAGGATGCTGGTAATGTACAGCAGGGGAGGGGTTAATAAGAGGATGCTGGAAATGTACAGCAGGGGAGGGGTTAATAAGAGGATGCTGGTAATGTACAGCAGGGAAGGGGTTAATAAGAGGATGCTGGTAATGTGCAGCAGGGGAGGGGTTAATAAGAGGATGCTGGTAATGTCCGGCAGAGCAGGAGTTAATAAGAGGATGCTGGTAATGTGCAGCAGGGGAGGGGTTAATAAGAGGATGCTGGTAATGTACAGCAGGAGAGGGGTTAAAGATGAGGATGCTGGGTAATGTACAGCAGAGGAGGGGTTAATAAGAGGATGCTGGTCATGTACAGCAGAGGAGGGGTTAATAAGAGGATGCTGGTAATGTACAGCAGGGGAGGGGTTAATAAGAGGATGCTGGTAATGTACAGCAGAGGAGGGGTTAATAAGAGGATGCTGGTAATGTCCGGCAGGGGAAGGGTTAATAAGAGGATTCTAGTAATGTACAGCAGAGCAGGGGTTAATAAGAGGATGCTGGGTAATGTACAGCAGAGGAGGGGTTAATAAGAGGATGCTGGTAATGTAGAGCAGGGGAGGGGTTAATAAGAAGATGCTGGTAATGTACAGCTGAGGAGGGGTTAATAAGAGGATGCTGGCAATGTACAGCAGAGGGGGGGTTAATAAGAGGATGCTGGTAATGTACAGCAGGAGAGGGGTTAATAAGAGGATGCTGGTAATGTACAGCAGAGGAGGGGTTAATAAGAGGATGTTGGTAATGTACAGCAGAGGAGGGGTTAATAAGAGGATGCTGGTAATGTACAGCAGGGGAGGGGTTAATAAGAGGATGCTGGTAATGTACAGCAGGGGAGGGGTTAATAAGAGGATGCTGGTAATGTGCATCAGAGGAGGGGTTAATAAGAGGATGCTGGTAATGTGCATCAGAGGAGGGGTTAATAAGAGGATGCTGGTAATGTACAGCAGGGGAGGGGTTAATAGGAGGATGCTGGTAATGTACAGCAGGGGAGGGGTTAATAAGAGGATGCTGGTAATGTACAGCAGAGGAGGGGTTAATAAGAGGATGCTGGTAATGTCAGGCAGGGGAGGGGTTAATAAGAGGATGCTGGTAATGTACAGCAGAGCAGGGGTTAATAAGAGGATGCTGGTAATGTACAGCAGAGCAGGGGTTAATAAGAGGATGCTGGTAATGTACAGCAGAGGAGGGGTTAATAAGAGGATGCTGGGTAATGTACAGCAGAGGAGGGGTTAATAAGAGGATGCTGGTAATGTACAGCAGGGGAGGGGTTAATAAGGGGATGCTGGTAATGTACAGCAGAGGAGGGGTTAATAAGAGGATGCTGGGTAATGTACAGCAGGAGAGGGGTTAATAGGAGGATGCTGGGTAATGTACAGCAGGGGAGGTGTTAAGAGGATGATGGGTAATGTACAGCAGAGGAGTGGTTAATAAGAGGATGCTGGGTAATGTACAGCAGGAGAGGGGTTAATAGGAGGATGCTGGTAATGTACAGCAGTATAGGTGTTAATAGGAGGATGCTGGTAATCTCCGGCAGAGGAGGGGTTAACAAGAGGATGCTGGGTAATGTACAGCAGGAGAGGGGTTAATAGGAGGATGCTGGTAATGTACAGGAGGGGAGGGGTTAATAAGAGGATGCTGGTAATGTCTGGCAGAGCAGGGGTTAATAAGAGGATGCTGGTAATGTACAGCAGAGGAGGGGTTAATAAGAGGATGCTGGTAATGTCCGGCAGAGCAGGAGTTAATAAGAGGATGCTGGTAATGTACAGCAGGGGAGGGGTCAATAAGAGGATGCTGGTAATGTGCAGCAGGGGAGGGGTTAATAAGAGGATGCTGGTAATGTCCGGCAGAGCAGGAGTTAATAAGAGGATGCTGGTAATGTGCAGCAGGGGAGGGATTAATAAGAGGATGCTGGTAATGTACAGCAGGGGAGGGGTTAATAAGGATGCTGGTAATGTACAGCAGGAGAGGGGTTAAAGATGAGGATGCTGGGTAATGTACAGCAGAGGAGGGGTTAATAAGAGGATGCTGGTAATGTGCAGCAGGGGAGGGGTTAATAAGAGGATGCTGGTAATGTCCGGCAGAGCAGGGGTTAATAAGAGGATGCTGGTAATGTACAGCAGGGGAGGGGTTAATACGAGGATGCTGGTAATGTACAGCAGGAGAGGGGTTAAAGCTGAGGATGCTGGGTAATGTACAGCAGAGGAGGGGTTAATAAGAGGATGCTGGTCATGTGCAGCAGAGGAGGGGTTAATAAGAGGATGCTGGTAATGTACAGCAGGGGAGGGGTTAATAAGAGGATGCTGGTAATGTACAGCAGAGGAGGGGTTAATAAGAGGATGCTGGTAATGTCCGGCAGGGGAGGGGTTAATAAGAGGATGCTGGTAATGTACAGCAGAGCAGGGGTTAATAAGAGGATGCTGGTAATGTGCAGCAGAGGAGGGGTTAATAAGTGGATGCTGGTAATGTACGGCAGGGGAGGGGTTAATAAGAGGATGCTGAGTAATGTACAGCAGAGGAGGGGTTAATAAGAGGATGCTGGGTAATGTACAGCAGAGGAGGGGTTAATAAGAGGATGCTGGTAATGTACAGCAGGGGAGGGGTTAATAAGGGGATGCTGGGTAATGTACAGCAGGGGAGGGGTTAATAAGAGGATGCTGGTAATGTACAGCAGCGGGGGTTAATAAGAGGATGCTGGTAATGTACAGCTGGGGAGGGGTTAATAAGAGGATGCTGGTAATGTACAGCAGAGGAGGAGTTAATAAGAGGATGCTGGGTAATGTACAGCAGGAGAGGGGTTAATAGGAGGATGCTGGGTAATGTACAGCAGGGGAGGGGTTAAGAGGATGCTGGGTAATGTACAGCAGAGGAGGGGTTAATAAGAGGATGCTGGTAATGTGTAGCAGGGGAGGGGTTAATAAGAGGATGCTGGTAATGTTCGGCAGAGCAGGGGTTAATAGGAGGATGCTGGTAATGTACAGCAGGGGAGGGGTTAATAAGAGGATGCTGGTAATGTACAGCAGGAGAGGGGTTAAAGATGAGGATGCTGGGTAATGTACAGCAGAGGAGGGGTTAATAAGAGGATGCTGGTCATGTACAGCAGAGGAGGGGTTAATAAGAGGATGCTGGTAATGTACAGCAGGGGAGGGGTTAATAAGAGGATGCTGGTAATGTACAGCAGAGGAGGGGTTAATAAGAGGATGCTGGTAATGTCCGGCAGGGGAGGGGTTAATAAGAGGATGCTGGTAATGTACAGCAGAGCAGGGGTTAATAAGAGGATGCTGGTAATGTCCGGCAGGGGAGGGGTTAATAAGAGGATGCTGGTAATGTACAGCATAGCAGGGGTTAATAAGAGGATGCTGGTAATGTACAGCAGGGGAGGGGTTAATAAGAGGATGCTGGTAATGTACAGCAGGAGAGGGGTTAAAGATGAGGATGCTGGGTAATGTACAGCAGAGGAGGGGTTAATAAGAGGATGCTGGTAATGTGCAGCAGGGGAGGGGTTAATAAGAGGATGCTGGTAATGTCCGGCAGAGCAGGGGTTAATAAGAGGATGCTGGTAATGTACAGCAGGGGAGGGGTTAATAAGAGGATGCTGGTAATGTACAGCAGGAGAGGGGTTAAAGATGAGGATGCTGGGTAATGTACAGCAGAGGAGGGGTTAATAAGAGGATGCTGGTCATGTACAGCAGAGGAGGGGTTAATAAGAGGATGCTGGTAATGTACAGCAGGGGAGGGGTTAATAAGAGGATGCTGGTAATGTACAGCAGAGGAGGGGTTAATAAGAGGATGCTGGTAATGTCCGGCAGGGGAGGGGTTAATAAGAGGATGCTGGTAATGTACAGCAGAGCAGGGGTTAATAAGAGGATGCTGGTAATGTGCAGCAGAGGAGGGGTTAATAAGTGGATGCTGGTAATGTACGGCAGGGGAGGGGTTAATAAGAGGATGCTGGTAATGTACAGCAGAGGAGGGGTTAATAAGAGGATGCTGGTAATGTACAGCAGGGGAGGGGTTAATAAGGGGATGCTGGGTAATGTACAGCAGGGGAGGGGTTAATAAGAGGATGCTGGTAATGTACAGCAGGGGGGGTTAATAAGAGGATGCTGGTAATGTACAGCTGGGGAGGGGTTAATAAGAGGATGCTGGTAATATACAGCAGAGGAGGAGTTAATAAGAGGATGCTGGGTAATGTACAGCAGGAGAGGGGTTAATAGGAGGATGCTGGGTAATGTACAGCAGGGGAGGGGTTAAGAGGATGCTGGGTAATGTACAGCAGAGGAGGGGTTAATAAGAGGATGCTGTTAATGTGCAGCAGGGGAGGGGTTAATAAGAGGATGCTGGTAATGTCCGGCAGAGCAGGGGTTAATAGGAGGATGCTGGTATTGTACAGCAGGGGAGGGGTTAATAAGAGGATGCTGGTAATGTACAGCAGGAGAGGGGTTAAAGATGAGGATGCTGGGTAATGTACAGCAGAGGAGGGGTTAATAAGAGGATGCTGGTAATGTACAGCAGGGGAGGGGTTAATAAGAGGATGCTGGTCATGTACAGCAGAGGAGGGGTTAATAAGAGGATGCTGGTAATGTACAGCAGGGGAGGGGTTAATAAGAGGATGCTGGTAATGTACAGCAGAGGAGGGGTTAATAAGAGGATGCTGGTAATGTCCGGCAGGGGAGGGGTTAATAAGAGGATGCTGGTAATGTACAGCAGAGCAGGGGTTAATAAGAGGATGCTGGGTAATGTACAGCAGAGGAGGGGTTAATAAGAGGATGCTGGTAATGTAGAGCAGGGGAGGGGTTAATAAGAAGATGCTGGTAATGTACAGCTGAGGAGGGGTTAATAAGAGGATGCTGGTAATGTACAGCAGAGGAGGGGTTAATAAGAGGATGCTGGTAATGTACAGCAGGAGAGGGGTTAATAAGAGGATGCTGGTAATGTACAGCAGAGGAGGGGTTAATAAGAGGATGTTGGTAATGTACAGCAGAGGAGGGGTTAATAAGAGGATGCTGGTAATGTACAGCAGGGGAGGGGTGAATAAGAGGATGCTGGTAATGTGTAGCAGGGGAGGGGTTAATAAGAGGATGCTGGTAATGTTCGGCAGAGCAGGGGTTAATAGGAGGATGCTGGTAATGTACAGCAGGGGAGGGGTTAATAAGAGGATGCTGGTAATGTACAGCAGGAGAGGGGTTAAAGATGAGGATGCTGGGTAATGTACAGCAGAGGAGGGGTTAATAAGAGGATGCTGGTCATGTACAGCAGAGGAGGGGTTAATAAGAGGATGCTGGTAATGTACAGCAGGGGAGGGGTTAATAGGAGGATGCTGGTAATGTACAGCAGGGGAGGGGTTAATAAGAGGATGCTGGTAATGTACAGCAGAGGAGGGGTTAATAAGAGGATGCTGGTAATGTCAGGCAGGGGAGGGGTTAATAAGAGGATGCTGGTAATGTACAGCAGAGCAGGGGTTAATAAGGGGATGCTGGTAATGTACAGCAGAGCAGGGGTTAATAAGAGGATGCTGGTAATGTACAGCAGAGGAGGGGTTAATAAGAGGATGCTGGGTAATGTACAGCAGAGGAGGGGTTAATAAGAGGATGCTGGTAATGTACAGCAGGGGAGGGGTTAATAAGGGGATGCTGGTAATGTACAGCAGAGGAGGGGTTAATAAGAGGATGCTGGGTAATGTACAGCAGGAGAGGGGTTAATAGGAGGATGCTGGGTAATGTACAGCAGGGGAGGTGTTAAGAGGATGATGGGTAATGTACAGCAGAGGAGTGGTTAATAAGAGGATGCTGGGTAATGTACAGCAGGAGAGGGGTTAATAGGAGGATGCTGGTAATGTACAGCAGTATAGGTGTTAATAGGAGGATGCTGGTAATCTCCGGCAGAGGAGGGGTTAACAAGAGGATGCTGGGTAATGTACAGCAGGAGAGGGGTTAATAGGAGGATGCTGGTAATGTACAGGAGGGGAGGGGTTAATAAGAGGATGCTGGTAATGTCTGGCAGAGCAGGGGTTAATAAGAGGATGCTGGTAATGTACAGCAGAGGAGGGGTTAATAAGAGGATGCTGGTAATGTCCGGCAGAGCAGGAGTTAATAAGAGGATGCTGGTAATGTACAGCAGGGGAGGGGTCAATAAGAGGATGCTGGTAATGTGCAGCAGGGGAGGGGTTAATAAGAGGATGCTGGTAATGTCCGGCAGAGCAGGAGTTAATAAGAGGATGCTGGTAATGTGCAGCAGGGGAGGGATTAATAAGAGGATGCTGGTAATGTACAGCAGGGGAGGGGTTAATAAGGATGCTGGTAATGTACAGCAGGAGAGGGGTTAAAGATGAGGATGCTGGGTAATGTACAGCAGAGGAGGGGTTAATAAGAGGATGCTGGTAATGTGCAGCAGGGGAGGGGTTAATAAGAGGATGCTGGTAATGTCCGGCAGAGCAGGGGTTAATAAGAGGATGCTGGTAATGTACAGCAGGGGAGGGGTTAATACGAGGATGCTGGTAATGTACAGCAGGAGAGGGGTTAAAGCTGAGGATGCTGGGTAATGTACAGCAGAGGAGGGGTTAATAAGAGGATGCTGGTCATGTGCAGCAGAGGAGGGGTTAATAAGAGGATGCTGGTAATGTACAGCAGGGGAGGGGTTAATAAGAGGATGCTGGTAATGTACAGCAGAGGAGGGGTTAATAAGAGGATGCTGGTAATGTCCGGCAGGGGAGGGGTTAATAAGAGGATGCTGGTAATGTACAGCAGAGCAGGGGTTAATAAGAGGATGCTGGTAATGTGCAGCAGAGGAGGGGTTAATAAGTGGATGCTGGTAATGTACGGCAGGGGAGGGGTTAATAAGAGGATGCTGAGTAATGTACAGCAGAGGAGGGGTTAATAAGAGGATGCTGGGTAATGTACAGCAGAGGAGGGGTTAATAAGAGGATGCTGGTAATGTACAGCAGGGGAGGGGTTAATAAGGGGATGCTGGGTAATGTACAGCAGGGGAGGGGTTAATAAGAGGATGCTGGTAATGTACAGCAGGGGGGGTTAATAAGAGGATGCTGGTAATGTACAGCTGGGGAGGGGTTAATAAGAGGATGCTGGTAATGTACAGCAGAGGAGGAGTTAATAAGAGGATGCTGGGTAATGTACAGCAGGAGAGGGGTTAATAGGAGGATGCTGGGTAATGTACAGCAGGGGAGGGGTTAAGAGGATGCTGGGTAATGTACAGCAGAGGAGGGGTTAATAAGAGGATGCTGGTAATGTGTAGCAGGGGAGGGGTTAATAAGAGGATGCTGGTAATGTTCGGCAGAGCAGGGGTTAATAGGAGGATGCTGGTAATGTACAGCAGGGGAGGGGTTAATAAGAGGATGCTGGTAATGTACAGCAGGAGAGGGGTTAAAGATGAGGATGCTGGGTAATGTACAGCAGAGGAGGGGTTAATAAGAGGATGCTGGTCATGTACAGCAGAGGAGGGGTTAATAAGAGGATGCTGGTAATGTACAGCAGGGGAGGGGTTAATAAGAGGATGCTGGTAATGTACAGCAGAGGAGGGGTTAATAAGAGGATGCTGGTAATGTCCGGCAGGGGAGGGGTTAATAAGAGGATGCTGGTAATGTACAGCAGAGCAGGGGTTAATAAGAGGATGCTGGTAATGTCCGGCAGGGGAGGGGTTAATAAGAGGATGCTGGTAATGTACAGCATAGCAGGGGTTAATAAGAGGATGCTGGTAATGTACAGCAGGGGAGGGGTTAATAAGAGGATGCTGGTAATGTACAGCAGGAGAGGGGTTAAAGATGAGGATGCTGGGTAATGTACAGCAGAGGAGGGGTTAATAAGAGGATGCTGGTAATGTGCAGCAGGGGAGGGGTTAATAAGAGGATGCTGGTAATGTCCGGCAGAGCAGGGGTTAATAAGAGGATGCTGGTAATGTACAGCAGGGGAGGGGTTAATAAGAGGATGCTGGTAATGTACAGCAGGAGAGGGGTTAAAGATGAGGATGCTGGGTAATGTACAGCAGAGGAGGGGTTAATAAGAGGATGCTGGTCATGTACAGCAGAGGAGGGGTTAATAAGAGGATGCTGGTAATGTACAGCAGGGGAGGGGTTAATAAGAGGATGCTGGTAATGTACAGCAGAGGAGGGGTTAATAAGAGGATGCTGGTAATGTCCGGCAGGGGAGGGGTTAATAAGAGGATGCTGGTAATGTACAGCAGAGCAGGGGTTAATAAGAGGATGCTGGTAATGTGCAGCAGAGGAGGGGTTAATAAGTGGATGCTGGTAATGTACGGCAGGGGAGGGGTTAATAAGAGGATGCTGGTAATGTACAGCAGAGGAGGGGTTAATAAGAGGATGCTGGTAATGTACAGCAGGGGAGGGGTTAATAAGGGGATGCTGGGTAATGTACAGCAGGGGAGGGGTTAATAAGAGGATGCTGGTAATGTACAGCAGGGGGGGTTAATAAGAGGATGCTGGTAATGTACAGCTGGGGAGGGGTTAATAAGAGGATGCTGGTAATATACAGCAGAGGAGGAGTTAATAAGAGGATGCTGGGTAATGTACAGCAGGAGAGGGGTTAATAGGAGGATGCTGGGTAATGTACAGCAGGGGAGGGGTTAAGAGGATGCTGGGTAATGTACAGCAGAGGAGGGGTTAATAAGAGGATGCTGTTAATGTGCAGCAGGGGAGGGGTTAATAAGAGGATGCTGGTAATGTCCGGCAGAGCAGGGGTTAATAGGAGGATGCTGGTATTGTACAGCAGGGGAGGGGTTAATAAGAGGATGCTGGTAATGTACAGCAGGAGAGGGGTTAAAGATGAGGATGCTGGGTAATGTACAGCAGAGGAGGGGTTAATAAGAGGATGCTGGTAATGTACAGCAGGGGAGGGGTTAATAAGAGGATGCTGGTCATGTACAGCAGAGGAGGGGTTAATAAGAGGATGCTGGTAATGTACAGCAGGGGAGGGGTTAATAAGAGGATGCTGGTAATGTACAGCAGAGGAGGGGTTAATAAGAGGATGCTGGTAATGTCCGGCAGGGGAGGGGTTAATAAGAGGATGCTGGTAATGTACAGCAGAGCAGGAGTTAATAAGAGGATGCTGGGTAATGTACAGCAGAGGAGGGGTTAATAAGAGGATGCTGGTAATGTAGAGCAGGGGAGGGGTTAATAAGAAGATGCTGGTAATGTACAGCTGAGGAGGGGTTAATAAGAGGATGCTGGTAATGTACAGCAGAGGAGGGGTTAATAAGAGGATGCTGGTAATGTACAGCAGGAGAGGGGTTAATAAGAGGATGCTGGTAATGTACAGCAGAGGAGGGGTTAATAAGAGGATGTTGGTAATGTACAGCAGAGGAGGGGTTAATAAGAGGATGCTGGTAATGTACAGCAGGGGAGGGGTGAATAAGAGGATGCTGGTAATGTGTAGCAGGGGAGGGGTTAATAAGAGGATGCTGGTAATGTTCGGCAGAGCAGGGGTTAATAGGAGGATGCTGGTAATGTACAGCAGGGGAGGGGTTAATAAGAGGATGCTGGTAATGTACAGCAGGAGAGGGGTTAAAGATGAGGATGCTGGGTAATGTACAGCAGAGGAGGGGTTAATAAGAGGATGCTGGTCATGTACAGCAGAGGAGGGGTTAATAAGAGGATGCTGGTAATGTACAGCAGGGGAGGGGTTAATAAGAGGATGCTGGTAATGTACAGCAGAGGAGGGGTTAATAAGAGGATGCTGGTAATGTCCGGCAGGGGAGGGGTTAATAAGAGGATGCTGGTAATGTACAGCAGAGCAGGGGTTAATAAGAGGATGCTGGTAATGTCCGGCAGGGGAGGGGTTAATAAGAGGATGCTGGTAATGTACAGCATAGCAGGGGTTAATAAGAGGATGCTGGTAATGTACAGCAGGGGAGGGGTTAATAAGAGGATGCTGGTAATGTACAGCAGGAGAGGGGTTAAAGATGAGGATGCTGGGTAATGTACAGCAGAGGAGGGGTTAATAAGAGGATGCTGGTAATGTGCAGCAGGGGAGGGGTTAATAAGAGGATGCTGGTAATGTCCGGCAGAGCAGGGGTTAATAAGAGGATGCTGGTAATGTACAGCAGGGGAGGGGTTAATAAGAGGATGCTGGTAATGTACAGCAGGAGAGGGGTTAAAGATGAGGATGCTGGGTAATGTACAGCAGAGGAGGGGTTAATAAGAGGATGCTGGTCATGTACAGCAGAGGAGGAGTTAATAAGAGGATGCTGGTAATGTACAGCAGAGGAGGGGTTAATAAGAGGATGCTGGTAATGTCCGGCAGGGGAGGGGTTAATAAGAGGATGCTGGTAATGTACAGCAGAGCAGGGGTTAATAAGAGGATGCTGGTAATGTGCAGCAGAGGAGGGGTTAATAAGTGGATGCTGGTAATGTACGGCAGGGGAGGGGTTAATAAGAGGATGCTGGTAATGTACAGCAGAGGAGGGGTTAATAAGAGGATGCTGGTAATGTACAGCAGGGGAGGGGTTAATAAGGGGATGCTGGGTAATGTACAGCAGGGGAGGGGTTAATAAGAGGATGCTGGTAATGTACAGCAGGGGGGGTTAATAAGAGGATGCTGGTAATGTACAGCTGGGGAGGGGTTAATAAGAGGATGCTGGTAATATACAGCAGAGGAGGAGTTAATAAGAGGATGCTGGGTAATGTACAGCAGGAGAGGGGTTAATAGGAGGATGCTGGGTAATGTACAGCAGGGGAGGGGTTAAGAGGATGCTGGGTAATGTACAGCAGAGGAGGGGTTAATAAGAGGATGCTGTTAATGTGCAGCAGGGGAGGGGTTAATAAGAGGATGCTGGTAATGTCCGGCAGAGCAGGGGTTAATAGGAGGATGCTGGTATTGTACAGCAGGGGAGGGGTTAATAAGAGGATGCTGGTAATGTACAGCAGGAGAGGGGTTAAAGATGAGGATGCTGGGTAATGTACAGCAGAGGAGGGGTTAATAAGAGGATGCTGGTAATGTACAGCAGGGGAGGGGTTAATAAGAGGATGCTGGTCATGTACAGCAGAGGAGGGGTTAATAAGAGGATGCTGGTAATGTACAGCAGGGGAGGGGTTAATAAGAGGATGCTGGTAATGTACAGCAGAGGAGGGGTTAATAAGAGGATGCTGGTAATGTCCGGCAGGGGAGGGGTTAATAAGAGGATGCTGGTAATGTACAGCAGAGCAGGGGTTAATAAGAGGATGCTGGGTAATGTACAGCAGAGGAGGGGTTAATAAGAGGATGCTGGTAATGTAGAGCAGGGGAGGGGTTAATAAGAAGATGCTGGTAATGTACAGCTGAGGAGGGGTTAATAAGAGGATGCTGGTAATGTACAGCAGAGGAGGGGTTAATAAGAGGATGCTGGTAATGTACAGCAGGAGAGGGGTTAATAAGAGGATGCTGGTAATGTACAGCAGAGGAGGGGTTAATAAGAGGATGTTGGTAATGTACAGCAGAGGAGGGGTTAATAAGAGGATGCTGGTAATGTACAGCAGGGGAGGGGTGAATAAGAGGATGCTGGTAATGTACAGCAGGGGAGGGGTTAATAAGAGGATGCTGGTAATGTACAGCAGAGAAGGTGTTAATAAGAGGATGCTGGTAATGTGCATCAGAGGAGGGGTTAATAAGAGGATGCTGGTAATGTACAGCAGGGGAGGGGTTAATAGGAGGATGCTGGTAATGTGCATCAGAGGAGGGGTTAATAAGAGGATGCTGGTAATGTGCATCAGAGGAGGGGTTAATAAGAGGATGCTGGTAATGTACAGCAGGGGAGGGGTTAATAGGAGGATGCTGGTAATGTACAGCAGGGGAGGGGTTAATAAGAGGATGCTGGTAATGTACAGCAGAGGAGGGGTTAATAAGAGGATGCTGGTAATGTCAGGGCGGGGAGGGGTTAATAAGAGGATGCTGGTAATGTACAGCAGAGCAGGGGTTAATAAGAGGATGCTGGTAATGTACAGCAGAGCAGGGGTTAATAAGAGGATGCTGGGTAATGTACAGCAGAGGAGGGGTTAATAAGAGGATGCTGGGTAATGTACAGCAGAGGAGGGGTTAATAAGAGGATGCTGGTAATGTACAGCAGGGGAGGGGTTAATAAGGGGATGCTGGTAATGTACAGCAGAGGAGGGGTTAATAAGAGGATGCTGGGTAATGTACAGCAGGAGAGGGGTTAATAGGAGGATGCTGGGTAATGTACAGCAGGGGAGGGGTTAAGAGGATGATGGGTAATGTACAGCAGAGGAGTGGTTAATAAGAGGATGCTGGGTAATGTACAGCAGGAGAGGGGTTAATAGGAGGATGCTGGTAATGTACAGCAGGATAGGGGTTAATAGGAGGATGCTGGTAATCTCCGGCAGAGGAGGGGTTAACAAGAGGATGCTGGGTAATGTACAGCAGGAGAGGGGTTAATAGGAGGATGCTGGTAATGTACAGGAGTGGAGGGGTTAATAAGAGGATGCTGGTAATGTCCGGCAGAGCAGGGGTTAATAAGAGGATGCTTGTAATGTACAGCAGAGGAGGGGTTAATAAGAGAATGCTGGTAATGTCCGGCAGAGCAGGAATTAATAAGAGGATGCTGGTAATGTACAGCAGAGGAGGGGTTAATGAGAGGATGCTGGGTAATGTACAGCAGGGGAGGGGTCAATAAGAGGATGCTGGTAATGTGCAGCAGGGGAGGGGTTAATAAGAGGATGCTGGTAATGTACAGCAGGGGAGGGGTTAATAAGAGGATGCTGGTAATGTACAGCAGAAGAGGGGTTAATAAGAGGATGCTGGTAATGTCCGGCAGAGCAGGAGTTAATAAGAGGATGCTGGTAATGTGCAGCAGGGGAGGGGTTAATAAGAGGATGCTGGTAATGTACAGCAGGAGAGGGGTTAAAGATGAGGATGCTGGGTAATGTACAGCAGGAGAGGGGTTAATAGGAGGATGCTGGTAATGTACAGCAGGAGAGGGGTTAATAGGAGGATGCTGGTAATCTCCGGCAGAGGAGGGGTTAATAAGAGGATGCTGGGTAATGTACAGCAGGAGAGGGGTTAATAGGAGGATGCTGGTAATGTACAGCAGGGGAGAGGTTAATAAGAGGATGATGGTAATGTTCGACAGAGCAGGGGTTAATAAGAGGATGCTGGTAATGTACAGCAGAGGAGGGGTTAATAAGAGGATGCTGGTAATGTCCGGCAGAGCAGGAGTTAATAAGAGGATGCTGGTAATGTACAGCAGGGGAGGGGTTAATAAGAGGATGCTGGAAATGTACAGCAGGGGAGGGGTTAATAAGAGGATGCTGGTATTGTACAGCAGGGGAGGGGTTAATAAGAGGATGCTGGTAATGTGCAGCAGGGGAGGGGTTAATAAGAGGATGCTGGTAATGTCCGGCAGAGCAGGAGTTAATAAGAGGATGCTGGTAATGTGCAGCAGGGGAGGGGTTAATAAGAGGATGCTGGTAATGTACAGCAGGAGAGGGGTTAAAGATGAGGATGCTGGGTAATGTCCGGCAGAGGAGGGGTTAATAAGAGGATGCTGGTAATGTGCAGCAGGGGAGGGGTTAATAAGAGGATGCTGGTAATGTCCGGCAGAGCAGGGGTTAATAAGAGGATGCTGGTAATGTACAGCAGGGGAGGGGTTAATAAGAGGATGCTGGTAATGTCCGGCAGAGCAGGGGTTAATAAGAGGATGCTGGTAATGTACAGCAGAGGAGGGGTTAATAAGAGGATGCTGGTAATGTCCGGCAGAGCAGGGGTTAATAAGAGGATGCTGGTAATGTACAGCAGGGGAGGGGTTAATAAGAGGATGCTGGTAATGTACAGCAGGGGAGGGGTTAATAAGAGGATGCTGGTAATGTCCGGCAGAGCAGGGGTTAATAAGAGGATGCTGCTAATGTACAGCAGGGGAGGGGTTAATAAGAGGATGCTGGTAATGTACAGCAGGGGAGGGGTTAATAAGAGGATGCTGGTAATGTGCAGCAGAGGAGGGGTTAATAAGAGGATGCTGGTAATGTCCGGCAGAGCAGGGGTTAATAAGAGGATGCTGGTAATGTACAGCAGGGGAGGGGTTAATAAGAGGATGCTGGTAATGTACAGCAGGGGAGGGGTTAATAAGAGGATGCTGGTAATGTACAGCAGAGGAGGGGTTAATAAGAGGATGCTGGGTAATGTACAGCAGAGGAGGGGTTAATAAGAGGATGCTGGTAATGTACAGCAGGGGAGGGGTTAATAAGAGGATGCTGGTAATGTACAGCAGAGGAGGGGTTAATAAGAGGATGCTGGGTAATGTACAGCAGAGGAGGGGTTAATAAGAGGATGCTGGGTAATGTACAGCAGAGGAGGGGTTAATAAGAGGATGCTTGTAATGTACAGCAGGGGAGGAGTTAATAAGAGGATGCTGGTAATGTACAGCAGGGGAGCAGTTAATAAGAGGATGCTGGGTAATATACAGCAGGGGAGGGTTAATAAGAGGATGCTGGTAATGTACAGCAGAGGAGGGGTTAATAAGAGGATGCTGGTAATGTACAGCAGAGGAGGGGTTAATAAGAGGATGCTGGTAATGTACAGCAGGGGAGGGGTTAATAAGAGGATGCTGGGTAATATACAGCAGGGGAGGGTTAATAAGAGGATGCTGGGTAATATACAGCAGGGGAGGGTTAATAAGAGGATGCTGGTAATGTACAGCAGAGGAGGGGTTAATAAGAGGATGCTGGTAATGTGCAGCAGGGGAGGGATTAATAAGAGGATGCTGGTAATGTACAGCAGGGGAGGGGTTAATAAGGATGCTGGTAATGTACAGCAGGAGAGGGGTTAAAGCTGAGGATGCTGGGTAATGTACAGCAGAGGAGGGGTTAATAAGAGGATGCTGGTCATGTGCAGCAGAGGAGGGGTTAATAAGAGGATGCTGGTAATGTACAGCAGGGGAGGGGTTAATAAGAGGATGCTGGTAATGTACAGCAGAGGAGGGGTTAATAAGAGGATGCTGGTAATGTCCGGCAGGGGAGGGGTTAATAAGAGGATGCTGGTAATGTACAGCAGAGCAGGGGTTAATAAGAGGATGCTGGTAATGTGCAGCAGAGGAGGGGTTAATAAGTGGATGCTGGTAATGTACGGCAGGGGAGGGGTTAATAAGAGGATGCTGAGTAATGTACAGCAGAGGAGGGGTTAATAAGAGGATGCTGGATAATGTACAGCAGAGGAGGGGTTAATAAGAGGATGCTGGTAATGTACAGCAGGGGAGGGGTTAATAAGGGGATGCTGGGTAATGTACAGCAGGGAAGGGGTTAATAAGAGGATGCTGGTAATGTACAGCAGGGGGGTTAATAAGAGGATGCTGGTAATGTACAGCTGGGGAGGGGTTAATAAGAGGATGCTGGTAATGTACAGCAGAGGAGGAGTTAATAAGAGGATGCTGGGTAATGTACAGCAGGAGAGGGGTTAATAGGAGGATGCTGGGTAATGTACAGCAGGGGAGGGGTTAAGAGGATGCTGGGTAATGTACAGCAGAGGAGGGGTTAATAAGAGGATGCTGGTAATGTGTAGCAGGGGAGGGGTTAATAAGAGGATGCTGGTAATGTTCGGCAGAGCAGGGGTTAATAGGAGGATGCTGGTAATGTACAGCAGGGGAGGGGTTAATAAGAGGATGCTGGTAATGTACAGCAGGAGAGGGGTTAAAGATGAGGATGCTGGGTAATGTACAGCAGAGGAGGGGTTAATAAGAGGATGCTGGTCATGTACAGCAGAGGAGGGGTTAATAAGAGGATGCTGGTAATGTACAGCAGGGGAGGGGTTAATAAGAGGATGCTAGTAATGTACAGCAGAGCAGGGGTTAATAAGAGGATGCTGGTAATGTCCGGCAGGGGAGGGATTAATAAGAGGATGCTGGTAATGTACAGCATAGCAGGGGTTAATAAGAGGATGCTGGTAATGTACAGCAGGGGAGGGGTTAATAAGAGGATGCTGGTAATGTACAGCAGGAGAGGGGTTAAAGATGAGGATGCTGGGTAATGTACAGCAGAGGAGGGGTTAATAAGAGGATGCTGGTAATGTGCAGCAGGGGAGGGGTTAATAAGAGGATGCTGGTAATGTCCGGCAGAGCAGGGGTTAATAAGAGGATGCTGGTAATGTACAGCAGGGGAGGGGTTAATAAGAGGATGCTGGTAATGTACAGCAGGAGAGGGGTTAAAGATGAGGATGCTGGGTAATGTACAGCAGAGGAGGGGTTAATAAGAGGATGCTGGTCATGTACAGCAGAGGAGGGGTTAATAAGAGGATGCTGGTAATGTACAGCAGGGGAGGGGTTAATAAGAGGATGCTGGTAATGTACAGCAGAGGAGGGGTTAATAAGAGGATGCTGGTAATGTCCGGCAGGGGAGGGGTTAATAAGAGGATGCTGGTAATGTACAGCAGAGCAGGGGTTAATAAGAGGATGCTGGTAATGTACGGCAGGGGAGGGGTTAATAAGAGGATGCTGGTAATGTACAGCAGAGGAGGGGTTAATAAGAGGATGCTGGTAATGTACAGCAGGGGAGAGGTTAATAAGGGGATGCTGGGTAATGTACAGCAGGGGAGGGGTTAATAAGAGGATGCTGGTAATGTACAGCAGGGGGGGTTAATAAGAGGATGCTGGTAATGTACAGCTGGGGAGGGGTTAATAAGAGGATGCTGGTAATATACAGCAGAGGAGGAGTTAATAAGAGGATGCTGGGTAATGTACAGCAGGAGAGGGGTTAATAGGAGGATGCTGGGTAATGTACAGCAGGGGAGGGGTTAAGAGGATGCTGGGTAATGTACAGCAGAGGAGGGGTTAATAAGAGGATGCTGGTAATGTGCAGCAGGGGAGGGGTTAATAAGAGGATGCTGGTAATGTCCGGCAGAGCAGGGGTTAATAGGAGGATGCTGGTATTGTACAGCAGGGGAGGGGTTAATAAGAGGATGCTGGTAATGTACAGCAGGAGAGGGGTTAAAGATGAGGATGCTGGGTAATGTACAGCAGAGGAGGGGTTAATAAGAGGATGCTGGTAATGTACAGCAGGGGAGGGGTTAATAAGAGGATGCTGGTCATGTACAGCAGAGGAGGGGTTAATAAGAGGATGCTGGTAATGTACAGCAGGGGAGGGGTTAATAAGAGGATGCTGGTAATGTACAGCAGAGGAGGGGTTAATAAGAGGATGCTGGTAATGTCCGGCAGGGGAGGGGTTAATAAGAGGATGCTGGTAATGTACAGCAGAGCAGGGGTTAATAAGAGGATGCTGGGTAATGTACAGCAGAGGAGGGGTTAATAAGAGGATGCTGGTAATGTAGAGCAGGGGAGGGGTTAATAAGAAGATGCTGGTAATGTACAGCTGAGGAGGGGTTAATAAGAGGATGCTGGTAATGTACAGCAGAGGAGGGGTTAATAAGAGGATGCTGGTAATGTACAGCAGGAGAGGGGTTAATAAGAGGATGCTGGTAATGTACAGCAGAGGAGGGGTTAATAAGAGGATGTTGGTAATGTACAGCAGAGGAGGGGTTAATAAGAGGATGCTGGTAATGTACAGCAGGGGAGGGGTTAATAAGAGGATGCTGGTAATGTACAGCAGAGGAGGGGTTAATAAGAGGATGCTGGTAATGTCCGGCAGGGGAGGGGTTAATAAGAGGATGCTGGTAATGTACAGCAGAGCAGGGGTTAATAAGAGGATGCTGGTAATGTCCGGCAGGGGAGGGGTTAATAAGAGGATGCTGGTAATGTACAGCAGGGGAGGGGTTAATAAGAGGATGCTGGTAATGTACAGCAGGAGAGCGGTTAAAGATGAGGATGCTGGGTAATGTACAGCAGAGGAGGGGTTAATAAGAGGATGCTGGTAATGTGCAGCAGGGGAGGGGTTAATAAGAGGATGCTGGTAATGTCCGGCAGAGCAGGGGTTAATAAGAGAATGCTGGTAATGTACAGCAGGGGAGGGGTTAATAAGAGGATGCTGGTAATGTACAGCAGGAGAGGGGTTAAAGATGAGGATGCTGGGTAAAGTACAGCAGAGGAGGGGTTAATAAGAGGATGCTGGTCATGTACAGCAGAGGAGGGGTTAATAAGAGGATGCTGGTAATGTACAGCAGGGGAGGGGTTAATAAGAGGATGCTGGTAATGTACAGCAGAGGAGGGGTTAATAAGAGGATGCTGGTAATGTCCGGCAGGGGAGGGGTTAATAAGAGGATGCTGGTAATGTACAGCAGAGCAGGGGTTAATAAGAGGATGCTGGTAATGTGCAGCAGAGGAGGGGTTAATAAGTGGATGCTGGTAATGTACGGCAGGGGAGGGGTTAATAAGAGGATGCTGGTAATGTACAGCAGAGGAGGGGTTAATAAGAGGATGCTGGTAATGTACAGCAGGGGAGGGGTTAATAAGGGGATGCTGGGTAATGTACAGCAGGGGAGGGGTTAATAAGAGGATGCTGGTAATGTACAGCAGGGGGGGTTAATAAGAGGATGCTGGTAATGTACAGCTGGGGAGGGGTTAATAAGAGGATGCTGGTAATATACAGCAGAGGAGGAGTTAATAAGAGGATGCTGGGTAATGTACAGCAGGAGAGGGGTTAATAGGAGGATGCTGGGTAATGTACAGCAGGGGAGGGGTTAAGAGGATGCTGGGTAATGTACAGCAGAGGAGGGGTTAATAAGAGGATGCTGGTAATGTGCAGCAGGGGAGGGGTTAATAAGAGGATGCTGGTAATGTCCGGCAGAGCAGGGGTTAATAGGAGGATGCTGGTATTGTACAGCAGGGGAGGGGTTAATAAGAGGATGCTGGTAATGTACAGCAGGAGAGGGGTTAAAAATGAGGATGCTGGGTAATGTACAGCAGAGGAGGGGTTAATAAGAGGATGCTGGTAATGTACAGCAGGGGAGGGGTTAATAAGAGGATGCTGGTCATGTACAGCAGAGGAGGGGTTAATAAGAGGATGCTGGTAATGTACAGCAGGGGAGGGGTTAATAAGAGGATGCTGGTAATGTACAGCAGAGGAGGGGTTAATAAGAGGATGCTGGTAATGTCCGGCAGGGGAGGGGTTAATAATAGGATGCTGGTAATGTACAGCAGAGCAGGGGTTAATAAGAGGATGCTGGGTAATGTACAGCAGAGGAGGGGTTAATAAGAGGATGCTGGTAATGTAGAGCAGGGGAGGGGTTAATAAGAAGATGCTGGTAATGTACAGCCGAGGAGGGGTTAATAAGAGGATGCTGGTAATGTACAGCAGAGGAGGGGTTAATAAGAGGATGCTGGTAATGTACAGCAGGAGAGGGGTTAATAAGAGGATGCTGGTAATGTACAGCAGAGGAGGGGTTAATAAGAGGATGTTGGTAATGTACAGCAGAGGAGGGGTTAATAAGAGGATGCTGGTAATGTACAGCAGGGGAGGGGTTAATAAGAGGATGCTGGTAATGTACAGCAGGGGAGGGGTTAATAAGAGGATGCTGGTAATGTACAGCAGAGAAGGTGTTAATAAGAGGATGCTGGTAATGTGCATCAGAGGAGGGGTTAATAAGAGGATGCTGGTAATGTACAGCAGGGGAGGGGTTAATAGGAGGATGCTGGTAATGTGCATCAGAGGAGGGGTTAATAAGAGGATGCTGGTAATGTGCATCAGAGGAGGGGTTAATAAGAGGATGCTGGTAATGTACAGCAGGGGAGGGGTTAATAGGAGGATGCTGGTAATGTACAGCAGGGGAGGGGTTAATAAGAGGATGCTGGTAATGTACAGCAGAGGAGGGGTTAATAAGAGGATGCTGGTAATGTCAGGGCGGGGAGGGGTTAATAAGAGGATGCTGGTAATGTACAGCAGAGCAGGGGTTAATAAGAGGATGCTGGTAATGTACAGCAGAGCAGGGGTTAATAAGAGGATGCTGGGTAATGTACAGCAGAGGAGGGGTTAATAAGAGGATGCTGGGTAATGTACAGCAGAGGAGGGGTTAATAAGAGGATGCTGGTAATGTACAGCAGGGGAGGGGTTAATAAGGGGATGCTGGTAATGTACAGCAGAGGAGGGGTTAATAAGAGGATGCTGGGTAATGTACAGCAGGAGAGGGGTTAATAGGAGGATGCTGGGTAATGTACAGCAGGGGAGGGGTTAAGAGGATGATGGGTAATGTACAGCAGAGGAGTGGTTAATAAGAGGATGCTGGGTAATGTACAGCAGGAGAGGGGTTAATAGGAGGATGCTGGTAATGTACAGCAGGATAGGGGTTAATAGGAGGATGCTGGTAATCTCCGGCAGAGGAGGGGTTAACAAGAGGATGCTGGGTAATGTACAGCAGGAGAGGGGTTAATAGGAGGATGCTGGTAATGTACAGGAGTGGAGGGGTTAATAAGAGGATGCTGGTAATGTCCGGCAGAGCAGGGGTTAATAAGAGGATGCTTGTAATGTACAGCAGAGGAGGGGTTAATAAGAGGATGCTGGTAATGACCGGCAGAGCAGGAATTAATAAGAGGATGCTGGTAATGTACAGCAGAGGAGGGGTTAATGAGAGGATGCTGGGTAATGTACAGCAGGGGAGGGGTCAATAAGAGGATGCTGGTAATGTGCAGCAGGGGAGGGGTTAATAAGAGGATGCTGGTAATGTACAGCAGGGGAGGGGTTAATAAGAGGATGCTGGTAATGTACAGCAGAAGAGGGGTTAATAAGAGGATGCTGGTAATGTCCGGCAGAGCAGGAGTTAATAAGAGGATGCTGGTAATGTGCAGCAGGGGAGGGGTTAATAAGAGGATGCTGGTAATGTACAGCAGGAGAGGGGTTAAAGATGAGGATGCTGGGTAATGTACAGCAGGAGAGGGGTTAATAGGAGGATGCTGGTAATGTACAGCAGGAGAGGGGTTAATAGGAGGATGCTGGTAATCTCCGGCAGAGGAGGGGTTAATAAGAGGATGCTGGGTAATGTACAGCAGGAGAGGGGTTAATAGGAGGATGCTGGTAATGTACAGCAGGGGAGAGGTTAATAAGAGGATGATGGTAATGTTCGACAGAGCAGGGGTTAATAAGAGGATGCTGGTAATGTACAGCAGAGGAGGGGTTAATAAGAGGATGCTGGTAATGTCCGGCAGAGCAGGAGTTAATAAGAGGATGCTGGTAATGTACAGCAGGGGAGGGGTTAATAAGAGGATGCTGGAAATGTACAGCAGGGGAGGGGTTAATAAGAGGATGCTGGTATTGTACAGCAGGGGAGGGGTTAATAAGAGGATGCTGGTAATGTGCAGCAGGGGAGGGGTTAATAAGAGGATGCTGGTAATGTCCGGCAGAGCAGGAGTTAATAAGAGGATGCTGGTAATGTGCAGCAGGGGAGGGGTTAATAAGAGGATGCTGGTAATGTACAGCAGGAGAGGGGTTAAAGATGAGGATGCTGGGTAATGTCCGGCAGAGGAGGGGTTAATAAGAGGATGCTGGTAATGTGCAGCAGGGGAGGGGTTAATAAGAGGATGCTGGTAATGTCCGGCAGAGCAGGGGTTAATAAGAGGATGCTGGTAATGTACAGCAGGGGAGGGGTTAATAAGAGGATGCTGGTAATGTCCGGCAGAGCAGGGGTTAATAAGAGGATGCTGGTAATGTACAGCAGAGGAGGGGTTAATAAGAGGATGCTGGTAATGTCCGGCAGAGCAGGGGTTAATAAGAGGATGCTGGTAATGTACAGCAGGGGAGGGGTTAATAAGAGGATGCTGGTAATGTACAGCAGGGGAGGGGTTAATAAGAGGATGCTGGTAATGTCCGGCAGAGCAGGGGTTAATAAGAGGATGCTGCTATTGTACAGCAGGGGAGGGGTTAATAAGAGGATGCTGGTAATGTACAGCAGGGGAGGGGTTAATAAGAGGATGCTGGTAATGTGCAGCAGAGGAGGGGTTAATAAGAGGATGCTGGTAATGTCCGGCAGAGCAGGGGTTAATAAGAGGATGCTGGTAATGTACAGCAGGGGAGGGGTTAATAAGAGGATGCTGGTAATGTACAGCAGGGGAGGGGTTAATAAGAGGATGCTGGTAATGTACAGCAGAGGAGGGGTTAATAAGAGGATGCTGGGTAATGTACAGCAGAGGAGGGGTTAATAAGAGGATGCTGGTAATGTACAGCAGGGGAGGGGTTAATAAGAGGATGCTGGTAATGTACAGCAGAGGAGGGGTTAATAAGAGGATGCTGGGTAATGTACAGCAGAGGAGGGGTTAATAAGAGGATGCTGGGTAATGTACAGCAGAGGAGGGGTTAATAAGAGGATGCTTGTAATGTACAGCAGGGGAGGAGTTAATAAGAGGATGCTGGTAATGTACAGCAGGGGAGCAGTTAATAAGAGGATGCTGGGTAATATACAGCAGGGGAGGGTTAATAAGAGGATGCTGGTAATGTACAGCAGAGGAGGGGTTAATAAGAGGATGCTGGTAATGTACAGCAGAGGAGGGGTTAATAAGAGGATGCTGGTAATGTACAGCAGGGGAGGGGTTAATAAGAGGATGCTGGGTAATATACAGCAGGGGAGGGTTAATAAGAGGATGCTGGGTAATATACAGCAGGGGAGGGTTAATAAGAGGATGCTGGTAATGTACAGCGGAGGAGGGGTTAATAAGAGGATGCTGGTAATGTGCAGCAGGGGAGGGATTAATAAGAGGATGCTGGTAATGTACAGCAGGGGAGGGGTTAATAAGGATGCTGGTAATGTACAGCAGGAGAGGGGTTAAAGATGAGGATGCTGGGTAATGTACAGCAGAGGAGGGGTTAATAAGAGGATGCTGGTAATGTGCAGCAGGGGAGGGGTTAATAAGAGGATGCTGGTAATGTCCGGCAGAGCAGGGGTTAATAAGAGGATGCTGGTAATGTACAGCAGGGGAGGGGTTAATACGAGGATGCTGGTAATGTACAGCAGGAGAGGGGTTAAAGCTGAGGATGCTGGGTAATGTACAGCAGAGGAGGGGTTAATAAGAGGATGCTGGTCATGTGCAGCAGAGGAGGGGTTAATAAGAGGATGCTGGTAATGTACAGCAGAGGAGGGGTTAATAAGAGGATGCTGGTAATGTCCGGCAGGGGAGGGGTTAATAAGAGGATGCTGGTAATGTACAGCAGAGCAGGGGTTAATAAGAGGATGCTGGTAATGTCCGGCAGGGGAGGGGTTAATAAGAGGATGCTGGTAATGTACAGCATAGCAGGGGTTAATAAGAGGATGCTGGTAATGTACAGCAGGGGAGGGGTTAATAAGAGGATGCTGGTAATGTACAGCAGGAGAGCGGTTAAAGATGAGGATGCTGGGTAATGTACAGCAGAGGAGGGGTTAATAAGAGGATGCTGGTAATGTGCAGCAGGGGAGGGGTTAATAAGAGGATGCTGGTAATGTCCGGCAGAGCAGGGGTTAATAAGAGGATGCTGGTAATGTACAGCAGGGGAGGGGTTAATAAGAGGATGCTGGTAATGTACAGCAGGAGAGGGGTTAAAGATGAGGATGCTGGGTAATGTACAGCAGAGGAGGGGTTAATAAGAGGATGCTGGTCATGTACAGCAGAGGAGGGGTTAATAAGAGGATGCTGGTAATGTACAGCAGGGGAGGGGTTAATAAGAGGATGCTGGTAATGTACAGCAGAGGAGGGGTTAATAAGAGGATGCTGGTAATGTCCGGCAGGGGAGGGGTTAATAAGAGGATGCTGGTAATGTACAGCAGAGCAGGGGTTAATAAGAGGATGCTGGTAATGTGCAGCAGAGGAGGGGTTAATAAGTGGATGCTGGTAATGTACGGCAGGGGAGGGGTTAATAAGAGGATGCTGGTAATGTACAGCAGAGGAGGGGTTAATAAGAGGATGCTGGTAATGTACAGCAGGGGAGGGGTTAATAAGGGGATGCTGGGTAATGTACAGCAGGGGAGGGGTTAATAAGAGGATGCTGGTAATGTACAGCAGGGGGGGTTAATAAGAGGATGCTGGTAATGTACAGCTGGGGAGGGGTTAATAAGAGGATGCTGGTAATATACAGCAGAGGAGGAGTTAATAAGAGGATGCTGGGTAATGTACAGCAGGAGAGGGGTTAATAGGAGGATGCTGGGTAATGTACAGCAGGGGAGGGGTTAAGAGGATGCTGGGTAATGTACAGCAGAGGAGGGGTTAATAAGAGGATGCTGGTAATGTGCAGCAGGGGAGGGGTTAATAAGAGGATGCTGGTAATGTCCGGCAGAGCAGGGGTTAATAGGAGGATGCTGGTATTGTACAGCAGGGGAGGGGTTAATAAGAGGATGCTGGTAATGTACAGCAGGAGAGGGGTTAAAGATGAGGATGCTGGGTAATGTACAGCAGAGGAGGGGTTAATAAGAGGATGCTGGTAATGTACAGCAGGGGAGGGGTTAATAAGAGGATGCTGGTCATGTACAGCAGAGGAGGGGTTAATAAGAGGATGCTGGTAATGTACAGCAGGGGAGGGGTTAATAAGAGGATGCTGGTAATGTACAGCAGAGGAGGGGTTAATAAGAGGATGCTGGTAATGTCCGGCAGGGGAGGGGTTAATAAGAGGATGCTGGTAATGTACAGCAGAGCAGGGGTTAATAAGAGGATGCTGGGTAATGTACAGCAGAGGAGGGGTTAATAAGAGGATGCTGGTAATGTAGAGCAGGGGAGGGGTTAATAAGAAGATGCTGGTAATGTACAGCCGAGGAGGGGTTAATAAGAGGATGCTGGTAATGTACAGCAGAGGAGGGGTTAATAAGAGGATGCTGGTAATGTACAGCAGGAGAGGGGTTAATAAGAGGATGCTGGTAATGTACAGCAGAGGAGGGGTTAATAAGAGGATGTTGGTAATGTACAGCAGAGGAGGGGTTAATAAGAGGATGCTGGTAATGTACAGCAGGGGAGGGGTTAATAAGAGGATGCTGGTAATGTACAGCAGGGGAGGGGTTAATAAGAGGATGCTGGTAATGTACAGCAGAGAAGGTGTTAATAAGAGGATGCTGGTAATGTGCATCAGAGGAGGGGTTAATAAGAGGATGCTGGTAATGTACAGCAGGGGAGGGGTTAATAGGAGGATGCTGGTAATGTGCATCAGAGGAGGGGTTAATAAGAGGATGCTGGTAATGTGCATCAGAGGAGGGGTTAATAAGAGGATGCTGGTAATGTACAGCAGGGGAGGGGTTAATAGGAGGATGCTGGTAATGTACAGCAGGGGAGGGGTTAATAAGAGGATGCTGGTAATGTACAGCAGAGGAGGGGTTAATAAGAGGATGCTGGTAATGTCAGGGCGGGGAGGGGTTAATAAGAGGATGCTGGTAATGTACAGCAGAGCAGGGGTTAATAAGAGGATGCTGGTAATGTACAGCAGAGCAGGGGTTAATAAGAGGATGCTGGGTAATGTACAGCAGAGGAGGGGTTAATAAGAGGATGCTGGGTAATGTACAGCAGAGGAGGGGTTAATAAGAGGATGCTGGTAATGTACAGCAGGGGAGGGGTTAATAAGGGGATGCTGGTAATGCACAGCAGAGGAGGGGTTAATAAGAGGATGCTGGGTAATGTACAGCAGGAGAGGGGTTAATAGGAGGATGCTGGGTAATGTACAGCAGGGGAGGGGTTAAGAGGATGATGGGTAATGTACAGCAGAGGAGTGGTTAATAAGAGGATGCTGGGTAATGTACAGCAGGAGAGGGGTTAATAGGAGGATGCTGGTAATGTACAGCAGGATAGGGGTTAATAGGAGGATGCTGGTAATCTCCGGCAGAGGAGGGGTTAACAAGAGGATGCTGGGTAATGTACAGCAGGAGAGGGGTTAATAGGAGGATGCTGGTAATGTACAGGAGTGGAGGGGTTAATAAGAGGATGCTGGTAATGTCCGGCAGAGCAGGGGTTAATAAGAGGATGCTTGTAATGTACAGCAGAGGAGGGGTTAATAAGAGGATGCTGGTAATGACCGGCAGAGCAGGAATTAATAAGAGGATGCTGGTAATGTACAGCAGAGGAGGGGTTAATGAGAGGATGCTGGGTAATGTACAGCAGGGGAGGGGTCAATAAGAGGATGCTGGTAATGTGCAGCAGGGGAGGGGTTAATAAGAGGATGCTGGTAATGTACAGCAGGGGAGGGGTTAATAAGAGGATGCTGGTAATGTACAGCAGAAGAGGGGTTAATAAGAGGATGCTGGTAATGTCCGGCAGAGCAGGAGTTAATAAGAGGATGCTGGTAATGTGCAGCAGGGGAGGGGTTAATAAGAGGATGCTGGTAATGTACAGCAGGAGAGGGGTTAAAGATTAGGATGCTGGGTAATGTACAGCAGGAGAGGGGTTAATAGGAGGATGCTGGTAATGTACAGCAGGAGAGGGGTTAATAGGAGGATGCTGGTAATCTCCGGCAGAGGAGGGGTTAATAAGAGGATGCTGGGTAATGTACAGCAGGAGAGGGGTTAATAGGAGGATGCTGGTAATGTACAGCAGGGGAGAGGTTAATAAGAGGATGATGGTAATGTTCGACAGAGCAGGGGTTAATAAGAGGATGCTGGTAATGTACAGCAGAGGAGGGGTTAATAAGAGGATGCTGGTAATGTCCGGCAGAGCAGGAGTTAATAAGAGGATGCTGGTAATGTACAGCAGGGGAGGGGTTAATAAGAGGATGCTGGAAATGTACAGCAGGGGAGGGGTTAATAAGAGGATGCTGGTATTGTACAGCAGGGGAGGGGTTAATAAGAGGATGCTGGTAATGTGCAGCAGGGGAGGGGTTAATAAGAGGATGCTGGTAATGTCCGGCAGAGCAGGAGTTAATAAGAGGATGCTGGTAATGTGCAGCAGGGGAGGGGTTAATAAGAGGATGCTGGTAATGTACAGCAGGAGAGGGGTTAAAGATGAGGATGCTGGGTAATGTCCGGCAGAGGAGGGGTTAATAAGAGGATGCTGGTAATGTGCAGCAGGGGAGGGGTTAATAAGAGGATGCTGGTAATGTCCGGCAGAGCAGGGGTTAATAAGAGGATGCTGGTAATGTACAGCAGGGGAGGGGTTAATAAGAGGATGCTGGTAATGTCCGGCAGAGCAGGGGTTAATAAGAGGATGCTGGTAATGTACAGCAGAGGAGGGGTTAATAAGAGGATGCTGGTAATGTCCGGCAGAGCAGGGGTTAATAAGAGGATGCTGGTAATGTACAGCAGGGGAGGGGTTAATAAGAGGATGCTGGTAATGTACAGCAGGGGAGGGGTTAATAAGAGGATGCTGGTAATGTCCGGCAGAGCAGGGGTTAATAAGAGGATGCTGCTATTGTACAGCAGGGGAGGGGTTAATAAGAGGATGCTGGTAATGTACAGCAGGGGAGGGGTTAATAAGAGGATGCTGGTAATGTGCAGCAGAGGAGGGGTTAATAAGAGGATGCTGGTAATGTCCGGCAGAGCAGGGGTTAATAAGAGGATGCTGGTAATGTACAGCAGGGGAGGGGTTAATAAGAGGATGCTGGTAATGTACAGCAGGGGAGGGGTTAATAAGAGGATGCTGGTAATGTACAGCAGAGGAGGGGTTAATAAGAGGATGCTGGGTAATGTACAGCAGAGGAGGGGTTAATAAGAGGATGCTGGTAATGTACAGCAGGGGAGGGGTTAATAAGAGGATGCTGGTAATGTACAGCAGAGGAGGGGTTAATAAGAGGATGCTGGGTAATGTACAGCAGAGGAGGGGTTAATAAGAGGATGCTGGGTAATGTACAGCAGAGGAGGGGTTAATAAGAGGATGCTTGTAATGTACAGCAGGGGAGGAGTTAATAAGAGGATGCTGGTAATGTACAGCAGGGGAGCAGTTAATAAGAGGATGCTGGGTAATATACAGCAGGGGAGGGTTAATAAGAGGATGCTGGTAATGTACAGCAGAGGAGGGGTTAATAAGAGGATGCTGGTAATGTACAGCAGAGGAGGGGTTAATAAGAGGATGCTGGTAATGTACAGCAGGGGAGGGGTTAATAAGAGGATGCTGGGTAATATACAGCAGGGGAGGGTTAATAAGAGGATGCTGGGTAATATACAGCAGGGGAGGGTTAATAAGAGGATGCTGGTAATGTACAGCAGAGGAGGGGTTAATAAGAGGATGCTGGTAATGTGCAGCAGGGGAGGGATTAATAAGAGGATGCTGGTAATGTACAGCAGGGGAGGGGTTAATAAGGATGCTGGTAATGTACAGCAGGAGAGGGGTTAAAGATGAGGATGCTGGGTAATGTACAGCAGAGGAGGGGTTAATAAGAGGATGCTGGTAATGTGCAGCAGGGGAGGGGTTAATAAGAGGATGCTGGTAATGTCCGGCAGAGCAGGGGTTAATAAGAGGATGCTGGTAATGTACAGCAGGGGAGGGGTTAATACGAGGATGCTGGTAATGTACAGCAGGAGAGGGGTTAAAGCTGAGGATGCTGGGTAATGTACAGCAGAGGAGGGGTTAATAAGAGGATGCTGGTCATGTGCAGCAGAGGAGGGGTTAATAAGAGGATGCTGGTAATGTACAGCAGGGGAGGGGTTAATAAGAGGATGCTGGTAATGTACAGCAGAGGAGGGGTTAATAAGAGGATGCTGGTAATGTCCGGCAGGGGAGGGGTTAATAAGAGGATGCTGGTAATGTACAGCAGAGCAGGGGTTAATAAGAGGATGCTGGTAATGTGCAGCAGAGGAGGGGTTAATAAGTGGATGCTGGTAATGTACGGCAGGGGAGGGGTTAATAAGAGGATGCTGAGTAATGTACAGCAGAGGAGGGGTTAATAAGAGGATGCTGGGTAATGTACAGCAGAGGAGGGGTTAATAAGAGGATGCTGGTAATGTACAGCAGGGGAGGGGTTAATAAGGGGATGCTGGGTAATGTACAGCAGGGGAGGGGTTAATAAGAGGATGCTGGTAATGTACAGCAGGGGGGGTTAATAAGAGGATGCTGGTAATGTACAGCTGGGGAGGGGTTAATAAGAGGATGCTGGTAATGTACAGCAGAGGAGGAGTTAATAAGAGGATGCTGGGTAATGTACAGCAGGAGAGGGGTTAATAGGAGGATGCTGGGTAATGTACAGCAGGGGAGGGGTTAAGAGGATGCTGGGTAATGTACAGCAGAGGAGGGGTTAATAAGAGGATGCTGGTAATGTGTAGCAGGGGAGGGTTTAATAAGAGGATGCTGGTAATGTTCGGCAGAGCAGGGGTTAATAGGAGGATGCTGGTAATGTACAGCAGGGGAGGGGTTAATAAGAGGATGCTGGTAATGTACAGCAGGAGAGGGGTTAAAGATGAGGATGCTGGGTAATGTACAGCAGAGGAGGGGTTAATAAGAGGATGCTGGTCATGTACAGCAGAGGAGGGGTTAATAAGAGGATGCTGGTAATGTACAGCAGGGGAGGGGTTAATAAGAGGATGCTGGTAATGTACAGCAGAGGAGGGGTTAATAAGAGGATGCAGGTAATGTCCGGCAGGGGAGGGGTTAATAAGAGGATGCTGGTAATGTACAGCAGAGCAGGGGTTAATAAGAGGATGCTGGTAATGTCCGGCAGGGGAGGGGTTAATAAGAGGATGCTGGTAATGTACAGCAGGGGAGGGGTTAATAAGAGGATGCTGGTAATGTACAGCAGGAGAGGGGTTAAAGATGAGGATGCTGGGTAATGTACAGCAGAGGAGGGGTTAATAAGAGGATGCTGGTAATGTGCAGCAGGGGAGGGGTTAATAAGAGGATGCTGGTAATGTCCGGCAGAGCAGGGGTTAATAAGAGGATGCTGGTAATGTACAGCAGGGGAGGGGTTAATAAGAGGATGCTGGTAATGTACAGCAGGAGAGGGGTTAAAGATGAGGATGCTGGGTAATGTACAGCAGAGGAGGGGTTAATAAGAGGATGCTGGTCATGTACAGCAGAGGAGGGGTTAATAAGAGGATGCTGGTAATGTACAGCAGGGGAGGGGTTAATAAGAGGATGCTGGTAATGTACAGCAGAGGAGGGGTTAATAAGAGGATGCTGGTAATGTCCGGCAGGGGAGGGGTTAATAAGAGGATGCTGGTAATGTACAGCAGAGCAGGGGTTAATAAGAGGATGCTGGTAATGTGCAGCAGAGGAGGGGTTAATAAGTGGATGCTGGTAATGTACGGCAGGGGAGGGGTTAATAAGAGGATGCTGGTAATGTACAGCAGAGGAGGGGTTAATAAGAGGATGCTGGTAATGTACAGCAGGGGAGGGGTTAATAAGGGGATGCTGGGTAATGTACAGCAGGGGAGGGGTTAATAAGAGGATGCTGGTAATGTACAGCAGGGGGGGTTAATAAGAGGATGCTGGTAATGTACAGCTGGGGAGGGGTTAATAAGAGGATGCTGGTAATATACAGCAGAGGAGGAGTTAATAAGAGGATGCTGGGTAATGTACAGCAGGAGAGGGGTTAATAGGAGGATGCTGGGTAATGTACAGCAGGGGAGGGGTTAAGAGGATGCTGGGTAATGTACAGCAGAGGAGGGGTTAATAAGAGGATGCTGGTAATGTGCAGCAGGGGAGGGGTTAATAAGAGGATGCTGGTAATGTCCGGCAGAGCAGGGGTTAATAGGAGGATGCTGGTATTGTACAGCAGGGGAGGGGTTAATAAGAGGATGCTGGTAATGTACAGCAGGAGAGGGGTTAAAGATGAGGATGCTGGGTAATGTACAGCAGAGGAGGGGTTAATAAGAGGATGCTGGTAATGTACAGCAGGGGAGGGGTTAATAAGAGGATGCTGGTCATGTACAGCAGAGGAGGGGTTAATAAGAGGATGCTGGTAATGTACAGCAGGGGAGGGGTTAATAAGAGGATGCTGGTAATGTACAGCAGAGGAGGGGTTAATAAGAGGATGCTGGTAATGTCCGGCAGGGGAGGGGTTAATAAGAGGATGCTGGTAATGTACAGCAGAGCAGGGGTTAATAAGAGGATGCTGGGTAATGTACAGCAGAGGAGGGGTTAATAAGAGGATGCTGGTAATGTAGAGCAGGGGAGGGGTTAATAAGAAGATGCTGGTAATGTACAGCTGAGGAGGGGTTAATAAGAGGATGCTGGTAATGTACAGCAGAGGAGGGGTTAATAAGAGGATGCTGGTAATGTACAGCAGGAGAGGGGTTAATAAGAGGATGCTGGTAATGTACAGCAGAGGAGGGGTTAATAAGAGGATGTTGGTAATGTACAGCAGAGGAGGGGTTAATAAGAGGATGCTGGTAATGTACAGCAGGGGAGGGGTTAATAAGAGGATGCTGGTAATGTACAGCAGGGGAGGGGTTAATAAGAGGATGCTGGTAATGTACAGCAGAGAAGGTGTTAATAAGAGGATGCTGGTAATGTGCATCAGAGGAGGGGTTAATAAGAGGATGCTGGTAATGTACAGCAGGGGAGGGGTTAATAGGAGGATGCTGGTAATGTGCATCAGAGGAGGGGTTAATAAGAGGATGCTGGTAATGTGCATCAGAGGAGGGGTTAATAAGAGGATGCTGGTAATGTACAGCAGGGGAGGGGTTAATAGGAGGATGCTGGTAATGTACAGCAGGGGAGGGGTTAATAAGAGGATGCTGGTAATGTACAGCAGAGGAGGGGTTAATAAGAGGATGCTGGTAATGTCAGGGCGGGGAGGGGTTAATAAGAGGATGCTGGTAATGTACAGCAGAGCAGGGGTTAATAAGAGGATGCTGGTAATGTACAGCAGAGCAGGGGTTAATAAGAGGATGCTGGGTAATGTACAGCAGAGGAGGGGTTAATAAGAGGATGCTGGGTAATGTACAGCAGGAGAGGGGTTAATAGGAGGATGCTGGTAATGTACAGCAGGATAGGGGTTAATAGGAGGATGCTGGTAATCTCCGGCAGAGGAGGGGTTAACAAGAGGATGCTGGGTAATGTACAGCAGGAGAGGGGTTAATAGGAGGATGCTGGTAATGTACAGGAGTGGAGGGGTTAATAAGAGGATGCTGGTAATGTCCGGCAGAGCAGGGGTTAATAAGAGGATGCTTGTAATGTACAGCAGAGGAGGCGTTAATAAGAGGATGCTGGGTAATGTACAGCAGGGGAGGGGTCAATAAGAGGATGCTGGTAATGTGCAGCAGGGGAGGGGTTAATAAGAGGATGCTGGTAATGTACAGCAGGGGAGGGGTTAATAAGAGGATGTTGGTAATGTACAGCAGAGGAGGGGTTAATGAGAGGATGCTGGGTAATGTACAGCAGGGGAGGGGTCAATAAGAGGATGCTGGTAATGTGCAGCAGGGGAGGGGTTAATAAGAGGATGCTGGTAATGTACAGCAGGGGAGGGGTTAATAAGAGGATGCTGGTAATGTACAGCAGAAGAGGGGTTAATAAGAGGATGCTGGTAATGTCCGGCAGAGCAGGAGTTAATAAGAGGATGCTGGTAATGTGCAGCAGGGGAGGGGTTAATAAGAGGATGCTGGTAATGTACAGCAGGAGAGGGGTTAAAGATGAGGATGCTGGGTAATGTACAGCAGGAGAGGGGTTAATAGGAGGATGCTGGTAATGTACAGCAGGAGAGGGGTTAATAGGAGGATGCTGGTAATCTCCGGCAGAGGAGGGGTTAATAAGAGGATGCTGGGTAATGTACAGCAGGAGAGGGGTTAATAAGAGGATGCTGGTAATGTCCGGCAGAGCAGGGGTTAATAAGAGGATGCTGGTAATGTCCGGCAGGGGAGGGGTTAATAAGAGGATGCTGGTAATGTACAGCATAGCAGGGGTTAATAAGAGGATGCTGGTAATGTACAGCAGGGGAGGGGTTAATAAGAGGATGCTGGTAATGTACAGCAGGAGAGGGGTTAAAGATGAGGATGCTGGGTAATGTACAGCAGAGGAGGGGTTAATAAGAGGATGCTGGTAATGTGCAGCAGGGGAGGGGTTAATAAGAGGATGCTGGTAATGTCCGGCAGAGCAGGGGTTAATAAGAGGATGCTGGTAATGTACAGCAGGGGAGGGGTTAATAAGAGGATGCTGGTAATGTACAGCAGGAGAGGGGTTAAAGATGAGGATGCTGGGTAATGTACAGCAGAGGAGGGGTTAATAAGAGGATGCTGGTCATGTACAGCAGAGGAGGGGTTAATAAGAGGATGCTGGTAATGTACAGCAGGGGAGGGGTTAATAAGAGGATGCTGGTAATGTACAGCAGAGGAGGGGTTAATAAGAGGATGCTGGTAATGTCCGGCAGGGGAGGGGTTAATAAGAGGATGCTGGTAATGTACAGCAGAGCAGGGGTTAATAAGAGGATGCTGGTAATGTGCAGCAGAGGAGGGGTTAATAAGTGGATGCTGGTAATGTACGGCAGGGGAGGGGTTAATAAGAGGATGCTGGTAATGTACAGCAGAGGAGGGGTTAATAAGAGGATGCTGGTAATGTACAGCAGGGGAGGGGTTAATAAGGGGATGCTGGGTAATGTACAGCAGGGGAGGGGTTAATAAGAGGATGCTGGTAATGTACAGCAGGGGGGGTTAATAAGAGGATGCTGGTAATGTACAGCTGGGGAGGGGTTAATAAGAGGATGCTGGTAATATACAGCAGAGGAGGAGTTAAGAAGAGGATGCTGGGTAATGTACAGCAGGAGAGGGGTTAATAGGAGGATGCTGGGTAATGTACAGCAGGGGAGGGGTTAAGAGGATGCTGGGTAATGTACAGCAGAGGAGGGGTTAATAAGAGGATGCTGGTAATGTGCAGCAGGGGAGGGGTTAATAAGAGGATGCTGGTAATGTCCGGCAGAGCAGGGGTTAATAGGAGGATGCTGGTATTGTACAGCAGGGGAGGGGTTAATAAGAGGATGCTGGTAATGTACAGCAGGAGAGGGGTTAAAGATGAGGATGCTGGGTAATGTACAGCAGAGGAGGGGTTAATAAGAGGATGCTGGTAATGTACAGCAGGGGAGGGGTTAATAAGAGGATGCTGGTCATGTACAGCAGAGGAGGGGTTAATAAGAGGATGCTGGTAATGTACAGCAGGGGAGGGGTTAATAAGAGGATGCTGGTAATGTACAGCAGAGGAGGGGTTAATAAGAGGATGCTGGTAATGTCCGGCAGGGGAGGGGTTAATAAGAGGATGATGGTAATGTACAGCAGAGCAGGGGTTAATAAGAGGATGCTGGGTAATGTACAGCAGAGGAGGGGTTAATAAGAGGATGCTGGTAATGTAGAGCAGGGGAGAGGTTAATAAGAAGATGCTGGTAATGTACAGCTGAGGAGGGGTTAATAAGAGGATGCTGGTAATGTACAGCAGAGGAGGGGTTAATAAGAGGATGCTGGTAATGTACAGCAGGAGAGGGGTTAATAAGAGGATGCTGGTAATGTACAGCAGAGGAGGGGTTAATAAGAGGATGTTGGTAATGTACAGCAGAGGAGGGGTTAATAAGAGGATGCTGGTAATGTACAGCAGGGGAGGGGTTAATAAGAGGATGCTGGTAATGTACAGCAGGGGAGGGGTTAATAAGAGGATGCTGGTAATGTGCATCAGAGGAGGGGTTAATAAGAGGATGCTGGTAATGTACAGCAGGGGAGGGGTTAATAGGAGGATGCTGGTAATGTGCATCAGAGGAGGGGTTAATAAGAGGATGCTGGTAATGTGCATCAGAGGAGGGGTTAATAAGAGGATGCTGGTAATGTACAGCAGGGGAGGGGTTAATAGGAGGATGCTGGTAATGTACAGCAGGGGAGGGGTTAATAAGAGGATGCTGGTAATGTACAGCAGAGGAGGGGTTAATAAGAGGATGCTGGTAATGTCAGGGCGGGGAGGGGTTAATAAGAGGATGCTGGTAATGTACAGCAGAGCAGGGGTTAATAAGAGGATGCTGGTAATGTACAGCAGAGCAGGGGTTAATAAGAGGATGCTGGGTAATGTACAGCAGAGGAGGGGTTAATAAGAGGATGCTGGGTAATGTACAGCAGAGGAGGGGTTAATAAGAGGATGCTGGTAATGTACAGCAGGGGAGGGGTTAATAAGGGGATGCTGGTAATGTACAGCAGAGGAGGGGTTAATAAGAGGATGCTGGGTAATGTACAGCAGGAGAGGGGTTAATAGGAGGATGCTGGGTAATGTACAGCAGGGGAGGGGTTAAGAGGATGATGGGTAATGTACAGCAGAGGAGTGGTTAATAAGAGGATGCTGGGTAATGTACAGCAGGAGAGGGGTTAATAGGAGGATGCTGGTAATGTACAGCAGGATAGGGGTTAATAGGAGGATGCTGGTAATCTCCGGCAGAGGAGGGGTTAACAAGAGGATGCTGGGTAATGTACAGCAGGAGAGGGGTTAATAGGAGGATGCTGGTAATGTACAGGAGTGGAGGGGTTAATAAGAGGATGCTGGTAATGTCCGGCAGAGCAGGGGTTAATAAGAGGATGCTTGTAATGTACAGCAGAGGAGGGGTTAATAAGAGGATGCTGGTAATGTCCGGCAGAGCAGGAATTAATAAGAGGATGCTGGTAATGTACAGCAGAGGAGGGGTTAATGAGAGGATGCTGGGTAATGTACAGCAGGGGAGGGGTCAATAAGAGGATGCTGGTAATGTGCAGCAGGGGAGGGGTTAATAAGAGGATGCTGGTAATGTACAGCAGGGGAGGGGTTAATAAGAGGATGCTGGTAATGTACAGCAGAAGAGGGGTTAATAAGAGGATGCTGGTAATGTCCGGCAGAGCAGGAGTTAATAAGAGGATGCTGGTAATGTGCAGCAGGGGAGGGGTTAATAAGAGGATGCTGGTAATGTACAGCAGGAGAGGGGTTAAAGATGAGGATGCTGGGTAATGTACAGCAGGAGAGGGGTTAATAGGAGGATGCTGGTAATGTACAGCAGGAGAGGGGTTAATAGGAGGATGCTGGTAATCTCCGGCAGAGGAGGGGTTAATAAGAGGATGCTGGGTAATGTACAGCAGGAGAGGGGTTAATAGGAGGATGCTGGTAATGTACAGCAGGGGAGAGGTTAATAAGAGGATGATGGTAATGTTCGACAGAGTAGGGGTTAATAAGAGGATGCTGGTAATGTACAGCAGAGGAGGGGTTAATAAGAGGATGCTGGTAATGTCCGGCAGAGCAGGAGTTAATAAGAGGATGCTGGTAATGTACAGCAGGGGAGGGGTTAATAAGAGGATGCTGGAAATGTACAGCAGGGGAGGGGTTAATAAGAGGATGCTGGTATTGTACAGCAGGGGAGGGGTTAATAAGAGGATGCTGGTAATGTGCAGCAGGGGAGGGGTTAATAAGAGGATGCTGGTAATGTCCGGCAGAGCAGGAGTTAATAAGAGGATGCTGGTAATGTGCAGCAGGGGAGGGGTTAATAAGAGGATGCTGGTAATGTACAGCAGGAGAGGGGTTAAAGATGAGGATGCTGGGTAATGTCCGGCAGAGGAGGGGTTAATAAGAGGATGCTGGTAATGTGCAGCAGGGGAGGGGTTAATAAGAGGATGCTGGTAATGTCCGGCAGAGCAGGGGTTAATAAGAGGATGCTGGTAATGTACAGCAGGGGAGGGGTTAATAAGAGGATGCTGGTAATGTCCGGCAGAGCAGGGGTTAATAAGAGGATGCTGGTAATGTACAGCAGAGGAGGGGTTAATAAGAGGATGCTGGTAATGTCCGGCAGAGCAGGAGTTAATAAGAGGATGCTGGTAATGTACAGCAGAGGAGGGGTTAATAAGAGGATGCTGGTAATGTCCGGCAGAGCAGGGGTTAATAAGAGGATGCTGGTAATGTACAGCAGAGGAGGGGTTAATAAGAGGATGCTGGTAATGTCCGGCAGAGCAGGGGTTAATAAGAGGATGCTGGTAATGTACAGCAGGGGAGGGGTTAATAAGAGGATGCTGGTAATGTACAGCAGGGGAGGGGTTAATAAGAGGATGCTGGTAATGTCCGGCAGAGCAGGGGTTAATAAGAGGATGCTGCTAATGTACAGCAGGGGAGGGGTTAATAAGAGGATGCTGGTAATGTACAGCAGGGGAGGGGTTAATAAGAGGATGCTGGTAATGTGCAGCAGAGGAGGGGTTAATAAGAGGATGCTGGTAATGTCCGGCAGAGCAGGGGTTAATAAGAGGATGCTGGTAATGTACAGCAGGGGAGGGGTTAATAAGAGGATGCTGGTAATGTACAGCAGGGGAGGGGTTAATAAGAGGATGCTGGTAATGTACAGCAGGGGAGCGGTTAATAAGGGGATGCTGGTAATGTACAGCAGAGGAGGGGTTAATAAGAGGATGCTGGGTAATGTACAGCAGGAGAGGGGTTAATAGGAGGATGCTGGGTAATGTACAGCAGGGGAGGGGTTAAGAGGATGATGGGTAATGTACAGCAGAGGAGTGGTTAATAAGAGGATGCTGGGTAATGTACAGCAGGAGAGGGGTTAATAGGAGGATGCTGGTAATGTACAGCAGTATAGGGGTTAATAGGAGGATGCTGGTAATCTCCGGCAGAGGAGGGGTTAACAAGAGGATGCTGGGTAATGTACAGCAGGAGAGGGGTTAATAGGAGGATGCTGGTAATGTACAGGAGGGGAGGGGTTAATAAGAAGATGCTGGTAATGTCTGGCAGAGCAGGGGTTAATAAGAGGATGCTGGTAATGTACAGCAGAGGAGGGGTTAATAAGAGGATGCTGGTAATGTCCGGCAGAGCAGGAGTTAATAAGAGGATGCTGGTAATGTCCGGCAGGGGAGGGGTTAATAAGAGGATGCTGGTAATGTACAGCAGGGGAGGGGTCAATAAGAGGATGCTGGTAATGTGCAGCAGGGGAGGGGTTAATAAGAGGATGCTGGTAATGTCCGGCAGAGCAGGAGTTAATAAGAGGATGCTGGTAATGTGCAGCAGGGGAGGGATTAATAAGAGGATGCTGGTAATGTACAGCAGGGGAGGGGTTAATAAGGATGCTGGTAATGTACAGCAGGAGAGGGGTTAAAGATGAGGATGCTGGGTAATGTACAGCAGAGGAGGGGTTAATAAGAAGATGCTGGTAATGTGCAGCAGGGGAGGGGTTAATAAGAGGATGCTGGTAATGTCCGGCAGAGCAGGGGTTAATAAGAGGATGCTGGTAATGTACAGCAGGGGAGGGGTTAATACGAGGATGCTGGTAATGTACAGCAGGAGAGGGGTTAAAGCTGAGGATGCTGGGTAATGTACAGCAGAGGAGGGGTTAATAAGAGGATGCTGGTCATGTGCAGCAGAGGAGGGGTTAATAAGAGGATGCTGGTAATGTACAGCAGGGGAGGGGTTAATAAGAGGATGCTGGTAATGTACAGCAGAGGAGGGGTTAATAAGAGGATGCTGGTAATGTCCGGCAGGGGAGGGGTTAATAAGAGGATGCTGGTAATGTACAGCAGAGCAGGGGTTAATAAGAGGATGCTGGTAATGTGCAGCAGAGGAGGGGTTAATAAGTGGATGCTGGTAATGTACGGCAGGGGAGGGGTTAATAAGAGGATGCTGAGTAATGTACAGCAGAGGAGGGGTTAATAAGAGGATGCTGGGTAATGTACAGCAGAGGAGGGGTTAATAAGAGGATGCTGGTAATGTACAGCAGGGGAGGGGTTAATAAGGGGATGCTGGGTAATGTACAGCAGGGGAGGGGTTAATAAGAGGATGCTGGTAATGTACAGCAGGGGGGGTTAATAAGAGGATGCTGGTAATGTACAGCTGGGGAGGGGTTAATAAGAGGATGCTGGTAATGTACAGCAGAGGAGGAGTTAATAAGAGGATGCTGGGTAATGTACAGCAGGAGAGGGGTTAATAGGAGGATGCTGGGTAATGTACAGCAGGGGAGGGGTTAAGAGGATGCTGGGTAATGTACAGCAGAGGAGGGGTTAATAAGAGGATGCTGGTAATGTGTAGCAGGGGAGGGGTTAATAAGAGGATGCTGGTAATGTTCGGCAGAGCAGGGGTTAATAGGAGGATGCTGGTAATGTACAGCAGGGGAGGGGTTAATAAGAGGATGCTGGTAATGTACAGCAGGAGAGGGGTTAAAGATGAGGATGCTGGGTAATGTACAGCAGAGGAGGGGTTAATAAGAGGATGCTGGTCATGTACAGCAGAGGAGGGGTTAATAAGAGGATGCTGGTAATGTACAGCAGGGGAGGGGTTAATAAGAGGATGCTGGTAATGTACAGCAGAGGAGGGGTTAATAAGAGGATGCAGGTAATGTCCGGCAGGGGAGGGGTTAATAAGAGGATGCTGGTAATGTACAGCAGAGCAGGGGTTAATAAGAGGATGCTGGTAATGTCCGGCAGGGGAGGGGTTAATAAGAGGATGCTGGTAATGTACAGCATAGCAGGGGTTAATAAGAGGATGCTGGTAATGTACAGCAGGGGAGGGGTTAATAAGAGGATGCTGGTAATGTACAGCAGGAGAGGGGTTAAAGATGAGGATGCTGGGTAATGTACAGCAGAGGAGGGGTTAATAAGAGGATGCTGGTAATGTGCAGCAGGGGAGGGGTTAATAAGAGGATGCTGGTAATGTCCGGCAGAGCAGGGGTTAATAAGAGGATGCTGGTAATGTACAGCAGGGGAGGGGTTAATAAGAGGATGCTGGTAATGTACAGCAGGAGAGGGGTTAAAGATGAGGATGCTGGGTAATGTACAGCAGAGGAGGGGTTAATAAGAGGATGCTGGTCATGTACAGCAGAGGAGGGGTTAATAAGAGGATGCTGGTAATGTACAGCAGGGGAGGGGTTAATAAGAGGATGCTGGTAATGTACAGCAGAGGAGGGGTTAATAAGAGGATGCTGGTAATGTCCGGCAGGGGAGGGGTTAATAAGAGGATGCTGGTAATGTACAGCAGAGCAGGGGTTAATAAGAGGATGCTGGTAATGTGCAGCAGAGGAGGGGTTAATAAGTGGATGCTGGTAATGTACGGCAGGGGAGGGGTTAATAAGAGGATGCTGGTAATGTACAGCAGAGGAGGGGTTAATAAGAGGATGCTGGTAATGTACAGCAGGGGAGGGGTTAATAAGGGGATGCTGGGTAATGTACAGCAGGGGAGGGGTTAATAAGAGGATGCTGGTAATGTACAGCAGGGGGGGTTAATAAGAGGATGCTGGTAATGTACAGCTGGGGAGGGGTTAATAAGAGGATGCTGGTAATATACAGCAGAGGAGGAGTTAATAAGAGGATGCTGGGTAATGTACAGCAGGAGAGGGGTTTAAAGGAGGATGCTGGGTAATGTACAGCAGGGGAGGGGTTAAGAGGATGCTGGGTAATGTACAGCAGAGGAGGGGTTAATAAGAGGATGCTGGTAATGTGCAGCAGGGGAGGGGTTAATAAGAGGATGCTGGTAATGTCCGGCAGAGCAGGGGTTAATAGGAGGATGCTGGTATTGTACAGCAGGGGAGGGGTTAATAAGAGGATGCTGGTAATGTACAGCAGGAGAGGGGTTAAAGATGAGGATGCTGGGTAATGTACAGCAGAGGAGGGGTTAATAAGAGGATGCTGGTAATGTACAGCAGGGGAGGGGTTAATAAGAGGATGCTGGTCATGTACAGCAGAGGAGGGGTTAATAAGAGGATGCTGGTAATGTACAGCAGGGGAGGGGTTAATAAGAGGATGCTGGTAATGTACAGCAGAGGAGGGGTTAATAAGAGGATGCTGGTAATGTCCGGCAGGGGAGGGGTTAATAAGAGGATGCTGGTAATGTACAGCAGGGGAGGGGTTAATAAGAGGATGCTGGTAATGTACAGCAGGGGAGGGGTTAATAAGAGGATGCTGGTAATGTACAGCAGAGGAGGGGTTAATAAGAGGATGCTGGGTAATGTACAGCAGAGGAGGGGTTAATAAGAGGATGCTGGTAATGTACAGCAGGGGAGGGGTTAATAAGAGGATGCTGGTAATGTACAGCAGAGGAGGGGTTAATAAGAGGATGCTGGGTAATGTACAGCAGAGGAGGGGTTAATAAGAGGATGCTGGGTAATGTACAGCAGAGGAGGGGTTAATAAGAGGATGCTTGTAATGTACAGCAGGGGAGGAGTTAATAAGAGGATGCTGGTAATGTACAGCAGGGGAGCAGTTAATAAGAGGATGCTGGGTAATATACAGCAGGGGAGGGTTAATAAGAGGATGCTGGTAATGTACAGCAGAGGAGGGGTTAATAAGAGGATGCTGGTAATGTACAGCAGAGGAGGGGTTAATAAGAGGATGCTGGTAATGTACAGCAGGGGAGGGGTTAATAAGAGGATGCTGGGTAATATACAGCAGGGGAGGGTTAATAAGAGGATGCTGGGTAATATACAGCAGGGGAGGGTTAATAAGAGGATGCTGGTAATGTACAGCAGAGGAGGGGTTAATAAGAGGATGCTGGTAATGTGCAGCAGGGGAGGGATTAATAAGAGGATGCTGGTAATGTACAGCAGGGGAGGGGTTAATAAGGATGCTGGTAATGTACAGCAGGAGAGGGGTTAAAGATGAGGATGCTGGGTAATGTACAGCAGAGGAGGGGTTAATAAGAGGATGCTGGTAATGTGCAGCAGGGGAGGGGTTAATAAGAGGATGCTGGTAATGTCCGGCAGAGCAGGGGTTAATAAGAGGATGCTGGTAATGTACAGCAGAGGAGGGGTTAATAAGAGGATGCTGGTAATGTCCGGCAGAGCAGGAGTTAATAAGAGGATGCTGGTAATGTACAGCAGAGGAGGGGTTAATAAGAGGATGCTGGTAATGTCCGGCAGAGCAGGGGTTAATAAGAGGATGCTGGTAATGTACAGCAGAGGAGGGGTTAATAAGAGGATGCTGGTAATGTCCGGCAGAGCAGGGGTTAATAAGAGGATGCTGGTAATGTACAGCAGGGGAGGGGTTAATAAGAGGATGCTGGTAATGTACAGCAGGGGAGGGGTTAATAAGAGGATGCTGGTAATGTCCGGCAGAGCAGGGGTTAATAAGAGGATGCTGCTAATGTACAGCAGGGGAGGGGTTAATAAGAGGATGCTGGTAATGTACAGCAGGGGAGGGGTTAATAAGAGGATGCTGGTAATGTGCAGCAGAGGAGGGGTTAATAAGAGGATGCTGGTAATGTCCGGCAGAGCAGGGGTTAATAAGAGGATGCTGGTAATGTACAGCAGGGGAGGGGTTAATAAGAGGATGCTGGTAATGTACAGCAGGGGAGGGGTTAATAAGAGGATGCTGGTAATGTACAGCAGGGGAGCGGTTAATAAGGGGATGCTGGTAATGTACAGCAGAGGAGGGGTTAATAAGAGGTTGCTGGGTAATGTACAGCAGGAGAGGGGTTAATAGGAGGATGCTGGGTAATGTACAGCAGGGGAGGGGTTAAGAGGATGATGGGTAATGTACAGCAGAGGAGTGGTTAATAAGAGGATGCTGGGTAATGTACAGCAGGAGAGGGGTTAATAGGAGGATGCTGGTAATGTACAGCAGTATAGGGGTTAATAGGAGGATGCTGGTAATCTCCGGCAGAGGAGGGGTTAACAAGAGGATGCTGGGTAATGTACAGCAGGAGAGGGGTTAATAGGAGGATGCTGGTAATGTACAGGAGGGGAGGGGTTAATAAGAAGATGCTGGTAATGTCTGGCAGAGCAGGGGTTAATAAGAGGATGCTGGTAATGTACAGCAGAGGAGGGGTTAATAAGAGGATGCTGGTAATGTCCGGCAGAGCAGGAGTTAATAAGAGGATGCTGGTAATGTCCGGCAGGGGAGGGGTTAATAAGAGGATGCTGGTAATGTACAGCAGGGGAGGGGTCAATAAGAGGATGCTGGTAATGTGCAGCAGGGGAGGGGTTAATAAGAGGATGCTGGTAATGTCCGGCAGAGCAGGAGTTAATAAGAGGATGCTGGTAATGTGCAGCAGGGGAGGGATTAATAAGAGGATGCTGGTAATGTACAGCAGGGGAGGGGTTAATAAGGATGCTGGTAATGTACAGCAGGAGAGGGGTTAAAGATGAGGATGCTGGGTAATGTACAGCAGAGGAGGGGTTAATAAGAAGATGCTGGTAATGTGCAGCAGGGGAGGGGTTAATAAGAGGATGCTGGTAATGTCCGGCAGAGCAGGGGTTAATAAGAGGATGCTGGTAATGTACAGCAGGGGAGGGGTTAATACGAGGATGCTGGTAATGTACAGCAGGAGAGGGGTTAAAGCTGAGGATGCTGGGTAATGTACAGCAGAGGAGGGGTTAATAAGAGGATGCTGGTCATGTGCAGCAGAGGAGGGGTTAATAAGAGGATGCTGGTAATGTACAGCAGGGGAGGGGTTAATAAGAGGATGCTGGTAATGTACAGCAGAGGAGGGGTTAATAAGAGGATGCTGGTAATGTCCGGCAGGGGAGGGGTTAATAAGAGGATGCTGGTAATGTACAGCAGAGCAGGGGTTAATAAGAGGATGCTGGTAATGTGCAGCAGAGGAGGGGTTAATAAGTGGATGCTGGTAATGTACGGCAGGGGAGGGGTTAATAAGAGGATGCTGAGTAATGTACAGCAGAGGAGGGGTTAATAAGAGGATGCTGGGTAATGTACAGCAGAGGAGGGGTTAATAAGAGGATGCTGGTAATGTACAGCAGGGGAGGGGTTAATAAGGGGATGCTGGGTAATGTACAGCAGGGGAGGGGTTAATAAGAGGATGCTGGTAATGTACAGCAGGGGGGGTTAATAAGAGGATGCTGGTAATGTACAGCTGGGGAGGGGTTAATAAGAGGATGCTGGTAATGTACAGCAGAGGAGGAGTTAATAAGAGGATGCTGGGTAATGTACAGCAGGAGAGGGGTTAATAGGAGGATGCTGGGTAATGTACAGCAGGGGAGGGGTTAAGAGGATGCTGGGTAATGTACAGCAGAGGAGGGGTTAATAAGAGGATGCTGGTAATGTGTAGCAGGGGAGGGGTTAATAAGAGGATGCTGGTAATGTTCGGCAGAGCAGGGGTTAATAGGAGGATGCTGGTAATGTACAGCAGGGGAGGGGTTAATAAGAGGATGCTGGTAATGTACAGCAGGAGAGGGGTTAAAGATGAGGATGCTGGGTAATGTACAGCAGAGGAGGGGTTAATAAGAGGATGCTGGTCATGTACAGCAGAGGAGGGGTTAATAAGAGGATGCTGGTAATGTACAGCAGGGGAGGGGTTAATAAGAGGATGCTGGTAATGTACAGCAGAGGAGGGGTTAATAAGAGGATGCAGGTAATGTCCGGCAGGGGAGGGGTTAATAAGAGGATGCTGGTAATGTACAGCAGAGCAGGGGTTAATAAGAGGATGCTGGTAATGTCCGGCAGGGGAGGGGTTAATAAGAGGATGCTGGTAATGTACAGCATAGCAGAGGGTTAATAAGAGGATGCTGGTAATGTACAGCAGGGGAGGGGTTAATAAGAGGATGCTGGTAATGTACAGCAGGAGAGGGGTTAAAGATGAGGATGCTGGGTAATGTACAGCAGAGGAGGGGTTAATAAGAGGATGCTGGTAATGTGCAGCAGGGGAGGGGTTAATAAGAGGATGCTGGTAATGTCCGGCAGAGCAGGGGTTAATAAGAGGATGCTGGTAATGTACAGCAGGGGAGGGGTTAATAAGAGGATGCTGGTAATGTACAGCAGGAGAGGGGTTAAAGATGAGGATGCTGGGTAATGTACAGCAGAGGAGGGGTTAATAAGAGGATGCTGGTCATGTACAGCAGAGGAGGGGTTAATAAGAGGATGCTGGTAATGTACAGCAGGGGAGGGGTTAATAAGAGGATGCTGGTAATGTACAGCAGAGGAGGGGTTAATAAGAGGATGCTGGTAATGTCCGGCAGGGGAGGGGTTAATAAGAGGATGCTGGTAATGTACAGCAGAGCAGGGGTTAATAAGAGGATGCTGGTAATGTGCAGCAGAGGAGGGGTTAATAAGTGGATGCTGGTAATGTACGGCAGGGGAGGGGTTAATAAGAGGATGCTGGTAATGTACAGCAGAGGAGGGGTTAATAAGAGGATGCTGGTAATGTACAGCAGGGGAGGGGTTAATAAGGGGATGCTGGGTAATGTACAGCAGGGGAGGGGTTAATAAGAGGATGCTGGTAATGTACAGCAGGGGGGGTTAATAAGAGGATGCTGGTAATGTACAGCAGGGGGGGTTAATAAGAGGATGCTGGTAATGTACAGCTGGGGAGGGGTTAATAAGAGGATGCTGGTAATATACAGCAGAGGAGGAGTTAATAAGAGGATGCTGGGTAATGTACAGCAGGAGAGGGGTTAATAGGAGGATGCTGGGTAATGTACAGCAGGGGAGGGGTTAAGAGGATGCTGGGTAATGTACAGCAGAGGAGGGGTTAATAAGAGGATGCTGGTAATGTGCAGCAGGGGAGGGGTTAATAAGAGGATGCTGGTAATGTCCGGCAGAGCAGGGGTTAATAGGAGGATGCTGGTATTGTACAGCAGGGGAGGGGTTAATAAGAGGATGCTGGTAATGTACAGCAGGAGAGGGGTTAAAGATGAGGATGCTGGGTAATGTACAGCAGAGGAGGGGTTAATAAGAGGATGCTGGTAATGTACAGCAGGGGAGGGGTTAATAAGAGGATGCTGGTCATGTACAGCAGAGGAGGGGTTAATAAGAGGATGCTGGTAATGTACAGCAGGGGAGGGGTTAATAAGAGGATGCTGGTAATGTACAGCAGAGGAGGGGTTAATAAGAGGATGCTGGTAATGTCCGGCAGGGGAGGGGTTAATAAGAGGATGCTGGTAATGTACAGCAGGGGAGGGGTTAATAAGAGGATGCTGGTAATGTACAGCAGGGGAGGGGTTAATAAGAGGATGCTGGTAATGTACAGCAGAGGAGGGGTTAATAAGAGGATGCTGGGTAATGTACAGCAGAGGAGGGGTTAATAAGAGGATGCTGGTAATGTACAGCAGGGGAGGGGTTAATAAGAGGATGCTGGTAATGTACAGCAGAGGAGGGGTTAATAAGAGGATGCTGGGTAATGTACAGCAGAGGAGGGGTTAATAAGAGGATGCTGGGTAATGTACAGCAGAGGAGGGGTTAATAAGAGGATGCTTGTAATGTACAGCAGGGGAGGAGTTAATAAGAGGATGCTGGTAATGTACAGCAGGGGAGCAGTTAATAAGAGGATGCTGGGTAATATACAGCAGGGGAGGGTTAATAAGAGGATGCTGGTAATGTACAGCAGAGGAGGGGTTAATAAGAGGATGCTGGTAATGTACAGCAGAGGAGGGGTTAATAAGAGGATGCTGGTAATGTACAGCAGGGGAGGGGTTAATAAGAGGATGCTGGGTAATATACAGCAGGGGAGGGTTAATAAGAGGATGCTGGGTAATATACAGCAGGGGAGGGTTAATAAGAGGATGCTGGTAATGTACAGCAGAGGAGGGGTTAATAAGAGGATGCTGGTAATGTGCAGCAGGGGAGGGATTAATAAGAGGATGCTGGTAATGTACAGCAGGGGAGGGGTTAATAAGGATGCTGGTAATGTACAGCAGGAGAGGGGTTAAAGATGAGGATGCTGGGTAATGTACAGCAGAGGAGGGGTTAATAAGAGGATGCTGGTAATGTGCAGCAGGGGAGGGGTTAATAAGAGGATGCTGGTAATGTCCGGCAGAGCAGGGGTTAATAAGAGGATGCTGGTAATGTACAGCAGAGGAGGGGTTAATAAGAGGATGCTGGTAATGTCCGGCAGAGCAGGAGTTAATAAGAGGATGCTGGTAATGTACAGCAGAGGAGGGGTTAATAAGAGGATGCTGGTAATGTCCGGCAGAGCAGGGGTTAATAAGAGGATGCTGGTAATGTACAGCAGAGGAGGGGTTAATAAGAGGATGCTGGTAATGTCCGGCAGAGCAGGGGTTAATAAGAGGATGCTGGTAATGTACAGCAGGGGAGGGGTTAATAAGAGGATGCTGGTAATGTACAGCAGGGGAGGGGTTAATAAGAGGATGCTGGTAATGTCCGGCAGAGCAGGGGTTAATAAGAGGATGCTGCTAATGTACAGCAGGGGAGGGGTTAATAAGAGGATGCTGGTAATGTACAGCAGGGGAGGGGTTAATAAGAGGATGCTGGTAATGTGCAGCAGAGGAGGGGTTAATAAGAGGATGCTGGTAATGTCCGGCAGAGCAGGGGTTAATAAGAGGATGCTGGTAATGTACAGCAGGGGAGGGGTTAATAAGAGGATGCTGGTAATGTACAGCAGGGGAGGGGTTAATAAGAGGATGCTGGTAATGTACAGCAGGGGAGCGGTTAATAAGGGGATGCTGGTAATGTACAGCAGAGGAGGGGTTAATAAGAGGATGCTGGGTAATGTACAGCAGGAGAGGGGTTAATAGGAGGATGCTGGGTAATGTACAGCAGGGGAGGGGTTAAGAGGATGATGGGTAATGTACAGCAGAGGAGTGGTTAATAAGAGGATGCTGGGTAATGTACAGCAGGAGAGGGGTTAATAGGAGGATGCTGGTAATGTACAGCAGTATAGGGGTTAATAGGAGGATGCTGGTAATCTCCGGCAGAGGAGGGGTTAACAAGAGGATGCTGGGTAATGTACAGCAGGAGAGGGGTTAATAGGAGGATGCTGGTAATGTACAGGAGGGGAGGGGTTAATAAGAAGATGCTGGTAATGTCTGGCAGAGCAGGGGTTAATAAGAGGATGCTGGTAATGTACAGCAGAGGAGGGGTTAATAAGAGGATGCTGGTAATGTCCGGCAGAGCAGGAGTTAATAAGAGGATGCTGGTAATGTCCGGCAGGGGAGGGGTTAATAAGAGGATGCTGGTAATGTACAGCAGGGGAGGGGTCAATAAGAGGATGCTGGTAATGTGCAGCAGGGGAGGGGTTAATAAGAGGATGCTGGTAATGTCCGGCAGAGCAGGAGTTAATAAGAGGATGCTGGTAATGTGCAGCAGGGGAGGGATTAATAAGAGGATGCTGGTAATGTACAGCAGGGGAGGGGTTAATAAGGATGCTGGTAATGTACAGCAGGAGAGGGGTTAAAGATGAGGATGCTGGGTAATGTACAGCAGAGGAGGGGTTAATAAGAAGATGCTGGTAATGTGCAGCAGGGGAGGGGTTAATAAGAGGATGCTGGTAATGTCCGGCAGAGCAGGGGTTAATAAGAGGATGCTGGTAATGTACAGCAGGGGAGGGGTTAATACGAGGATGCTGGTAATGTACAGCAGGAGAGGGGTTAAAGCTGAGGATGCTGGGTAATGTACAGCAGAGGAGGGGTTAATAAGAGGATGCTGGTCATGTGCAGCAGAGGAGGGGTTAATAAGAGGATGCTGGTAATGTACAGCAGGGGAGGGGTTAATGAGAGGATGCTGGGTAATGTACAGCAGGGGAGGGGTCAATAAGAGGATGCTGGTAATGTGCAGCAGGGGAGGGGTTAATAAGAGGATGCTGGTAATGTACAGCAGGGGAGGGGTTAATAAGAGGATGCTGGTAATGTACAGCAGAAGAGGGGTTAATAAGAGGATGCTGGTAATGTCCGGCAGAGCAGGAGTTAATAAGAGGATGCTGGTAATGTGCAGCAGGGGAGGGGTTAATAAGAGGATGCTGGTAATGTACAGCAGGAGAGGGGTTAAAGATGAGGATGCTGGGTAATGTACAGCAGGAGAGGGGTTAATAGGAGGATGCTGGTAATGTACAGCAGGAGAGGGGTTAATAGGAGGATGCTGGTAATCTCCGGCAGAGGAGGGGTTAATAAGAGGATGCTGGGTAATGTACAGCAGGAGAGGGGTTAATAGGAGGATGCTGGTAATGTACAGCAGGGGAGAGGTTAATAAGAGGATGATGGTAATGTTCGACAGAGTAGGGGTTAATAAGAGGATGCTGGTAATGTACAGCAGAGGAGGGGTTAATAAGAGGATGCTGGTAATGTCCGGCAGAGCAGGAGTTAATAAGAGGATGCTGGTAATGTACAGCAGGGGAGGGGTTAATAAGAGGATGCTGGAAATGTACAGCAGGGGAGGGGTTAATAAGAGGATGCTGGTATTGTACAGCAGGGGAGGGGTTAATAAGAGGATGCTGGTAATGTGCAGCAGGGGAGGGGTTAATAAGAGGATGCTGGTAATGTCCGGCAGAGCAGGAGTTAATAAGAGGATGCTGGTAATGTGCAGCAGGGGAGGGGTTAATAAGAGGATGCTGGTAATGTACAGCAGGAGAGGGGTTAAAGATGAGGATGCTGGGTAATGTCCGGCAGAGGAGGGGTTAATAAGAGGATGCTGGTAATGTGCAGCAGGGGAGGGGTTAATAAGAGGATGCTGGTAATGTCCGGCAGAGCAGGGGTTAATAAGAGGATGCTGGTAATGTACAGCAGGGGAGGGGTTAATAAGAGGATGCTGGTAATGTCCGGCAGAGCAGGGGTTAATAAGAGGATGCTGGTAATGTACAGCAGAGGAGGGGTTAATAAGAGGATGCTGGTAATGTCCGGCAGAGCAGGAGTTAATAAGAGGATGCTGGTAATGTACAGCAGAGGAGGGGTTAATAAGAGGATGCTGGTAATGTCCGGCAGAGCAGGGGTTAATAAGAGGATGCTGGTAATGTACAGCAGAGGAGGGGTTAATAAGAGGATGCTGGTAATGTCCGGCAGAGCAGGGGTTAATAAGAGGATGCTGGTAATGTACAGCAGGGGAGGGGTTAATAAGAGGATGCTGGTAATGTACAGCAGGGGAGGGGTTAATAAGAGGATGCTGGTAATGTCCGGCAGAGCAGGGGTTAATAAGAGGATGCTGCTAATGTACAGCAGGGGAGGGGTTAATAAGAGGATGCTGGTAATGTACAGCAGGGGAGGGGTTAATAAGAGGATGCTGGTAATGTGCAGCAGAGGAGGGGTTAATAAGAGGATGCTGGTAATGTTCGGCAGAGCAGGGGTTAATAAGAGGATGCTGGTAATGTACAGCAGGGGAGGGGTTAATAAGAGGATGCTGGTAATGTACAGCAGGGGAGGGGTTAATAAGAGGATGCTGGTAATGTACAGCAGGGGAGCGGTTAATAAGGGGATGCTGGTAATGTACAGCAGAGGAGGGGTTAATAAGAGGATGCTGGGTAATGTACAGCAGGAGAGGGGTTAATAGGAGGATGCTGGGTAATGTACAGCAGGGGAGGGGTTAAGAGGATGATGGGTAATGTACAGCAGAGGAGTGGTTAATAAGAGGATGCTGGGTAATGTACAGCAGGAGAGGGGTTAATAGGAGGATGCTGGTAATGTACAGCAGTATAGGGGTTAATAGGAGGATGCTGGTAATCTCCGGCAGAGGAGGGGTTAACAAGAGGATGCTGGGTAATGTACAGCAGGAGAGGGGTTAATAGGAGGATGCTGGTAATGTACAGGAGGGGAGGGGTTAATAAGAAGATGCTGGTAATGTCTGGCAGAGCAGGGGTTAATAAGAGGATGCTGGTAATGTACAGCAGAGGAGGGGTTAATAAGAGGATGCTGGTAATGTCCGGCAGAGCAGGAGTTAATAAGAGGATGCTGGTAATGTCCGGCAGGGGAGGGGTTAATAAGAGGATGCTGGTAATGTACAGCAGGGGAGGGGTCAATAAGAGGATGCTGGTAATGTGCAGCAGGGGAGGGGTTAATAAGAGGATGCTGGTAATGTCCGGCAGAGCAGGAGTTAATAAGAGGATGCTGGTAATGTGCAGCAGGGGAGGGATTAATAAGAGGATGCTGGTAATGTACAGCAGGGGAGGGGTTAATAAGGATGCTGGTAATGTACAGCAGGAGAGGGGTTAAAGATGAGGATGCTGGGTAATGTACAGCAGAGGAGGGGTTAATAAGAAGATGCTGGTAATGTGCAGCAGGGGAGGGGTTAATAAGAGGATGCTGGTAATGTCCGGCAGAGCAGGGGTTAATAAGAGGATGCTGGTAATGTACAGCAGGGGAGGGGTTAATACGAGGATGCTGGTAATGTACAGCAGGAGAGGGGTTAAAGCTGAGGATGCTGGGTAATGTACAGCAGAGGAGGGGTTAATAAGAGGATGCTGGTCATGTGCAGCAGAGGAGGGGTTAATAAGAGGATGCTGGTAATGTACAGCAGGGGAGGGGTTAATAAGAGGATGCTGGTAATGTACAGCAGAGGAGGGGTTAATAAGAGGATGCTGGTAATGTCCGGCAGGGGAGGGGTTAATAAGAGGATGCTGGTAATGTACAGCAGAGCAGGGGTTAATAAGAGGATGCTGGTAATGTGCAGCAGAGGAGGGGTTAATAAGTGGATGCTGGTAATGTACGGCAGGGGAGGGGTTAATAAGAGGATGCTGAGTAATGTACAGCAGAGGAGGGGTTAATAAGAGGATGCTGGGTAATGTACAGCAGAGGAGGGGTTAATAAGAGGATGCTGGTAATGTACAGCAGGGGAGGGGTTAATAAGGGGATGCTGGGTAATGTACAGCAGGGGAGGGGTTAATAAGAGGATGCTGGTAATGTACAGCAGGGGGGGTTAATAAGAGGATGCTGGTAATGTACAGCTGGGGAGGGGTTAATAAGAGGATGCTGGTAATGTACAGCAGAGGAGGAGTTAATAAGAGGATGCTGGGTAATGTACAGCAGGAGAGGGGTTAATAGGAGGATGCTGGGTAATGTACAGCAGGGGAGGGGTTAAGAGGATGCTGGGTAATGTACAGCAGAGGAGGGGTTAATAAGAGGATGCTGGTAATGTGTAGCAGGGGAGGGGTTAATAAGAGGATGCTGGTAATGTTCGGCAGAGCAGGGGTTAATAGGAGGATGCTGGTAATGTACAGCAGGGGAGGGGTTAATAAGAGGATGCTGGTAATGTACAGCAGGAGAGGGGTTAAAGATGAGGATGCTGGGTAATGTACAGCAGAGGAGGGGTTAATAAGAGGATGCTGGTCATGTACAGCAGAGGAGGGGTTAATAAGAGGATGCTGGTAATGTACAGCAGGGGAGGGGTTAATAAGAGGATGCTGGTAATGTACAGCAGAGGAGGGGTTAATAAGAGGATGCAGGTAATGTCCGGCAGGGGAGGGGTTAATAAGAGGATGCTGGTAATGTACAGCAGAGCAGGGGTTAATAAGAGGATGCTGGTAATGTCCGGCAGGGGAGGGGTTAATAAGAGGATGCTGGTAATGTACAGCATAGCAGGGGTTAATAAGAGGATGCTGGTAATGTACAGCAGGGGAGGGGTTAATAAGAGGATGCTGGTAATGTACAGCAGGAGAGGGGTTAAAGATGAGGATGCTGGGTAATGTACAGCAGAGGAGGGGTTAATAAGAGGATGCTGGTAATGTGCAGCAGGGGAGGGGTTAATAAGAGGATGCTGGTAATGTCCGGCAGAGCAGGGGTTAATAAGAGGATGCTGGTAATGTACAGCAGGGGAGGGGTTAATAAGAGGATGCTGGTAATGTACAGCAGGAGAGGGGTTAAAGATGAGGATGCTGGGTAATGTACAGCAGAGGAGGGGTTAATAAGAGGATGCTGGTCATGTACAGCAGAGGAGGGGTTAATAAGAGGATGCTGGTAATGTACAGCAGGGGAGGGGTTAATAAGAGGATGCTGGTAATGTACAGCAGAGGAGGGGTTAATAAGAGGATGCTGGTAATGTCCGGCAGGGGAGGGGTTAATAAGAGGATGCTGGTAATGTACAGCAGAGCAGGGGTTAATAAGAGGATGCTGGTAATGTGCAGCAGAGGAGGGGTTAATAAGTGGATGCTGGTAATGTACGGCAGGGGAGGGGTTAATAAGAGGATGCTGGTAATGTACAGCAGAGGAGGGGTTAATAAGAGGATGCTGGTAATGTACAGCAGGGGAGGGGTTAATAAGGGGATGCTGGGTAATGTACAGCAGGGGAGGGGTTAATAAGAGGATGCTGGTAATGTACAGCAGGGGGGGTTAATAAGAGGATGCTGGTAATGTACAGCTGGGGAGGGGTTAATAAGAGGATGCTGGTAATATACAGCAGAGGAGGAGTTAATAAGAGGATGCTGGGTAATGTACAGCAGGAGAGGGGTTAATAGGAGGATGCTGGGTAATGTACAGCAGGGGAGGGGTTAAGAGGATGCTGGGTAATGTACAGCAGAGGAGGGGTTAATAAGAGGATGCTGGTAATGTGCAGCAGGGGAGGGGTTAATAAGAGGATGCTGGTAATGTCCGGCAGAGCAGGGGTTAATAGGAGGATGCTGGTATTGTACAGCAGGGGAGGGGTTAATAAGAGGATGCTGGTAATGTACAGCAGGAGAGGGGTTAAAGATGAGGATGCTGGGTAATGTACAGCAGAGGAGGGGTTAATAAGAGGATGCTGGTAATGTACAGCAGGGGAGGGGTTAATAAGAGGATGCTGGTCATGTACAGCAGAGGAGGGGTTAATAAGAGGATGCTGGTAATGTACAGCAGGGGAGGGGTTAATAAGAGGATGCTGGTAATGTACAGCAGAGGAGGGGTTAATAAGAGGATGCTGGTAATGTCCGGCAGGGGAGGGGTTAATAAGAGGATGCTGGTAATGTACAGCAGGGGAGGGGTTAATAAGAGGATGCTGGTAATGTACAGCAGGGGAGGGGTTAATAAGAGGATGCTGGTAATGTACAGCAGAGGAGGGGTTAATAAGAGGATGCTGGGTAATGTACAGCAGAGGAGGGGTTAATAAGAGGATGCTGGTAATGTACAGCAGGGGAGGGGTTAATAAGAGGATGCTGGTAATGTACAGCAGAGGAGGGGTTAATAAGAGGATGCTGGGTAATGTACAGCAGAGGAGGGGTTAATAAGAGGATGCTGGGTAATGTACAGCAGAGGAGGGGTTAATAAGAGGATGCTTGTAATGTACAGCAGGGGAGGAGTTAATAAGAGGATGCTGGTAATGTACAGCAGGGGAGCAGTTAATAAGAGGATGCTGGGTAATATACAGCAGGGGAGGGTTAATAAGAGGATGCTGGTAATGTACAGCAGAGGAGGGGTTAATAAGAGGATGCTGGTAATGTACAGCAGAGGAGGGGTTAATAAGAGGATGCTGGTAATGTACAGCAGGGGAGGGGTTAATAAGAGGATGCTGGGTAATATACAGCAGGGGAGGGTTAATAAGAGGATGCTGGGTAATATACAGCAGGGGAGGGTTAATAAGAGGATGCTGGTAATGTACAGCAGAGGAGGGGTTAATAAGAGGATGCTGGTAATGTGCAGCAGGGGAGGGATTAATAAGAGGATGCTGGTAATGTACAGCAGGGGAGGGGTTAATAAGGATGCTGGTAATGTACAGCAGGAGAGGGGTTAAAGATGAGGATGCTGGGTAATGTACAGCAGAGGAGGGGTTAATAAGAGGATGCTGGTAATGTGCAGCAGGGGAGGGGTTAATAAGAGGATGCTGGTAATGTCCGGCAGAGCAGGGGTTAATAAGAGGATGCTGGTAATGTACAGCAGAGGAGGGGTTAATAAGAGGATGCTGGTAATGTCCGGCAGAGCAGGAGTTAATAAGAGGATGCTGGTAATGTACAGCAGAGGAGGGGTTAATAAGAGGATGCTGGTAATGTCCGGCAGAGCAGGGGTTAATAAGAGGATGCTGGTAATGTACAGCAGAGGAGGGGTTAATAAGAGGATGCTGGTAATGTCCGGCAGAGCAGGGGTTAATAAGAGGATGCTGGTAATGTACAGCAGGGGAGGGGTTAATAAGAGGATGCTGGTAATGTACAGCAGGGGAGGGGTTAATAAGAGGATGCTGGTAATGTCCGGCAGAGCAGGGGTTAATAAGAGGATGCTGCTAATGTACAGCAGGGGAGGGGTTAATAAGAGGATGCTGGTAATGTACAGCAGGGGAGGGGTTAATAAGAGGATGCTGGTAATGTGCAGCAGAGGAGGGGTTAATAAGAGGATGCTGGTAATGTCCGGCAGAGCAGGGGTTAATAAGAGGATGCTGGTAATGTACAGCAGGGGAGGGGTTAATAAGAGGATGCTGGTAATGTACAGCAGGGGAGGGGTTAATAAGAGGATGCTGGTAATGTACAGCAGGGGAGCGGTTAATAAGGGGATGCTGGTAATGTACAGCAGAGGAGGGGTTAATAAGAGGTTGCTGGGTAATGTACAGCAGGAGAGGGGTTAATAGGAGGATGCTGGGTAATGTACAGCAGGGGAGGGGTTAAGAGGATGATGGGTAATGTACAGCAGAGGAGTGGTTAATAAGAGGATGCTGGGTAATGTACAGCAGGAGAGGGGTTAATAGGAGGATGCTGGTAATGTACAGCAGTATAGGGGTTAATAGGAGGATGCTGGTAATCTCCGGCAGAGGAGGGGTTAACAAGAGGATGCTGGGTAATGTACAGCAGGAGAGGGGTTAATAGGAGGATGCTGGTAATGTACAGGAGGGGAGGGGTTAATAAGAAGATGCTGGTAATGTCTGGCAGAGCAGGGGTTAATAAGAGGATGCTGGTAATGTACAGCAGAGGAGGGGTTAATAAGAGGATGCTGGTAATGTCCGGCAGAGCAGGAGTTAATAAGAGGATGCTGGTAATGTCCGGCAGGGGAGGGGTTAATAAGAGGATGCTGGTAATGTACAGCAGGGGAGGGGTCAATAAGAGGATGCTGGTAATGTGCAGCAGGGGAGGGGTTAATAAGAGGATGCTGGTAATGTCCGGCAGAGCAGGAGTTAATAAGAGGATGCTGGTAATGTGCAGCAGGGGAGGGATTAATAAGAGGATGCTGGTAATGTACAGCAGGGGAGGGGTTAATAAGGATGCTGGTAATGTACAGCAGGAGAGGGGTTAAAGATGAGGATGCTGGGTAATGTACAGCAGAGGAGGGGTTAATAAGAAGATGCTGGTAATGTGCAGCAGGGGAGGGGTTAATAAGAGGATGCTGGTAATGTCCGGCAGAGCAGGGGTTAATAAGAGGATGCTGGTAATGTACAGCAGGGGAGGGGTTAATACGAGGATGCTGGTAATGTACAGCAGGAGAGGGGTTAAAGCTGAGGATGCTGGGTAATGTACAGCAGAGGAGGGGTTAATAAGAGGATGCTGGTCATGTGCAGCAGAGGAGGGGTTAATAAGAGGATGCTGGTAATGTACAGCAGGGGAGGGGTTAATAAGAGGATGCTGGTAATGTACAGCAGAGGAGGGGTTAATAAGAGGATGCTGGTAATGTCCGGCAGGGGAGGGGTTAATAAGAGGATGCTGGTAATGTACAGCAGAGCAGGGGTTAATAAGAGGATGCTGGTAATGTGCAGCAGAGGAGGGGTTAATAAGTGGATGCTGGTAATGTACGGCAGGGGAGGGGTTAATAAGAGGATGCTGAGTAATGTACAGCAGAGGAGGGGTTAATAAGAGGATGCTGGGTAATGTACAGCAGAGGAGGGGTTAATAAGAGGATGCTGGTAATGTACAGCAGGGGAGGGGTTAATAAGGGGATGCTGGGTAATGTACAGCAGGGGAGGGGTTAATAAGAGGATGCTGGTAATGTACAGCAGGGGGGGTTAATAAGAGGATGCTGGTAATGTACAGCTGGGGAGGGGTTAATAAGAGGATGCTGGTAATGTACAGCAGAGGAGGAGTTAATAAGAGGATGCTGGGTAATGTACAGCAGGAGAGGGGTTAATAGGAGGATGCTGGGTAATGTACAGCAGGGGAGGGGTTAAGAGGATGCTGGGTAATGTACAGCAGAGGAGGGGTTAATAAGAGGATGCTGGTAATGTGTAGCAGGGGAGGGGTTAATAAGAGGATGCTGGTAATGTTCGGCAGAGCAGGGGTTAATAGGAGGATGCTGGTAATGTACAGCAGGGGAGGGGTTAATAAGAGGATGCTGGTAATGTACAGCAGGAGAGGGGTTAAAGATGAGGATGCTGGGTAATGTACAGCAGAGGAGGGGTTAATAAGAGGATGCTGGTCATGTACAGCAGAGGAGGGGTTAATAAGAGGATGCTGGTAATGTACAGCAGGGGAGGGGTTAATAAGAGGATGCTGGTAATGTACAGCAGAGGAGGGGTTAATAAGAGGATGCAGGTAATGTCCGGCAGGGGAGGGGTTAATAAGAGGATGCTGGTAATGTACAGCAGAGCAGGGGTTAATAAGAGGATGCTGGTAATGTCCGGCAGGGGAGGGGTTAATAAGAGGATGCTGGTAATGTACAGCATAGCAGAGGGTTAATAAGAGGATGCTGGTAATGTACAGCAGGGGAGGGGTTAATAAGAGGATGCTGGTAATGTACAGCAGGAGAGGGGTTAAAGATGAGGATGCTGGGTAATGTACAGCAGAGGAGGGGTTAATAAGAGGATGCTGGTAATGTGCAGCAGGGGAGGGGTTAATAAGAGGATGCTGGTAATGTCCGGCAGAGCAGGGGTTAATAAGAGGATGCTGGTAATGTACAGCAGGGGAGGGGTTAATAAGAGGATGCTGGTAATGTACAGCAGGAGAGGGGTTAAAGATGAGGATGCTGGGTAATGTACAGCAGAGGAGGGGTTAATAAGAGGATGCTGGTCATGTACAGCAGAGGAGGGGTTAATAAGAGGATGCTGGTAATGTACAGCAGGGGAGGGGTTAATAAGAGGATGCTGGTAATGTACAGCAGAGGAGGGGTTAATAAGAGGATGCTGGTAATGTCCGGCAGGGGAGGGGTTAATAAGAGGATGCTGGTAATGTACAGCAGAGCAGGGGTTAATAAGAGGATGCTGGTAATGTGCAGCAGAGGAGGGGTTAATAAGTGGATGCTGGTAATGTACGGCAGGGGAGGGGTTAATAAGAGGATGCTGGTAATGTACAGCAGAGGAGGGGTTAATAAGAGGATGCTGGTAATGTACAGCAGGGGAGGGGTTAATAAGGGGATGCTGGGTAATGTACAGCAGGGGAGGGGTTAATAAGAGGATGCTGGTAATGTACAGCAGGGGGGGTTAATAAGAGGATGCTGGTAATGTACAGCTGGGGAGGGGTTAATAAGAGGATGCTGGTAATATACAGCAGAGGAGGAGTTAATAAGAGGATGCTGGGTAATGTACAGCAGGAGAGGGGTTAATAGGAGGATGCTGGGTAATGTACAGCAGGGGAGGGGTTAAGAGGATGCTGGGTAATGTACAGCAGAGGAGGGGTTAATAAGAGGATGCTGGTAATGTGCAGCAGGGGAGGGGTTAATAAGAGGATGCTGGTAATGTCCGGCAGAGCAGGGGTTAATAGGAGGATGCTGGTATTGTACAGCAGGGGAGGGGTTAATAAGAGGATGCTGGTAATGTACAGCAGGAGAGGGGTTAAAGATGAGGATGCTGGGTAATGTACAGCAGAGGAGGGGTTAATAAGAGGATGCTGGTAATGTACAGCAGGGGAGGGGTTAATAAGAGGATGCTGGTCATGTACAGCAGAGGAGGGGTTAATAAGAGGATGCTGGTAATGTACAGCAGGGGAGGGGTTAATAAGAGGATGCTGGTAATGTACAGCAGAGGAGGGGTTAATAAGAGGATGCTGGTAATGTCCGGCAGGGGAGGGGTTAATAAGAGGATGCTGGTAATGTACAGCAGGGGAGGGGTTAATAAGAGGATGCTGGTAATGTACAGCAGGGGAGGGGTTAATAAGAGGATGCTGGTAATGTACAGCAGAGGAGGGGTTAATAAGAGGATGCTGGGTAATGTACAGCAGAGGAGGGGTTAATAAGAGGATGCTGGTAATGTACAGCAGGGGAGGGGTTAATAAGAGGATGCTGGTAATGTACAGCAGAGGAGGGGTTAATAAGAGGATGCTGGGTAATGTACAGCAGAGGAGGGGTTAATAAGAGGATGCTGGGTAATGTACAGCAGAGGAGGGGTTAATAAGAGGATGCTTGTAATGTACAGCAGGGGAGGAGTTAATAAGAGGATGCTGGTAATGTACAGCAGGGGAGCAGTTAATAAGAGGATGCTGGGTAATATACAGCAGGGGAGGGTTAATAAGAGGATGCTGGTAATGTACAGCAGAGGAGGGGTTAATAAGAGGATGCTGGTAATGTACAGCAGAGGAGGGGTTAATAAGAGGATGCTGGTAATGTACAGCAGGGGAGGGGTTAATAAGAGGATGCTGGGTAATATACAGCAGGGGAGGGTTAATAAGAGGATGCTGGGTAATATACAGCAGGGGAGGGTTAATAAGAGGATGCTGGTAATGTACAGCAGAGGAGGGGTTAATAAGAGGATGCTGGTAATGTGCAGCAGGGGAGGGATTAATAAGAGGATGCTGGTAATGTACAGCAGGGGAGGGGTTAATAAGGATGCTGGTAATGTACAGCAGGAGAGGGGTTAAAGATGAGGATGCTGGGTAATGTACAGCAGAGGAGGGGTTAATAAGAGGATGCTGGTAATGTGCAGCAGGGGAGGGGTTAATAAGAGGATGCTGGTAATGTCCGGCAGAGCAGGGGTTAATAAGAGGATGCTGGTAATGTACAGCAGAGGAGGGGTTAATAAGAGGATGCTGGTAATGTCCGGCAGAGCAGGAGTTAATAAGAGGATGCTGGTAATGTACAGCAGAGGAGGGGTTAATAAGAGGATGCTGGTAATGTCCGGCAGAGCAGGGGTTAATAAGAGGATGCTGGTAATGTACAGCAGAGGAGGGGTTAATAAGAGGATGCTGGTAATGTCCGGCAGAGCAGGGGTTAATAAGAGGATGCTGGTAATGTACAGCAGGGGAGGGGTTAATAAGAGGATGCTGGTAATGTACAGCAGGGGAGGGGTTAATAAGAGGATGCTGGTAATGTCCGGCAGAGCAGGGGTTAATAAGAGGATGCTGCTAATGTACAGCAGGGGAGGGGTTAATAAGAGGATGCTGGTAATGTACAGCAGGGGAGGGGTTAATAAGAGGATGCTGGTAATGTGCAGCAGAGGAGGGGTTAATAAGAGGATGCTGGTAATGTCCGGCAGAGCAGGGGTTAATAAGAGGATGCTGGTAAAGTACAGCAGGGGAGGGGTTAATAAGAGGATGCTGGTAATGTACAGCAGGGGAGGGGTTAATAAGAGGATGCTGGTAATGTACAGCAGGGGAGCGGTTAATAAGGGGATGCTGGTAATGTACAGCAGAGGAGGGGTTAATAAGAGGATGCTGGGTAATGTACAGCAGGAGAGGGGTTAATAGGAGGATGCTGGGTAATGTACAGCAGGGGAGGGGTTAAGAGGATGATGGGTAATGTACAGCAGAGGAGTGGTTAATAAGAGGATGCTGGGTAATGTACAGCAGGAGAGGGGTTAATAGGAGGATGCTGGTAATGTACAGCAGTATAGGGGTTAATAGGAGGATGCTGGTAATCTCCGGCAGAGGAGGGGTTAACAAGAGGATGCTGGGTAATGTACAGCAGGAGAGGGGTTAATAGGAGGATGCTGGTAATGTACAGGAGGGGAGGGGTTAATAAGAAGATGCTGGTAATGTCTGGCAGAGCAGGGGTTAATAAGAGGATGCTGGTAATGTACAGCAGAGGAGGGGTTAATAAGAGGATGCTGGTAATGTCCGGCAGAGCAGGAGTTAATAAGAGGATGCTGGTAATGTCCGGCAGGGGAGGGGTTAATAAGAGGATGCTGGTAATGTACAGCAGGGGAGGGGTCAATAAGAGGATGCTGGTAATGTGCAGCAGGGGAGGGGTTAATAAGAGGATGCTGGTAATGTCCGGCAGAGCAGGAGTTAATAAGAGGATGCTGGTAATGTGCAGCAGGGGAGGGATTAATAAGAGGATGCTGGTAATGTACAGCAGGGGAGGGGTTAATAAGGATGCTGGTAATGTACAGCAGGAGAGGGGTTAAAGATGAGGATGCTGGGTAATGTACAGCAGAGGAGGGGTTAATAAGAAGATGCTGGTAATGTGCAGCAGGGGAGTGGTTAATAAGAGGATGCTGGTAATGTCCGGCAGAGCAGGGGTTAATAAGAGGATGCTGGTAATGTACAGCAGGGGAGGGGTTAATACGAGGATGCTGGTAATGTACAGCAGGAGAGGGGTTAAAGCTGAGGATGCTGGGTAATGTACAGCAGAGGAGGGGTTAATAAGAGGATGCTGGTCATGTGCAGCAGAGGAGGGGTTAATAAGAGGATGCTGGTAATGTACAGCAGGGGAGGGGTTAATAAGAGGATGCTGGTAATGTACAGCAGAGGAGGGGTTAATAAGAGGATGCTGGTAATGTCCGGCAGGGGAGGGGTTAATAAGAGGATGCTGGTAATGTACAGCAGAGCAGGGGTTAATAAGAGGATGCTGGTAATGTGCAGCAGAGGAGGGGTTAATAAGTGGATGCTGGTAATGTACGGCAGGGGAGGGGTTAATAAGAGGATGCTGAGTAATGTACAGCAGAGGAGGGGTTAATAAGAGGATGCTGGGTAATGTACAGCAGAGGAGGGGTTAATAAGAGGATGCTGGTAATGTACAGCAGGGGAGGGGTTAATAAGGGGATGCTGGGTAATGTACAGCAGGGGAGGGGTTAATAAGAGGATGCTGGTAATGTACAGCAGGGGGGGTTAATAAGAGGATGCTGGTAATGTACAGCTGGGGAGGGGTTAATAAGAGGATGCTGGTAATGTACAGCAGAGGAGGAGTTAATAAGAGGATGCTGGGTAATGTACAGCAGGAGAGGGGTTAATAGGAGGATGCTGGGTAATGTACAGCAGGGGAGGGGTTAAGAGGATGCTGGGTAATGTACAGCAGAGGAGGGGTTAATAAGAGGATGCTGGTAATGTGTAGCAGGGGAGGGGTTAATAAGAGGATGCTGGTAATGTTCGGCAGAGCAGGGGTTAATAGGAGGATGCTGGTAATGTACAGCAGGGGAGGGGTTAATAAGAGGATGCTGGTAATGTACAGCAGGAGAGGGGTTAAAGATGAGGATGCTGGGTAATGTACAGCAGAGGAGGGGTTAATAAGAGGATGCTGGTCATGTACAGCAGAGGAGGGGTTAATAAGAGGATGCTGGTAATGTACAGCAGGGGAGGGGTTAATAAGAGGATGCTGGTAATGTACAGCAGAGGAGGGGTTAATAAGAGGATGCAGGTAATGTCCGGCAGGGGAGGGGTTAATAAGAGGATGCTGGTAATGTACAGCAAAGCAGGGGTTAATAAGAGGATGCTGGTAATGTCCGGCAGGGGAGGGGTTAATAAGAGGATGCTGGTAATGTACAGCATAGCAGGGGTTAATAAGAGGATGCTGGTAATGTACAGCAGGGGAGGGGTTAATAAGAGGATGCTGGTAATGGACAGCAGGAGAGGGGTTAAAGATGAGGATGCTGGGTAATGTACAGCAGAGGAGGGGTTAATAAGAGGATGCTGGTAATGTGCAGCAGGGGAGGGGTTAATAAGAGGATGCTGGTAATGTCCGGCAGAGCAGGGGTTAATAAGAGGATGCTGGTAATGTACAGCAGGGGAGGGGTTAATAAGAGGATGCTGGTAATGTACAGCAGGAGAGGGGTTAAAGATGAGGATGCTGGGTAATGTACAGCAGAGGAGGGGTTAATAAGAGGATGCTGGTCATGTACAGCAGAGGAGGGGTTAATAAGAGGATGCTGGTAATGTACAGCAGGGGAGGGGTTAATAAGAGGATGCTGGTAATGTACAGCAGAGGAGGGGTTAATAAGAGGATGCTGGTAATGTCCGGCAGGGGAGGGGTTAATAAGAGGATGCTGGTAATGTACAGCAGAGCAGGGGTTAATAAGAGGATGCTGGTAATGTGCAGCAGAGGAGGGGTTAATAAGTGGATGCTGGTAATGTACGGCAGGGGAGGGGTTAATAAGAGGATGCTGGTAATGTACAGCAGAGGAGGGGTTAATAAGAGGATGCTGGTAATGTACAGCAGGGGAGGGGTTAATAAGGGGATGCTGGGTAATGTACAGCAGGGGAGGGGTTAATAAGAGGATGCTGGTAATGTACAGCAGGGGGGGTTAATAAGAGGATGCTGGTAATGTACAGCTGGGGAGGGGTTAATAAGAGGATGCTGGTAATATACAGCAGAGGAGGAGTTAATAAGAGGATGCTGGGTAATGTACAGCAGGAGAGGGGTTAATAGGAGGATGCTGGGTAATGTACAGCAGGGGAGGGGTTAAGAGGATGCTGGGTAATGTACAGCAGAGGAGGGGTTAATAAGAGGATGCTGGTAATGTGCAGCAGGGGAGGGGTTAATAAGAGGATGCTGGTAATGTCCGGCAGAGCAGGGGTTAATAGGAGGATGCTGGTATTGTACAGCAGGGGAGGGGTTAATAAGAGGATGCTGGTAATGTACAGCAGGAGAGGGGTTAAAGATGAGGATGCTGGGTAATGTACAGCAGAGGAGGGGTTAATAAGAGGATGCTGGTAATGTACAGCAGGGGAGGGGTTAATAAGAGGATGCTGGTCATGTACAGCAGAGGAGGGGTTAATAAGAGGATGCTGGTAATGTACAGCAGGGGAGGGGTTAATAAGAGGATGCTGGTAATGTACAGCAGAGGAGGGGTTAATAAGAGGATGCTGGTAATGTCCGGCAGGGGAGGGGTTAATAAGAGGATGCTGGTAATGTACAGCAGGGGAGGGGTTAATAAGAGGATGCTGGTAATGTACAGCAGGGGAGGGGTTAATAAGAGGATGCTGGTAATGTACAGCAGAGGAGGGGTTAATAAGAGGATGCTGGGTAATGTACAGCAGAGGAGGGGTTAATAAGAGGATGCTGGTAATGTACAGCAGGGGAGGGGTTAATAAGAGGATACTGGTAATGTACAGCAGAGGAGGGGTTAATAAGAGGATGCTGGGTAATGTACAGCAGAGGAGGGGTTAATAAGAGGATGCTGGGTAATGTACAGCAGAGGAGGGGTTAATAAGAGGATGCTTGTAATGTACAGCAGGGGAGGAGTTAATAAGAGGATGCTGGTAATGTACAGCAGGGGAGCAGTTAATAAGAGGATGCTGGGTAATATACAGCAGGGGAGGGTTAATAAGAGGATGCTGGTAAAGTACAGCAGAGGAGGGGTTAATAAGAGGATGCTGGTAATGTACAGCAGAGGAGGGGTTAATAAGAGGATGCTGGTAATGTACAGCAGGGGAGGGGTTAATAAGAGGATGCTGGGTAATATACAGCAGGGGAGGGTTAATAAGAGGATGCTGGGTAATATACAGCAGGGGAGGGTTAATAAGAGGATGCTGGTAATGTACAGCAGAGGAGGGGTTAATAAGAGGATGCTGGTAATGTGCAGCAGGGGAGGGATTAATAAGAGGATGCTGGTAATGTACAGCAGGGGAGGGGTTAATAAGGATGCTGGTAATGTACAGCAGGAGAGGGGTTAAAGATGAGGATGCTGGGTAATGTACAGCAGAGGAGGGGTTAATAAGAGGATGCTGGTAATGTGCAGCAGGGGAGGGGTTAATAAGAGGATGCTGGTAATGTCCGGCAGAGCAGGGGTTAATAAGAGGATGCTGGTAATGTACAGCAGAGGAGGGGTTAATACGAGGATGCTGGTAATGTACAGCAGGAGAGGGGTTAAAGCTGAGGATGCTGGGTAATGTACAGCAGAGGAGGGGTTAATAAGAGGATGCTGGTCATGTGCAGCAGAGGAGGGGTTAATAAGAGGATGCTGGTAATGTACAGCAGGGGAGGGGTTAATAAGAGGATGCTGGTAATGTACAGCAGAGGAGGGGTTAATAAGAGGATGCTGGTAATGTCCGGCAGGGGAGGGGTTAATAAGAGGATGCTGGTAATGTACAGCAGAGCAGGGGTTAATAAGAGGATGCTGGTAATGTGCAGCAGAGGAGGGGTTAATAAGTGGATGCTGGTAATGTACGGCAGGGGAGGGGTTAATAAGAGGATGCTGAGTAATGTACAGCAGAGGAGGGGTTAATAAGAGGATGCTGGGTAATGTACAGCAGAGGAGGGGTTAATAAGAGGATGCTGGTAATGTACAGCAGGGGAGGGGTTAATAAGGGGATGCTGGGTAATGTACAGCAGGGGAGGGGTTAATAAGAGGATGCTGGTAATGTACAGCAGGGGGGGTTAATAAGAGGATGCTGGTAATGTACAGCTGGGGAGGGGTTAATAAGAGGATGCTGGTAATGTACAGCAGAGGAGGAGTTAATAAGAGGATGCTGGGTAATGTACAGCAGGAGAGGGGTTAATAGGAGGATGCTGGGTAATGTACAGCAGGGGAGGGGTTAAGAGGATGCTGGGTAATGTACAGCAGAGGAGGGGTTAATAAGAGGATGCTGGTAATGTGTAGCAGGGGAGGGGTTAATAAGAGGATGCTGGTAATGTTCGGCAGAGCAGGGGTTAATAGGAGGATGCTGGTAATGTACAGCAGGGGAGGGGTTAATAAGAGGATGCTGGTAATGTACAGCAGGAGAGGGGTTAAAGATGAGGATGCTGGGTAATGTACAGCAGAGGAGGGGTTAATAAGAGGATGCTGGTCATGTACAGCAGAGGAGGGGTTAATAAGAGGATGCTGGTAATGTACAGCAGGGGAGGGGTTAATAAGAGGATGCTGGTAATGTACAGCAGAGGAGGGGTTAATAAGAGGATGCAGGTAATGTCCGGCAGGGGAGGGGTTAATAAGAGGATGCTGGTAATGTACAGCAGAGCAGGGGTTAATAAGAGGATGCTGGTAATGTCCGGCAGGGGAGGGGTTAATAAGAGGATGCTGGTAATGTACAGCATAGCAGGGGTTAATAAGAGGATGCTGGTAATGTACAGCAGGGGAGGGGTTAATAAGAGGATGCTGGTAATGTACAGCAGGAGAGGGGTTAAAGATGAGGATGCTGGGTAATGTACAGCAGAGGAGGGGTTAATAAGAGGATGCTGGTAATGTGCAGCAGGGGAGGGGTTAATAAGAGGATGCTGGTAATGTCCGGCAGAGCAGGGGTTAATAAGAGGATGCTGGTAATGTACAGCAGGGGAGGGGTTAATAAGAGGATGCTGGTAATGTACAGCAGGAGAGGGGTTAAAGATGAGGATGCTGGGTAATGTACAGCAGAGGAGGGGTTAATAAGAGGATGCTGGTCATGTACAGCAGAGGAGGGGTTAATAAGAGGATGCTGGTAAGGTACAGCAGGGGAGGGGTTAATAAGAGGATGCTGGTAATGTACAGCAGAGGAGGGGTTAATAAGAGGATGCTGGTAATGTCCGGCAGGGGAGGGGTTAATAAGAGGATGCTGGTAATGTACAGCAGAGCAGGGGTTAATAAGAGGATGCTGGTAATGTGCAGCAGAGGAGGGGTTAATAAGTGGATGCTGGTAATGTACGGCAGGGGAGGGGTTAATAAGAGGATGCTGGTAATGTACAGCAGAGGAGGGGTTAATAAGAGGATGCTGGTAATGTACAGCAGGGGAGGGGTTAATAAGGGGATGCTGGGTAATGTACAGCAGGGGAGGGGTTAATAAGAGGATGCTGGTAATGTACAGCAGGGGGGGTTAATAAGAGGATGCTGGTAATGTACAGCTGGGGAGGGGTTAATAAGAGGATGCTGGTAATATACAGCAGAGGAGGAGTTAATAAGAGGATGCTGGGTAATGTACAGCAGGAGAGGGGTTAATAGGAGGATGCTGGGTAATGTACAGCAGGGGAGGGGTTAAGAGGATGCTGGGTAATGTACAGCAGAGGAGGGGTTAATAAGAGGATGCTGGTAATGTGCAGCAGGGGAGGGGTTAATAAGAGGATGCTGGTAATGTCCGGCAGAGCAGGGGTTAATAGGAGGATGCTGGTATTGTACAGCAGGGGAGGGGTTAATAAGAGGATGCTGGTAATGTACAGCAGGAGAGGGGTTAAAGATGAGGATGCTGGGTAATGTACAGCAGAGGAGGGGTTAATAAGAGGATGCTGGTAATGTACAGCAGGGGAGGGGTTAATAAGAGGATGCTGGTCATGTACAGCAGAGGAGGGGTTAATAAGAGGATGCTGATAATGTACAGCAGGGGAGGGGTTAATAAGAGGATGCTGGTAATGTACAGCAGAGGAGGGGTTAATAAGAGGATGCTGGTAATGTCCGGCAGGGGAGGGGTTAATAAGAGGATGCTGGTAATGTACAGCAGAGCAGGGGTTAATAAGAGGATGCTGGGTAATGTACAGCAGAGGAGGGGTTAATAAGAGGATGCTGGTAATGTAGAGCAGGGGAGGGGTTAATAAGAAGATGCTGGTAATGTACAGCTGAGGAGGGGTTAATAAGAGGATGCTGGTAATGTACAGCAGAGGAGGGGTTAATAAGAGGATGCTGGTAATGTACAGCAGGAGAGGGGTTAATAAGAGGATGCTGGTAATGTACAGCAGAGGAGGGGTTAATAAGAGGATGTTGGTAATGTACAGCAGAGGAGGGGTTAATAAGAGGATGCTGGTAATGTACAGCAGGGGAGGGGTTAATAAGAGGATGCTGGTAATGTACAGCAGGGGAGGGGTTAATAAGAGGATGCTGGTAATGTACAGCAGAGAAGGTGTTAATAAGAGGATGCTGGTAATGTGCATCAGAGGAGGGGTTAATAAGAGGATGCTGGTAATGTACAGCAGGGGAGGGGTTAATAGGAGGATGCTGGTAATGTGCATCAGAGGAGGGGTTAATAAGAGGATGCTGGTAATGTGCATCAGAGGAGGGGTTAATAAGAGGATGCTGGTAATGTACAGCAGGGGAGGGGTTAATAGGAGGATGCTGGTAATGTACAGCAGGGGAGGGGTTAATAAGAGGATGCTGGTAATGTACAGCAGAGGAGGGGTTAATAAGAGGATGCTGGTAATGTCAGGGCGGGGAGGGGTTAATAAGAGGATGCTGGTAATGTACAGCAGAGCAGGGGTTAATAAGAGGATGCTGGTAATGTACAGCAGAGCAGGGGTTAATAAGAGGATGCTGGGTAATGTACAGCAGAGGAGGGGTTAATAAGAGGATGCTGGGTAATGTACAGCAGAGGAGGGGTTAATAAGAGGATGCTGGTAATGTACAGCAGGGGAGGGGTTAATAAGGGGATGCTGGTAATGTACAGCAGAGGAGGGGTTAATAAGAGGATGCTGGGTAATGTACAGCAGGAGAGGGGTTAATAGGAGGATGCTGGGTAATGTACAGCAGGGGAGGGGTTAAGAGGATGATGGGTAATGTACAGCAGAGGAGTGGTTAATAAGAGGATGCTGGGTAATGTACAGCAGGAGAGGGGTTAATAGGAGGATGCTGGTAATGTACAGCAGGATAGGGGTTAATAGGAGGATGCTGGTAATCTCCGGCAGAGGAGGGGTTAACAAGAGGATGCTGGGTAATGTACAGCAGGAGAGGGGTTAATAGGAGGATGCTGGTAATGTACAGGAGTGGAGGGGTTAATAAGAGGATGCTGGTAATGTCCGGCAGAGCAGGGGTTAATAAGAGGATGCTTGTAATGTACAGCAGAGGAGGGGTTAATAAGAGGATGCTGGTAATGTCCGGCAGAGCAGGAATTAATAAGAGGATGCTGGTAATGTACAGCAGAGGAGGGGTTAATGAGAGGATGCTGGGTAATGTACAGCAGGGGAGGGGTCAATAAGAGGATGCTGGTAATGTGCAGCAGGGGAGGGGTTAATAAGAGGATGCTGGTAATGTACAGCAGGGGAGGGGTTAATAAGAGGATGCTGGTAATGTACAGCAGAAGAGGGGTTAATAAGAGGATGCTGGTAATGTCCGGCAGAGCAGGAGTTAATAAGAGGATGCTGGTAATGTGCAGCAGGGGAGGGGTTAATAAGAGGATGCTGGTAATGTACAGCAGGAGAGGGGTTAAAGATGAGGATGCTGGGTAATGTACAGCAGGAGAGGGGTTAATAGGAGGATGCTGGTAATGTACAGCAGGAGAGGGGTTAATAGGAGGATGCTGGTAATCTCCGGCAGAGGAGGGGTTAATAAGAGGATGCTGGGTAATGTACAGCAGGAGAGGGGTTAATAGGAGGATGCTGGTAATGTACAGCAGGGGAGAGGTTAATAAGAGGATGATGGTAATGTTCGACAGAGCAGGGGTTAATAAGAGGATGCTGGTAATGTACAGCAGAGGAGGGGTTAATAAGAGGATGCTGGTAATGTCCGGCAGAGCAGGAGTTAATAAGAGGATGCTGGTAATGTACAGCAGGGGAGGGGTTAATAAGAGGATGCTGGAAATGTACAGCAGGGGAGGGGTTAATAAGAGGATGCTGGTATTGTACAGCAGGGGAGGGGTTAATAAGAGGATGCTGGTAATGTGCAGCAGGGGAGGGGTTAATAAGAGGATGCTGGTAATGTCCGGCAGAGCAGGAGTTAATAAGAGGATGCTGGTAATGTGCAGCAGGGGAGGGGTTAATAAGAGGATGCTGGTAATGTACAGCAGGAGAGGGGTTAAAGATGAGGATGCTGGGTAATGTCCGGCAGAGGAGGGGTTAATAAGAGGATGCTGGTAATGTGCAGCAGGGGAGGGGTTAATAAGAGGATGCTGGTAATGTCCGGCAGAGCAGGGGTTAATAAGAGGATGCTGGTAATGTACAGCAGGGGAGGGGTTAATAAGAGGATGCTGGTAATGTCCGGCAGAGCAGGGGTTAATAGGAGGATGCTGGTATTGTACAGCAGGGGAGGGGTTAATAAGAGGATGCTGGTAATGTACAGCAGGAGAGGGGTTAAAGATGAGGATGCTGGGTAATGTACAGCAGAGGAGGGGTTAATAAGAGGATGCTGGTAATGTACAGCAGGGGAGGGGTTAATAAGAGGATGCTGGTCATGTACAGCAGAGGAGGGGTTAATAAGAGGATGCTGGTAATGTACAGCAGGGGAGGGGTTAATAAGAGGATGCTGGTAATGTACAGCAGAGGAGGGGTTAATAAGAGGATGCTGGTAATGTCCGGCAGGGGAGGGGTTAATAAGAGGATGCTGGTAATGTACAGCAGAGCAGGGGTTAATAAGAGGATGCTGGGTAATGTACAGCAGAGGAGGGGTTAATAAGAGGATGCTGGTAATGTAGAGCAGGGTAGGGGTTAATAAGAAGATGCTGGTAATGTACAGCTGAGGAGGGGTTAATAAGAGGATGCTGGTAATGTACAGCAGAGGAGGGGTTAATAAGAGGATGCTGGTAATGTACAGCAGGAGAGGGGTTAATAAGAGGATGCTGGTAATGTACAGCAGAGGAGGGGTTAATAAGAGGATGTTGGTAATGTACAGCAGAGGAGGGGTTAATAAGAGGATGCTGGTAATGAACAGCAGGGGAGGGGTTAATAAGAGGATGCTGGTAATGTACAGCAGGGGAGGGGTTAATAAGAGGATGCTGGTAATGTACAGCAGAGAAGGTGTTAATAAGAGGATGCTGGTAATGTGCATCAGAGGAGGGGTTAATAAGAGGATGCTGGTAATGTACAGCAGGGGAGGGGTTAATAGGAGGATGCTGGTAATGTGCATCAGAGGAGGGGTTAATAAGAGGATGCTGGTAATGTGCATCAGAGGAGGGGTTAATAAGAGGATGCTGGTAATGTACAGCAGGGGAGGGGTTAATAGGAGGATGCTGGTAATGTACAGCAGGGGAGGGGTTAATAAGAGGATGCTGGTAATGTACAGCAGAGGAGGGGTTAATAAGAGGATGCTGGTAATGTCAGGGCGGGGAGGGGTTAATAAGAGGATGCTGGTAATGTACAGCAGAGCAGGGGTTAATAAGAGGATGCTGGTAATGTACAGCAGAGCAGGGGTTAATAAGAGGATGCTGGGTAATGTACAGCAGAGGAGGGGTTAATAAGAGGATGCTGGGTAATGTACAGCAGAGGAGGGGTTAATAAGAGGATGCTGGTAATGTACAGCAGGGGAGGGGTTAATAAGGGGATGCTGGTAATGTACAGCAGAGGAGGGGTTAATAAGAGGATGCTGGGTAATGTACAGCAGGGGAGGGGTTAAGAGGATGATGGGTAATGTACAGCAGAGGAGTGGTTAATAAGAGGATGCTGGGTAATGTACAGCAGGAGAGGGGTTAATAGGAGGATGCTGGTAATGTACAGCAGGATAGGGGTTAATAGGAGGATGCTGGTAATCTCCGGCAGAGGAGGGGTTAACAAGAGGATGCTGGGTAATGTACAGCAGGAGAGGGGTTAATAGGAGGATGCTGGTAATGTACAGGAGTGGAGGGGTTAATAAGAGGATGCTGGTAATGTCCGGCAGAGCAGGGGTTAATAAGAGGATGCTTGTAATGTACAGCAGAGGAGGGGTTAATAAGAGGATGCTGGTAATGTCCGGCAGAGCAGGAATTAATAAGAGGATGCTGGTAATGTACAGCAGAGGAGGGGTTAATGAGAGGATGCTGGGTAATGTACAGCAGGGGAGGGGTCAATAAGAGGATGCTGGTAATGTGCAGCAGGGGAGGGGTTAATAAGAGGATGCTGGTAATGTACAGCAGGGGAGGGGTTAATAAGAGGATGCTGGTAATGTACAGCAGAAGAGGGGTTAATAAGAGGATGCTGGTAATGTCCGGCAGAGCAGGAGTTAATAAGAGGATGCTGGTAATGTGCAGCAGGGGAGGGGTTAATAAGAGGATGCTGGTAATGTACAGCAGGAGAGGGGTTAAAGATGAGGATGCTGGGTAATGTACAGCAGGAGAGGGGTTAATAGGAGGATGCTGGTAATGTACAGCAGGAGAGGGGTTAATAGGAGGATGCTGGTAATCTCCGGCAGAGGAGGGGTTAATAAGAGGATGCTGGGTAATGTACAGCAGGAGAGGGGTTAATAGGAGGATGCTGGTAATGTACAGCAGGGGAGAGGTTAATAAGAGGATGATGGTAATGTTCGACAGAGCAGGGGTTAATAAGAGGATGCTGGTAATGTACAGCAGAGGAGGGGTTAATAAGAGGATGCTGGTAATGTCCGGCAGAGCAGGAGTTAATAAGAGGATGCTGGTAATGTACAGCAGGGGAGGGGTTAATAAGAGGATGCTGGAAATGTACAGCAGGGGAGGGGTTAATAAGAGGATGCTGGTATTGTACAGCAGGGGAGGGGTTAATAAGAGGATGCTGGTAATGTGCAGCAGGGGAGGGGTTAATAAGAGGATGCTGGTAATGTCCGGCAGAGCAGGAGTTAATAAGAGGATGCTGGTAATGTGCAGCAGGGGAGGGGTTAATAAGAGGATGCTGGTAATGTACAGCAGGAGAGGGGTTAAAGATGAGGATGCTGGGTAATGTCCGGCAGAGGAGGGGTTAATAAGAGGATGCTGGTAATGTGCAGCAGGGGAGGGGTTAATAAGAGGATGCTGGTAATGTCCGGCAGAGCAGGGGTTAATAAGAGGATGCTGGTAATGTACAGCAGGGGAGGGGTTAATAAGAGGATGCTGGTAATGTCCGGCAGAGCAGGGGTTAATAAGAGGATGCTGGTAATGTACAGCAGAGGAGGGGTTAATAAGAGGATGCTGGTAATGTCCGGCAGAGCAGGAGTTAATAAGAGGATGCTGGTAATGTACAGCAGAGGAGGGGTTAATAAGAGGATGCTGGTAATGTCCGGCAGAGCAGGGGTTAATAAGAGGATGCTGGTAATGTACAGCAGAGGAGGGGTTAATAAGAGGATGCTGGTAATGTCCGGCAGAGCAGGGGTTAATAAGAGGATGCTGGTAATGTACAGCAGGGGAGGGGTTAATAAGAGGATGCTGGTAATGTACAGCAGGGGAGGGGTTAATAAGAGGATGCTGGTAATGTCCGGCAGAGCAGGGGTTAATAAGAGGATGCTGCTAATGTACAGCAGGGGAGGGGTTAATAAGAGGATGCTGGTAATGTACAGCAGGGGAGGGGTTAATAAGAGGATGCTGGTAATGTGCAGCAGAGGAGGGGTTAATAAGAGGATGCTGGTAATGTCCGGCAGAGCAGGGGTTAATAAGAGGATGCTGGTAATGTACAGCAGGGGAGGGGTTAATAAGAGGATGCTGGTAATGTACAGCAGGGGAGGGGTTAATAAGAGGATGCTGGTAATGTACAGCAGGGGAGCGGTTAATAAGGGGATGCTGGTAATGTACAGCAGAGGAGGGGTTAATAAGAGGATGCTGGGTAATGTACAGCAGGAGAGGGGTTAATAGGAGGATGCTGGGTAATGTACAGCAGGGGAGGGGTTAAGAGGATGATGGGTAATGTACAGCAGAGGAGTGGTTAATAAGAGGATGCTGGGTAATGTACAGCAGGAGAGGGGTTAATAGGAGGATGCTGGTAATGTACAGCAGTATAGGGGTTAATAGGAGGATGCTGGTAATCTCCGGCAGAGGAGGGGTTAACAAGAGGATGCTGGGTAATGTACAGCAGGAGAGGGGTTAATAGGAGGATGCTGGTAATGTACAGGAGGGGAGGGGTTAATAAGAAGATGCTGGTAATGTCTGGCAGAGCAGGGGTTAATAAGAGGATGCTGGTAATGTACAGCAGAGGAGGGGTTAATAAGAGGATGCTGGTAATGTCCGGCAGAGCAGGAGTTAATAAGAGGATGCTGGTAATGTCCGGCAGGGGAGGGGTTAATAAGAGGATGCTGGTAATGTACAGCAGGGGAGGGGTCAATAAGAGGATGCTGGTAATGTGCAGCAGGGGAGGGGTTAATAAGAGGATGCTGGTAATGTCCGGCAGAGCAGGAGTTAATAAGAGGATGCTGGTAATGTGCAGCAGGGGAGGGATTAATAAGAGGATGCTGGTAATGTACAGCAGGGGAGGGGTTAATAAGGATGCTGGTAATGTACAGCTGGAGAGGGGTTAAAGATGAGGATGCTGGGTAATGTACAGCAGAGGAGGGGTTAATAAGAAGATGCTGGTAATGTGCAGCAGGGGAGGGGTTAATAAGAGGATGCTGGTAATGTCCGGCAGAGCAGGGGTTAATAAGAGGATGCTGGTAATGTACAGCAGGGGAGGGGTTAATACGAGGATGCTGGTAATGTACAGCAGGAGAGGGGTTAAAGCTGAGGATGCTGGGTAATGTACAGCAGAGGAGGGGTTAATAAGAGGATGCTGGTCATGTGCAGCAGAGGAGGGGTTAATAAGAGGATGCTGGTAATGTACAGCAGGGGAGGGGTTAATAAGAGGATGCTGGTAATGTACAGCAGAGGAGGGGTTAATAAGAGGATGCTGGTAATGTCCGGCAGGGGAGGGGTTAATAAGAGGATGCTGGTAATGTACAGCAGAGCAGGGGTTAATAAGAGGATGCTGGTAATGTGCAGCAGAGGAGGGGTTAATAAGTGGATGCTGGTAATGTACGGCAGGGGAGGGGTTAATAAGAGGATGCTGAGTAATGTACAGCAGAGGAGGGGTTAATAAGAGGATGCTGGGTAATGTACAGCAGAGGAGGGGTTAATAAGAGGATGCTGGTAATGTACAGCAGGGGAGGGGTTAATAAGGGGATGCTGGGTAATGTACAGCAGGGGAGGGGTTAATAAGAGGATGCTGGTAATGTACAGCAGGGGGGGTTAATAAGAGGATGCTGGTAATGTACAGCTGGGGAGGGGTTAATAAGAGGATGCTGGTAATGTACAGCAGAGGAGGAGTTAATAAGAGGATGCTGGGTAATGTACAGCAGGAGAGGGGTTAATAGGAGGATGCTGGGTAATGTACAGCAGGGGAGGGGTTAAGAGGATGCTGGGTAATGTACAGCAGAGGAGGGGTTAATAAGAGGATGCTGGTAATGTGTAGCAGGGGAGGGGTTAATAAGAGGATGCTGGTAATGTTCGGCAGAGCAGGGGTTAATAGGAGGATGCTGGTAATGTACAGCAGGGGAGGGGTTAATAAGAGGATGCTGGTAATGTACAGCAGGAGAGGGGTTAAAGATGAGGATGCTGGGTAATGTACAGCAGAGGAGGGGTTAATAAGAGGATGCTGGTCATGTACAGCAGAGGAGGGGTTAATAAGAGGATGCTGTAATGTACAGCAGGGGAGGGGTTAATAAGAGGATGCTGGTAATGTACAGCAGAGGAGGGGTTAATAAGAGGATGCAGGTAATGTCCGGCAGGGGAGGGGTTAATAAGAGGATGCTGGTAATGTACAGCAGAGCAGGGGTTAATAAGAGGATGCTGGTAATGTCCGGCAGGGGAGGGGTTAATAAGAGGATGCTGGTAATGTACAGCATAGCAGGGGTTAATAAGAGGATGCTGGTAATGTACAGCAGGGGAGGGGTTAATAAGAGGATGCTGGTAATGTACAGCAGGAGAGGGGTTAAAGATGAGGATGCTGGGTAATGTACAGCAGAGGAGGGGTTAATAAGAGGATGCTGGTAATGTGCAGCAGGGGAGGGGTTAATAAGAGGATGCTGGTAATGTCCGGCAGAGCAGGGGTTAATAAGAGGATGCTGGTAATGTACAGCAGGGGAGGGGTTAATAAGAGGATGCTGGTAATGTACAGCAGGAGAGGGGTTAAAGATGAGGATGCTGGGTAATGTACAGCAGAGGAGGGGTTAATAAGAGGATGCTGGTCATGTACAGCAGAGGAGGGGTTAATAAGAGGATGCTGGTAATGTACAGCAGGGGAGGGGTTAATAAGAGGATGCTGGTAATGTACAGCAGAGGAGGGGTTAATAAGAGGATGCTGGTAATGTCCGGCAGGGGAGGGGTTAATAAGAGGATGCTGGTAATGTACAGCAGAGCAGGGGTTAATAAGAGGATGCTGGTAATGTGCAGCAGAGGAGGGGTTAATAAGTGGATGCTGGTAATGTACGGCAGGGGAGGGGTTAATAAGAGGATGCTGGTAATGTACAGCAGAGGAGGGGTTAATAAGAGGATGCTGGTAATGTACAGCAGGGGAGGGGTTAATAAGGGGATGCTGGGTAATGTACAGCAGGGGAGGGGTTAATAAGAGGATGCTGGTAATGTACAGCAGGGGGGGTTAATAAGAGGATGCTGGTAATGTACAGCTGGGGAGGGGTTAATAAGAGGATGCTGGTAATATACAGCAGAGGAGGAGTTAATAAGAGGATGCTGGGTAATGTACAGCAGGAGAGGGGTTAATAGGAGGATGCTGGGTAATGTACAGCAGGGGAGGGGTTAAGAGGATGCTGGGTAATGTACAGCAGAGGAGGGGTTAATAAGAGGATGCTGGTAATGTGCAGCAGGGGAGGGGTTAATAAGAGGATGCTGGTAATGTCCGGCAGAGCAGGGGTTAATAGGAGGATGCTGGTATTTTACAGCAGGGGAGGGGTTAATAAGAGGATGCTGGTAATGTACAGCAGGAGAGGGGTTAAAGATGAGGATGCTGGGTAATGTACAGCAGAGGAGGGGTTAATAAGAGGATGCTGGTAATGTACAGCAGGGGAGGGGTTAATAAGAGGATGCTGGTCATGTACAGCAGAGGAGGGGTTAATAAGAGGATGCTGGTAATGTACAGCAGGGGAGGGGTTAATAAGAGGATGCTGGTAATGTACAGCAGAGGAGGGGTTAATAAGAGGATGCTGGTAATGTCCGGCAGGGGAGGGGTTAATAAGAGGATGCTGGTAATGTACAGCAGAGCAGGGGTTAATAAGAGGATGCTGGGTAATGTACAGCAGAGGAGGGGTTAATAAGAGGATGCTGGTAATGTAGAGCAGGGGAGGGGTTAATAAGAAGATGCTGGTAATGTACAGCTGAGGAGGGGTTAATAAGAGGATGCTGGTAATGTACAGCAGAGGAGGGGTTAATAAGAGGATGCTGGTAATGTACAGCAGGAGAGGGGTTAATAAGAGGATGCTGGTAATGTACAGCAGAGGAGGGGTTAATAAGAGGATGTTGGTAATGTACAGCAGAGGAGGGGTTAATAAGAGGATGCTGGTAATGTACAGCAGGGGAGGGGTTAATAAGAGGATGCTGGTAATGTACAGCAGGGGAGGGGTTAATAAGAGGATGCTGGTAATGTACAGCAGAGAAGGTGTTAATAAGAGGATGCTGGTAATGTGCATCAGAGGAGGGGTTAATAAGAGGATGCTGGTAATGTACAGCAGGGGAGGGGTTAATAGGAGGATGCTGGTAATGTGCATCAGAGGAGGGGTTAATAAGAGGATGCTGGTAATGTGCATCAGAGGAGGGGTTAATAAGAGGATGCTGGTAATGTACAGCAGGGGAGGGGTTAATAGGAGGATGCTGGTAATGTACAGCAGGGGAGGGGTTAATAAGAGGATGCTGGTAATGTACAGCAGAGGAGGGGTTAATAAGAGGATGCTGGTAATGTCAGGGCGGGGAGGGGTTAATAAGAGGATGCTGGTAATGTACAGCAGAGCAGGGGTTAATAAGAGGATGCTGGTAATGTACAGCAGAGCAGGGGTTAATAAGAGGATGCTGGGTAATGTACAGCAGAGGAGGGGTTAATAAGAGGATGCTGGGTAATGTACAGCAGAGGAGGGGTTAATAAGAGGATGCTGGTAATGTACAGCAGGGGAGGGGTTAATAAGGGGATGCTGGTAATGTACAGCAGAGGAGGGGTTAATAAGAGGTTGCTGGGTAATGTACAGCAGGAGAGGGGTTAATAGGAGGATGCTGGGTAATGTACAGCAGGGGAGGGGTTAAGAGGATGATGGGTAATGTACAGCAGAGGAGTGGTTAATAAGAGGATGCTGGGTAATGTACAGCAGGAGAGGGGTTAATAGGAGGATGCTGGTAATGTACAGCAGTATAGGGGTTAATAGGAGGATGCTGGTAATCTCCGGCAGAGGAGGGGTTAACAAGAGGATGCTGGGTAATGTACAGCAGGAGAGGGGTTAATAGGAGGATGCTGGTAATGTACAGGAGGGGAGGGGTTAATAAGAAGATGCTGGTAATGTCTGGCAGAGCAGGGGTTAATAAGAGGATGCTGGTAATGTACAGCAGAGGAGGGGTTAATAAGAGGATGCTGGTAATGTCCGGCAGAGCAGGAGTTAATAAGAGGATGCTGGTAATGTCCGGCAGGGGAGGGGTTAATAAGAGGATGCTGGTAATGTACAGCAGGGGAGGGGTCAATAAGAGGATGCTGGTAATGTGCAGCAGGGGAGGGGTTAATAAGAGGATGCTGGTAATGTCCGGCAGAGCAGGAGTTAATAAGAGGATGCTGGTAATGTGCAGCAGGGGAGGGATTAATAAGAGGATGCTGGTAATGTACAGCAGGGGAGGGGTTAATAAGGATGCTGGTAATGTACAGCAGGAGAGGGGTTAAAGATGAGGATGCTGGGTAATGTACAGCAGAGGAGGGGTTAATAAGAAGATGCTGGTAATGTGCAGCAGGGGAGGGGTTAATAAGAGGATGCTGGTAATGTCCGGCAGAGCAGGGGTTAATAAGAGGATGCTGGTAATGTACAGCAGGGGAGGGGTTAATACGAGGATGCTGGTAATGTACAGCAGGAGAGGGGTTAAAGCTGAGGATGCTGGGTAATGTACAGCAGAGGAGGGGTTAATAAGAGGATGCTGGTCATGTGCAGCAGAGGAGGGGTTAATAAGAGGATGCTGGTAATGTACAGCAGGGGAGGGGTTAATAAGAGGATGCTGGTAATGTACAGCAGAGGAGGGGTTAATAAGAGGATGCTGGTAATGTCCGGCAGGGGAGGGGTTAATAAGAGGATGCTGGTAATGTACAGCAGAGCAGGGGTTAATAAGAGGATGCTGGTAATGTGCAGCAGAGGAGGGGTTAATAAGTGGATGCTGGTAATGTACGGCAGGGGAGGGGTTAATAAGAGGATGCTGAGTAATGTACAGCAGAGGAGGGGTTAATAAGAGGATGCTGGGTAATGTACAGCAGAGGAGGGGTTAATAAGAGGATGCTGGTAATGTACAGCAGGGGAGGGGTTAATAAGGGGATGCTGGGTAATGTACAGCAGGGGAGGGGTTAATAAGAGGATGCTGGTAATGTACAGCAGGGGGGGTTAATAAGAGGATGCTGGTAATGTACAGCTGGGGAGGGGTTAATAAGAGGATGCTGGTAATGTACAGCAGAGGAGGAGTTAATAAGAGGATGCTGGGTAATGTACAGCAGGAGAGGGGTTAATAGGAGGATGCTGGGTAATGTACAGCAGGGGAGGGGTTAAGAGGATGCTGGGTAATGTACAGCAGAGGAGGGGTTAATAAGAGGATGCTGGTAATGTGTAGCAGGGGAGGGGTTAATAAGAGGATGCTGGTAATGTTCGGCAGAGCAGGGGTTAATAGGAGGATGCTGGTAATGTACAGCAGGGGAGGGGTTAATAAGAGGATGCTGGTAATGTACAGCAGGAGAGGGGTTAAAGATGAGGATGCTGGGTAATGTACAGCAGAGGAGGGGTTAATAAGAGGATGCTGGTCATGTACAGCAGAGGAGGGGTTAATAAGAGGATGCTGGTAATGTACAGCAGGGGAGGGGTTAATAAGAGGATGCTGGTAATGTACAGCAGAGGAGGGGTTAATAAGAGGATGCAGGTAATGTCCGGCAGGGGAGGGGTTAATAAGAGGATGCTGGTAATGTACAGCAGAGCAGGGGTTAATAAGAGGATGCTGGTAATGTCCGGCAGGGGAGGGGTTAATAAGAGGATGCTGGTAATGTACAGCATAGCAGAGGGTTAATAAGAGGATGCTGGTAATGTACAGCAGGGGAGGGGTTAATAAGAGGATGCTGGTAATGTACAGCAGGAGAGGGGTTAAAGATGAGGATGCTGGGTAATGTACAGCAGAGGAGGGGTTAATAAGAGGATGCTGGTAATGTGCAGCAGGGGAGGGGTTAATAAGAGGATGCTGGTAATGTCCGGCAGAGCAGGGGTTAATAAGAGGATGCTGGTAATGTACAGCAGGGGAGGGGTTAATAAGAGGATGCTGGTAATGTACAGCAGGAGAGGGGTTAAAGATGAGGATGCTGGGTAATGTACAGCAGAGGAGGGGTTAATAAGAGGATGCTGGTCATGTACAGCAGAGGAGGGGTTAATAAGAGGATGCTGGTAATGTACAGCAGGGGAGGGGTTAATAAGAGGATGCTGGTAATGTACAGCAGAGGAGGGGTTAATAAGAGGATGCTGGTAATGTCCGGCAGGGGAGGGGTTAATAAGAGGATGCTGGTAATGTACAGCAGAGCAGGGGTTAATAAGAGGATGCTGGTAATGTGCAGCAGAGGAGGGGTTAATAAGTGGATGCTGGTAATGTACGGCAGGGGAGGGGTTAATAAGAGGATGCTGGTAATGTACAGCAGAGGAGGGGTTAATAAGAGGATGCTGGTAATGTACAGCAGGGGAGGGGTTAATAAGGGGATGCTGGGTAATGTACAGCAGGGGAGGGGTTAATAAGAGGATGCTGGTAATGTACAGCAGGGGGGGTTAATAAGAGGATGCTGGTAATGTACAGCTGGGGAGGGGTTAATAAGAGGATGCTGGTAATATACAGCAGAGGAGGAGTTAATAAGAGGATGCTGGGTAATGTACAGCAGGAGAGGGGTTAATAGGAGGATGCTGGGTAATGTACAGCAGGGGAGGGGTTAAGAGGATGCTGGGTAATGTACAGCAGAGGAGGGGTTAATAAGAGGATGCTGGTAATGTGCAGCAGGGGAGGGGTTAATAAGAGGATGCTGGTAATGTCCGGCAGAGCAGGGGTTAATAGGAGGATGCTGGTATTGTACAGCAGGGGAGGGGTTAATAAGAGGATGCTGGTAATGTACAGCAGGAGAGGGGTTAAAGATGAGGATGCTGGGTAATGTACAGCAGAGGAGGGGTTAATAAGAGGATGCTGGTAATGTACAGCAGGGGAGGGGTTAATAAGAGGATGCTGGTCATGTACAGCAGAGGAGGGGTTAATAAGAGGATGCTGGTAATGTACAGCAGGGGAGGGGTTAATAAGAGGATGCTGGTAATGTACAGCAGAGGAGGGGTTAATAAGAGGATGCTGGTAATGTCCGGCAGGGGAGGGGTTAATAAGAGGATGCTGGTAATGTACAGCAGGGGAGGGGTTAATAAGAGGATGCTGGTAATGTACAGCAGGGGAGGGGTTAATAAGAGGATGCTGGTAATGTACAGCAGAGGAGGGGTTAATAAGAGGATGCTGGGTAATGTACAGCAGAGGAGGGGTTAATAAGAGGATGCTGGTAATGTACAGCAGGGGAGGGGTTAATAAGAGGATGCTGGTAATGTACAGCAGAGGAGGGGTTAATAAGAGGATGCTGGGTAATGTACAGCAGAGGAGGGGTTAATAAGAGGATGCTGGGTAATGTACAGCAGAGGAGGGGTTAATAAGAGGATGCTTGTAATGTACAGCAGGGGAGGAGTTAATAAGAGGATGCTGGTAATGTACAGCAGGGGAGCAGTTAATAAGAGGATGCTGGGTAATATACAGCAGGGGAGGGTTAATAAGAGGATGCTGGTAATGTACAGCAGAGGAGGGGTTAATAAGAGGATGCTGGTAATGTACAGCAGAGGAGGGGTTAATAAGAGGATGCTGGTAATGTACAGCAGGGGAGGGGTTAATAAGAGGATGCTGGGTAATATACAGCAGGGGAGGGTTAATAAGAGGATGCTGGGTAATATACAGCAGGGGAGGGTTAATAAGAGGATGCTGGTAATGTACAGCAGAGGAGGGGTTAATAAGAGGATGCTGGTAATGTGCAGCAGGGGAGGGATTAATAAGAGGATGCTGGTAATGTACAGCAGGGGAGGGGTTAATAAGGATGCTGGTAATGTACAGCAGGAGAGGGGTTAAAGATGAGGATGCTGGGTAATGTACAGCAGAGGAGGGGTTAATAAGAGGATGCTGGTAATGTGCAGCAGGGGAGGGGTTAATAAGAGGATGCTGGTAATGTCCGGCAGAGCAGGGGTTAATAAGAGGATGCTGGTAATGTACAGCAGAGGAGGGGTTAATAAGAGGATGCTGGTAATGTCCGGCAGAGCAGGAGTTAATAAGAGGATGCTGGTAATGTACAGCAGAGGAGGGGTTAATAAGAGGATGCTGGTAATGTCCGGCAGAGCAGGGGTTAATAAGAGGATGCTGGTAATGTACAGCAGAGGAGGGGTTAATAAGAGGATGCTGGTAATGTCCGGCAGAGCAGGGGTTAATAAGAGGATGCTGGTAATGTACAGCAGGGGAGGGGTTAATAAGAGGATGCTGGTAATGTACAGCAGGGGAGGGGTTAATAAGAGGATGCTGGTAATGTCCGGCAGAGCAGGGGTTAATAAGAGGATGCTGCTAATGTACAGCAGGGGAGGGGTTAATAAGAGGATGCTGGTAATGTACAGCAGGGGAGGGGTTAATAAGAGGATGCTGGTAATGTGCAGCAGAGGAGGGGTTAATAAGAGGATGCTGGTAATGTCCGGCAGAGCAGGGGTTAATAAGAGGATGCTGGTAAAGTACAGCAGGGGAGGGGTTAATAAGAGGATGCTGGTAATGTACAGCAGGGGAGGGGTTAATAAGAGGATGCTGGTAATGTACAGCAGGGGAGCGGTTAATAAGGGGATGCTGGTAATGTACAGCAGAGGAGGGGTTAATAAGAGGATGCTGGGTAATGTACAGCAGGAGAGGGGTTAATAGGAGGATGCTGGGTAATGTACAGCAGGGGAGGGGTTAAGAGGATGATGGGTAATGTACAGCAGAGGAGTGGTTAATAAGAGGATGCTGGGTAATGTACAGCAGGAGAGGGGTTAATAGGAGGATGCTGGTAATGTACAGCAGTATAGGGGTTAATAGGAGGATGCTGGTAATCTCCGGCAGAGGAGGGGTTAACAAGAGGATGCTGGGTAATGTACAGCAGGAGAGGGGTTAATAGGAGGATGCTGGTAATGTACAAGAGGGGAGGGGTTAATAAGAAGATGCTGGTAATGTCTGGCAGAGCAGGGGTTAATAAGAGGATGCTGGTAATGTACAGCAGAGGAGGGGTTAATAAGAGGATGCTGGTAATGTCCGGCAGAGCAGGAGTTAATAAGAGGATGCTGGTAATGTCCGGCAGGGGAGGGGTTAATAAGAGGATGCTGGTAATGTACAGCAGGGGAGGGGTCAATAAGAGGATGCTGGTAATGTGCAGCAGGGGAGGGGTTAATAAGAGGATGCTGGTAATGTCCGGCAGAGCAGGAGTTAATAAGAGGATGCTGGTAATGTGCAGCAGGGGAGGGATTAATAAGAGGATGCTGGTAATGTACAGCAGGGGAGGGGTTAATAAGGATGCTGGTAATGTACAGCAGGAGAGGGGTTAAAGATGAGGATGCTGGGTAATGTACAGCAGAGGAGGGGTTAATAAGAAGATGCTGGTAATGTGCAGCAGGGGAGGGGTTAATAAGAGGATGCTGGTAATGTCCGGCAGAGCAGGGGTTAATAAGAGGATGCTGGTAATGTACAGCAGGGGAGGGGTTAATACGAGGATGCTGGTAATGTACAGCAGGAGAGGGGTTAAAGCTGAGGATGCTGGGTAATGTACAGCAGAGGAGGGGTTAATAAGAGGATGCTGGTCATGTGCAGCAGAGGAGGGGTTAATAAGAGGATGCTGGTAATGTACAGCAGGGGAGGGGTTAATAAGAGGATGCTGGTAATGTACAGCAGAGGAGGGGTTAATAAGAGGATGCTGGTAATGTCCGGCAGGGGAGGGGTTAATAAGAGGATGCTGGTAATGTACAGCAGAGCAGGGGTTAATAAGAGGATGCTGGTAATGTGCAGCAGAGGAGGGGTTAATAAGTGGATGCTGGTAATGTACGGCAGGGGAGGGGTTAATAAGAGGATGCTGAGTAATGTACAGCAGAGGAGGGGTTAATAAGAGGATGCTGGGTAATGTACAGCAGAGGAGGGGTTAATAAGAGGATGCTGGTAATGTACAGCAGGGGAGGGGTTAATAAGGGGATGCTGGGTAATGTACAGCAGGGGAGGGGTTAATAAGAGGATGCTGGTAATGTACAGCAGGGGGGGTTAATAAGAGGATGCTGGTAATGTACAGCTGGGGAGGGGTTAATAAGAGGATGCTGGTAATGTACAGCAGAGGAGGAGTTAATAAGAGGATGCTGGGTAATGTACAGCAGGAGAGGGGTTAATAGGAGGATGCTGGGTAATGTACAGCAGGGGAGGGGTTAAGAGGATGCTGGGTAATGTACAGCAGAGGAGGGGTTAATAAGAGGATGCTGGTAATGTGTAGCAGGGGAGGGGTTAATAAGAGGATGCTGGTAATGTTCGGCAGAGCAGGGGTTAATAGGAGGATGCTGGTAATGTACAGCAGGGGAGGGGTTAATAAGAGGATGCTGGTAATGTACAGCAGGAGAGGGGTTAAAGATGAGGATGCTGGGTAATGTACAGCAGAGGAGGGGTTAATAAGAGGATGCTGGTCATGTACAGCAGAGGAGGGGTTAATAAGAGGATGCTGGTAATGTACAGCAGGGGAGGGGTTAATAAGAGGATGCTGGTAATGTACAGCAGAGGAGGGGTTAATAAGAGGATGCAGGTAATGTCCGGCAGGGGAGGGGTTAATAAGAGGATGCTGGTAATGTACAGCAGAGCAGGGGTTAATAAGAGGATGCTGGTAATGTCCGGCAGGGGAGGGGTTAATAAGAGGATGCTGGTAATGTACAGCATAGCAGGGGTTAATAAGAGGATGCTGGTAATGTACAGCAGGGGAGGGGTTAATAAGAGGATGCTGGTAATGGACAGCAGGAGAGGGGTTAAAGATGAGGATGCTGGGTAATGTACAGCAGAGGAGGGGTTAATAAGAGGATGCTGGTAATGTGCAGCAGGGGAGGGGTTAATAAGAGGATGCTGGTAATGTCCGGCAGAGCAGGGGTTAATAAGAGGATGCTGGTAATGTACAGCAGGGGAGGGGTTAATAAGAGGATGCTGGTAATGTACAGCAGGAGAGGGGTTAAAGATGAGGATGCTGGGTAATGTACAGCAGAGGAGGGGTTAATAAGAGGATGCTGGTCATGTACAGCAGAGGAGGGGTTAATAAGAGGATGCTGGTAATGTACAGCAGGGGAGGGGTTAATAAGAGGATGCTGGTAATGTACAGCAGAGGAGGGGTTAATAAGAGGATGCTGGTAATGTCCGGCAGGGGAGGGGTTAATAAGAGGATGCTGGTAATGTACAGCAGAGCAGGGGTTAATAAGAGGATGCTGGTAATGTGCAGCAGAGGAGGGGTTAATAAGTGGATGCTGGTAATGTACGGCAGGGGAGGGGTTAATAAGAGGATGCTGGTAATGTACAGCAGAGGAGGGGTTAATAAGAGGATGCTGGTAATGTACAGCAGGGGAGGGGTTAATAAGGGGATGCTGGGTAATGTACAGCAGGGGAGGGGTTAATAAGAGGATGCTGGTAATGTACAGCAGGGGGGGTTAATAAGAGGATGCTGGTAATGTACAGCTGGGGAGGGGTTAATAAGAGGATGCTGGTAATATACAGCAGAGGAGGAGTTAATAAGAGGATGCTGGGTAATGTACAGCAGGAGAGGGGTTAATAGGAGGATGCTGGGTAATGTACAGCAGGGGAGGGGTTAAGAGGATGCTGGGTAATGTACAGCAGAGGAGGGGTTAATAAGAGGATGCTGGTAATGTGCAGCAGGGGAGGGGTTAATAAGAGGATGCTGGTAATGTCCGGCAGAGCAGGGGTTAATAGGAGGATGCTGGTATTGTACAGCAGGGGAGGGGTTAATAAGAGGATGCTGGTAATGTACAGCAGGAGAGGGGTTAAAGATGAGGATGCTGGGTAATGTACAGCAGAGGAGGGGTTAATAAGAGGATGCTGGTAATGTACAGCAGGGGAGGGGTTAATAAGAGGATGCTGGTCATGTACAGCAGAGGAGGGGTTAATAAGAGGATGCTGGTAATGTACAGCAGGGGAGGGGTTAATAAGAGGATGCTGGTAATGTACAGCAGAGGAGGGGTTAATAAGAGGATGCTGGTAATGTCCGGCAGGGGAGGGGTTAATAAGAGGATGCTGGTAATGTACAGCAGGGGAGGGGTTAATAAGAGGATGCTGGTAATGTACAGCAGGGGAGGGGTTAATAAGAGGATGCTGGTAATGTACAGCAGAGGAGGGGTTAATAAGAGGATGCTGGGTAATGTACAGCAGAGGAGGGGTTAATAAGAGGATGCTGGTAATGTACAGCAGGGGAGGGGTTAATAAGAGGATACTGGTAATGTACAGCAGAGGAGGGGTTAATAAGAGGATGCTGGGTAATGTACAGCAGAGGAGGGGTTAATAAGAGGATGCTGGGTAATGTACAGCAGAGGAGGGGTTAATAAGAGGATGCTTGTAATGTACAGCAGGGGAGGAGTTAATAAGAGGATGCTGGTAATGTACAGCAGGGGAGCAGTTAATAAGAGGATGCTGGGTAATATACAGCAGGGGAGGGTTAATAAGAGGATGCTGGTAAAGTACAGCAGAGGAGGGGTTAATAAGAGGATGCTGGTAATGTACAGCAGAGGAGGGGTTAATAAGAGGATGCTGGTAATGTACAGCAGGGGAGGGGTTAATAAGAGGATGCTGGGTAATATACAGCAGGGGAGGGTTAATAAGAGGATGCTGGGTAATATACAGCAGGGGAGGGTTAATAAGAGGATGCTGGTAATGTACAGCAGAGGAGGGGTTAATAAGAGGATGCTGGTAATGTGCAGCAGGGGAGGGATTAATAAGAGGATGCTGGTAATGTACAGCAGGGGAGGGGTTAATAAGGATGCTGGTAATGTACAGCAGGAGAGGGGTTAAAGATGAGGATGCTGGGTAATGTACAGCAGAGGAGGGGTTAATAAGAGGATGCTGGTAATGTGCAGCAGGGGAGGGGTTAATAAGAGGATGCTGGTAATGTCCGGCAGAGCAGGGGTTAATAAGAGGATGCTGGTAATGTACAGCAGAGGAGGGGTTAATACGAGGATGCTGGTAATGTACAGCAGGAGAGGGGTTAAAGCTGAGGATGCTGGGTAATGTACAGCAGAGGAGGGGTTAATAAGAGGATGCTGGTCATGTGCAGCAGAGGAGGGGTTAATAAGAGGATGCTGGTAATGTACAGCAGGGGAGGGGTTAATAAGAGGATGCTGGTAATGTACAGCAGAGGAGGGGTTAATAAGAGGATGCTGGTAATGTCCGGCAGGGGAGGGGTTAATAAGAGGATGCTGGTAATGTACAGCAGAGCAGGGGTTAATAAGAGGATGCTGGTAATGTGCAGCAGAGGAGGGGTTAATAAGTGGATGCTGGTAATGTACGGCAGGGGAGGGGTTAATAAGAGGATGCTGAGTAATGTACAGCAGAGGAGGGGTTAATAAGAGGATGCTGGGTAATGTACAGCAGAGGAGGGGTTAATAAGAGGATGCTGGTAATGTACAGCAGGGGAGGGGTTAATAAGGGGATGCTGGGTAATGTACAGCAGGGGAGGGGTTAATAAGAGGATGCTGGTAATGTACAGCAGGGGGGGTTAATAAGAGGATGCTGGTAATGTACAGCTGGGGAGGGGTTAATAAGAGGATGCTGGTAATGTACAGCAGAGGAGGAGTTAATAAGAGGATGCTGGGTAATGTACAGCAGGAGAGGGGTTAATAGGAGGATGCTGGGTAATGTACAGCAGGGGAGGGGTTAAGAGGATGCTGGGTAATGTACAGCAGAGGAGGGGTTAATAAGAGGATGCTGGTAATGTGTAGCAGGGGAGGGGTTAATAAGAGGATGCTGGTAATGTTCGGCAGAGCAGGGGTTAATAGGAGGATGCTGGTAATGTACAGCAGGGGAGGGGTTAATAAGAGGATGCTGGTAATGTACAGCAGGAGAGGGGTTAAAGATGAGGATGCTGGGTAATGTACAGCAGAGGAGGGGTTAATAAGAGGATGCTGGTCATGTACAGCAGAGGAGGGGTTAATAAGAGGATGCTGGTAATGTACAGCAGGGGAGGGGTTAATAAGAGGATGCTGGTAATGTACAGCAGAGGAGGGGTTAATAAGAGGATGCAGGTAATGTCCGGCAGGGGAGGGGTTAATAAGAGGATGCTGGTAATGTACAGCAGAGCAGGGGTTAATAAGAGGATGCTGGTAATGTCCGGCAGGGGAGGGGTTAATAAGAGGATGCTGGTAATGTACAGCATAGCAGGGGTTAATAAGAGGATGCTGGTAATGTACAGCAGGGGAGGGGTTAATAAGAGGATGCTGGTAATGTACAGCAGGAGAGGGGTTAAAGATGAGGATGCTGGGTAATGTACAGCAGAGGAGGGGTTAATAAGAGGATGCTGGTAATGTGCAGCAGGGGAGGGGTTAATAAGAGGATGCTGGTAATGTCCGGCAGAGCAGGGGTTAATAAGAGGATGCTGGTAATGTACAGCAGGGGAGGGGTTAATAAGAGGATGCTGGTAATGTACAGCAGGAGAGGGGTTAAAGATGAGGATGCTGGGTAATGTACAGCAGAGGAGGGGTTAATAAGAGGATGCTGGTCATGTACAGCAGAGGAGGGGTTAATAAGAGGATGCTGGTAAGGTACAGCAGGGGAGGGGTTAATAAGAGGATGCTGGTAATGTACAGCAGAGGAGGGGTTAATAAGAGGATGCTGGTAATGTCCGGCAGGGGAGGGGTTAATAAGAGGATGCTGGTAATGTACAGCAGAGCAGGGGTTAATAAGAGGATGCTGGTAATGTGCAGCAGAGGAGGGGTTAATAAGTGGATGCTGGTAATGTACGGCAGGGGAGGGGTTAATAAGAGGATGCTGGTAATGTACAGCAGAGGAGGGGTTAATAAGAGGATGCTGGTAATGTACAGCAGGGGAGGGGTTAATAAGGGGATGCTGGGTAATGTACAGCAGGGGAGGGGTTAATAAGAGGATGCTGGTAATGTACAGCAGGGGGGGTTAATAAGAGGATGCTGGTAATGTACAGCTGGGGAGGGGTTAATAAGAGGATGCTGGTAATATACAGCAGAGGAGGAGTTAATAAGAGGATGCTGGGTAATGTACAGCAGGAGAGGGGTTAATAGGAGGATGCTGGGTAATGTACAGCAGGGGAGGGGTTAAGAGGATGCTGGGTAATGTACAGCAGAGGAGGGGTTAATAAGAGGATGCTGGTAATGTGCAGCAGGGGAGGGGTTAATAAGAGGATGCTGGTAATGTCCGGCAGAGCAGGGGTTAATAGGAGGATGCTGGTATTGTACAGCAGGGGAGGGGTTAATAAGAGGATGCTGGTAATGTACAGCAGGAGAGGGGTTAAAGATGAGGATGCTGGGTAATGTACAGCAGAGGAGGGGTTAATAAGAGGATGCTGGTAATGTACAGCAGGGGAGGGGTTAATAAGAGGATGCTGGTCATGTACAGCAGAGGAGGGGTTAATAAGAGGATGCTGATAATGTACAGCAGGGGAGGGGTTAATAAGAGGATGCTGGTAATGTACAGCAGAGGAGGGGTTAATAAGAGGATGCTGGTAATGTCCGGCAGGGGAGGGGTTAATAAGAGGATGCTGGTAATGTACAGCAGAGCAGGGGTTAATAAGAGGATGCTGGGTAATGTACAGCAGAGGAGGGGTTAATAAGAGGATGCTGGTAATGTAGAGCAGGGGAGGGGTTAATAAGAAGATGCTGGTAATGTACAGCTGAGGAGGGGTTAATAAGAGGATGCTGGTAATGTACAGCAGAGGAGGGGTTAATAAGAGGATGCTGGTAATGTACAGCAGGAGAGGGGTTAATAAGAGGATGCTGGTAATGTACAGCAGAGGAGGGGTTAATAAGAGGATGTTGGTAATGTACAGCAGAGGAGGGGTTAATAAGAGGATGCTGGTAATGTACAGCAGGGGAGGGGTTAATAAGAGGATGCTGGTAATGTACAGCAGGGGAGGGGTTAATAAGAGGATGCTGGTAATGTACAGCAGAGAAGGTGTTAATAAGAGGATGCTGGTAATGTGCATCAGAGGAGGGGTTAATAAGAGGATGCTGGTAATGTACAGCAGGGGAGGGGTTAATAGGAGGATGCTGGTAATGTGCATCAGAGGAGGGGTTAATAAGAGGATGCTGGTAATGTGCATCAGAGGAGGGGTTAATAAGAGGATGCTGGTAATGTACAGCAGGGGAGGGGTTAATAGGAGGATGCTGGTAATGTACAGCAGGGGAGGGGTTAATAAGAGGATGCTGGTAATGTACAGCAGAGGAGGGGTTAATAAGAGGATGCTGGTAATGTCAGGGCGGGGAGGGGTTAATAAGAGGATGCTGGTAATGTACAGCAGAGCAGGGGTTAATAAGAGGATGCTGGTAATGTACAGCAGAGCAGGGGTTAATAAGAGGATGCTGGGTAATGTACAGCAGAGGAGGGGTTAATAAGAGGATGCTGGGTAATGTACAGCAGAGGAGGGGTTAATAAGAGGATGCTGGTAATGTACAGCAGGGGAGGGGTTAATAAGGGGATGCTGGTAATGTACAGCAGAGGAGGGGTTAATAAGAGGATGCTGGGTAATGTACAGCAGGAGAGGGGTTAATAGGAGGATGCTGGGTAATGTACAGCAGGGGAGGGGTTAAGAGGATGATGGGTAATGTACAGCAGAGGAGTGGTTAATAAGAGGATGCTGGGTAATGTACAGCAGGAGAGGGGTTAATAGGAGGATGCTGGTAATGTACAGCAGGATAGGGGTTAATAGGAGGATGCTGGTAATCTCCGGCAGAGGAGGGGTTAACAAGAGGATGCTGGGTAATGTACAGCAGGAGAGGGGTTAATAGGAGGATGCTGGTAATGTACAGGAGTGGAGGGGTTAATAAGAGGATGCTGGTAATGTCCGGCAGAGCAGGGGTTAATAAGAGGATGCTTGTAATGTACAGCAGAGGAGGGGTTAATAAGAGGATGCTGGTAATGTCCGGCAGAGCAGGAATTAATAAGAGGATGCTGGTAATGTACAGCAGAGGAGGGGTTAATGAGAGGATGCTGGGTAATGTACAGCAGGGGAGGGGTCAATAAGAGGATGCTGGTAATGTGCAGCAGGGGAGGGGTTAATAAGAGGATGCTGGTAATGTACAGCAGGGGAGGGGTTAATAAGAGGATGCTGGTAATGTACAGCAGAAGAGGGGTTAATAAGAGGATGCTGGTAATGTCCGGCAGAGCAGGAGTTAATAAGAGGATGCTGGTAATGTGCAGCAGGGGAGGGGTTAATAAGAGGATGCTGGTAATGTACAGCAGGAGAGGGGTTAAAGATGAGGATGCTGGGTAATGTACAGCAGGAGACTGGTTAATAGGAGGATGCTGGTAATGTACAGCAGGAGAGGGGTTAATAGGAGGATGCTGGTAATCTCCGGCAGAGGAGGGGTTAATAAGAGGATGCTGGGTAATGTACAGCAGGAGAGGGGTTAATAGGAGGATGCTGGTAATGTACAGCAGGGGAGAGGTTAATAAGAGGATGATGGTAATGTTCGACAGAGCAGGGGTTAATAAGAGGATGCTGGTAATGTACAGCAGAGGAGGGGTTAATAAGAGGATGCTGGTAATGTCCGGCAGAGCAGGAGTTAATAAGAGGATGCTGGTAATGTACAGCAGGGGAGGGGTTAATAAGAGGATGCTGGAAATGTACAGCAGGGGAGGGGTTAATAAGAGGATGCTGGTATTGTACAGCAGGGGAGGGGTTAATAAGAGGATGCTGGTAATGTGCAGCAGGGGAGGGGTTAATAAGAGGATGCTGGTAATGTCCGGCAGAGCAGGAGTTAATAAGAGGATGCTGGTAATGTGCAGCAGGGGAGGGGTTAATAAGAGGATGCTGGTAATGTACAGCAGGAGAGGGGTTAAAGATGAGGATGCTGGGTAATGTCCGGCAGAGGAGGGGTTAATAAGAGGATGCTGGTAATGTGCAGCAGGGGAGGGGTTAATAAGAGGATGCTGGTAATGTCCGGCAGAGCAGGGGTTAATAAGAGGATGCTGGTAATGTACAGCAGGGGAGGGGTTAATAAGAGGATGCTGGTAATGTCCGGCAGAGCAGGGGTTAATAGGAGGATGCTGGTATTGTACAGCAGGGGAGGGGTTAATAAGAGGATGCTGGTAATGTACAGCAGGAGAGGGGTTAAAGATGAGGATGCTGGGTAATGTACAGCAGAGGAGGGGTTAATAAGAGGATGCTGGTAATGTACAGCAGGGGAGGGGTTAATAAGAGGATGCTGGTCATGTACAGCAGAGGAGGGGTTAATAAGAGGATGCTGGTAATGTACAGCAGGGGAGGGGTTAATAAGAGGATGCTGGTAATGTACAGCAGAGGAGGGGTTAATAAGAGGATGCTGGTAATGTCCGGCAGGGGAGGGGTTAATAAGAGGATGCTGGTAATGTACAGCAGAGCAGGGGTTAATAAGAGGATGCTGGGTAATGTACAGCAGAGGAGGGGTTAATAAGAGGATGCTGGTAATGTAGAGCAGGGTAGGGGTTAATAAGAAGATGCTGGTAATGTACAGCTGAGGAGGGGTTAATAAGAGGATGCTGGTAATGTACAGCAGAGGAGGGGTTAATAAGAGGATGCTGGTAATGTACAGCAGGAGAGGGGTTAATAAGAGGATGCTGGTAATGTACAGCAGAGGAGGGGTTAATAAGAGGATGTTGGTAATGTACAGCAGAGGAGGGGTTAATAAGAGGATGCTGGTAATGAACAGCAGGGGAGGGGTTAATAAGAGGATGCTGGTAATGTACAGCAGGGGAGGGGTTAATAAGAGGATGCTGGTAATGTACAGCAGAGAAGGTGTTAATAAGAGGATGCTGGTAATGTGCATCAGAGGAGGGGTTAATAAGAGGATGCTGGTAATGTACAGCAGGGGAGGGGTTAATAGGAGGATGCTGGTAATGTGCATCAGAGGAGGGGTTAATAAGAGGATGCTGGTAATGTGCATCAGAGGAGGGGTTAATAAGAGGATGCTGGTAATGTACAGCAGGGGAGGGGTTAATAGGAGGATGCTGGTAATGTACAGCAGGGGAGGGGTTAATAAGAGGATGCTGGTAATGTACAGCAGAGGAGGGGTTAATAAGAGGATGCTGGTAATGTCAGGGCGGGGAGGGGTTAATAAGAGGATGCTGGTAATGTACAGCAGAGCAGGGGTTAATAAGAGGATGCTGGTAATGTACAGCAGAGCAGGGGTTAATAAGAGGATGCTGGGTAATGTACAGCAGAGGAGGGGTTAATAAGAGGATGCTGGGTAATGTACAGCAGAGGAGGGGTTAATAAGAGGATGCTGGTAATGTACAGCAGGGGAGGGGTTAATAAGGGGATGCTGGTAATGTACAGCAGAGGAGGGGTTAATAAGAGGATGCTGGGTAATGTACAGCAGGGGAGGGGTTAAGAGGATGATGGGTAATGTACAGCAGAGGAGTGGTTAATAAGAGGATGCTGGGTAATGTACAGCAGGAGAGGGGTTAATAGGAGGATGCTGGTAATGTACAGCAGGATAGGGGTTAATAGGAGGATGCTGGTAATCTCCGGCAGAGGAGGGGTTAACAAGAGGATGCTGGGTAATGTACAGCAGGAGAGGGGTTAATAGGAGGATGCTGGTAATGTACAGGAGTGGAGGGGTTAATAAGAGGATGCTGGTAATGTCCGGCAGAGCAGGGGTTAATAAGAGGATGCTTGTAATGTACAGCAGAGGAGGGGTTAATAAGAGGATGCTGGTAATGTCCGGCAGAGCAGGAGTTAATAAGAGGATGCTGGTAATGTGCAGCAGGGGAGGGGTTAATAAGAGGATGCTGGTAATGTACAGCAGGAGAGGGGTTAAAGATGAGGATGCTGGGTAATGTACAGCAGGAGAGGGGTTAATAGGAGGATGCTGGTAATGTACAGCAGGAGAGGGGTTAATAGGAGGATGCTGGTAATCTCCGGCAGAGGAGGGGTTAATAAGAGGATGCTGGGTAATGTACAGCAGGAGAGGGGTTAATAGGAGGATGCTGGTAATGTACAGCAGGGGAGAGGTTAATAAGAGGATGATGGTAATGTTCGACAGAGCAGGGGTTAATAAGAGGATGCTGGTAATGTACAGCAGAGGAGGGGTTAATAAGAGGATGCTGGTAATGTCCGGCAGAGCAGGAGTTAATAAGAGGATGCTGGTAATGTACAGCAGGGGAGGGGTTAATAAGAGGATGCTGGAAATGTACAGCAGGGGAGGGGTTAATAAGAGGATGCTGGTATTGTACAGCAGGGGAGGGGTTAATAAGAGGATGCTGGTAATGTGCAGCAGGGGAGGGGTTAATAAGAGGATGCTGGTAATGTCCGGCAGAGCAGGAGTTAATAAGAGGATGCTGGTAATGTGCAGCAGGGGAGGGGTTAATAAGAGGATGCTGGTAATGTACAGCAGGAGAGGGGTTAAAGATGAGGATGCTGGGTAATGTCCGGCAGAGGAGGGGTTAATAAGAGGATGCTGGTAATGTGCAGCAGGGGAGGGGTTAATAAGAGGATGCTGGTAATGTCCGGCAGAGCAGGGGTTAATAAGAGGATGCTGGTAATGTACAGCAGGGGAGGGGTTAATAAGAGGATGCTGGTAATGTCCGGCAGAGCAGGGGTTAATAAGAGGATGCTGGTAATGTACAGCAGAGGAGGGGTTAATAAGAGGATGCTGGTAATGTCCGGCAGAGCAGGAGTTAATAAGAGGATGCTGGTAATGTACAGCAGAGGAGGGGTTAATAAGAGGATGCTGGTAATGTCCGGCAGAGCAGGGGTTAATAAGAGGATGCTGGTAATGTACAGCAGAGGAGGGGTTAATAAGAGGATGCTGGTAATGTCCGGCAGAGCAGGGGTTAATAAGAGGATGCTGGTAATGTACAGCAGGGGAGGGGTTAATAAGAGGATGCTGGTAATGTACAGCAGGGGAGGGGTTAATAAGAGGATGCTGGTAATGTCCGGCAGAGCAGGGGTTAATAAGAGGATGCTGCTAATGTACAGCAGGGGAGGGGTTAATAAGAGGATGCTGGTAATGTACAGCAGGGGAGGGGTTAATAAGAGGATGCTGGTAATGTGCAGCAGAGGAGGGGTTAATAAGAGGATGCTGGTAATGTCCGGCAGAGCAGGGGTTAATAAGAGGATGCTGGTAATGTACAGCAGGGGAGGGGTTAATAAGAGGATGCTGGTAATGTACAGCAGGGGAGGGGTTAATAAGAGGATGCTGGTAATGTACAGCAGGGGAGCGGTTAATAAGGGGATGCTGGTAATGTACAGCAGAGGAGGGGTTAATAAGAGGATGCTGGGTAATGTACAGCAGGAGAGGGGTTAATAGGAGGATGCTGGGTAATGTACAGCAGGGGAGGGGTTAAGAGGATGATGGGTAATGTACAGCAGAGGAGTGGTTAATAAGAGGATGCTGGGTAATGTACAGCAGGAGAGGGGTTAATAGGAGGATGCTGGTAATGTACAGCAGTATAGGGGTTAATAGGAGGATGCTGGTAATCTCCGGCAGAGGAGGGGTTAACAAGAGGATGCTGGGTAATGTACAGCAGGAGAGGGGTTAATAGGAGGATGCTGGTAATGTACAGGAGGGGAGGGGTTAATAAGAAGATGCTGGTAATGTCTGGCAGAGCAGGGGTTAATAAGAGGATGCTGGTAATGTACAGCAGAGGAGGGGTTAATAAGAGGATGCTGGTAATGTCCGGCAGAGCAGGAGTTAATAAGAGGATGCTGGTAATGTCCGGCAGGGGAGGGGTTAATAAGAGGATGCTGGTAATGTACAGCAGGGGAGGGGTCAATAAGAGGATGCTGGTAATGTGCAGCAGGGGAGGGGTTAATAAGAGGATGCTGGTAATGTCCGGCAGAGCAGGAGTTAATAAGAGGATGCTGGTAATGTGCAGCAGGGGAGGGATTAATAAGAGGATGCTGGTAATGTACAGCAGGGGAGGGGTTAATAAGGATGCTGGTAATGTACAGCAGGAGAGGGGTTAAAGATGAGGATGCTGGGTAATGTACAGCAGAGGAGGGGTTAATAAGAAGATGCTGGTAATGTGCAGCAGGGGAGGGGTTAATAAGAGGATGCTGGTAATGTCCGGCAGAGCAGGGGTTAATAAGAGGATGCTGGTAATGTACAGCAGGGGAGGGGTTAATACGAGGATGCTGGTAATGTACAGCAGGAGAGGGGTTAAAGCTGAGGATGCTGGGTAATGTACAGCAGAGGAGGGGTTAATAAGAGGATGCTGGTCATGTGCAGCAGAGGAGGGGTTAATAAGAGGATGCTGGTAATGTACAGCAGGGGAGGGGTTAATAAGAGGATGCTGGTAATGTACAGCAGAGGAGGGGTTAATAAGAGGATGCTGGTAATGTCCGGCAGGGGAGGGGTTAATAAGAGGATGCTGGTAATGTACAGCAGAGCAGGGGTTAATAAGAGGATGCTGGTAATGTGCAGCAGAGGAGGGGTTAATAAGTGGATGCTGGTAATGTACGGCAGGGGAGGGGTTAATAAGAGGATGCTGAGTAATGTACAGCAGAGGAGGGGTTAATAAGAGGATGCTGGGTAATGTACAGCAGAGGAGGGGTTAATAAGAGGATGCTGGTAATGTACAGCAGGGGAGGGGTTAATAAGGGGATGCTGGGTAATGTACAGCAGGGGAGGGGTTAATAAGAGGATGCTGGTAATGTACAGCAGGGGGGGTTAATAAGAGGATGCTGGTAATGTACAGCTGGGGAGGGGTTAATAAGAGGATGCTGGTAATGTACAGCAGAGGAGGAGTTAATAAGAGGATGCTGGGTAATGTACAGCAGGAGAGGGGTTAATAGGAGGATGCTGGGTAATGTACAGCAGGGGAGGGGTTAAGAGGATGCTGGGTAATGTACAGCAGAGGAGGGGTTAATAAGAGGATGCTGGTAATGTGTAGCAGGGGAGGGGTTAATAAGAGGATGCTGGTAATGTTCGGCAGAGCAGGGGTTAATAGGAGGATGCTGGTAATGTACAGCAGGGGAGGGGTTAATAAGAGGATGCTGGTAATGTACAGCAGGAGAGGGGTTAAAGATGAGGATGCTGGGTAATGTACAGCAGAGGAGGGGTTAATAAGAGGATGCTGGTCATGTACAGCAGAGGAGGGGTTAATAAGAGGATGCTGTAATGTACAGCAGGGGAGGGGTTAATAAGAGGATGCTGGTAATGTACAGCAGAGGAGGGGTTAATAAGAGGATGCAGGTAATGTCCGGCAGGGGAGGGGTTAATAAGAGGATGCTGGTAATGTACAGCAGAGCAGGGGTTAATAAGAGGATGCTGGTAATGTCCGGCAGGGGAGGGGTTAATAAGAGGATGCTGGTAATGTACAGCATAGCAGGGGTTAATAAGAGGATGCTGGTAATGTACAGCAGGGGAGGGGTTAATAAGAGGATGCTGGTAATGTACAGCAGGAGAGGGGTTAAAGATGAGGATGCTGGGTAATGTACAGCAGAGGAGGGGTTAATAAGAGGATGCTGGTAATGTGCAGCAGGGGAGGGGTTAATAAGAGGATGCTGGTAATGTCCGGCAGAGCAGGGGTTAATAAGAGGATGCTGGTAATGTACAGCAGGGGAGGGGTTAATAAGAGGATGCTGGTAATGTACAGCAGGAGAGGGGTTAAAGATGAGGATGCTGGGTAATGTACAGCAGAGGAGGGGTTAATAAGAGGATGCTGGTCATGTACAGCAGAGGAGGGGTTAATAAGAGGATGCTGGTAATGTACAGCAGGGGAGGGGTTAATAAGAGGATGCTGGTAATGTACAGCAGAGGAGGGGTTAATAAGAGGATGCTGGTAATGTCCGGCAGGGGAGGGGTTAATAAGAGGATGCTGGTAATGTACAGCAGAGCAGGGGTTAATAAGAGGATGCTGGTAATGTGCAGCAGAGGAGGGGTTAATAAGTGGATGCTGGTAATGTACGGCAGGGGAGGGGTTAATAAGAGGATGCTGGTAATGTACAGCAGAGGAGGGGTTAATAAGAGGATGCTGGTAATGTACAGCAGGGGAGGGGTTAATAAGGGGATGCTGGGTAATGTACAGCAGGGGAGGGGTTAATAAGAGGATGCTGGTAATGTACAGCAGGGGGGGTTAATAAGAGGATGCTGGTAATGTACAGCTGGGGAGGGGTTAATAAGAGGATGCTGGTAATATACAGCAGAGGAGGAGTTAATAAGAGGATGCTGGGTAATGTACAGCAGGAGAGGGGTTAATAGGAGGATGCTGGGTAATGTACAGCAGGGGAGGGGTTAAGAGGATGCTGGGTAATGTACAGCAGAGGAGGGGTTAATAAGAGGATGCTGGTAATGTGCAGCAGGGGAGGGGTTAATAAGAGGATGCTGGTAATGTCCGGCAGAGCAGGGGTTAATAGGAGGATGCTGGTATTTTACAGCAGGGGAGGGGTTAATAAGAGGATGCTGGTAATGTACAGCAGGAGAGGGGTTAAAGATGAGGATGCTGGGTAATGTACAGCAGAGGAGGGGTTAATAAGAGGATGCTGGTAATGTACAGCAGGGGAGGGGTTAATAAGAGGATGCTGGTCATGTACAGCAGAGGAGGGGTTAATAAGAGGATGCTGGTAATGTACAGCAGGGGAGGGGTTAATAAGAGGATGCTGGTAATGTACAGCAGAGGAGGGGTTAATAAGAGGATGCTGGTAATGTCCGGCAGGGGAGGGGTTAATAAGAGGATGCTGGTAATGTACAGCAGAGCAGGGGTTAATAAGAGGATGCTGGGTAATGTACAGCAGAGGAGGGGTTAATAAGAGGATGCTGGTAATGTAGAGCAGGGGAGGGGTTAATAAGAAGATGCTGGTAATGTACAGCTGAGGAGGGGTTAATAAGAGGATGCTGGTAATGTACAGCAGAGGAGGGGTTAATAAGAGGATGCTGGTAATGTACAGCAGGAGAGGGGTTAATAAGAGGATGCTGGTAATGTACAGCAGAGGAGGGGTTAATAAGAGGATGTTGGTAATGTACAGCAGAGGAGGGGTTAATAAGAGGATGCTGGTAATGTACAGCAGGGGAGGGGTTAATAAGAGGATGCTGGTAATGTACAGCAGGGGAGGGGTTAATAAGAGGATGCTGGTAATGTACAGCAGAGAAGGTGTTAATAAGAGGATGCTGGTAATGTGCATCAGAGGAGGGGTTAATAAGAGGATGCTGGTAATGTACAGCAGGGGAGGGGTTAATAGGAGGATGCTGGTAATGTGCATCAGAGGAGGGGTTAATAAGAGGATGCTGGTAATGTGCATCAGAGGAGGGGTTAATAAGAGGATGCTGGTAATGTACAGCAGGGGAGGGGTTAATAGGAGGATGCTGGTAATGTACAGCAGGGGAGGGGTTAATAAGAGGATGCTGGTAATGTACAGCAGAGGAGGGGTTAATAAGAGGATGCTGGTAATGTCAGGGCGGGGAGGGGTTAATAAGAGGATGCTGGTAATGTACAGCAGAGCAGGGGTTAATAAGAGGATGCTGGTAATGTACAGCAGAGCAGGGGTTAATAAGAGGATGCTGGGTAATGTACAGCAGAGGAGGGGTTAATAAGAGGATGCTGGGTAATGTACAGCAGAGGAGGGGTTAATAAGAGGATGCTGGTAATGTACAGCAGGGGAGGGGTTAATAAGGGGATGCTGGTAATGTACAGCAGAGGAGGGGTTAATAAGAGGATGCTGGGTAATGTACAGCAGGAGAGGGGTTAATAGGAGGATGCTGGGTAATGTACAGCAGGGGAGGGGTTAAGAGGATGATGGGTAATGTACAGCAGAGGAGTGGTTAATAAGAGGATGCTGGGTAATGTACAGCAGGAGAGGGGTTAATAGGAGGATGCTGGTAATGTACAGCAGGATAGGGGTTAATAGGAGGATGCTGGTAATCTCCGGCAGAGGAGGGGTTAACAAGAGGATGCTGGGTAATGTACAGCAGGAGAGGGGTTAATAGGAGGATGCTGGTAATGTACAGGAGTGGAGGGGTTAATAAGAGGATGCTGGTAATGTCCGGCAGAGCAGGGGTTAATAAGAGGATGCTTGTAATGTACAGCAGAGGAGGCGTTAATAAGAGGATGCTGGTAATGTCCGGCAGAGCAGGAATTAATAAGAGGATGCTGGTAATGTACAGCAGAGGAGGGGTTAATGAGAGGATGCTGGGTAATGTACAGCAGGGGAGGGGTCAATAAGAGGATGCTGGTAATGTGCAGCAGGGGAGGGGTTAATAAGAGGATGCTGGTAATGTACAGCAGGGGAGGGGTTAATAAGAGGATGCTGGTAATGTACAGCAGAAGAGGGGTTAATAAGAGGATGCTGGTAATGTGCAGCAGGGGAGGGGTTAATAAGAGGATGCTGGTAATGTACAGCAGGAGAGGGGTTAAAGATGAGGATGCTGGGTAATGTACAGCAGGAGAGGGGTTAATAGGAGGATGCTGGTAATGTACAGCAGGAGAGGGGTTAATAGGAGGATGCTGGTAATCTCCGGCAGAGGAGGGGTTAATAAGAGGATGCTGGGTAATGTACAGCAGGAGAGGGGTTAATAAGAGGATGCTGGTAATGTCCGGCAGAGCAGGGGTTAATAAGAGGATGCTGGTAATGTCCGGCAGGGGAGGGGTTAATAAGAGGATGCTGGTAATGTACAGCATAGCAGGGGTTAATAAGAGGATGCTGGTAATGTACAGCAGGGGAGGGGTTAATAAGAGGATGCTGGTAATGTACAGCAGGAGAGGGGTTAAAGATGAGGATGCTGGGTAATGTACAGCAGAGGAGGGGTTAATAAGAGGATGCTGGTAATGTGCAGCAGGGGAGGGGTTAATAAGAGGATGCTGGTAATGTCCGGCAGAGCAGGGGTTAATAAGAGGATGCTGGTAATGTACAGCAGGGGAGGGGTTAATAAGAGGATGCTGGTAATGTACAGCAGGAGAGGGGTTAAAGATGAGGATGCTGGGTAATGTACAGCAGAGGAGGGGTTAATAAGAGGATGCTGGTCATGTACAGCAGAGGAGGGGTTAATAAGAGGATGCTGGTAATGTACAGCAGGGGAGGGGTTAATAAGAGGATGCTGGTAATGTACAGCAGAGGAGGGGTTAATAAGAGGATGCTGGTAATGTCCGGCAGGGGAGGGGTTAATAAGAGGATGCTGGTAATGTACAGCAGAGCAGGGGTTAATAAGAGGATGCTGGTAATGTGCAGCAGAGGAGGGGTTAATAAGTGGATGCTGGTAATGTACGGCAGGGGAGGGGTTAATAAGAGGATGCTGGTAATGTACAGCAGAGGAGGGGTTAATAAGACGATGCTGGTAATGTACAGCAGGGGAGGGGTTAATAAGGGGATGCTGGGTAATGTACAGCAGGGGAGGGGTTAATAAGAGGATGCTGGTAATGTACAGCAGGGGGGGTTAATAAGAGGATGCTGGTAATGTACAGCTGGGGAGGGGTTAATAAGAGGATGCTGGTAATATACAGCAGAGGAGGAGTTAAGAAGAGGATGCTGGGTAATGTACAGCAGGAGAGGGGTTAATAGGAGGATGCTGGGTAATGTACAGCAGGGGAGGGGTTAAGAGGATGCTGGGTAATGTACAGCAGAGGAGGGGTTAATAAGAGGATGCTGGTAATGTGCAGCAGGGGAGGGGTTAATAAGAGGATGCTGGTAATGTCCGGCAGAGCAGGGGTTAATAGGAGGATGCTGGTATTGTACAGCAGGGGAGGGGTTAATAAGAGGATGCTGGTAATGTACAGCAGGAGAGGGGTTAAAGATGAGGATGCTGGGTAATGTACAGCAGAGGAGGGGTTAATAAGAGGATGCTGGTAATGTACAGCAGGGGAGGGGTTAATAAGAGGATGCTGGTCATGTACAGCAGAGGAGGGGTTAATAAGAGGATGCTGGTAATGTACAGCAGGGGAGGGGTTAATAAGAGGATGCTGGTAATGTACAGCAGAGGAGGGGTTAATAAGAGGATGCTGGTAATGTCCGGCAGGGGAGGGGTTAATAAGAGGATGCTGGTAATGTACAGCAGAGCAGGGGTTAATAAGAGGATGCTGGGTAATGTACAGCAGAGGAGGGGTTAATAAGAGGATGCTGGTAATGTAGAGCAGGGGAGGGGTTAATAAGAAGATGCTGGTAATGTACAGCTGAGGAGGGGTTAATAAGAGGATGCTGGTAATGTACAGCAGAGGAGGGGTTAATAAGAGGATGCTGGTAATGTACAGCAGGAGAGGGGTTAATAAGAGGATGCTGGTAATGTACAGCAGAGGAGGGGTTAATAAGAGGATGTTGGTAATGTACAGCAGAGGAGGGGTTAATAAGAGGATGCTGGTAATGTACAGCAGGGGAGGGGTTAATAAGAGGATGCTGGTAATGTACAGCAGGGGAGGGGTTAATAAGAGGATGCTGGTAATGTACAGCAGAGAAGGTGTTAATAAGAGGATGCTGGTAATGTGCATCAGAGGAGGGGTTAATAAGAGGATGCTGGTAATGTACAGCAGGGGAGGGGTTAATAGGAGGATGCTGGTAATGTGCATCAGAGGAGGGGTTAATAAGAGGATGCTGGTAATGTGCATCAGAGGAGGGGTTAATAAGAGGATGCTGGTAATGTACAGCAGGGGAGGGGTTAATAGGAGGATGCTGGTAATGTACAGCAGGGGAGGGGTTAATAAGAGGATGCTGGTAATGTACAGCAGAGGAGGGGTTAATAAGAGGATGCTGGTAATGTCAGGGCGGGGAGGGGTTAATAAGAGGATGCTGGTAATGTACAGCAGAGCAGGGGTTAATAAGAGGATGCTGGTAATGTACAGCAGAGCAGGGGTTAATAAGAGGATGCTGGGTAATGTACAGCAGAGGAGGGGTTAATAAGAGGATGCTGGGTAATGTACAGCAGAGGAGGGGTTAATAAGAGGATGCTGGTAATGTACAGCAGGGGAGGGGTTAATAAGGGGATGCTGGTAATGTACAGCAGAGGAGGGGTTAATAAGAGGATGCTGGGTAATGTACAGCAGGAGAGGGGTTAATAGGAGGATGCTGGGTAATGTACAGCAGGGGAGGGGTTAAGAGGATGATGGGTAATGTACAGCAGAGGAGTGGTTAATAAGAGGATGCTGGGTAATGTACAGCAGGAGAGGGGTTAATAGGAGGATGCTGGTAATGTACAGCAGGATAGGGGTTAATAGGAGGATGCTGGTAATCTCCGGCAGAGGAGGGGTTAACAAGAGGATGCTGGGTAATGTACAGCAGGAGAGGGGTTAATAGGAGGATGCTGGTAATGTACAGGAGTGGAGGGGTTAATAAGAGGATGCTGGTAATGTCCGGCAGAGCAGGGGTTAATAAGAGGATGCTTGTAATGTACAGCAGAGGAGGGGTTAATAAGAGGATGCTGGTAATGTCCGGCAGAGCAGGAATTAATAAGAGGATGCTGGTAATGTACAGCAGAGGAGGGGTTAATGAGAGGATGCTGGGTAATGTACAGCAGGGGAGGGGTCAATAAGAGGATGCTGGTAATGTGCAGCAGGGGAGGGGTTAATAAGAGGATGCTGGTAATGTACAGCAGGGGAGGGGTTAATAAGAGGATGCTGGTAATGTACAGCAGAAGAGGGGTTAATAAGAGGATGCTGGTAATGTCCGGCAGAGCAGGAGTTAATAAGAGGATGCTGGTAATGTGCAGCAGGGGAGGGGTTAATAAGAGGATGCTGGTAATGTACAGCAGGAGAGGGGTTAAAGATGAGGATGCTGGGTAATGTACAGCAGGAGAGGGGTTAATAGGAGGATGCTGGTAATGTACAGCAGGAGAGGGGTTAATAGGAGGATGCTGGTAATCTCCGGCAGAGGAGGGGTTAATAAGAGGATGCTGGGTAATGTACAGCAGGAGAGGGGTTAATAGGAGGATGCTGGTAATGTACAGCAGGGGAGAGGTTAATAAGAGGATGATGGTAATGTTCGACAGAGCAGGGGTTAATAAGAGGATGCTGGTAATGTACAGCAGAGGAGGGGTTAATAAGAGGATGCTGGTAATGTCCGGCAGAGCAGGAGTTAATAAGAGGATGCTGGTAATGTACAGCAGGGGAGGGGTTAATAAGAGGATGCTGGAAATGTACAGCAGGGGAGGGGTTAATAAGAGGATGCTGGTATTGTACAGCAGGGGAGGGGTTAATAAGAGGATGCTGGTAATGTGCAGCAGGGGAGGGGTTAATAAGAGGATGCTGGTAATGTCCGGCAGAGCAGGAGTTAATAAGAGGATGCTGGTAATGTGCAGCAGGGGAGGGGTTAATAAGAGGATGCTGGTAATGTACAGCAGGAGAGGGGTTAAAGATGAGGATGCTGGGTAATGTCCGGCAGAGGAGGGGTTAATAAGAGGATGCTGGTAATGTGCAGCAGGGGAGGGGTTAATAAGAGGATGCTGGTAATGTCCGGCAGAGCAGGGGTTAATAAGAGGATGCTGGTAATGTACAGCAGGGGAGGGGTTAATAAGAGGATGCTGGTAATGTCCGGCAGAGCAGGGGTTAATAAGAGGATGCTGGTAATGTACAGCAGAGGAGGGGTTAATAAGAGGATGCTGGTAATGTCCGGCAGAGCAGGGGTTAATAAGAGGATGCTGGTAATGTACAGCAGGGGAGGGGTTAATAAGAGGATGCTGGTAATGTACAGCAGGGGAGGGGTTAATAAGAGGATGCTGGTAATGTCCGGCAGAGCAGGGGTTAATAAGAGGATGCTGCTAATGTACAGCAGGGGAGGGGTTAATAAGAGGATGCTGGTAATGTACAGCAGGGGATGGGTTAATAAGAGGATGCTGGTAATGTGCAGCAGAGGAGGGGTTAATAAGAGGATGCTGGTAATATCCGGCAGAGCAGGGATTAATAAGAGGATGCTGGTAATGTACAGCAGGGGAGGGGTTAATAAGAGGATGCTGGTAATGTACAGCAGGGGAGGGGTTAATAAGAGGATGCTGGTAATGTACAGCAGGGGAGCGGTTAATAAGGGGATGCTGGTAATGTACAGCAGAGGAGGGGTTAATAAGAGGATGCTGGGTAATGTACAGCAGGAGAGGGGTTAATAGGAGGATGCTGGGTAATGTACAGCAGGGGAGGGGTTAAGAGGATGATGGGTAATGTACAGCAGAGGAGTGGTTAATAAGAGGATGCTGGGTAATGTACAGCAGGAGAGGGGTTAATAGGAGGATGCTGGTAATGTACAGCAGTATAGGGGTTAATAGGAGGATGCTGGTAATCTCCGGCAGAGGAGGGGTTAACAAGAGGATGCTGGGTAATGTACAGCAGGAGAGGGGTTAATAGGAGGATGCTGGTAATGTACAGGAGGGGAGGGGTTAATAAGAAGATGCTGGTAATGTCTGGCAGAGCAGGGGTTAATAAGAGGATGCTGGTAATGTACAGCAGAGGAGGGGTTAATAAGAGGATGCTGGTAATGTCCGGCAGAGCAGGAGTTAATAAGAGGATGCTGGTAATGTCCGGCAGGGGAGGGGTTAATAAGAGGATGCTGGTAATGTACAGCAGGGGAGGGGTCAATAAGAGGATGCTGGTAATGTGCAGCAGGGGAGGGGTTAATAAGAGGATGCTGGTAATGTCCGGCAGAGCAGGAGTTAATAAGAGGATGCTGGTAATGTGCAGCAGGGGAGGGATTAATAAGAGGATGCTGGTAATGTACAGCAGGGGAGGGGTTAATAAGGATGCTGGTAATGTACAGCAGGAGAGGGGTTAAAGATGAGGATGCTGGGTAATGTACAGCAGAGGAGGGGTTAATAAGAAGATGCTGGTAATGTGCAGCAGGGGAGGGGTTAATAAGAGGATGCTGGTAATGTCCGGCAGAGCAGGGGTTAATAAGAGGATGCTGGTAATGTACAGCAGGGGAGGGGTTAATACGAGGATGCTGGTAATGTACAGCAGGAGAGGGGTTAAAGCTGAGGATGCTGGGTAATGTACAGCAGAGGAGGGGTTAATAAGAGGATGCTGGTCATGTGCAGCAGAGGAGGGGTTAATAAGAGGATGCTGGTAATGTACAGCAGGGGAGGGGTTAATAAGAGGATGCTGGTAATGTACAGCAGAGGAGGGGTTAATAAGAGGATGCTGGTAATGTCCGGCAGGGGAGGGGTTAATAAGAGGATGCTGGTAATGTACAGCAGAGCAGGGGTTAATAAGAGGATGCTGGTAATGTGCAGCAGAGGAGGGGTTAATAAGTGGATGCTGGTAATGTACGGCAGGGGAGGGGTTAATAAGAGGATGCTGAGTAATGTACAGCAGAGGAGGGGTTAATAAGAGGATGCTGGGTAATGTACAGCAGAGGAGGGGTTAATAAGAGGATGCTGGTAATGTACAGCAGGGGAGGGGTTAATAAGGGGATGCTGGGTAATGTACAGCAGGGGAGGGGTTAATAAGAGGATGCTGGTAATGTACAGCAGGGGGGGTTAATAAGAGGATGCTGGTAATGTACAGCAGAGGAGGAGTTAATAAGAGGATGCTGGGTAATGTACAGCAGGAGAGGGGTTAATAGGAGGATGCTGGGTAATGTACAGCAGGGGAGGGGTTAAGAGGATGCTGGGTAATGTACAGCAGAGGAGGGGTTAATAAGAGGATGCTGGTAATGTGTAGCAGGGGAGGGGTTAATAAGAGGATGCTGGTAATGTTCGGCAGAGCAGGGGTTAATAGGAGGATGCTGGTAATGTACAGCAGGGGAGGGGTTAATAAGAGGATGCTGGTAATGTACAGCAGGAGAGGGGTTAAAGATGAGGATGCTGGGTAATGTACAGCAGAGGAGGGGTTAATAAGAGGATGCTGGTCATGTACAGCAGAGGAGGGGTTAATAAGAGGATGCTGGTAATGTACAGCAGGGGAGGGGTTAATAAGAGTATGCTGGTAATGTACAGCAGAGGAGGGGTTAATAAGAGGATGCTGGTAATGTCCGGCAGGGGAGGGGTTAATAAGAGGATGCTGGTAATGTACAGCAGAGCAGGGGTTAATAAGAGGATGCTGGTAATGTCCGGCAGGGGAGGGGTTAATAAGAGGATGCTGGTAATGTACAGCATAGCAGGGGTTAATAAGAGGATGCTGGTAATGTACAGCAGGGGAGGGGTTAATAAGAGGATGCTGGTAATGTACAGCAGGAGAGGGGTTAAAGATGAGGATGCTGGGTAATGTACAGCAGAGGAGGGGTTAATAAGAGGATGCTGGTAATGTGCAGCAGGGGAGGGGTTAATAAGAGGATGCTGGTAATGTCCGGCAGAGCAGGGGTTAATAAGAGGATGCTGGTAATGTACAGCAGGGGAGGGGTTAATAAGAGGATGCTGGTAATGTACAGCAGGAGAGGGGTTAAAGATGAGGATGCTGGGTAATGTACAGCAGAGGAGGGGTTAATAAGAGGATGCTGGTCATGTACAGCAGAGGAGGGGTTAATAAGAGGATGCTGGTAATGTACAGCAGGGGAGGGGTTAATAAGAGGATGCTGGTAATGTACAGCAGAGGAGGGGTTAATAAGAGGATGCTGGTAATGTCCGGCAGGGGAGGGGTTAATAAGAGGATGCTGGTAATGTACAGCAGAGCAGGGGTTAATAAGAGGATGCTGGTAATGTGCAGCAGAGGAGGGGTTAATAAGTGGATGCTGGTAATGTCCGGCAGGGGAGGGGTTAATAAGAGGATGCTGGTAATGTACAGCAGAGGAGGGGTTAATAAGAGGATGCTGGTAATGTACAGCAGGGGAGGGGTTAATAAGGGGATGCTGGGTAATGTACAGCAGGGGAGGGGTTAAGAGGATGATGGGTAATGTACAGCAGAGGAGTGGTTAATAAGAGGATGCTGGGTAATGTACAGCAGGAGAGGGGTTAATAGGAGGATGCTGGTAATGTACAGCAGTATAGGGGTTAATAGGAGGATGCTGGTAATCTCCGGCAGAGGAGGGGTTAACAAGAGGATGCTGGGTAATGTACAGCAGGAGAGGGGTTAATAGGAGGATGCTGGTAATGTACAGGAGGGGAGGGGTTAATAAGAGGATGCTGGTAATGTCTGGCAGAGCAGGGGTTAATAAGAGGATGCTGGTAATGTCCGGCAGAGCAGGGGTTAATAGGAGGATGCTGGTATTGTACAGCAGGGGAGGGGTTAATAAGAGGATGCTGGTAATGTACAGCAGGAGAGGGGTTAAAGATGAGGATGCTGGGTAATGTACAGCAGAGGAGGGGTTAATAAGAGGATGCTGGTAATGTACAGCAGGGGAGGGGTTAATAAGAGGATGCTGGTCATGTACAGCAGAGGAGGGGTTAATAAGAGGATGCTGGTAATGTACAGCAGGGGAGGGGTTAATAAGAGGATGCTGGTAATGTACAGCAGAGGAGGGGTTAATAAGAGGATGCTGGTAATGTCCGGCAGGGGAGGGGTTAATAAGAGGATGCTGGTAATGTACAGCAGAGCAGGGGTTAATAAGAGGATGCTGGGTAATGTACAGCAGAGGAGGGGTTAATAAGAGGATGCTGGTAATGTAGAGCAGGGGAGGGGTTAATAAGAAGATGCTGGTAATGTACAGCTGAGGAGGGGTTAATAAGAGGATGCTGGTAATGTACAGCAGAGGAGGGGTTAATAAGAGGATGCTGGTAATGTACAGCAGGAGAGGGGTTAATAAGAGGATGCTGGTAATGTACAGCAGAGGAGGGGTTAATAAGAGGATGTTGGTAATGTACAGCAGAGGAGGGGTTAATAAGAGGATGCTGGTAATGTACAGCAGGGGAGGGGTTAATAAGAGGATGCTGGTAATGTACAGCAGGGGAGGGGTTAATAAGAGGATGCTGGTAATGTACAGCAGAGAAGGTGTTAATAAGAGGATGCTGGTAATGTGCATCAGAGGAGGGGTTAATAAGAGGATGCTGGTAATGTGCATCAGAGGAGGGGTTAATAAGAGGATGCTGGTAATGTACAGCAGGGGAGGGGTTAATAGGAGGATGCTGGTAATGTACAGCAGGGGAGGGGTTAATAAGAGGATGCTGGTAATGTACAGCAGAGGAGGGGTTAATAAGAGGATGCTGGTAATGTCAGGGCGGGGAGGGGTTAATAAGAGGATGCTGGTAATGTACAGCAGAGCAGGGGTTAATAAGAGGATGCTGGTAATGTACAGCAGAGCAGGGGTTAATAAGAGGATGCTGGGTAATGTACAGCAGAGGAGGGGTTAATAAGAGGATGCTGGGTAATGTACAGCAGAGGAGGGGTTAATAAGAGGATGCTGGTAATGTACAGCAGGGGAGGGGTTAATAAGGGGATGCTGGTAATGTACAGCAGAGGAGGGGTTAATAAGAGGATGCTGGGTAATGTACAGCAGGAGAGGGGTTAATAGGAGGATGCTGGGTAATGTACAGCAGGGGAGGGGTTAAGAGGATGATGGGTAATGTACAGCAGAGGAGTGGTTAATAAGAGGATGCTGGGTAATGTACAGCAGGAGAGGGGTTAATAGGAGGATGCTGGTAATGTACAGCAGGATAGGGGTTAATAGGAGGATGCTGGTAATCTCCGGCAGAGGAGGGGTTAACAAGAGGATGCTGGGTAATGTACAGCAGGAGAGGGGTTAATAGGAGGATGCTGGTAATGTACAGGAGTGGAGGGGTTAATAAGAGGATGCTGGTAATGTCCGGCAGAGCAGGGGTTAATAAGAGGATGCTTGTAATGTACAGCAGAGGAGGGGTTAATAAGAGGATGCTGGTAATGTCCGGCAGAGCAGGAATTAATAAGAGGATGCTGGTAATGTACAGCAGAGGAGGGGTTAATGAGAGGATGCTGGGTAATGTACAGCAGGGGAGGGGTCAATAAGAGGATGCTGGTAATGTGCAGCAGGGGAGGGGTTAATAAGAGGATGCTGGTAATGTACAGCAGGGGAGGGGTTAATAAGAGGATGCTGGTAATGTACAGCAGAAGAGGGGTTAATAAGAGGATGCTGGTAATGTCCGGCAGAGCAGGAGTTAATAAGAGGATGCTGGTAATGTGCAGCAGGGGAGGGGTTAATAAGAGGATGCTGGTAATGTACAGCAGGAGAGGGGTTAAAGATGAGGATGCTGGGTAATGTACAGCAGGAGAGGGGTTAATAGGAGGATGCTGGTAATGTACAGCAGGAGAGGGGTTAATAGGAGGATGCTGGTAATCTCCGGCAGAGGAGGGGTTAATAAGAGGATGCTGGGTAATGTACAGCAGGAGAGGGGTTAATAGGAGGATGCTGGTAATGTACAGCAGGGGAGAGGTTAATAAGAGGATGATGGTAATGTTCGACAGAGCAGGGGTTAATAAGAGGATGCTGGTAATGTACAGCAGAGGAGGGGTTAATAAGAGGATGCTGGTAATGTCCGGCAGAGCAGGGGTTAATAAGAGGATGCTGGTAATGTCCGGCAGGGGAGGGGTTAATAAGAGGATGCTGGTAATGTACAGCATAGCAGGGGTTAATAAGAGGATGCTGGTAATGTACAGCAGGGGAGGGGTTAATAAGAGGATGCTGGTAATGTACAGCAGGAGAGGGGTTAAAGATGAGGATGCTGGGTAATGTACAGCAGAGGAGGGGTTAATAAGAGGATGCTGGTAATGTGCAGCAGGGGAGGGGTTAATAAGAGGATGCTGGTAATGTCCGGCAGAGCAGGGGTTAATAAGAGGATGCTGGTAATGTACAGCAGGGGAGGGGTTAATAAGAGGATGCTGGTAATGTACAGCAGGAGAGGGGTTAAAGATGAGGATGCTGGGTAATGTACAGCAGAGGAGGGGTTAATAAGAGGATGCTGGTCATGTACAGCAGAGGAGGGGTTAATAAGAGGATGCTGGTAATGTACAGCAGGGGAGGGGTTAATAAGAGGATGCTGGTAATGTACAGCAGAGGAGGGGTTAATAAGAGGATGCTGGTAATGTCCGGCAGGGGAGGGGTTAATAAGAGGATGCTGGTAATGTACAGCAGAGCAGGGGTTAATAAGAGGATGCTGGTAATGTGCAGCAGAGGAGGGGTTAATAAGTGGATGCTGGTAATGTACGGCAGGGGAGGGGTTAATAAGAGGATGCTGGTAATGTACAGCAGAGGAGGGGTTAATAAGAGGAAGCTGGTAATGTACAGCAGGGGAGGGGTTAATAAGGGGATGCTGGGTAATGTACAGCAGGGGAGGGGTTAATAAGAGGATGCTGGTAATGTACAGCAGGGGGGGTTAATAAGAGGATGCTGGTAATGTACAGCTGGGGAGGGGTTAATAAGAGGATGCTGGTAATATACAGCAGAGGAGGAGTTAATAAGAGGATGCTGGGTAATGTACAGCAGGAGAGGGGTTAATAGGAGGATGCTGGGTAATGTACAGCAGGGGAGGGGTTAAGAGGATGCTGGGTAATGTACAGCAGAGGAGGGGTTAATAAGAGGATGCTGGTAATGTGCAGCAGGGGAGGGGTTAATAAGAGGATGCTGGTAATGTCCGGCAGAGCAGGGGTTAATAGGAGGATGCTGGTATTGTACAGCAGGGGAGGGGTTAATAAGAGGATGCTGGTAATGTACAGCAGGAGAGGGGTTAAAGATGAGGATGCTGGGTAATGTACAGCAGAGGAGGGGTTAATAAGAGGATGTTGGTAATGTACAGCAGAGGAGGGGTTAATAAGAGGATGCTGGTAATGTACAGCAGGGGAGGGGTTAATAAGAGGATGCTGGTAATGTACAGCAGGGGAGGGGTTAATAAGAGGATGCTGGTAATGTACAGCAGAGAAGGTGTTAATAAGAGGATGCTGGTAATGTGCATCAGAGGAGGGGTTAATAAGAGGATGCTGGTAATGTACAGCAGGGGAGGGGTTAATAGGAGGATGCTGGTAATGTGCATCAGAGGAGGGGTTAATAAGAGGATGCTGGTAATGTGCATCAGAGGAGGGGTTAATAAGAGGATGCTGGTAATGTACAGCAGGGGAGGGGTTAATAGGAGGATGCTGGTAATGTACAGCAGGGGAGGGGTTAATAAGAGGATGCTGGTAATGTACAGCAGAGGAGGGGTTAATAAGAGGATGCTGGTAATGTCAGGGCGGGGAGGGGTTAATAAGAGGATGCTGGTAATGTACAGCAGAGCAGGGGTTAATAAGAGGATGCTGGTAATGTACAGCAGAGCAGGGGTTAATAAGAGGATGCTGGGTAATGTACAGCAGAGGAGGGGTTAATAAGAGGATGCTGGGTAATGTACAGCAGAGGAGGGGTTAATAAGAGGATGCTGGTAATGTACAGCAGGGGAGGGGTTAATAAGGGGATGCTGGTAATGTACAGCAGAGGAGGGGTTAATAAGAGGATGCTGGGTAATGTACAGCAGGAGAGGGGTTAATAGGAGGATGCTGGGTAATGTACAGCAGGGGAGGGGTTAAGAGGATGATGGGTAATGTACAGCAGAGGAGTGGTTAATAAGAGGATGCTGGGTAATGTACAGCAGGAGAGGGGTTAATAGGAGGATGCTGGTAATGTACAGCAGGATAGGGGTTAATAGGAGGATGCTGGTAATCTCCGGCAGAGGAGGGGTTAACAAGAGGATGCTGGGTAATGTACAGCAGGAGAGGGGTTAATAGGAGGATGCTGGTAATGTACAGGAGTGGAGGGGTTAATAAGAGGATGCCGGTAATGTCCGGCAGAGCAGGGGTTAATAAGAGGATGCTTGTAATGTACAGCAGAGGAGGGGTTAATAAGAGGATGCTGGTAATGTCCGGCAGAGCAGGAATTAATAAGAGGATGCTGGTAATGTACAGCAGAGGAGGGGTTAATGAGAGGATGCTGGGTAATGTACAGCAGGGGAGGGGTCAATAAGAGGATGCTGGTAATGTGCAGCAGGGGAGGGGTTAATAAGAGGATGCTGGTAATGTACAGCAGGGGAGGGGTTAATAAGAGGATGCTGGTAATGTACAGCAGAAGAGGGGTTAATAAGAGGATGCTGGTAATGTCCGGCAGAGCAGGAGTTAATAAGAGGATGCTGGTAATGTGCAGCAGGGGAGGGGTTAATAAGAGGATGCTGGTAATGTACAGCAGGAGAGGGGTTAAAGATGAGGATGCTGGGTAATGTACAGCAGGAGAGGGGTTAATAGGAGGATGCTGGTAATGTACAGCAGGAGAGGGGTTAATAGGAGGATGCTGGTAATCTCCGGCAGAGGAGGGGTTAATAAGAGGATGCTGGGTAATGTACAGCAGGAGAGGGGTTAATAGGAGGATGCTGGTAATGTACAGCAGGGGAGAGGTTAATAAGAGGATGATGGTAATGTTCGACAGAGCAGGGGTTAATAAGAGGATGCTGGTAATGTACAGCAGAGGAGGGGTTAATAAGAGGATGCTGGTAATGTCCGGCAGAGCAGGAGTTAATAAGAGGATGCTGGTAATGTACAGCAGGGGAGGGGTTAATAAGAGGATGCTGGAAATGTACAGCAGGGGAGGGGTTAATAAGAGGATGCTGGTATTGTACAGCAGGGGAGGGGTTAATAAGAGGATGCTGGTAATGTGCAGCAGGGGAGGGGTTAATAAGAGGATGCTGGTAATGTCCGGCAGAGCAGGAGTTAATAAGAGGATGCTGGTAATGTGCAGCAGGGGAGGGGTTAATAAGAGGATGCTGGTAATGTACAGCAGGAGAGGGGTTAAAGATGAGGATGCTGGGTAATGTCCGGCAGAGGAGGGGTTAATAAGAGGATGCTGGTAATGTGCAGCAGGGGAGGGGTTAATAAGAGGATGCTGGTAATGTCCGGCAGAGCAGGGGTTAATAAGAGGATGCTGGTAATGTACAGCAGGGGAGGGGTTAATAAGAGGATGCTGGTAATGTCCGGCAGAGCAGGGGTTAATAAGAGGATGCTGGTAATGTACAGCAGAGGAGGGGTTAATAAGAGGATGCTGGTAATGTCCGGCAGAGCAGGGGTTAATAAGAGGATGCTGGTAATGTACAGCAGGGGAGGGGTTAATAAGAGGATGCTGGTAATGTACAGCAGGGGAGGGGTTAATAAGAGGATGCTGGTAATGTCCGGCAGAGCAGGGGTTAATAAGAGGATGCTGCTAATGTACAGCAGGGGAGGGGTTAATAAGAGGATGCTGGTAATGTACAGCAGGGGAGGGGTTAATAAGAGGATGCTGGTAATGTGCAGCAGAGGAGGGGTTAATAAGAGGATGCTGGTAATGTCCGGCAGAGCAGGGGTTAATAAGAGGATGCTGGTAATGTACAGCAGGGGAGGGGTTAATAAGAGGATGCTGGTAATGTACAGCAGGGGTGGGGTTAATAAGAGGATGCTGGTAATGTACAGCAGGGGAGCGGTTAATAAGGGGATGCTGGTAATGTACAGCAGAGGAGGGGTTAATAAGAGGATGCTGGGTAATGTACAGCAGGAGAGGGGTTAATAGGAGGATGCTGGGTAATGTACAGCAGGGGAGGGGTTAAGAGGATGATGGGTAATGTACAGCAGAGGAGTGGTTAATAAGAGGATGCTGGGTAATGTACAGCAGGAGAGGGGTTAATAGGAGGATGCTGGTAATGTACAGCAGAGGAGGGGTTAATAAGAGGATGCTGGGTAATGTACAGCAGAGGAGGGGTTAATAAGAGGATGCTGGGTAATGTACAGCAGGAGAGGGGTTAATAGGAGGATGCTGGTAATGTACAGGAGGGGAGGGGTTAATAAGAAGATGCTGGTAATGTCTGGCAGAGCAGGGGTTAATAAGAGGATGCTGGTAATGTACAGCAGAGGAGGGGTTAATAAGAGGATGCTGGTAATGTCCGGCAGAGCAGGAGTTAATAAGAGGATGCTGGTAATGTCCGGCAGGGGAGGGGTTAATAAGAGGATGCTGGTAATGTACAGCAGGGGAGGGGTCAATAAGAGGATGCTGGTAATGTGCAGCAGGGGAGGGGTTAATAAGAGGATGCTGGTAATGTCCGGCAGAGCAGGAGTTAATAAGAGGATGCTGGTAATGTGCAGCAGGGGAGGGATTAATAAGAGGATGCTGGTAATGTACAGCAGGGGAGGGGTTAATAAGGATGCTGGTAATGTACAGCAGGAGAGGGGTTAAAGATGAGGATGCTGGGTAATGTACAGCAGAGGAGGGGTTAATAAGAAGATGCTGGTAATGTGCAGCAGGGGAGGGGTTAATAAGAGGATGCTGGTAATGTCCGGCAGAGCAGGGGTTAATAAGAGGATGCTGGTAATGTACAGCAGGGGAGGGGTTAATACGAGGATGCTGGTAATGTACAGCAGGAGAGGGGTTAAAGCTGAGGATGCTGGGTAATGTACAGCAGAGGAGGGGTTAATAAGAGGATGCTGGTCATGTGCAGCAGAGGAGGGGTTAATAAGAGGATGCTGGTAATGTACAGCAGGGGAGGGGTTAATAAGAGGATGCTGGTAATGTACAGCAGAGGAGGGGTTAATAAGAGGATGCTGGTAATGTCCGGCAGGGGAGGGGTTAATAAGAGGATGCTGGTAATGTACAGCAGAGCAGGGGTTAATAAGAGGATGCTGGTAATGTGCAGCAGAGGAGGGGTTAATAAGTGGATGCTGGTAATGTACGGCAGGGGAGGGGTTAATAAGAGGATGCTGAGTAATGTACAGCAGAGGAGGGGTTAATAAGAGGATGCTGGGTAATGTACAGCAGAGGAGGGGTTAATAAGAGGATGCTGGTAATGTACAGCAGGGGAGGGGTTAATAAGGGGATGCTGGGTAATGTACAGCAGGGGAGGGGTTAATAAGAGGATGCTGGTAATGTACAGCAGGGGGGGTTAATAAGAGGATGCTGGTAATGTACAGCAGAGGAGGAGTTAATAAGAGGATGCTGGGTAATGTACAGCAGGAGAGGGGTTAATAGGAGGATGCTGGGTAATGTACAGCAGGGGAGGGGTTAAGAGGATGCTGGGTAATGTACAGCAGAGGAGGGGTTAATAAGAGGATGCTGGTAATGTGTAGCAGGGGAGGGGTTAATAAGAGGATGCTGGTAATGTTCGGCAGAGCAGGGGTTAATAGGAGGATGCTGGTAATGTACAGCAGGGGAGGGGTTAATAAGAGGATGCTGGTAATGTACAGCAGGAGAGGGGTTAAAGATGAGGATGCTGGGTAATGTACAGCAGAGGAGGGGTTAATAAGAGGATGCTGGTCATGTACAGCAGAGGAGGGGTTAATAAGAGGATGCTGGTAATGTACAGCAGGGGAGGGGTTAATAAGAGGATGCTGGTAATGTACAGCAGAGGAGGGGTTAATAAGAGGATGCTGGTAATGTCCGGCAGGGGAGGGGTTAATAAGAGGATGCTGGTAATGTACAGCAGAGCAGGGGTTAATAAGAGGATGCTGGTAATGTCCGGCAGGGGAGGGGTTAATAAGAGGATGCTGGTAATGTACAGCATAGCAGGGGTTAATAAGAGGATGCTGGTAATGTACAGCAGGGGAGGGGTTAATAAGAGGATGCTGGTAATGTACAGCAGGAGAGGGGTTAAAGATGAGGATGCTGGGTAATGTACAGCAGAGGAGGGGTTAATAAGAGGATGCTGGTAATGTGCAGCAGGGGAGGGGTTAATAAGAGGATGCTGGTAATGTCCGGCAGAGCAGGGGTTAATAAGAGGATGCTGGTAATGTACAGCAGGGGAGGGGTTAATAAGAGGATGCTGGTAATGTACAGCAGGAGAGGGGTTAAAGATGAGGATGCTGGGTAATGTACAGCAGAGGAGGGGTTAATAAGAGGATGCTGGTCATGTACAGCAGAGGAGGGGTTAATAAGAGGATGCTGGTAATGTACAGCAGGGGAGGGGTTAATAAGAGGATGCTGGTAATGTACAGCAGAGGAGGGGTTAATAAGAGGATGCTGGTAATGTCCGGCAGGGGAGGGGTTAATAAGAGGATGCTGGTAATGTACAGCAGAGCAGGGGTTAATAAGAGGATGCTGGTAATGTGCAGCAGAGGAGGGGTTAATAAGTGGATGCTGGTAATGTACGGCAGGGGAGGGGTTAATAAGAGGATGCTGGTAATGTACAGCAGAGGAGGGGTTAATAAGAGGATGCTGGTAATGTACAGCAGGGGAGGGGTTAATAAGGATGCTGGTAATGTACAGCAGGAGAGGGGTTAAAGATGAGGATGCTGGGTAATGTACAGCAGAGGAGGGGTTAATAAGAAGATGCTGGTAATGTGCAGCAGGGGAGGGGTTAATAAGAGGATGCTGGTAATGTCCGGCAGAGCAGGGGTTAATAAGAGGATGCTGGTAATGTACAGCAGGGGAGGGGTTAATACGAGGATGCTGGTAATGTACAGCAGGAGAGGGGTTAAAGCTGAGGATGCTGGGTAATGTACAGCAGAGGAGGGGTTAATAAGAGGATGCTGGTCATGTGCAGCAGAGGAGGGGTTAATAAGAGGATGCTGGTAATGTACAGCAGGGGAGGGGTTAATAAGAGGATGCTGGTAATGTACAGCAGAGGAGGGGTTAATAAGAGGATGCTGGTAATGTCCGGCAGGGGAGGGGTTAATAAGAGGATGCTGGTAATGTACAGCAGCGCAGGGGTTAATAAGAGGATGCTGGTAATGTGCAGCAGAGGAGGGGTTAATAAGTGGATGCTGGTAATGTACGGCAGGGGAGGGGTTAATAAGAGGATGCTGAGTAATGTACAGCAGAGGAGGGGTTAATAAGAGGATGCTGGGTAATGTACAGCAGAGGAGGGGTTAATAAGAGGATGCTGGTAATGTACAGCAGGGGAGGGGTTAATAAGGGGATGCTGGGTAATGTACAGCAGGGGAGGGGTTAATAAGAGGATGCTGGTAATGTACAGCAGGGGGGGTTAATAAGAGGATGCTGGTAATGTACAGCAGAGGAGGAGTTAATAAGAGGATGCTGGGTAATGTACAGCAGGAGAGGGGTTAATAGGAGGATGCTGGGTAATGTACAGCAGGGGAGGGGTTAAGAGGATGCTGGGTAATGTACAGCAGAGGAGGGGTTAATAAGAGGATGCTGGTAATGTGTAGCAGGGGAGGGGTTAATAAGAGGATGCTGGTAATGTTCGGCAGAGCAGGGGTTAATAGGAGGATGCTGGTAATGTACAGCAGGGGAGGGGTTAATAAGAGGATGCTGGTAATGTACAGCAGGAGAGGGGTTAAAGATGAGGATGCTGGGTAATGTACAGCAGAGGAGGGGTTAATAAGAGGATGCTGGTCATGTACAGCAGAGGAGGGGTTAATAAGAGGATGCTGGTAATGTACAGCAGGGGAGGGGTTAATAAGAGGATGCTGGTAATGTACAGCAGAGGAGGGGTTAATAAGAGGATGCTGGTAATGTCCGGCAGGGGAGGGGTTAATAAGAGGATGCTGGTAATGTACAGCAGAGCAGGGGTTAATAAGAGGATGCTGGTAATGTCCGGCAGGGGAGGGGTTAATAAGAGGATGCTGGTAATGTACAGCATAGCAGGGGTTAATAAGAGGATGCTGGTAATGTACAGCAGGGGAGGGGTTAATAAGATGATGCTGGTAATGTACAGCAGGAGAGGGGTTAAAGATGAGGATGCTGGGTAATGTACAGCAGAGGAGGGGTTAATAAGAGGATGCTGGTAATGTGCAGCAGGGGAGGGGTTAATAAGAGGATGCTGGTAATGTCCGGCAGAGCAGGGGTTAATAAGAGGATGCTGGTAATGTACAGCAGGGGAGGGGTTAATAAGAGGATGCTGGTAATGTACAGCAGGAGAGGGGTTAAAGATGAGGATGCTGGGTAATGTACAGCAGAGGAGGGGTTAATAAGAGGATGCTGGTCATGTACAGCAGAGGAGGGGTTAATAAGAGGATGCTGGTAATGTACAGCAGGGGAAGGGTTAATAAGAGGATGCTGGTAATGTACAGCAGAGGAGGGGTTAATAAGAGGATGCTGGTAATGTCCGGCAGGGGAGGGGTTAATAAGAGGATGCTGGTAATGTACAGCAGAGCAGGGGTTAATAAGAGGATGCTGGTAATGTGCAGCAGAGGAGGGGTTAATAAGTGGATGCTGGTAATGTACGGCAGGGGAGGGGTTAATAAGAGGATGCTGGTAATGTACAGCAGAGGAGGGGTTAATAAGAGGATGCTGGTAATGTACAGCAGGGGAGGGGTTAATAAGGGGATGCTGGGTAATGTACAGCAGGGGAGGGGTTAATAAGAGGATGCTGGTAATGTACAGCAGGGGGGGTTAATAAGAGGATGCTGGTAATGTACAGCTGGGGAGGGGTTAATAAGAGGATGCTGGTAATATACAGCAGAGGAGGAGTTAATAAGAGGATGCTGGGTAATGTACAGCAGGAGAGGGGTTAATAGGAGGATGCTGGGTAATGTACAGCAGGGGAGGGGTTAAGAGGATGCTGGGTAATGTACAGCAGAGGAGGGGTTAATAAGAGGATGCTGGTAATGTGCAGCAGGGGAGGGGTTAATAAGAGGATGCTGGTAATGTCCGGCAGAGCAGGGGTTAATAGGAGGATGCTGGTATTGTACAGCAGGGGAGGGGTTAATAAGAGGATGCTGGTAATGTACAGCAGGAGAGGGGTTAAAGATGAGGATGCTGGGTAATGTACAGCAGAGGAGGGGTTAATAAGAGGATGCTGGTAATGTACAGCAGGGGAGGGGTTAATAAGAGGATGCTGGTCATGTACAGCAGAGGAGGGGTTAATAAGAGGATGCTGGTAATGTACAGCAGGGGAGGGGTTAATAAGAGGATGCTGGTAATGTACAGCAGAGGAGGGGTTAATAAGAGGATGCTGGTAATGTCCGGCAGGGGAGGGGTTAATAAGAGGATGCTGGTAATGTACAGCAGAGCAGGGGTTAATAAGAGGATGCTGGGTAATGTACAGCAGAGGAGGGGTTAATAAGAGGATGCTGGTAATGTAGAGCAGGGGAGGGGTTAATAAGAAGATGCTGGTAATGTACAGCTGAGGAGGGTTTAATAAGAGGATGCTGGTAATGTACAGCAGAGGAGGGGTTAATAAGAGGATGCTGGTAATGTACAGCAGGAGAGGGGTTAATAAGAGGATGCTGGTAATGCACAGCAGAGGAGGGGTTAATAAGAGGATGTTGGTAATGTACAGCAGAGGAGGGGTTAATAAGAGGATGCTGGTAATGTACAGCAGGGGAGGGGTTAATAAGAGGATGCTGGTAATGTACAGCAGGGGAGGGGTTAATAAGAGGATGCTGGTAATGTACAGCAGAGAAGGTGTTAATAAGAGGATGCTGGTAATGTGCATCAGAGGAGGGGTTAATAAGAGGATGCTGGTAATGTACAGCAGGGGAGGGGTTAATAGGAGGATCCTGGTAATGTGCATCAGAGGAGGGGTTAATAAGAGGATGCTGGTAATGTGCATCAGAGGAGGGGTTAATAAGAGGATGCTGGTAATGTACAGCAGGGGAGGGGTTAATAGGAGGATGCTGGTAATGTACAGCAGGGGAGGGGTTAATAAGAGGATGCTGGTAATGTACAGCAGAGGAGGGGTTAATAAGAGGATGCTGGTAATGTCAGGGCGGGGAGGGGTTAATAAGAGGATGCTGGTAATGTACAGCAGAGCAGGGGTTAATAAGAGGATGCTGGTAATGTACAGCAGAGCAGGGGTTAATAAGAGGATGCTGGGTAATGTACAGCAGAGGAGGGGTTAATAAGAGGATGCTGGGTAATGTACAGCAGAGGAGGGGTTAATAAGAGGATGCTGGTAATGTACAGCAGGGGAGGGGTTAATAAGGGGATGCTGGTAATGTACAGCAGAGGAGGGGTTAATAAGAGGATGCTGGGTAATGTACAGCAGGAGAGGGGTTAATAGGAGGATGCTGGGTAATGTACAGCAGGGGAGGGGTTAAGAGGATGATGGGTAATGTACAGCAGAGGAGTGGTTAATAAGAGGATGCTGGGTAATGTACAGCAGGAGAGGGGTTAATAGGAGGATGCTGGTAATGTACAGCAGGATAGGGGTTAATAGGAGGATGCTGGTAATCTCCGGCAGAGGAGGGGTTAACAAGAGGATGCTGGGTAATGTACAGCAGGAGAGGGGTTAATAGGAGGATGCTGGTAATGTACAGGAATGGAGGGGTTAATAAGAGGATGCTGGTAATGTCCGGCAGAGCAGGGGTTAATAAGAGGATGCTTGTAATGTACAGCAGAGGAGGGGTTAATAAGAGGATGCTGGTAATGTCCGGCAGAGCAGGAATTAATAAGAGGATGCTGGTAATGTACAGCAGAGGAGGGGTTAATGAGAGGATGCTGGGTAATGTACAGCAGGGGAGGGGTCAATAAGAGGATGCTGGTAATGTGCAGCAGGGGAGGGGTTAATAAGAGGATGCTGGTAATGTACAGCAGGGGAGGGGTTAATAAGAGGATGCTGGTAATGTACAGCAGAAGAGGGGTTAATAAGAGGATGCTGGTAATGTCCGGCAGAGCAGGAGTTAATAAGAGGATGCTGGTAATGTGCTGCAGGGGAGGGGTTAATAAGAGGATGCTGGTAATGTACAGCAGGAGAGGGGTTAAAGATGAGGATGCTGGGTAATGTACAGCAGGAGAGGGGTTAATAGGAGGATGCTGGTAATGTACAGCAGGAGAGGGGTTAATAGGAGGATGCTGGTAATCTCCGGCAGAGGAGGGGTTAATAAGAGGATGCTGGGTAATGTACAGCAGGAGAGGGGTTAATAGGAGGATGCTGGTAATGTACAGCAGGGGAGAGGTTAATAAGAGGATGATGGTAATGTTCGACAGAGCAGGGGTTAATAAGAGGATGCTGGTAATGTACAGCAGAGGAGGGGTTAATAAGAGGATGCTGGTAATGTCCGGCAGAGCAGGAGTTAATAAGAGGATGCTGGTAATGTACAGCAGGGGAGGGGTTAATAAGAGGATGCTGGTAATGTACAGCAGGGGAGGGGTTAATAAGAGGATGCTGGTAATGTACAGCAGGGGAGGGGTTAATAAGAGGATGCTGGTATTGTACAGCAGGGGAGGGGTTAATAAGAGGATGCTGGTAATGTGCAACAGGGGAGGGGTTAATAAGAGGATGCTGGTAATGTCCGGCAGAGCAGGAGTTAATAAGAGGATGCTGGTAATGTGCAGCAGGGGAGGGGTTAATAAGAGGATGCTGGTAATGTACAGCAGGAGAGGGGTTAAAGATGAGGATGCTGGGTAATGTCCGGCAGAGGAGGGGTTAATAAGAGGATGCTGGTAATGTGCAGCAGGGGAGGGGTTAATAAGAGGATGCTGGTAATGTCCGGCAGAGCAGGGGTTAATAAGAGGATGCTGGTAATGTACAGCAGGGGAGGGGTTAATAAGAGGATGCTGGTAATGTCCGGCAGAGCAGGGGTTAATAAGAGGATGCTGGTAATGTACAGCAGAGGAGGGGTTAATAAGAGGATGCTGGTAATGTCCGGCAGAGCAGGGGTTAATAAGAGGATGCTGGTAATGTACAGCAGGGGAGGGGTTAATAAGAGGATGCTGGTAATGTACAGCAGGGGAGGGGTTAATAAGAGGATGCTGGTAATGTCCGGCAGAGCAGGGGTTAATAAGAGGATGCTGCTAATGTACAGCAGGGGAGGGGTTAATAAGAGGATGCTGGTAATGTACAGCAGGGGAGGGGTTAATAAGAGGATGCTGGTAATGTGCAGCAGAGGAGGGGTTAATAAGAGGATGCTGGTAATGTCCGGCAGAGCAGGGGTTAATAAGAGGATGCTGGTAATGTACAGCAGGGGAGGGGTTAATAAGAGGATGCTGGTAATGTACAGCAGGGGAGGGGTTAATAAGTGGATGCTGGTAATGTACAGCAGGGGAGCGGTTAATAAGGGGATGCTGGTAATGTACAGCAGAGGAGGGGTTAATAAGAGGATGCTGGGTAATGTACAGCAGGAGAGGGGTTAATAGGAGGATGCTGGGTAATGTACAGCAGGGGAGGGGTTAAGAGGATGATGGGTAATGTACAGCAGAGGAGTGGTTAATAAGAGGATGCTGGGTAATGTACAGCAGGAGAGGGGTTAATAGGAGGATGCTGGTAATGTACAGCAGTATAGGGGTTAATAGGAGGATGCTGGTAATCTCCGGCAGAGGAGGGGTTAACAAGAGGATGCTGGGTAATGTACAGCAGGAGAGGGGTTAATAGGAGGATGCTGGTAATGTACAGGAGGGGAGGGGTTAATAAGAAGATGCTGGTAATGTCTGGCAGAGCAGGGGTTAATAAGAGGATGCTGGTAATGTACAGCAGAGGAGGGGTTAATAAGAGGATGCTGGTAATGTCCGGCAGAGCAGGAGTTAATAAGAGGATGCTGGTAATGTCCGGCAGGGGAGGGGTTAATAAGAGGATGCTGGTAATGTACAGCAGGGGAGGGGTTAATAAGGATGCTGGTAATGTACAGCAGGAGAGGGGTTAAAGATGAGGATGCTGGGTAATGTACAGCAGAGGAGGGGTTAATAAGAAGATGCTGGTAATGTGCAGCAGGGGAGGGGTTAATAAGAGGATGCTGGTAATGTCCGGCAGAGCAGGGGTTAATAAGAGGATGCTGGTAATGTACAGCAGGGGAGGGGTTAATACGAGGATGCTGGTAATGTACAGCAGGAGAGGGGTTAAAGCTGAGGATGCTGGGTAATGTACAGCAGAGGAGGGGTTAATAAGAGGATGCTGGTCATGTGCAGCAGAGGAGGGGTTAATAAGAGGATGCTGGTAATGTACAGCAGGGGAGGGGTTAATAAGAGGATGCTGGTAATGTACAGCAGAGGAGGGGTTAATAAGAGGATGCTGGTAATGTCCGGCAGGGGAGGGGTTAATAAGAGGATGCTGGTAATGTACAGCAGAGCAGGGGTTAATAAGAGGATGCTGGTAATGTGCAGCAGAGGAGGGGTTAATAAGTGGATGCTGGTAATGTACGGCAGGGGAGGGGTTAATAAGAGGATGCTGAGTAATGTACAGCAGAGGAGGGGTTAATAAGAGGATGCTGGGTAATGTACAGCAGAGGAGGGGTTAATAAGAGGATGCTGGTAATGTACAGCAGGGGAGGGGTTAATAAGGGGATGCTGGGTAATGTACAGCAGGGGAGGGGTTAATAAGAGGATGCTGGTAATGTACAGCAGGGGGGGTTAATAAGAGGATGCTGGTAATGTACAGCAGAGGAGGAGTTAATAAGAGGATGCTGGGTAATGTACAGCAGGAGAGGGGTTAATAGGAGGATGCTGGGTAATGTACAGCAGGGGAGGGGTTAAGAGGATGCTGGGTAATGTACAGCAGAGGAGGGGTTAATAAGAGGATGCTGGTAATGTGTAGCAGGGGAGGGGTTAATAAGAGGATGCTGGTAATGTTCGGCAGAGCAGGGGTTAATAGGAGGATGCTGGTAATGTACAGCAGGGGAGGGGTTAATAAGAGGATGCTGGTAATGTACAGCAGGAGAGGGGTTAAAGATGAGGATGCTGGGTAATGTACAGCAGAGGAGGGGTTAATAAGAGGATGCTGGTCATGTACAGCAGAGGAGGGGTTAATAAGAGGATGCTGGTAATGTACAGCAGGGGAGGGGTTAATAAGAGGATGCTGGTAATGTACAGCAGAGGAGGGGTTAATAAGAGGATGCTGGTAATGTCCGGCAGGGGAGGGGTTAATAAGAGGATGCTGGTAATGTACAGCAGAGCAGGGGTTAATAAGAGGATGCTGGTAATGTCCGGCAGGGGAGGGGTTAATAAGAGGATGCTGGTAATGTACAGCATAGCAGGGGTTAATAAGAGGATGCTGGTAATGTACAGCAGGGGAGGGGTTAATAAGAGGATGCTGGTAATGTACAGCAGGAGAGGGGTTAAAGATGAGGATGCTGGGTAATGTACAGCAGAGGAGGGGTTAATAAGAGGATGCTGGTAATGTGCAGCAGGGGAGGGGTTAATAAGAGGATGCTGGTAATGTCCGGCAGAGCAGGGGTTAATAAGAGGATGCTGGTAATGTACAGCAGGGGAGGGGTTAATAAGAGGATGCTGGTAATGTACAGCAGGAGAGGGGTTAAAGATGAGGATGCTGGGTAATGTACAGCAGAGGAGGGGTTAATAAGAGGATGCTGGTCATGTACAGCAGAGGAGGGGTTAATAAGAGGATGCTGGTAATGTACAGCAGGGGAGGGGTTAATAAGAGGATGCTGGTAATGTACAGCAGAGGAGGGGTTAATAAGAGGATGCTGGTAATGTCCGGCAGGGGAGGGGTTAATAAGAGGATGCTGGTAATGTACAGCAGAGCAGGGGTTAATAAGAGGATGCTGGTAATGTGCAGCAGAGGAGGGGTTAATAAGTGGATGCTGGTAATGTACGGCAGGGGAGGGGTTAATAAGAGGATGCTGGTAATGTACAGCAGAGGAGGGGTTAATAAGAGGATGCTGGTAATGTACAGCAGGGGAGGGGTTAATAAGGGGATGCTGGGTAATGTACAGCAGGGGAGGGGTTAATAAGAGGATGCTGGTAATGTACAGCAGGGGGGGTTAATAAGAGGATGCTGGTAATGTACAGCTGGGGAGGGGTTAATAAGAGGATGCTGGTAATATACAGCAGAGGAGGAGTTAATAAGAGGATGCTGGGTAATGTACAGCAGGAGAGGGGTTAATAGGAGGATGCTGGGTAATGTACAGCAGGGGAGGGGTTAAGAGGATGCTGGGTAATGTACAGCAGAGGAGGGGTTAATAAGAGGATGCTGGTAATGTGCAGCAGGGGAGGGGTTAATAAGAGGATGCTGGTAATGTCCGGCAGAGCAGGGGTTAATAGGAGGATGCTGGTATTGTACAGCAGGGGAGGGGTTAATAAGAGGATGCTGGTAATGTACAGCAGGAGAGGGGTTAAAGATGAGGATGCTGGGTAATGTACAGCAGAGGAGGGGTTAATAAGAGGATGCTGGTAATGTACAGCAGGGGAGGGGTTAATAAGAGGATGCTGGTCATGTACAGCAGAGGAGGGGTTAATAAGAGGATGCTGGTAATGTACAGCAGGGGAGGGGTTAATAAGAGGATGCTGGTAATGTACAGCAGAGGAGGGGTTAATAAGAGGATGCTGGTAATGTCCGGCAGGGGAGGGGTTAATAAGAGGATGCTGGTAATGTACAGCAGAGCAGGGGTTAATAAGAGGATGCTGGGTAATGTACAGCAGAGGAGGGGTTAATAAGAGGATGCTGGTAATGTAGAGCAGGGGAGGGGTTAATAAGAAGATGCTGGTAATGTACAGCTGAGGAGGGGTTAATAAGAGGATGCTGGTAATGTACAGCAGAGGAGGGGTTAATAAGAGGATGCTGGTAATGTACAGCAGGAGAGGGGTTAATAAGAGGATGCTGGTAATGTACAGCAGAGGAGGGGTTAATAAGAGGATGTTGGTAATGTACAGCAGAGGAGGGGTTAATAAGAGGATGCTGGTAATGTACAGCAGGGGAGGGGTTAATAAGAGGATGCTGGTAATGTACAGCAGGGGAGGGGTTAATAAGAGGATGCTGGTAATGTACAGCAGAGAAGGTGTTAATAAGAGGATGCTGGTAATGTGCATCAGAGGAGGGGTTAATAAGAGGATGCTGGTAATGTACAGCAGGGGAGGGGTTAATAGGAGGATCCTGGTAATGTGCATCAGAGGAGGGGTTAATAAGAGGATGCTGGTAATGTGCATCAGAGGAGGGGTTAATAAGAGGATGCTGGTAATGTACAGCAGGGGAGGGGTTAATAGGAGGATGCTGGTAATGTACAGCAGGGGAGGGGTTAATAAGAGGATGCTGGTAATGTACAGCAGAGGAGGGGTTAATAAGAGGATGCTGGTAATGTCAGGGCGGGGAGGGGTTAATAAGAGGATGCTGGTAATGTACAGCAGAGCAGGGGTTAATAAGAGGATGCTGGTAATGTACAGCAGAGCAGGGGTTAATAAGAGGATGCTGGGTAATGTACAGCAGAGGAGGGGTTAATAAGAGGATGCTGGGTAATGTACAGCAGAGGAGGGGTTAATAAGAGGATGCTGGTAATGTACAGCAGGGGAGGGGTTAATAAGGGGATGCTGGTAATGTACAGCAGAGGAGGGGTTAATAAGAGGATGCTGGGTAATGTACAGCAGGAGAGGGGTTAATAGGAGGATGCTGGGTAATGTACAGCAGGGGAGGGGTTAAGAGGATGATGGGTAATGTACAGCAGAGGAGTGGTTAATAAGAGGATGCTGGGTAATGTACAGCAGGAGAGGGGTTAATAGGAGGATGCTGGTAATGTACAGCAGGATAGGGGTTAATAGGAGGATGCTGGTAATCTCCGGCAGAGGAGGGGTTAACAAGAGGATGCTGGGTAATGTACAGCAGGAGAGGGGTTAATAGGAGGATGCTGGTAATGTACAGGAGTGGAGGGGTTAATAAGAGGATGCTGGTAATGTCCGGCAGAGCAGGGGTTAATAAGAGGATGCTTGTAATGTACAGCAGAGGAGGGGTTAATAAGAGGATGCTGGTAATGTCCGGCAGAGCAGGAATTAATAAGAGGATGCTGGTAATGTGCAGCAGGGGAGGGGTTAATAAGAGGATGCTGGTAATGTACAGCAGGGGAGGGGTCAATAAGAGGATGCTGGTAATGTGCAGCAGGGGAGGGGTTAATAAGAGGATGCTGGTAATGTACAGCAGGGGAGGGGTTAATAAGAGGATGCTGGTAATGTACAGCAGAAGAGGGGTTAATAAGAGGATGCTGGTAATGTCCGGCAGAGCAGGAGTTAATAAGAGGATGCTGGTAATGTGCAGCAGGGGAGGGGTTAATAAGAGGATGCTGGTAATGTACAGCAGGAGAGGGGTTAAAGATGAGGATGCTGGGTAATGTACAGCAGGAGAGGGGTTAATAGGAGGATGCTGGTAATGTACAGCAGGAGAGGGGTTAATAGGAGGATGCTGGTAATCTCCGGCAGAGGAGGGGTTAATAAGAGGATGCTGGGTAATGTACAGCAGGAGAGGGGTTAATAGGAGGATGCTGGTAATGTACAGCAGGGGAGAGGTTAATAAGAGGATGATGGTAATGTTCGACAGAGCAGGGGTTAATAAGAGGATGCTGGTAATGTACAGCAGAGGAGGGGTTAATAAGAGGATGCTGGGTAATGTACAGCAGGAGAGGGGTTAATAGGAGGATGCTGGTAATGTACAGCAGGGGAGAGGTTAATAAGAGGATGATGGTAATGTTCGACAGAGCAGGGGTTAATAAGGGGATGCTGGTAATGTACAGCAGAGGAGGGGTCAATAAGAGGATGCTGGTAATGTGCAGCAGGGGAGGGGTTAATAAGAGGATGCTGGTAATGTACAGCAGGGGAGGGGTTAATAAGAGGATGCTGGTAATGTACAGCAGAAGAGGGGTTAATAAGAGGATGCTGGTAATGTCCGGCAGAGCAGGAGTTAATAAGAGGATGCTGGTAATGTGCAGCAGGGGAGGGGTTAATAAGAGGATGCTGGTAATGTACAGCAGGAGAGGGGTTAAAGATGAGGATGCTGGGTAATGTACAGCAGGAGAGGGGTTAATAGGAGGATGCTGGTAATGTACAGCAGGAGAGGGGTTAATAGGAGGATGCTGGTAATCTCCGGCAGAGGAGGGGTTAATAAGAGGATGCTGGGTAATGTACAGCAGGAGAGGGGTTAATAGGAGGATGCTGGTAATGTACAGCAGGGGAGAGGTTAATAAGAGGATGATGGTAATGTTCGACAGAGCAGGGGTTAATAAGAGGATGCTGGTAATGTACAGCAGAGGAGGGGTTAATAAGAGGATGCTGGTAATGTCCGGCAGAGCAGGAGTTAATAAGAGGATGCTGGTAATGTACAGCAGGGGAGGGGTTAATAAGAGGATGCTGGAAATGTACAGCAGGGGAGGGGTTAATAAGAGGATTCTGGTATTGTACAGCAGGGGAGGGGTTAATAAGAGGATGCTGGTAATGTGCAGCAGGGGAGGGGTTAATAAGAGGATGCTGGTAATGTCCGGCAGAGCAGGAGTTAATAAGAGGATGCTGGTAATGTGCAGCAGGGGAGGGGTTAATAAGAGGATGCTGGTAATGTACAGCAGGAGAGGGGTTAAAGATGAGGATGCTGGGTAATGTCCGGCAGAGGAGGGGTTAATAAGAGGATGCTGGTAATGTGCAGCAGGGGAGGGGTTAATAAGAGGATGCTGGTAATGTCCGGCAGAGCAGGGGTTAATAAGAGGATGCTGGTAATGTACAGCAGGGGAGGGGTTAATAAGAGGATGCTGGTAATGTCCGGCAGAGCAGGGGTTAATAAGAGGATGCTGGTAATGTACAGCAGAGGAGGGGTTAATAAGAGGATGCTGGTAATGTCCGGCAGAGCAGGGGTTAATAAGAGGATGCTGGTAATGTCCGGCAGAGCAGGAGTTAATAAGAGGATGCTGGTAATGTACAGCAGGGGAGGGGTTAATAAGAGGATGCTGGAAATGTACAGCAGGGGAGGGGTTAATAAGAGGATGCTGGTATTGTACAGCAGGGGAGGGGTTAATAAGAGGATGCTGGTAATGTGCAGCAGGGGAGGGGTTAATAAGAGGATGCTGGTAATGTCCGGCAGAGCAGGAGTTAATAAGAGGATGCTGGTAATGTGCAGCAGGGGAGGGGTTAATAAGAGGATGCTGGTAATGTACAGCAGGAGAGGGGTTAAAGATGAGGATGCTGGGTAATGTCCGGCAGAGGAGGGGTTAATAAGAGGATGCTGGTAATGTGCAGCAGGGGAGGGGTTAATAAGAGGATGCTGGTAATGTCCGGCAGAGCAGGGGTTAATAAGAGGATGCTGGTAATGTACAGCAGGGGAGGGGTTAATAAGAGGATGCTGGTAATGTCCGGCAGAGCAGGGGTTAATAAGAGGATGCTGGTAATGTACAGCAGAGGAGGGGTTAATAAGAGGATGCTGGTAATGTCCGGCAGAGCAGGGGTTAATAAGAGGATGCTGGTAATGTACAGCAGGGGAGGGGTTAATAAGAGGATGCTGGTAATGTACAGCAGGGGAGGGGTTAATAAGAGGATGCTGGTAATGTCCGGCAGAGCAGGGGTTAATAAGAGGATGCTGCTAATGTACAGCAGGGGAGGGGTTAATAAGAGGATGCTGGTAATGTACAGCAGGGGAGGGGTTAATAAGAGGATGCTGGTAATGTGCAGCAGAGGAGGGGTTAATAAGAGGATGCTGGTAATGTCCGGCAGAGCAGGGGTTAATAAGAGGATGCTGGTAATGTACAGCAGGGGAGGGGTTAATAAGAGGATGCTGGTAATGTACAGCAGGGGAGGGGTTAATAAGAGGATGCTGGTAATGTACAGCAGAGGAGGGGTTAATAAGAGGATGCTGGGTAATGTACAGCAGAGGAGGGGTTAATAAGAGGATGCTGGTAATGTACAGCAGGGGAGGGGTTAATAAGAGGATGCTGGTAATGTACAGCAGAGGAGGGGTTAATAAGAGGATGCTGGGTAATGTACAGCAGAGGAGGGGTTAATAAGAGGATGCTGGGTAATGTACAGCAGAGGAGGGGTTAATAAGAGGATGCTGGTAATGTACAGCAGAGGAGGGGTTAATAAGAGGATGCTGGTAATGTACAGCAGGGGAGGGGTTAATAAGAGGATGCTGGTAATGTACAGCAGAGGAGGGGTTAATAAGAGGATGCTGGTAATGTACAGCAGGGGAGGGGTTAATAAGAGGATGCTGGTAATGTACAGCAGGGAAGGGGTTAATAATAGGATGCTGGGTAGTGTACAGCAGAGGAGGGGTTAATAAGAGGATGCTGGGTAATATACAGCAGGGGAGGGTTAATAAGAGGATGCTGGTAATGTACAGCAGAGGAGGGGTTAATAAGAGGATGCTGGTAATGTACAGCAGGGGAGGGGTTAATAAGAGGATGCTGGTAATGTACAGCAGGGAAGGGGTTAATAATAGGATGCTGGGTAGTGTACAGCAGAGGAGGGGTTAATAAGAGGATGCTGGTAATGTGCAGCAGGGGAGGGGTTAATAAGAGAATGCTGTAATGTCCGGCAGGGGAGGGGTTAATAAGAGGATGCTGGTAATGTACAGCAGAGGAGGGGTTAATAAGAGGATGCTGGTAATGTGCAGCAGGGGAGGGGTTAATAAGAGGATGCTGGTAATGTACAGCAGAGGAGGGGTTAATAAGAGGATGCTGGGTAATTTCCAGCAGAGGAGGGGTTAATAAGAGGATGCTGGTAATGTACTGCAGGTGAGGGTTTAACGCTGCACGCTGATTGGTTGGCTTGTGACCCCGTTTAGGACAGTGGTGCTGTGCCTGTACACCGCTGCGGTATATGATGCCGCTATAGAAGTGAGGATAATAAAACAAACGTTAGATGTTGTAGAACCTGGGGTTCCCGCAGTGTCCGGCAGGTGGCAGCAGTCTGCAGCGCATGGTACAGATGTGCGTGTCACGTTGGAACGCATCTCCGGCAGCCTGTAATCCCGCCCAGCCGGTCGTCACAGCAATATGGCGGCTCAGTGAGGACCAGCCGTGTGGGGACGTGAGGTGAGTAGCACGTGTCCCTGGTGTGTGACTGCTGGGTGTTGTAGTCCTCTAGCGGCTGTGGAGGTGGCGGCAGCACGGCACTGATGTCCGGGGTCTCTCTGTGTCCCCCGATGATGTCGCATCCTGTGATTTGTCGTACTTCCCGTCTGCAGCATTTGCTCCTCCTCACAGACTCGGTGGCATCAGTGCTAGTCTGTGTCGGTGCCTCGGCTGCTCCTCCTGGTATCTGCGGCCTTCAGGAGGGAATCTTCTAGTGATTGTCAGCAGCAGAAGTAATAACAGATGTGTCAGCGCTGCAGGTGACAGTGATTGGCTGCAGTGGTCACATAACACCTCTGGTGTTGGGATTTCTGCTTCTTGTGGCCACGACCCTGGAACAAGTTATAGAAACTGCATGAAATTGTCACCTGTCACAACTGCAGCGACCAAGGGGCGGCGTCTGCTCCTACAGGGGCACACGTGGGGCGACATGGGGTGGGAGAAGGGCTATGGCTGGGGTGACGTCGGGGGCCGTGCCGTGCTGCAGTCGGGGGGGTGACGTTGGGGGCCGTGCCGTGCTGCAGTCGGGGGGGTGACGTTGGGGGCCGTGCCGTGCTGCAGTCGGGGGGATGACGTCGGGGGCCGTGCCATGCTGCAGTCAGCGGGGTGACGTCGGGGGCCGTGCCGTGCTGCAGTCGGGGGGGTGACGTCGGGGGCCGTGCCGTGCTGCAGTCGGGGGGGTGACGTCGGGGGCCGTGCCGTGATGCAGTCGGGGGGGTGACGTCGGGGGCCGTGCCGTGCTGCAGTCGGGGGGGGTGACGTCGGGGGCCGTGCCGTGCTGCAGTCGGGGGGGGGTGACGTCGGGGGCCGTGCCGTGCTGCAGTCGGGGGGGTGACGTCGGGGGCCGTGCCATGCTGCAGTCGGGGGGGTGACGTCGGGGGCCGTGCCGTGCTGCAGTCGGGGGGGTGACGTCGGGGGCTGTGCCGTGCTGCAGTTGGTGGGGACGTCGGGGGCCGTGCTGCATGCAGTCGGGGGGGGTGTTGTTTGCCTTGCTGCAGTCGGGGGGACACGTTGCTGTTCGGGGTCCTCGGCTCGGGGAGATGCGGCTGCTCCGGGATCTGTCGTCTCCTTGCGTTTCGTCACCTCTGTTCTCCTTCTTCTCTTCGGTTTAGCGCTCGGAGCTCCGATCATGGAAAACTACAGGAAGGTGCGGGTGGAGGAGAAGCCCCCGGAGACGCCGTTCACTGCGCTGCCCCCAGACATCATTGAGATGAAGGTGAAAGATGGAAGCAAAATCCGGAACCTGATGGGCTTTGCAATCGGCCGGATGGAGAGCGAGGATGTGCGTCAGATTGTGTTCAGCGGAAGCGGGAAAGCTCTGAGCAAGACCATCACCTGCGTGGAGATCATGAAACGGAGGGTGAAGGATCTTCACCAGATCACCAGGATCCTCTACAGACAGACAGAAGAGATCTGGGAGCCCATTGTGCCTGAGGTGGGCTTAGATCCCCTCACAGTGAAGAGGAACAGCCCCTCCATCTGTGTCCTCCTCAGTAAGGACCCCCTAGATACCTCGGAGGCTGGATACCAAGCTCCAGGCGACTACGACTCCATGTGGATCCAGGAACTGAAAGTGGAGTCTAAGGGGCCAAAGAGGAGGAAGCCGGGGGCGGGTAGAGGGGCCACGATCGGGAGAAAGCAACCAAGACCTCCGGGAGGACGAGGCGAGACCCCCAAGAAGCTGTGAAGAAGAGTCACATTGTTCCTCTATAGGTCGGATCTGCTCCCCGTGTCAGAGATTTCCGTGGGCGGTCAGGACCTCCCTGTGTACAGCCGGCACCGAGGGGCCTTCACCTGACCTGCAGGGATATATAGGGTCTTATCGGGGGGCTCAGAGGTCAGGACGACCTCACAATCCTGTGCTGGTTTAATGGCATCTTTCTGGTAGATCAGACTCTTATTTATGGCTGGAATTCTGGACTGTTTTCTTTTTTATGGTTGTTTATTTCTTGGATCAGACAAGGAACAATCGAGCCGCCTCTTAATAAATATGTATTTTATTACCGGGTCTGCTGCCGTCACTGGTCCGCCCCCCCCCCCCCCCCCGCCGAGGTCTGCCGCCCCCCCCCCCGCCGAGGTCTGCCGCCCCCCCCCCTGCCGAGGTCTGCCGCCCCCCCCCCCTGCCGAGGTCTGCCGCCCCCCCCCCCTGCCGAGGTCTGCCGCCCCCCCTTCCCTGCCGAGGTCTGCCGCCCCCCCCCCCTTCCCTGCCGAGGTCTGCCGCCCCCCCCCCTTCCCTGCCGAGGTCTGCCGCCCCCCCCTTCCCTGCTGAGGTCTGCCGCCCCCCCCCCTTCCCTGCCGAGGTCTGCCGCCCCCCCTTCCCTGCCGAGGTCTGCCGCCCCCCCCCCCCTGCCCTGCCGAGGTCTGCCGCCCCCCCCTGCCCTGCCGAGGTCTGCCGCCCCCCCCTGCCCTGCCGAGGTCTGCCGCCCCCCCCTGCCCTGCCGAGGTCTGCCGCCCCCCCCTGCCCTGCCGAGGTCTGCCGCCCCCCCCTGCCCTGCCGAGGTCTGCCGCCCCCCCCTGCCCTGCCGAGGTCTGCCGCCCCCCCCTTCCCTGCCGAGGTCTGCCCCCCCCCCCCCCTTCCCTGCCGAGGTCTGCCGCCCCCCCCCCCTGCCCTGCCGAGGTCTGTCGCCCCCCCCCTGCCCTGCCGAGGTCTGTCGCCCCCCCCCCTGCCCTGCCGAGGTCTGTCGCCCCCCCCCTGCCCTGCCGAGGTCTGTCGCCCCCCCCCTGCCCTGCCGAGGTCTGCCGCCCCCCCCCCCTGCCCTGCCGAGGTCTGCCCCCCCCCCCTGCCGAGGTCTGCCGCCCCCCCCCCTGCCGAGGTCTGCCGCCCCCCCCCCTGCCGAGGTCTGCCGCCCCCCCCCCTGCCGAGGTCTGCCACCCCCCCCCCCCGCCGAGGTCTGCCGCCCCCCCCCCCCCCCTGCCGAGGTCTGCCGCCCCCCCCCCCCTGCCGAGGTCTGCCGCCCCCCCCCCCCCCCCCCCCGCCGAGGTCTGCCGCCCCCCCCCCCCCCCTGCCGAGGTCTGCCGCCCCCCCCCCCCCCTGCCGAGGTCTGCCGCCCCCCCCCCCGCCGAGGTCTGCCGCTGTCACTGGTTCTTCGCTGGCCGGGGTCCGCCGCTGTCACTGGTCCCATCAGACTCCTCTGACTTTATTACAAGACATGATGGCGTCTGAACGAGGCCTAAAGCTTCTCCCGTCAGGTGGGCGGCGTGCGGACATTCAGCCTTGGGGAGATTTACTGTGCACTAAACTACGGTAACAGTAAATGCAAAGAATGGAGAACACTAAAGGAGTTTTGTTTAAAAAGTATAAAATATGTCCATCTTTATTGATATACTCATAAAAACAATAATGAGAAGACAGCAAGCAAAAATACAAAAACCATAAACCAAAAAAGGGAGAAAAAACAAAAGGGGGGAATAGCTGCCCTGCTGTGTGAGAGTTTAAATGCTTATTGGCATGAGAATGCATTACCCTAAGGGGATTTTAACATGCTGGCAAAACACTGCTAACATCTCTTTGTTGCCCAAGATGCAAACTCTATTGCATATACTGTAAGTAGAAAGTACATATCAAAAGCCAAATGGCTAGTAAATTTTTAACCTTTTAAATATTGAGGCCCCCCCCCAGGAGATGAAACGATGCCCCCTACGCGCGTTTCAATTGCTCTTGTTTACGAGGGAATAAGCAGTAAAAAGTAAAACGTGGCCCTGCGCAACATGTGGTCTGCGAGAACATCGGGTGCAGGAATTCGGAGCAGAATCCTGCGAGCTGTGATCGCTGTGCTGTAACCCCTTAGATGCCTGGCAGTATCTGGCTCAGGTCTATTAACGCATCGACAATATTGTACGGCGCCCATGTGATTGACGTGACAGCTGGGGCCCACGTCATTACAAGTTAAACGTCATAACAGTACAAATGTTAACTAGTTCCTGCCTGGCCATTTTTACCCCTTCTGAACCAGCACATTTTCAGGTTTTATCCGCTCTAAAAAAAAAAAAAAGTTTCTTTATTTTGCATATTCATATAGGTTTTTCCCCTTCTGTGCAATACTTGGGGCTTCAGTTTTGTCATTTGTAAGTTTGAATAAATGGAAAAATAAAGCAAGAAAGACAATGAGGTCTGAAAAAAACTTTTAAAAGCATTTTAACATGTTAATACCTTTTTATTGCTGATTTCCCCTGTAACTGTGGTAGATATATTGGCCCCAGTTACATGGGAAATCAGCCTCATGCCTGCACAGCAGAGCTGACTGAGTCTCTTAGGACCCTGCAGCTCCTGCTTATTGCACCCAGCGATCACATGACCACTGGGTCTGGGGGAAGGAGAGCTGCCATCGCCTCCCATTACTGTACACCGGCTCTTGTTCAGCGCTGTGTATACATTGATCAGGAAGGCAGAGACATTAATAATCCATCTCTGCCTTCTCTATGGGGAGTCTGACTGGTAGAAGCCGTTGAAGAAGCTTACTCTGCATCAATGTGTTACGTCAGCTCTGTAGAGTACCTGTGATCTCCGTATTCTCCCTGCAGAGTACCCTGTGATCTCCGTACACTCCCTGCTTTCCCTGCAGAGTACCCTGTGATCTCCGTAAGCTCCCTGCAGAGTACCCTGTGATCTCCGTACGCTCCCTGATTTCCTTGCAGAGTACCCTGTGATCTCCGTACGCTCCCTGCTTTCCTTGCAGAGTACCCTGTGATCTCCGTACGCTCCCTGCTTTCCCTGCAGAGTACCCTGTGATCTCCGTACGCTCCCTGCTTTCCCTGCAGAGTACCCTGTGATCTCCGTACGCTCCCTGCTTTCCCTGCAGAGTACCCTGTGATCTCCTTACTTTCCCTGCAGAGTACCTTGTGATCTCCATACGCTCCCTGCTTTCCCTGCAGAGTACCCTGTGATCTCTGTACGCTCCCTGCTTTCCCTGCAGAGGACCTGTGATCTCCGTACGCTCCCTGCTTTCCCTGCAGAGTACCCTGTGATCTCCGTAAGCTCCCTGCAGAGTACCCTGTGATCTCTGTACGCTCCCTGCTTTCCCTGCAGAGGACCTGTGATCTCCGTACGCTCCCTGCTTTCCCTGCAGAGTACCCTGTGATCTCCGTACGCTCCCTGCTTTCCCTGCAGAGTACCCTGTGATCTCCGTACGCTCCCTGCTTTCCCTGTACAGTACCTGTGATCTCCGTACTTTCCCTGCAGAGTACCCGGTGATCTCCGTACGCTCCCTGTTTTCCCTGTACAGTACCTGTGATCTCCGTACTTTCCCTGCAGAGTACCCGGTGATCTCCGTACGCTCCCTGCTTTCACTGCAGAGTACCTTGTGATCTCTGTACGCTCCCTGCTTTCTCTGCTGAGTACACATGTCGTGTGCGGGTATATGTCGTTGACTCACGAGCTGAGCCCAGTTCATACACAGCGGTTGCCAGCTGTGTTATGCAGCCGTCATCTGCCTCTAAGAGCAGCGATATCTCCTGTTACTGCTGTTGCACCCCACAAAGGACGAGTCCTCGCCCAGCTCCCCCAACGAAAAATAAGAAAGTTAACGCTTTCTGAAAGGACCGCATAAAGTAATTTTTTTTTTTTTAAGTAAAATTTAAAAAAAAAAACACGTTTGGTTTCTCCATAATCGCAGCGGCCTGGAGAATCGCGATATGGGATGATACTTGCTGCTAAATGAATGTCATAAAAGCAAAAAGCAAGGGTGGAATTGGGGCTTAATTTTTCACCTCCTTTGGGAATTTTTCCAAATTTTTCAGTATATTACATGGTCAGGGGAATGGTGTCCCCAAAACTACTGCTTGCCTCTCAAATAATTGCTCATATGGAAAAAAAATGGCTGTTGGTGGAAGAGGCGGGGGGGAGAGATAATATAAAAACTAAAGCAGAAAAATTTAATTTCGCAGCAACGGGACGGAGCACCCTAAGGTTCCACTATGCTGTTGCTGATTTTTGGTGACCACCATGCTGCATTTGGTGCGGGGCGCTCCCAGGCTCCGCTCCGTGCAGCCATCGGGTTACGTATCTGCATCTTCCCCCTTTGATGTCACATTCTGTTTGAGCCGCCTCATTAGCCCTCATTTTACGTCCCGGACGGCTCCCATTAATTGTGTTTCCGGTATTGTCTGATTTCTCCTGAGCGCCAATTACTGCCGGTCGCCTCGTCATTACACATAAAATCAAAGCTGACGGCGGCTGAGCGAGCGCGGCTGTGCGCAGAGCAACTGATCTCCAGGATAATTATCTGTATCCACTGCCATCCCTGCTGCGGGGCTCGTTACAGCGGCAGCACCTCTGGGATGAATGTTCTCCTGCTCAGGGGCGCACCTCCCTCAGCTCCCGCATTTAAAGGAATATTCTAGATTGAGTTGATACGGTGCGATGTCTACTGCAGGCGATAATGGGGCGCAGTCACCTCCAAGTGCTGCAGTCTGAATACTAAGGCTATGTGCGCACGTTCAGGATTTGATTTCAGAAATTTCTGCAGCGTTTCTGCATCTCTTGGCAGGAAAAATACAGAAAAAACATGCGTTTTGCTGCGTTTTTGAAACTTTTTTTGATGCGTTTTTGTATATCAATGAATGCTTTTTGGAGCTAAATAAAGATATTTGAAAAAAGAAACCTGTGATATCGCTTTTACCCTTGGATTACCGTCAGACCTAGGGTGAGCATATTGGTTAATTTAAATGATTAAAGAATGTCTGTTGTATTTCAATTAAAGTGTTTGCTCCATGTCTGTGTGCTTATTTAACTCTCTAATTAGGTTTGGTCATGAAATGGTCTGATTGACACCTTGTCATCACCAAACAAAAGAGCTAGGTGTCAGCTAGTCCCATTCACCCAATCTCATTAGCATTTCCATCCATGTAATTTCTGGGGCAGCTGTGACCTGCTATTTTAAGCCTAGGAAGGTGCCATTAGGCCAAGATGTTCCCTGTCTATTAATAACAGCTCACAGCTGTTTGTTTAGCCACTATGTCCCCACAATCAGCAACAAGCAGCACTTTGGACGCAAAACGCTTTGTTCTAATGCCGCACTTTTGTTGTCAGTACATGTGAATCCACCGCATATAATGACACTTCAATCAGTCAAAATCGGCAGTGGAGACTAGCGTGTCCACTACAGAAATTGGCATACTGCGGGTGAGTTTGGGTACGTGGCCATGATCAGGATCCGCTGCGGGTTTGATTCTGCATATTTATGCAGCGTCAAACCTGCAGCGTCCAGATGTTACAGTATAGTGGATGGGATCTCTAGAAATCCCATGTCCACTACGCGTGCATCAGAGGCTGTGCGTGCGGCACGTCTTTCAGGACCGCAGCATGTCAAATTCTCTTGCGGAGTCGCTAGTCTCCGCAACAGAAATTTGACCACTAGAATGTATTGAATGTGGTAAATCCGCATGGTTCAGTGAACACATGCGGATTTACCTGCGTTCAATAGAATGCAACGTTTTGAATGCAGCAAAAATATGCGTCCAACGCGCTGCTACGTCCGGATCATGGGCACAGAGCCTAAAATTAAAAAAAAAAATGGCGTGTCATTTTTGTAACCAGCAGAGGGAAAGCCGACCGCTGGGAGCTGATATTAGTAGCTGGGGAGGGGGCCATTAGCCAAAAATGTTCCCTGGCTATTAATATCAGCCCACAGCTGTTTGGTTAGCCTTTACTGGCAAGATAACAAGGGGACCCCAGAAAAAAATTGATGTAGGGTCCCCCTATAAAATCTAACCAGAAAAGTCTAAACTACCAGCAGTGGGCTCCTCCCCCTTGTAGGTGGGCAACGGGCTCCTCCCCTTGTAGGTGGTCAATGGGCTCCTCCCCCTTGTAGGTGGGCAACGAGCTCCTCCCCCTTGTAGGTGGGCAATGGGCTCCTCCCCTTTGTAGGTGGGCAACTGGCTCCTCCCCCTTGTTGTTTTTCCCCTGCTGCTGTGTACAGTTATGTGACAGGCTGGGATGGGGCAGATTTCTATAGTGTCAGTGATCCTGATGGGCGACTAATGGATCAGGTGCGGTGATTAGAGTCGGTGGAGTTCCCCTTTAAGCCCCTATACGGCTGCAGTACATTGTACGGCGGCCCCGGCGCTCATCATCCTCCAGGAACACCTTATTTAGAAGATGTTTTATGACTGCTCCTCAGAGAAGAATCCCCATCATTCACGTCTGATCCCACCGCCACGATAACCCACTGAGGACGGCACTTAAAGGGACCCAGTCACCTGGTCTATGAAGTGCAATCTGTGGTCCTAAATGGAAGACATTGAGAAAAATGACATGTAGGATTGGTGTCGCCTCTGTCTCTCCAGACTCCTCTGACTTGTAACTCTTCTTCCCACCCAGACTCTTCTGTCCTCCAGACCCCCGTCACCTCCAGACTCCTCTGTCCTTCTCCAGACTCCTGTCTCCTTGATTCTCCTCTCTATTCTTCAGACTCTTCTGTCCTTCTCCAGACCCATTTTCCCCCGAGCCCCTTCTGTCCCTCTCCCGGGCCCCTTCTGTCCCTCTCCCGGGCCCCTTCTGTCTCCCTCCTGCTTCCCGGGCCCCTTCTGTCCCTCTCCCGGGCCCCTTCTGTCTCCCTCCTGCTTCCCGGGCCCCTTCTCTCCCTCTCCCGGGCCCCTTCTGTCCCTCTCCCGGGCCCCTTCTGTCCCTCTCCCGGGCCCCTTCTGTCCCTCTCCCGGGCCCCTTCTGCCCCTCTCCCGGGCCCCTTCTGCCCCTCTCCCGGGCCCCTCCTGTCTCTCTCCCGGGCCCCTCCTGTCCCTCTCCTGGGCCCCTCCTGTCCCTCTTCTGGGCCCCTCCTGTCCCTCTCCCGGGCCCCTCCTGTCCCTCTCCCGGGCCCCTTCTGCCCCTCTCCCGGGCCCCTTCTGCTCCTCTCCCGGGCTCCTCCTGTCCCACTCCAGGGGCCCCTCCTGTCCCACTCCAGGGGCCCCTCCTGTCCCACTCCAGGGGCCCCTCCTGTCCCTCTCCCGGGCCCCTCCTGTCCCTCTCCCGGGCCCCTCCTGTCCCTCTCCCGGGCTCCTCCTGTCCCACTCCAGGGGCCCCTCCTGTCCCACTCCAGGGGCCCCTCCTGCCCTTCTCCCGGGCCCCTCCTGCCCCTCTCCCGGGCCCCTCCTGTCCCACTCCAGGGGCCCCTCCTGTCCCACTCCAGGGGCCCCCTCCTGTCCCACTCCAGGGGCCCCTCCTGTCCCACTCCAGGGGTCCCTCCTGCCCCTCTCCCGGGCCCCTCCTGCCCCTCTCCCGGGCCCCTCCTGTCCCTCTCCCGGGCCCCTCCTGTCCCTCTCCCGGGGCCCCTCCTGCCCCTCTCCCGGGGCCCCTCCTGCCCCTCTCCCGGGGCCCCTCCTGTCCCTCTCCCGGGCCCCTTCTGTCTGGAGGACACAGAGCTGTTTGGAGCTTTTCTTCTCTCTCTATTGAAAACACACAAACTTTTCATTTAATTGTATTCACCTGTTATACAGTCTCCCTGTGAATGATAACAGGGAGCAATAGATCTTATCCCCCTGTCCTACAGTCAGCACCACCTGCCATAATGGCTGATCACAGGGGATTGCATTCAGCCACTCTGCACACACATGAGTAATCAGAGGTGCGCTGCCCCTTTAAGACTTTCTGGGGTCACTGGATCTGTGAGATGTGAACGTTCCGGAGCCGGATACACCAGACGTTTCATCACCGGATCCTGTGGACTTTGTGATTGCTCAGGATCTTTTGAAAACATTTGTTTCCATGTAGAGGATGAATTTCTCACAGCTGAGGGTTTGTCACAGTGGAGTCCAGTCTACACAATTCTCTGCCACCGAAACACATGGACTCCAGCGGTCACGTGGTGCCCCCACCAAAATTAGACTGCCAGGGGAGTTGGGAAGCGGTGCCAGGGTGGGGGCCAGTATCTGCTCTCGCGCCACCGTGGGCCAAATTTTAAAATAAAGTGGTAAAGAACCCCTTTATGGGTTAATGCACAAATTCAGTTCTGCTACATCTGCATCTGTAATGGTCTGCTGGCACTAGGGGGCGCTCACTGCTCATTCTTCCCAGCGCTGTGAGTGAACTGTCAGTCGTCTGCTCTCCTGGAGCGATCACTGCTCAGTCTGAGACAAGAAGGTTTCATCCTCAGCAGCCGGGGTCTTATATAACCTGACACCGGCCGGAGCACGCACAGATGCTGGAAGTGTGGTCACAATGAATATGGTCACGTCCGGTCCATGGCGGCTCAGCAGCGGACTCTAGAAAGGTCACCGGTAGATTACTGAGGGGCTCATCCCACCGAGTCCCCCTAAAAGTCATTTCTAGAACAATTATTCATTGGGTTCCGGGGGTCTGGTGACTTCTTCCTAGAGGTGAAATGGTTTGATTGCCCAGCCTTTGTACTTACAGTCCAGACATCGCAGCTCCTGGTGTCTAGTGGTTTAGTATCATAGCTAGTAATGAGCGAATGTGCTCGTTTAACCCTTTAACCATGCACGCTCGGGTGCTTTCCCAGTATCTTCGGCGTGCTCGTATATTATTTTTGAGTCCCTGCATCTGCTTGATTTATGATTTATTTATTTATACTCGGAAAGCACCCAAGCATGCTCGCTCATTACTAATCATAGCTCCTGATGTCTAGTGGTTTAGTATCGCAGCTCCTGATGTCTAGTGGTTTAGTATCGTAGCTCCTGATGTTTAGTGGTTTAGTATCCTAACTCCTGATGTCTAGTGGTTTAGTATCGCAGCTCCTGATGTCTAGTTGTTTAGTGTCGTAGCTCCTGATGTCTAGTGGTTTAGTATCCTAACTCCTGATGTCTAGTGGTTTAGTATCGCAGCTCCTGATGTCTAGTGGTTTAGTATCGTAGCTCCTGATGTCTAGTGGTTTAGTATCGTAGCTCCTGATGTCTAGTGGTTTAGTATCGTAGCTCCTGATGTCTAGTGGTTTAGTATCCTAACTCCTGATGTCTAGTGGTTTAGTATCGCAGCTCCTGATGTCTAGTGGTTTAGTATCGCAGCTCCTGATGTCTAGTTGTTTAGTATCGTAGCTCCTGATGTCTAGTGGTTTAGTATCGTAGCTCCTGATGTTTAGTGGTTTAGTATCGTAGCGCCTGATGTCTAGTGGTTTAGTATCGTAGCTCCTGATGTTTAGTGGTTTAGTATCGTAGCGCCTGATGTCTAGTGGTTTAGTATCGTAGCTCCCGATGTCTAGTAGTTTAGTATCCTAACTCCCGATGTCTAGTGGTTTAGTATCGTAGCTCCTGATGTTTAGTGGTTTAGCATCGTAGCTTCTGATGTCTAATGGTTTAGTATCGTAGCTCCTAATGTCTAGTGGTTTAATATCCTAACGCCCGATGTCTAGTAGTTTAGTATCGTAGCTCCTGATGTCTAGTGGTTTAGTATCGCAGCTCCTGATGTCTAGTGGTTTAGTACTGTAGCTCCTGATGTCTAGTGGTTTAGTATCCTAACTCCTGATGTCTAGTGGTTTAGTATCGTAGCTCCTGATGTCTAGTGGTTTAGTATCGTAGCTCCTGATGTCTAGTGGTTTAGTATCGTAGCTCCTGATGTTTAGTGGTTTAGTATCGTAGCTCCTGATGTCTAGTGGTTTAGTATCCTAACTCCTGATGTCTAGTGGTTTAGTATCGTAGCTCCTGATGTCTAGTGGTTTAGTATCGTAGCTCCTGATGTCTAGTGGTTTAGTATCGTAGCTCCTGATGTCTAGTGGTTTAGTATCGTAGCTCCTGATGTCTAGTGGTTTAGTATCGTAGCTCCTGATGTCTAGTGGTTTAGTATCCTAACTCCTGATGTCTAGTGGTTTAGTATCGTAGCTCCTGATGTCTAGTGGTTTAGTATCGTAGCTCCTGATGTCTAGTGGTTTAGTATCGTAGCTCCTGATGTCTAGTGGTTTAGTATCGTAGCTCCTGATGTCTAGTGGTTTAGTATCGTAGCTCCTGATGTCTAGTGGTTTAGTATCGTAGCTCCTGATGTCTAGTGGTTTAGTATCGCAGCTCCTGATGTCTAGTGGTTTAGTATCGTAGCTCCTGATGTCTAGTGGTTTAATATCCTAACTCCTGATGTCTAGTGGTTTAGTATCGCAGCTCCTGATGTCTAGTGGTTTAGTATCGCAGCTCCTGATGTCTAGTGGTTTAGTATCGCAGCTCCTGATGTCTAGTGGTTTAGTATCGTAGCTCCTGATGTCTAGTGGTTTAGTATTGTAGCTCCTGATGTCTAGTGGTTTAATATCGTAGCTCCTGATGTTTAGTGGTTTAGTATCGTAGCTCCTGATGTCTAGTGGTTTAGTATCCTAACTCCTGATGTCTAGTGGTTTAGTATCCTAACTCCTGATGTCTAGTGGTTTAGTATCGTAGCTCCTGATGTCTAGTGGTTTAGTATCGTAGCTCCTGATGTCTAGTGGTTTAGTATCGTAGCTCCTGATGTCTAGTGGTTTAGTATCGCAGCTCCTGATGTCTAGTGGTTTAGTATCGTAGCTCCTGATGTCTAGTGGTTTAGTATCGTAGCTCCTGATGTCTAGTGGTTTAGTATCGTAGCTCCTGATGTCTAGTGGTTTAGTATCGTAGCTCCTGATGTCTAGTGGTTTAGTATCGTAGCTCCTGATGTCTAGTGGTTTAGTATCCTAACTCCTGATGTCTAGTGGTTTAGTATCGTAGCTCCTGATGTCTAGTGGTTTAGTATCGTAGCTCCTGATGTCTAGTGGTTTAGTATCGTAGCTCCTGATGTCTAGTGGTTTAGTATCGTAGCTCCTGATGTCTAGTGGTTTAGTATCGTAGCTCCTGATGTCTAGTGGTTTAGTATCGTAGCTCCTGATGTCTAGTGGTTTAGTATCGCAGCTCCTGATGTCTAGTGGTTTAGTATCGTAGCTCCTGATGTCTAGTGGTTTAATATCCTAACTCCTGATGTCTAGTGGTTTAGTATCGCAGCTCCTGATGTCTAGTGGTTTAGTATCGCAGCTCCTGATGTCTAGTGGTTTAGTATCGCAGCTCCTGATGTCTAGTGGTTTAGTATCGTAGCTCCTGATGTCTAGTGGTTTAGTATTGTAGCTCCTGATGTCTAGTGGTTTAATATCGTAGCTCCTGATGTTTAGTGGTTTAGTATCGTAGCTCCTGATGTCTAGTGGTTTAGTATCCTAACTCCTGATGTCTAGTGGTTTAGTATCCTAACTCCTGATGTCTAGTGGTTTAGTATCGTAGCTCCTGATGTCTAGTGGTTTAGTATCGTAGCTCCTGATGTCTAGTGGTTTAGTATCGTAGCTCCTGATGTCTAGTGGTTTAGTATCGTAGCTCCTGATGTCTAGTGGTTTAGTATCGCAGCTCCTGATGTCTAGTGGTTTAGTATCGTAGCTCCTGATGTCTAGTGGTTTAGTATTGTAGCTCCTGATGTCTAGTGGTTTAGTATCCTAACTCCTGATGTCTAGTGGTTTAGTATCGCAGCTCCTGATGTCTAGTGGTTTAGTATCGCAGCTCCTGATGTCTAGTGGTTTAGTATCGCAGCTCCTGATGTCTAGTGGTTTAGTATCGCAGCTCCTGATGTCTAGTGGTTTAGTATCGCAGCTCCTGATGTCTAGTGGTTTAGTATCGCAGTTCATGATGTCTAGTGGTTTAGTATCGCAGCTCCTGATGTCTAGTGGTTTAGTATCGCAGTTCATGATGTCTAGTGGTTTAGTATCGCAGTTCATGATGTCTAGTGGTGTAGTATTTGGTACTTGTATTTATTAGTTCCTGGTGTCCTGTTGTTTCTTGCTCCAGTCTCTTGTGCCCACTATGTTGCTGCTTTAGTCCCTGATGTCCAGTAATTCAGCCCTCACCTGCAGCGCAGCTGCCAGCAGCGGCCACTGGGTCTTTTGCTTGTTGGCCAAGATTTCCTAGTTGTGTTTCTTTCTATGTTCATGGATGGCTATAAACTTGAAAAGCTGCAGGAAAGCGTCCATGGCCGTCCGGTGCCAACTGCTTCCCACGGTCGGACTGATGTAGTCAGACAACAGGTGTATAGAGAAGCCCAAAGACTACAGGACAAAGCAGCTGGCATAGAGGCAACAAAGCTGTGGGGCCATTTTGGTTGTGGCTCTACGTAGTCAGTATATTATCCTCCACATTCCGGTGTGATGTCAGCCCAACCTAGTGCCCCCCACTATCTACACACTGGGGACTGGGGACATAAACATATTCCTCCGAAGTACAACACGTGAATCTGCCTCTACTCACTGCGTGTCCCCTGAGCCTCCGACCTCTGCCTCTACTCACTGTGTGCCCCCTGAGCCTCCGACCTCCGCCTCTACTCACTGTGTGCCCCCTGAGCCTCCGACCTCCGCCTCTACTCATTGTGTGCCTCCGACCTTCACCTCTACTCACTGTGTGCCTCCGACCTCTGCCTCTACTCACTGTGTGCCTCCGACCTCTGCCTCTACTCACTGTGTGCCTCCGATCTCCGCCTCTACTCACTGTGTGCCCCCTGAGCCTCCACCTCCGCCTCTACTCACTGTGTGCCCCCTGAGCCTCCACCTCCGCCTCTACTCACTGTGTGCCCCCTGAGCCTCCGACCTCCGCCTCTACTCACTGTGTGCCTCCTGAGCCTCCACCTCCGCCTCTACTCACTGTGTGCCCCCTGAGCCTCCACCTCCGCCTCTACTCACTGTGTGCCCCCTGAGCCTCCGCCTCTACTCACTGTGTGCCCCCTGAGCCTCCGACCTCCGCCTCTACTCACTGTGTGTCCCCTGAGCCTCCGACCTCCGCCTCTACTCACTGTGTGCCTCTGACCTCCACCTCTACTCACTGTGTGCCTCCGACCTCCGCCTCTACTCACTGTGTGCCCCCTGAGCCTCCGACCTCCGCCTCTACTCACTGTGTGCCTCCGACCTCCGCCTCTACTCACTGTGTGCCCCCTGAGCCTCCGACCTCCGCCTCTACTCACTGTGTGCCTCCGACCTCCGCCTCTACTCACTGTGTGCCCCCTGAGCCTCCACCTCCGCCTCTACTCACTGTGTGCCCCCTGAGCCTCCAACCTCTGCCTCTACTCACTGTGTGCCCCCTGAGCCTCCAACCTCTGCCTCTACTCACTGTGTGCCCCCTGAGCCTCCAACCTCTGCCTCTACTCACTGTGTGCCTCCAACCTCCGCCTCTACTCACTGTGTGCCCCCTGAGCCTCCGACCTCCGCCTCTAATTATTATTTGTCCCCTGCGCCTCTACTCACTCTGTGCCCCCTGTGCTCTGTGTCCTGCCAGCCCTGCAGTCATTCATCAGCACACAATGCTGCAGCGCCCGGAATCCTGGTACAGACTGGAAGGAATTGTGATCCAGGATCACAAAGACCCATTGTGCCCGGCGCCAGCTCCAGCCTGAGGGCATTTACATCACAAAGGAGCTCATCTATACCCAACCCAGTGAGCTCCGGCAGCAACAAGATGTTACGTAACACCACGAGATGCACCAGGTCCCATGAAGAAAACACTAGGTCTGCAGATACTATAAAACATGGAGGATGCACCCGGTCTGCAGATGCTGGTTCAATCTATTCTGAAGATGAGTGTGCAGCCACCACGGGGGAGCTCAAGGCAAACTGTCATATTATAAAGTGCAGTGTTTATAAAGTATGCAGCATACTCCTGAGCTCCCCCTAGTGGTGACTGCAGACAGGATCTTATCATGTATCTCTGTATACAGGGAGCTCCCCCTAGTGGTGACTGCAGACAGGATCTTATCATGTATCTCTGTATACAGGGAGCTCCACCTAGGGGTGACGGCAGACAGAATCTTATCATGTATGTCTGTATACAGGGAGCTCCCCCTAGTGGTGACTGCAGACAGAATCTTATCCTGTATCTCTGTATACAGGGAGCTCCCCCTAGTGGTGGCTGCAGACATGATCTTATCATGTATCTCTGTATACATGGAGCTCCCTCTAGTGGTGGCTACAGGAAGGCAGAATTTTGTCATAGGTATATGCAGTAAATCTGAGCTATGTATTGGAAAAACAAATATAAAGATGTATTATGAAGTTATTAGCACGGAATCTTGTACCTATTTAGATACAGTCTCGGTCAGAGAATGAGCATGCACACATGAAGGAGCCATTAAGGGGTTAAACATAGCGTGCGTTTCAGCTTCTCTCCGGGTCTTTTGGGATGTACACTGACAATGTGGTGTCAGGCATGTGGAACTAATAGGGATGACATCTACACAACCATCCGGCTGCCCCTGAGGCTGATGGGAGCTGCAAACATATGGAAGTCAGTGGTCTGGGGATAACGCTGAGCAGCGCTGCCTGGAGGGGCCGCTCCCGGCCTCAGAAGAATCCGGACCCTCCTCGTCCTTCACCTGGAGACACCGTGACCTTGAGAAAGAAAGCGCCGCTCCCTGTGTATGTGCTGCGTATCATTGCTCCTGTGTATACTGAGTGTGTAGTAGAACGCTGTATATTATTATATGTCTGCATTACTCTTCTTTCTTCAGTATCGGCCTCTTCTCTCATTCTGCACTTATCCGACCTCCTCCTAACTCCAAACTGCAGAAACCACAACCCCCCGTTTTCTGCAGGACGTTCAACTGCTTTTGTGGAAAATAGTTGTCCCTTGTAAAGTTACCACATCCCTCCAAAATACTGCACATCCCCCTCAGTATAGCACATTACCACATCTATTCTAGCACACCGTCTCCTCTAGTAATAATGAGATGACTCTGCTGACCCCACCCTCTAATGATAATGAAATGACTCTGCTAACTCCGCCCTCTTATGATAATGAGATGACTCTGCTGACCCCACCCTCTAATGATACTGAGATAGCTGCTGACCCCGCCCTCTAATGATACTGAGATAACTGCTGACCCCGCCCTCTAATGATAATGAGATGACTCTGCTGACCCCACTCTTTAATGATACTGAGATAACTGCTGACCCCGCCCTCTAATGATAGTGAGATAACTGCTGACCCCGCCCTCTAATAATAATGAGATGACTGCTGACCCCGCCCTCTAATGATAATGAAATGACTCTGCTGACCCCGCCCTCTAATGATAATGAAATTACTCTGCTAACCCCGCCCTCTAATGATAATGAGATAACTGCTGACCCCGCCCTCTAATGATACTAAGATAACTGCTGACCCCGCCCTCTAATGATACTGAGATAACTGCTGACCCCGCCCTCTAATGATAATCAGATGACTTCTGACCCCGCCCTCTAATGATACTGAGATAACTGCTGACCCCGCCCTATAATGATAATGAGATGACTCTGCTGACCCCACCCTCTAATGATACTGAGATAACTGCGGACCCCACCCTCTAATGATAATGAGATGACTCTGCTCACCCCACCCTCTAATGATAATGAGATAACTACTGACCCCGCCATCTAATGATAATGAGATGACTCTGCTGACCCCGCCCTCTATTGATACTGAGATAATTGCTGACCCCGCCCTCTAATGATGCTGAGATAACTGCTGACCCCGCCCTCTAATAATAATGAGATGACTCTGCTGACCCCACCCTCTAATGATACTGAGATAGCTGCTGACCCCGCCCTCTAATGATAATGAAATTACTCTGCTAACCCCGCCCTCTAATGATACTGAGATAACTGCAGACCCCACCCTCTAATGATGAGATAACTGCAGACCCCACCCTCTAATGATGAGATAACTGCAGACCCGCCCTCTAATGATACTGAGATAACTGCTGACCCCGCCCTCTAATGAAATTGAGATAACTGCTGACCCCGCCCTCTATTGATAATGAAATGACTCTGCTGACCCCATTCTCTAATGATAATGAAATGACCCTGCTGACCCCGCCCTCTAATGATACTGAGATGACTCTGCTGACCCCGCCCTCTAATGATAATGAAATGACTCTGCTGACCCCACCCTCTAATGATAATGAAATGACTCTGCTGACCCCACCCTCTAATGATAATGAAATGACTCTGCAGACCCCGCCCTATAATGATAATGAAATGACTCTGCTGACCCCGTCCTCTAATGATAATGAAATGACTCTGCTGACCCCACCCTCTAATGATACTGAGATAACTGCAGACCCCACCCTCTAATGATGAGATAACTGCAGACCCGCCCTCTAATAATAATGAGATGACTGCTGACCCCGCCCTCTAATGATAATGAGGTGACTCTGCTGACCCCGCCCTCTAATGATACTGAGATAACTGCTGACCCCGCCCTCTAATGATAATGAGGTGACTCTGCTGACCCCGCCCTCTAATGATACTGAGATAACTGCTGACCCCGCCCTCTAATGATACCGAGATAACTGCTGACCCCGCCCTCTAATGATAATGAGATAACTGCTGACCCCGCCCTCTAATGATACTGAGATAACTGTTGACCCCGCCCTCTAATGATAATGAGATAACTGCTGATCCCGCCCTCTAATAATAATGAGATGACTCTGCTGACCCCGCCCTCTAATAATAATGAGATGACTCTGCTGACCCCACCCTCTAATGATACTGAGATAACTGCTGACCCCGCCCTCTAATAATACTGAGATAACTTCTGACCCCGCCCTCTAATGATAATGAAATAACTCTGCTGACCCCGCCCTCTAATGATACTGAGAAAACTGCTGACCCCACCCTCTAATGATAATGAGATAACTGCAGACCCGCCCTCTAATAATAATTAAATGACTCTGTTGACCCCTCCCTCTAATGATACTGAGATAACTGCTGACCCCGCCCTCTAATGATACTGAGATAACTGCTGACCCCGCCCTCTAATGATACTGAGATAACTGCTGACCCCGCTCTCTAATGATAATGAAATGAATCTGCTGACCCCGCCCTCTAATGATGCTGGATACTGAAATAACTGCTGACCCCGCCCTCTAATGATAATGAAATGACTGATGACCCCGCCTTCTAATGATAATGAAATGACTGATGACCCCGCCTTCTAATGATAATTAGATTACTCTGCTGACCCCGCCCTCTAATGATAATGAGAAGACTGCTGACCCCGCCCTCCAGTGATAATGAGATGACTGATGACCCCACCTTCTAATGATAATGAGATTACTCTGCTGACCCCGCCCTCTAATGATAATGAGAAGACTGCTGACCCCGCCCTCCAGTGATAATGAGATGACTGCTGACCTCGCCCTCTGTTGCTAATGAGATGACTGCTGACCCCTCCTCTAATGCTAATGAGATGACTGTTGACCCCTCCTCTAATGCTACTGAGATCAGTCTTCTGACTCCTCTAATGATGAGATGACTCTGCAGACCCAACCCTCTAATGATAATGAGATGACTGCTGACCCCGCCCTCTAATGATAATGAGATAACTCTGCTGACTCCTCTAATGATAATGAGGTAACTCTGCTGACTCCGACTTCTAATGGTAATGAAATGGCTGCTGAAGCCGCCCTCTAATAATGAGATGACTCTGTAGACCCCGCCTTCTAATGATAATGAGATGACTATGCTGACCCCGCCCTCTTATGATAATTAGATGACTGCTGACCCCGCCCTCTAATGATAATGAGATTACTCTTCTGACCCCGCCCTGTAATGATAATGAGATGAATCTGCTTATCCCGCCCTCTAATAATGAGGTGAATGCTGACCCCGTCCTTTAATATAAATGAGATGAGTCAACTGACCCCGCCCTCTAATAATGATGAGTTTACTTTGCTGACCCCTCCTCTAATGATAATGAGATGATTCTGCTGATCCCTCCTCTAATGATGAGATGACTCTGCTGGCCCCGATCTCTAATGATAATGAGATGGCTCTGCTGACCACACCCTTAATGATAATGAGATGACTCTGCTGACCCCGTTATATAGTTATAATGAGATGACTCTGCCGTCTCTGTCCCTGTCTATACAGCAAAGCTGAGAAGTGACCTCTGTGTATCTGGGGAGAGTACAGCACATGGACACATTCTTTGTTGCTCTCTCGAGTCTTATTTTCTGGGTTTCTGGTCATTTTTGTTGAACGTGGATGCTGATCGGAGCCTCCGTCCAAGTCCTTGTTGTCCTGTCACCAGGAGCAGATGCTGTTAGTTGGTAATTACCGTCCCAGATGGAGACTTCTTCCGCTCGGCCTCGAGAGCAGCAACAACCTGTGGTGAGAAGAGCTGACAGCTCAGCCGTGATGTCCGACCGCCCATCTGCTGCCAGAGGCTAAAATTATCCAACATAGAAAAGCTTTTATACGGAGAGGGGATGTCATGTCACATCCGTGCCGCCTGCTGGAGACAAGGCTACTGCTCCTTCAGCTTCTACTGAGCGTATTCCAGGGGGACGACTGGAGAAGCCGACCCTGCAAATCCAGACTCCCCTCCCCCACTACTGCGGTGTACGGCTTCACCTTACTGGTAGTCCGCCATCTGACAGACATATAGGGACCGCAACACTATCGGTAATGAGGGGTCCTATTCTCAGCCAGAAAAGTAAGAGACAATGGAAATAGAGCTCCGGAGGACCCCACATTCCCTGCATGTCAAGAGACCCCTTTAAAAGTGTTTGTTCATTCTCCTAAACTTAAATGTTGTGGTAAAATTACTTGCTCGGCTCTCACAGAGGCAGACACAGGAAACACGTCTCGGGTTAACTTCCTGCAGGTTTATTATATGTCATAAACCACTTCAGGCTTCCACAAAATAAACAAGTCCTCTCCGGGATAACAGGAAAACAAAAAGAGATAAAGTGTAGCACAGTTCATAGGTGAGCAGGTTTCGCCCGCTCTCGGTAATAAAAACAGTCCAGCAAAGTCCTTCTGTGGAGCGCTCTGGCATCCACTCATAGTCTGGAGACTTCCTCCTCCAGACCAGACCAAAGAAAAAAAACAGTGACTGAGCATTTAACCTTGCTCAGCCACACCCTGATGTGGAGATATGATGAATGACTTCCCTCCCTTCTCTATGTCATTCACAAAAAAACACTCCCTTTGAACATGGTGGTTTAACCCTCAACACATGCTGGAGGAAATTGTTTGTTTAGTTTACGAAGGCAAGTAGCCGTAGTTAAACATATCTCCCCTCACATAAATCACCAGTGACTGTCACATATCCCCCCCCCCTCTGCCCAAAGCCGGGGGTTTGGGCATCTTCAGATACCAGACAGGGAATTCTAGAGAGGGCATCAGCGTTACCGTGTAACTTCCTGGGCCTATGCTCCACATGAAAACAAAAATCCTGGAGCCCTAAGAACCACCTAGTTACCCGGGCATTCTTACTTTTCTTCTTCCTTAACCATCTCAAAGGGGCATGGTCGGACACTAGTTTAAACTTCTGGCCTAGTAGGTAATATCTCAGAGTATCTACAGCCCATTATATGGCCAAGCATTCTTTTTCTACAATCGCATAGTTTTTCTCGCAGGAAAAGAGCTTCCGGCTCAAATAGAGAATGGGATATTCCTCCTCATTTATCTCTTCAGAGAGCACAGCTCCTAAGCAAGGGTGGTAATATACCTCGCAGGTCCAAGCCTCTCGATGAGTTTATCGACGCGGGGCATCGGGTATGCGTCACACTTGGATACCTCAATCAGCCCGCGGTAGTCATTGCAAAACCTCCATTCCCCATTGTGCTTTGGCACGAGAATGATGGGACTCGACCATCTACTCTTTGACTCCTCTATCACGCCGAGGTCTAACATCCTTTTCACCTCGGTTGAGATCACCTCCCGGCGTGCCTCAGGGATTCTAAAAAGCTTCAGGTTCACTCTTATATGCAGCTCCGTCAACACATCGTGCTCTACCACCTGCGTATGCCCCGGCAACTCTGTGAACAGGTCAATATTTTGTCGCAGCAGTTCTTGACACTGTTGCTTCTGGGCCAGCGATAGAGTCTTCGCTGTTGTGACCTCTTCCACTTTGACTTCGGGACCGGCTCCCAGGCAAGGAGCTTCCACGGGTTCCCGATCTCGCCACTGCTTGAGTAAGTTCACATGATAAATCTGGTGCGGCTTTCTTCGGCCTGGCTGGTGGACTTTATAATTAACTTAGCTGAGTTTCTCCACCACCTCGTACAGGCCTTGCGACTTGGCCAGGAACTTGCTCTCGACTGTGGAGATTAGCACCAGAACACGGTCCCCAGGCTGGAACTGCCTCATCCTTGCTGATCGGTTACAGACCCTTGCCTGGGCCTCCTGTGCCTGAAGTAGATGCGCCTTCATGATAGGCATCACCATCACCATTCTCTCCTGCAACTGGGTGACATGTTGTATGATGCTCGGTGGGGCGTAACTTCGGCTTCCCAGGTTTCCTTGGCAATATCCAGGAGCCCTCGCGGATGTTGTCCATACTGTAGCTCAAACGGGGAAAATCCAGTAGAGACTTGCGGAACCTCCCTTACTGAGAAGAGCAGGAACGGTAGCAGGTAGTCCCAGTCACGACCATCCTTCTTTACGACCTTTTTGAGCATCGCTTTTAAGGTTTTATTAAAGCGTTCCACTAGGCCGTCAGTCTGCGGATGGTAAACAGAGGTTCGCAGCTGGGCAATCTGGAGGACCTTACACAGCTCCTTCATTTCCTTGCTCATGAATGGGGTTCCTTGGTCAGTAAGTATCTCCTTCGGCAGTCTGGTCCTGGCAAATATATGGATAAGTTCCGGAGCTATACTCTTACTTGATGAGTTCCTTAGCGGTACGGCTTCTGGGTACCGGGTTGCATAGTTCATGACCACCAGGATGTATTGGCGGCCCCACTAGGTCCATGGCAATCCTTTCAAAGGGGACTTCGATCACAGATAGTGGGACTAGAGGACTACGGAAGTGGGAAGAGGGAGCAGTTATCTGGCAGGTGGGGCAGGACCTACAATAGTTTTAGAATTTCCCGGTAACACCCTGGCCAATAAAACGTCCTCAAAATCCTCTCCTGAGTTTTCTTGACCCCTCAGGTGTCCCCTCAGAACATGTGAATGGGCTATATCTAATAACCACCATTGGTATGGCCCTGGGACTAAGAGCTGTTCCACTACCTCATCACCCCTTAGTTTGGTCACCTGATACAATAACTCCCCCTGTACTGCAAAGTGGGGGAATCTGGTGTCGGCCCCCGGCTCTTGAGCAACCCTGTTACAGACAGTAACCTGGTCAAACACCCCCTTTAAGGTCAGGTCCCGAACTTCTGCAGTCCCAAAGTTTTCTCCGGACACTTCTAACTCAGGGAGGTCGGCCTCCTCGGTCACCATCTCATCCTTGTCGCTGGCAAGGACACACAGTGGGAACTCATCCACTTGAGACTTCGACGAGGGTTCTTCCCTAGGGACCATGCTTTTGTCCACACGACTCAGTACGGTATGCTTTTCCCACAAGTCCCAAAACAAAGAGAAATCATGCCCCAATATGGCGGGATGTATCAGGTCCTTGACCACACTGACCTCGTGGGACTGGGCACCACATTCTGTTCCCACTGTCACTCTGGCCACAGGGTAGTCCTTAGCGTCCCCATGTATACATCGAATGCCGACAGTTTTGGCAGGGACCTTTACACCATTAATAGACACGGCACACACCTGCGGCCCCTCACCATATTGATAGTCCACACTGCAGGCCGGATAAGCATAATAGGAACACCGTCGGCCTAGGCTGCAGTCCATTGGCTCAGGGAACATATGACACCGGGCGGCTATATGTCCAGGATTGTGACATCGCCAACAGACCACATCCTTAACAACAGTCTTTGAGGCACCTTCAGTGGAAGTGGGACGCCCCCCAGTTGTGGCTCCAAACCCCCTCCGTGGTGAACCCGCCCCCCTTTGGGTATCCCAGTACATGGAAGTGACTATGTCTGGTTTCCCGAGGGATTTCTAACCACCTGGTACCTCTCTACTAGGCCGACGAGGTCGTCCGTGTTCTGAGGGTCGCCCTGGGCAACCCAAGTCTGTGCCGACCTGGGAAGGGAGTGTGGGAACCTATCAATCACCACCTGCTCGACCATCTGGGCAGGAGTGGAAGACACCGGCTGCCACCACTTCTGAACCAGATGCAGTAAGTCAAACATCTGTGAGGGAGGGGGTTTGTCGCCGGCATACGCCCAGTGGTGGACTCGTTGGGCTCTCACCGCCATATTCACTCCTAGGCATCCTAGGAACTCCGTCTTTAGTTTGGAACATCCCTTGGCATCCTGCAGCTCTAAGTCACAATATGCCTTTTGGGGTTCGCCGGACAAATATGGTGCCAGAACCTCTGCCCACTGTTCTGGTGAAAGTCTCTCCCGATCAGCCACCTTCTCAAAGATTGTCAGAAAGGCTTCTACCTCATCCCTGGGGGTCATCTTCTGCATGGCCCGTCTTACCGCCTTCCTGACGCGTGAGTCATCAGTCGGTCCTGGGGGTGTGGCGGTCGGCCTGCCCTGCATGGCGTCTGTCAGAAGCTGTATCTGCCGCTCCTGCTGGTGCTGCCGCTGCGCTTTCTGATGCAACTGGATCTGTTGTAGCAACAGTTTGGTTGTTTCCTACTGAGCTTGCTGCTGCTGCAGAATCTACTGCTGCTGTAGGTCCTGGTGCTGCTGCTGTTGCTGCTGTTGGCTCTGGACTAAATGCTTGATAAGCTCCTCCATGCTGCCGGACATCTCTGGCTGGCTGACGGCCTTCACCCAGGACATCCACCGGTCAATGTGGTAGGTACACGTGTTCCTGGAGGTTTATTATATGTCATAAACCACTTCAGGCTTCCACAAAATAAACAAGTCCTCTCCGGGATAACAGGAAAACGAAAAGAGATAAAGTGTAGCACAGTTGATAGGTGAGCGGGTTTCACCCACTCTCGGTAATACAAACACTCCAGCAAAGTCCTTCTGTGGAGCGCTCTGGCTTCCACCCACAGTCTGGAAACTTCCTCCTCCAAACCAGACCAGAGAAAAAAAGAAAAGAAAGTGACTGAGCATTTAACCTTGCTCAGCCACACCCTGAGGTGGAGAGGTGGAGATATGGTGAATGACTTCCCTCTCTTCTCTATGTCATTCACAAAAAAACACTCCCTTTGAACATGGTGGTTTAACCCCCAACACATAACATGCTGCAGGAAATTGTAGGTTTAGTTTACGAAGGCAAGTTAAACATATCTCCCCTGACATACAGTGGTGGCCAAAAGTATTGGCACCCCTGCAATTCTGTCAGATAATACTCAGTTTCTTCCTGAAAATGATTGCAATCACAAATTCTTTGGTATTTTTATCTTCATTTAATTTGCTTGCAAAGAAAAAACACAAAAGAGAATGAAGCAAAAATCAAATCATTGATCATTTCACACAAAACTCCAAAAGTGGGCCAGACAAAAGTATTGGCACCCTCATCCTAATACTTGGTTGCACAACCTTTAGCCAAAATAACTGCGATCAACCGCTTCCGGTAACCATCAATGAGTTTCTTACAATGCTCTGCTGCAATTGTAGACCATTCTTCTTTGGAAAACTGCTCAAGGTCCCTGATATTTGAAGGTTGCCTTCTCCAAACTGCCATTTTGAGATCTCTCCACAGGTGTTCTATGGGATTCAGGTCTGGGCTCATTGCTGGCCACCTTAGAAGTCTCCAGTGCTTTCTCTCAAACCATTTTATAGTGCTTTTGGAAGTGTGTTTTGGGTCATTGTCCTGCTGGAAGACCCATGACCTCTGACGGAGACCCAGCTTTCTCGCACTGGGCCCTTCATTATGCTGCAAAATTTGTTGGTAGTCTTCAGACTTCATAATGCCATGCACACGGTCAAGCAGTCCAGTGCCAGAGGCAGCAAAGCAACCCCAAAACATCAGGGAACCTCCGCCATGTTTGACTGTAGGGACCGTGTTCTTTTCTTTGAATGCCTCTTTTTTTTTCCTGTACACACTATGTTGATGATTTTTCCCAAAAAACTCTACTTTTGTCTCATCTGACCAGAGAACATTCTTCCAAAACGTTTTAGACTTTCTCAGGTAAGTTTTGGCAAACTCCAGCCTGGCTTTTTTATGTCTCGAGGTAAGAAGTGGGGTCTTCCTGGGTATCCTACCATACAGTCCCTTTTCATTCAGACGCCGACGGATAGTACGGGTTGACACTGTTGTACCCTCGGACTGCAGGGCAGCTTGAACTTGTTTGGATGTTAGTCGAGGTTCTTTATCCACCATCCGCACAATCTTGCGTTGAAATCTCTCGTCAATTTTTCTTTTCCGTCCACATCTAGGGAGGTTAGCCACAGTGCCATGGGCTTTAAACTTCTTGATGACACTGCGCACGGAAGACACAGGAACATTCAGGTCTTTGGAGATGGACTTGTAGCCTTGAGATTGCTCATGCTTCCTCACAATTTGGTTTCTCAATTCCTCAGACAGTTCTTTGGTCTTCTTTCTTTTCTCCATGCTCAATGTGGTACACACAAGGACACAGGACAGAGGTTGAGTCAACTTTAATCCATGTTAACTGGCTGCAAGTGTGATTTAGTTATTGCCAACACCTGTTAGGTGCCACAGGTAAGTTACAGGTGCTGCTAATTACACGAATTAGAGAAGCATCACATGATTTTTCAAACAGTGCCAATACTTTTGTCCACCCCCTTTTTTAGGTTTGGTGTGGAATTATATCCAATTTGGCTTTAGGACAATTCTTTTTGTGTTTTTTCATTGAAGACAAATTAAATGAAGATAATAAGACCAAAGAATTTGTGATTGCAATCATTTTCAGGAAGAAACTGAGTATTATCTGACAGAATTGCAGGGGTGCCAATACTTTTGGCCACCACTGTATATCACAAGTGACTCTGTCACAATGTTTATAATAAAGAAAAGCTCTGAAAACTTGTAATCTTTTCACTATTTCTGCTTTCAGTCAGAGGAGAGAAACATTGAGAGGAGCACAAAGCAGCTAACCCTGCTCATCATTCAGGCACTACTAAATTATTGTACAAACATGTAGTTTGTTGCTGTCACCACTAGGGATCACTGCTAACATAGATTAATATAGATAGCATTAACTCCAATGGGAGTTGTACAAATCCATATACAATGTGCTCCCCCTAGTGGTGGCTGCAGACTGAATCTTATCATGTATCTCTTTATACAGTAAGCTCCTCCTAGTGGTGGCTGCAGACAGGATCTTATCATGTATCTCTTTATACAGTGAGCTCCTCCTAGTGGTGGCTGCAGACTGAATCTTATCATGTATCTCTTTATACAGGGAGCTCCTCCTAGTGGTAGCTGCAGACAGGATCTTATCATGTATCTCTTTATACAGTGAGCTCCTCCTAGTGGTGGCTGCAGACAGGATCTTATCATGTATCTCTGTATACAGGGAGCTCCTTCTAGTGGTGGCTGCAGACAGGATCTTATCATGTATCTCTTTATACAGTGAGCTCCTCCTAGTGGTGGCTGCAGACTGAATCTTATCATGTATCTCTTTATACAGGGAGCTCCTCCTAGTGGTAGCTGCAGACAGGATCTTATCATGTATCTCTGTATACAGGGAGCTCCCCCTAGTGGTGGCTGCAGACAGGATCTTATCATGCATCTCTGTATACAGGGAGCTCCCCCTAGTGGTGCATACAGACAGGATCTTATCATGTATCTCTGTATACAGTGAGCTCCCCCTAGTGGTGGCTGCAGACAGGATCTTATCATGTATCTCTGTATACAGGGAGCGAGCTCCCCCTAGTGGTGGCTGCAGACAGGATCTTATCATGTATCTCTGTATACAGGGAGCTCACCCTACTGGTGGCTGCAGACTGAATCTTATCATGTATCTCTGTATACAGGGAGCTCCCCCTAGTAGTGTCTGCAGACAGGATCTTATCATGTATCTCTGTATACAGGGAGCTCCCCCTAGTGGTGGCTGCAGACAGAATCTTATCATGTATCTCTGTATACAGGGAGCTCCTCCTAGTGGTGGCTGCAGACAGGATCTTATCATGTATCTCTGTATACAGGGAACTCCCCCTTAGTGGTGGCTGCAGACCGAATCTTATCCTGGCAGTATTATATGGGCATTGTGTGGAGTCATTATGGAGTCACTGTATGCTCATATTTAATGGGCATTATATGGCACTATTGTCTGGGTATAATATGTTATTATGAAGACACCATATGTTATAATTAAAAGAGCTCTATATGTTGTTATTATAGAGCCACTGTATGCATATTAAATGGCCGCTCTATACTGTTATGTGACAATTGTGTGATATTATTATGTGGTCACTGTATGGCAGTATTACTCTAGCACTGTGTGCTGGTATTACATGGGCACTATATATCACTAGCATATGGGCGCTGTATGTATTACAGATGATTTTACTAGAAAAATCAGCAATAAAAGTTGATATTGAACCATTGGAGAAGAGGACATCGATGTCACATCGTGGACTGTGGACGCTTCGGGGTAATTGATAGTCGTGTAATAACTGAAGGAATATCCTGAAGATTCAACTATCAGTGGAGAATAACGTCAACGCGCAAAATGTCATTCAGACAAGATCAGAAATCTGATAATCTGGTATCTTACTGAAGCTGAACCTAAACACTGGGCGGAAAGAGAAGCAACGAGAATATTTCATCATCCAGGAGCCATTGTGACCGGATTAGAGAAGTCTCACCTCCGTGAAAAGTCCGTGATCAGTCCCCATTCACATCAGAGGGAGGAACAGCAAACCTTGTTTCGTTCAGTCTCTCAGTCTCTGATGTCCGATGGTTCAGTCTCTCAGACCCTGGTGTCCGGTGGTTCAGTCTCTCGGTCCCTGTTGTCCAGTGGTTCAGTCTCTCGGTCCCTGATGTCCGGTGGTTCAGTCTCTCGGTCCCTGGTGTCCGGTAGTTTAGTCTCTTGGTCCCTGGTGTCCGGTGGTTTAGTCTCTCTGTCTCTGGTGTCCGGTGGTTTAGTCTCTCGGTTCCTGGTGTCCGGTGGTTCAGTGTCTCGGTCCCTGGTGTCCAGTGGTTTAGTCTCTCGGTCTCTGGTGTCCGGTGGTTCAGTCTCTCGGTCTCTGGCGTCTGGTGGTTCAGTCTCTCGGTCCCTGGTGTCTGGTAGTTTAGTCTCTCGGTCCCTGGTGTCCGGTGGTTTAGTCTCTCTGTCTCTGGTGTCCGGTGGTTTAGTCTCTCGGTTCCTGGTGTCCGGTGGTTCAGTGTCTCGGTCCCTGGTGTCCAGTGGTTTAGTCTCTCAGTCTCTGGTGTCCGGTGGTTCAGTCTCTCGGTCTCTGGCGTCTGGTGGTTCAGTCTCTCGGTCACTGGTGTCCGGTGGTTCAGTCTCTCGGTCCCTGTTGTCCAGTGGTTCAGTCTCTCGGTCCTTGGTGTCCGGTGGTTTAGTCTCTCTGTCCCTGGTGTCCGGTGGTTCAGTCTCTCGGTCCCTGGTGTCCGATGGTTCAGTCTCTCGGTCCCTGGTGTCCGGTGGTTTAGTCTCTCGGTCCCTGGTGTCCGGTGTGTTTTTTTCTCGGTCCCTGGTGTCCGGTGATTTAGTCTCTCTGTCTCTGGTGTCCGGTGGTTTAGTCTCTCGGTCCCTGGTGTCCAGTGGTTCAGTGTCTCGGTCCCTGGTGTCTCGTTGTTCAGTCTCTTGGTCCCTGGTGTCTAGTGGTTCAGTCTCTCGGTCCCTGGTGTCCGGTGGTTCAGTCTCTCAGTGTCAGGTGTCCGGTGGTTCAGTCTCTCGGTCCCTGTTGTCCAGTGGTTCAGTCTCTTGGTCCCTGGTGTCCGGTGGTTCAGTCTCTCGGTAGCTGGTGTCCGGTGGTTCATTGTCTCGGTCCCTGGTGTCCGGTGGTTTAGTCTCTCGGTCCCTGGTGTCCGGTGTTTCTTTCTCTCGGTCCCTGGTGTCCGGTGATTTAGTCTCTCTCTCTCTGGTGTCCGGTGGTTTAGTCTCTCGGTCCCTGGTGTCCGGTGGTTCAGTCTCTCTGTCTCTGGTGTCCGGTGGTTCAGTCTCTCGGTCCCTGTTGTCCAGTGGTTCAGTCTCTCAGTCCCTGGTGTCCGGTGGTTCAGTCTCTCGGTCCCTGGTGTCCGGTGGTTCAGTCTCTCGGTCCCTGGTGTCCGGTGGTTAAGTCTTTCGGTCCCTGGTGTCCGGTGGTTCAGACTCTCGGTCAATGGTGTCCGGTGGTTTAGTCTCTCGGTCCCTGGTGTTCGGTGATTTTTTTTCTCGGTCCCTGGGGTACGGTGATTTAGTCTCTCTGTCTCTGGTGTCCGGTGGTTTAGTCTCTCGGTCCCTGGTGTCCAGTGGTTCAGTGTCTCAGTCCCTGGTGTCCAGTGGTTCAGTCTATCGGTCTCTGGTGTCCAGTGGTTCAGTCTCTCGGTCACTGGGGTCCGGTGGTTCAGTCTCTCGGTCCCTGGTGTCCGGTGGTTCAGTCTCTCGGTCCCTGGTGTCCGGTGGTTTATTCTCTCGGTCCCTGGTGTCCGGTGGTTCAGTCTCTCGGTCCCTTGTGTCCGGTGGTTTAGTCTCTCTGTCCCTGGAGACCGGTGGTTCAGTTTCTCGGTCCCTGGTGTCCGGAGGTTTAGTCTCTCGGTCCCTGGTGTCCGATGGTTTAGTCTCTCAGTCCCTGGTGTCTGGTGGTTCTGTCTCTCGGGCCCTGGTGTCCTGTGGTTCAGTCTCTCGGATCCGGTGGTTCAGTCTCTAGGTCCCTAGTATCCGGTGGTTCAGTCTCTCGGTCCCAGGTGTCCGGTGGTTCAGTTTCTTGGTCACTGGTGTCCGGTGGTTCAGTCTCTCGGTCCCTGGTGTCCGGTGGTTCAGTCTCAGTCCCTGGTGTCCGGTGGTTCAGTCTCTCGGTCCCTGTGTCTCATGGTTCAGTGTCTCGATCCCTGGTGTTCCGTGATTCAGTGTCTCCGTCGCTGGTGTCCGGTGGTTCAGTCTCTCGGACCCTGGTATCCGGTGGTTTAGTCTCTCGGTCCCTGGTGTCCGGTGGTTTAGTCAATCGGTCCCTGGTGTCCGGTGGTTTAGTCTCTCGGTGCATGGTTTCCGGTGGTTCAGTCTCTCGGTCCCTGGTGTCCAGTGGTTCAGTCTCTCGGTCTCTGGTGTCCGGTGGTTCAGTCTCTCGCTCCCTGGTGTCCGGTGGTTCTGTCTCTCGGTCCCTGGTGTCCGGTGGTTCAGTCTCTCGGTCCCTGGTGTCCGGTGGTTTAGTCTCTCGGTCACTGGTATCCGGTGAATCAGTCTCTCTGTCCATGTTGTCCAGTGGCTCAGTCTCTCAGTCCCTGGTGTCCGGTGGTTCAGTCTCTCGGTCCCTGGTGTCCGGTGATTCAGTCTCTCGGTCCCTGGTGTCCGGTGGTTTTCTCTCGGTCCCTGGTGTCTGGTGGTTTAGTCTCTCTGTCTCTGGTGTCCGGTGGTTTAGTCTCTCGGTTCCTGGTGTCCGGTGGTTCAGTGTCTCGGTCCCTGGTGTCCAGTGGTTCAGTCTCTCGGTCTCTGGTGTCCGGTGGTTCAGTGTCTCAGTCCCTGGTGTCCAGTGGTTCAGTCTATCGGTCTCTGGTGTCCAGTGGTTCAGTCTCTCGGTCACTGGGGTCCGGTGGTTCAGTCTCTCGGTCCCTGGTGTCCGGTGGTTCAGTCTCTCGGTCCCTGGTGTCCGGTGGTTTATTCTCTCGGTCCCTGGTGTCCGGTGGTTCAGTCTCTCGGTCCCTTGTGTCCGGTGGTTTAGTCTCTCTGTCCCTGGAGACCGGTGGTTCAGTTTCTCGGTCCCTGGTGTCCGGAGGTTTAGTCTCTCGGTCCCTGGTGTCCGATGGTTTAGTCTCTCAGTCCCTGGTGTCTGGTGGTTCTGTCTCTCGGGCCCTGGTGTCCTGTGGTTCAGTCTCTCGGATCCGGTGGTTCAGTCTCTAGGTCCCTAGTATCCGGTGGTTCAGTCTCTCGGTCCCAGGTGTCCGGTGGTTCAGTTTCTTGGTCACTGGTGTCCGGTGGTTCAGTCTCTCGGTCCCTGGTGTCCGGTGGTTCAGTCTCAGTCCCTGGTGTCCGGTGGTTCAGTCTCTCGGTCCCTGTGTCTCATGGTTCAGTGTCTCGATCCCTGGTGTTCCGTGATTCAGTGTCTCCGTCGCTGGTGTCCGGTGGTTCAGTCTCTCGGACCCTGGTATCCGGTGGTTTAGTCTCTCGGTCCCTGGTGTCCGGTGGTTTAGTCAATCGGTCCCTGGTGTCCGGTGGTTTAGTCTCTCGGTGCATGGTTTCCGGTGGTTCAGTCTCTCGGTCCCTGGTGTCCAGTGGTTCAGTCTCTCGGTCTCTGGTGTCCGGTGGTTCAGTCTCTCGCTCCCTGGTGTCCGGTGGTTCTGTCTCTCGGTCCCTGGTGTCCGGTGGTTCAGTCTCTCGGTCCCTGGTGTCCGGTGGTTTAGTCTCTCGGTCACTGGTATCCGGTGAATCAGTCTCTCTGTCCATGTTGTCCAGTGGCTCAGTCTCTCAGTCCCTGGTGTCCGGTGGTTCAGTCTCTCGGTCCCTGGTGTCCGGTGATTCAGTCTCTCGGTCCCTGGTGTCCGGTGGTTTTCTCTCGGTCCCTGGTGTCTGGTGGTTTAGTCTCTCTGTCTCTGGTGTCCGGTGGTTTAGTCTCTCGGTTCCTGGTGTCCGGTGGTTCAGTGTCTCGGTCCCTGGTGTCCAGTGGTTCAGTCTCTCGGTCTCTGGTGTCCGGTGGTTCAGTCTTTCGGTCTCTGGTGTCCGGTGGTTCAGTCTCTCGGTCCCTGGTGACCGGTGGTTCAGTCTCTCGGTCCCTGGTGTCCGGAGGTTTAGTCTCTCGGTCCCTTGTGTCCGGTGGTTTAGTCTCTCAGTCCCTGGTGTCCGGTGGTTCAGTCTCTTGGTCCCTGGTATCCGGTGGTTCAGTCTCTCGGTCCCTGGTGTCCGGGGGTTCAGTATCTCGGTCCCTTGTGTCCGGTGGTTCAGTCTCTCGGTCCCAGGTGTCTGGTGGTTCAGTCTCGGTCCCTGGTGTCCGGTGATTCAGTCTCTCGGTCCCTGTGTCCGATGGTTCAGTCTCTCGATCCCTGGTGTCCGGTGATTCAGTGTCTCGGTCGCTGGTGTCCGGTGGTTCAGTCTCTCGGTCCCTGGTGTCCGGTGGTTTAGTCTCTCGGTCCCTGGTGTCTGGTGGTTTAGTCAATCGGTCGCTGGTGTCCGGTGGTTTAGTCTCTCGGTCCCTGGTGTCTGGAGGTTCAGTCTCTTGGTCAATGGTGTCCAGGGGTTCAGTCTCTCGGGTCCTGGTGTCCAGTGGTTCAGTGTCTCGGTCCCTGGTGTCTGGTTGTTCGGTCTCTGGTGTCCGGAGGTTCAGTCTCTCGGTCTCTGGTGTCCGGTGGTTCAGTCTCTAGGTCCCTGGTGTCTGGTGGTTCAGTCTCTCGGTCCCTGGTGTCCGGTGGTTTAGTCTCTCCGTCCCTGGTGTCCGGTGGTTCAGTCTCTCGTTCCCTGGTGTCCGGTGGTTTAGTCTCTCGGTCCCTGGTGTCCGGTGGTTCAGTCTCTCGGTCCCTGGTGTCCGGTGGTTTAGTCTTTCGGTCCCTGGTGTCCGGTGGTTTAGTCTCTCGTTCCCTGGTGTCCGGTGGATCAGTCTCTCGGGCCCTGGTGTCCTGTGGTTCAGTCTCTTGGTCTCTGGTGTCCGGTGGTTTAGTCTCTAGGTCCCTGGTTTCCAGAGGTTCAGTCTCTCGGTCCCTGGTGTCCGGTGGTTCAGTCTCTCGGTCCATGGTGTCCGGTGGTTCAGTCTATCGGTCCATGGTGTCCAGTGGTTCAGTCTCTCGGTCCCTGGTGTCCGGTGGTTCAGTCTCGGTCACTGGTGTCAGGTGGTTCAGTCTCTCGGTCCCTGTGTCCGATGGTTCAGTCTCTCGATCCCTGGTGTCCGGTGAATCAGTGTGTCGGTCCCTGATGTCCGGTGGTTCAGTCTCTCGGTCACTGGTGTCCGGTGGTTTAGTCTCTCGGTCCCTGGTGTCCGGTGGTTCAGTCTCTCGGTCCCTGGTGTCCGGTGGTTTAGTCTCTCGGTCCCTGGTATCCGGTGGTTCAATATCTCGGTCCCTGTTGTCCAGTGGTTCAGTCTCTCAGTCCCTGGTGTCCGGTGGTTCAGTCTCTCGGTCCCTGTTGTCTGGTGGTTCAGTCTCTCGCTCCCGGGTGTCCGGTGGTTCAGTCTCTCTGTCCCTGGTGTCCGGTGATTCAGTCTCTCAGTCCTTGGTGTCCATTAGTTTAGTCTCTCGGTCCCTGGTGTCCGGTGGTTCAGACTCTCGGGCCCTGGTGTCCATTGGTTCAGTCTCTCGGTCCCTGGTGTCCGGTGGTTCAGACTCTCGGTCCCTGGTGTCCATTGGTTGACTCTCTCGGTCCCTGGTGTCCGGTGGTTCAGTCTCTCGGTCCCTGGTGTCCGGTGGTTCAGTCTCGGTCCCTGGTGTCTGTTGGTTCAGTCTCTCGGTCCCTAATGTCCGGTGGTTCAGTCTCTCGCTGTCTGGTGTCCGGTGGTTTAGTCTCTTGGTCCCTGGTATCTAGTGGTTCAGTCTCTCGGTCCCTGGTGTCCGGTGGTTCAGTCTCTCTGTCTCTGGTGGTTCAGTCTCTAGATCCTTGGTGTCCGGTGGTTTTGTCTCTCGGTCCCTGGTGTCTGGTGGTTTAGTCTCTCTGTCTCTGGTGTCCGGTGGTTTAGTCTCTCGGTTCCTGGTGTCCGGTGGTTCAGTGTCTCGGTCCCTGGTGTCCAGTGGTTCAGTCTCTCGGTCTCTGGTGTCCGGTGGTTCAGTCTTTCGGTCTCTGGTGTCCGGTGGTTCAGTCTCTCGGTCCCTGGTGACCGGTGGTTCAGTCTCTCGGTCCCTGGTGTCCGGTGGTTTAGTCTCTCTTTCCCTGGTGTTCGGTGGTTCAGTCTCTCGGTCCCTTGTGTCCGGAGGTTTAGTCTCTCGGTCCCTTGTGTCCGGTGGTTTAGTCTCTCAGTCCCTGGTGTCCGGTGGTTCAGTCTCTTGGTCCCTGGTATCCGGTGGTTCAGTCTCGGTCCCTGGTATCCGGGGGTTCAGTATCTCGGTCCCTTGTTTCCGGTGGTTCAGTCTCTCGGTCCCAGGTGTCTGGTGGTTCAGTCTCAGTCCCTGGTGTCCGGTGATTCAGTCTCTTGGTCCCTGTGTCCGATGGTTCAGTCTCTCGATCCCTGGTGTCCGGTGATTCAGTGTCTCGGTCGCTGGTGTCCGGTGGTTCAGTCTCTCGGTCCCTGGTGTCCGGTGGTTTAGTCTCTCGGTCCCTGGTGTCTGGTGGTTTAGTCAATCGGTCGCTGGTGTCCGGTGGTTTAGTCTCTCGGTCCCTGGTGTCTGGTGGTTCAGTCTCTTGGTCAATGGTGTCCAGTGGTTCAGTCTCTCGGGTCCTGGTGTCCAGTGGTTCAGTGTCTCGGTCCCTGGTGTCTGGTTGTTCGGTCTCTGGTGTCCGGAGGTTCAGTCTCTCGGTCTCTGGTGTCCGGTGGTTCAGTCTCTAGGTCCCTGGTGTCTGGTGGTTCAGTCTCTCGGTCCCTGGTGTCCGGTGGTTTAGTCTCTCCGTCCCTGGTGTCCGGTGGTTCAGTCTCTCGTTCCCTGGTGTCCGGTGGTTTAGTTTCTCTCTCCCTGGTGTCCGGAGGTTCAGTCTCTCGGTCCCTGGTGTCCGGTGGTTTAGTCTTTCGTTCCCTGGTGTCCGGTGGTTTAGTTTCTCTGTCCCTGGTGTCCGGAGGTTCAGTCTCTCGGTCCCTGGTGTCCGGTGGTTTAGTCTCTCGTTCCCTGGTGTCCGGTGGATCAGTCTCTCGGGCCCTGGTGTCCTGTGGTTCAGTCTCTCGGTCTCTGGTGTCCGGTGGTTTAGTCTCTAGGTCCCTGGTTTCCAGAGGTTCAGTCTCTCGGTCCCTGGTGTCCGGTGGTTCAGTCTCTCGGTCCATGGTGTCCGGTGGTTCAGTCTATCGGTCCATGGTGTCCAGTGGTTCAGTCTCTCGGTCCCTGGTGTCCGGTGGTTCAGTCTCGGTCACTGGTGTCAGGTGGTTCAGTCTCTCGGTCCCTGTGTCCGATGGTTCAGTCTCTCGATCCCTGGTGTCCGGTGATTCAGTGTCTCGGTCCCTGATGTCCGGTGGTTCAGTCTCTCGGTCACTGGTGTCCGGTGGTTTAGTCTCTCGGTCCCTGGTGTCCGGTGGTTCAGTCTCTCGGTCCCTGGTGTCCGGTGGTTTAGTCTCTCGGTCCCTGGTATCCGGTGGTTCAATATCTCGGTCCCTGTTGTCCAGTGGTTCAGTCTCTCAGACCCTGGTGTCCGGTGGTTCAGTCTCTCGGTCCCTGTTGTCTGGTGGTTCAGTCTCTCGCTCCCGGGTGTCCGGTGGTTCAGTCTCTCTGTCCCTGGTGTCCGGTGGTTCAGTCTCTCAGTCCTTGGTGTCCATTAGTTTAGTCTCTCGGTCCCTGGTGTCCGGTGGTTCAGACTCTCGGTCCCTGGTGTCCATTGGTTCAGTCTCTCGGTCCCTGGTGTCCGGTGGTTCAGACTCTCGGTCCCTGGTGTCCATTGGTTCACTCTCTTGGTCCCTGGTGTCCGGTGGTTCAGTCTCTCGGTCCCTGGTGTCCGGTGGTTCAGTCTCGGTCCCTGGTGTCTGTTGGTTCAGTCTCTCGGTCCCTAATGTCCGGTGGTTCAGTCTCTCGCTGTCTGGTGTCCGGTGGTTTAGTCTCTTGGTCCCTGGTGTCTAGTCGTTCAGTCTCTCGGTCCCTGGTGTCCGGTGGTTCAGTCTCTCTGTCTCTGGTGGTTCAGTCTCTAGATCCTTGGTGTCCGGTGGTTTTGTCTCTCGGTCCCTGGTGTCTGGTGGTTTAGTCTCTCTGTCTCTGGTGTCCGGTGGTTTAGTCTCTCGGTTCCTGGTGTCCGGTGGTTCAGTGTCTCGGTCCCTGGTGTCCAGTGGTTCAGTCTCTCGGTCTCTGGTGTCCGGTGGTTCAGTCTTTCGGTCTCTGGTGTCCGGTGGTTCAGTCTCTCGGTCCCTGGTGACCGGTGGTTCAGTCTCTCGGTCCCTGGTGTCCGGTGGTTTAGTCTCTCTTTCCCTGGTGTTCGGTGGTTCAGTCTCTCGGTCCCTTGTGTCCGGAGGTTTAGTCTCTCGGTCCCTTGTGTCCGGTGGTTTAGTCTCTCAGTCCCTGGTGTCCGGTGGTTCAGTCTCTTGGTCCCTGGTATCCGGTGGTTCAGTCTCGGTCCCTGGTGTCCGGGGGTTCAGTATCTCGGTCCCTTGTGTCCGGTGGTTCAGTCTCTCGGTCCCAGGTGTCTGGTGGTTCAGTCTCAGTCCCTGGTGTCCGGTGATTCAGTCTCTCGGTCCCTGTGTCCGATGGTTCAGTCTCTCGATCCCTGGTGTCCGGTGATTCAGTGTCTCGGTCGCTGGCGTCCGGTGGTTCAATCTCTCGGTCCCTGGTGTCCGGTGGTTTAGTCTCTCGGTCCCTGGTGTCTGGTGGTTTAGTCAATCGGTCGCTGGTGTCCGGTGGTTTAGTCTCTCGGTCCCTGGTGTCTGGTGGTTCAGTCTCTTGGTCAATGGTGTCCAGTGGTTCAGTCTCTCGGGTCCTGGTGTCCAGTGGTTCAGTGTCTCGGTCCCTGGTGTCTGGTTGTTCGGTCTCTGGTGTCCGGAGGTTCAGTCTCTCGGTCTCTGGTGTCCGGAGGTTCAGTCTCTAGGTCCCTGGTGTCTGGTGGTTCAGTCTCTCGGTCCCTGGTGTCCGGTGGTTTAGTCTCTCCGTCCCTGGTGTCCGGTGGTTCAGTCTCTCGTTCCCTGGTGTCCGGTGGTTTAGTCTCTCTGTCCCTGGTGTCCGGTGGTTCAGTCTCTCGGTCCCTGGTGTCCGGTGGTTTAGTCTTTCGGTCCCTGGTGTCCGGTGGTTTAGTCTCTCATTCCCTGGTGTCCGGTGGATCAGTCTCTCGGGCCCTGGTGTCCTGTGGTTCAGTCTCTCGGTCTCTGGTGTCCGGTGGTTTAGTCTCTAGGTCCCTGGTTTCCAGAGGTTCAGTCTCTCGGTCCCTGGTGTCCGGTGGTTCAGTCTCTCGGTCCATGGTGTCCGGTGGTTCAGTCTATCGGTCCATGGTGTCCAGTGGTTCAGTCTCTCGGTCCCTGGTGTCCGGTGGTTCAGTCTCTGTCACTGGTGTCAGGTGGTTCAGTCTCTCGGTCCCTGTGTCCGATGGTTCAGTCTCTCGATCCCTGGTGTCCGGTGATTCAGTGTCTCGGTCCCTGATGTCCGGTGGTTCAGTCTCTCGGTCACTGGTGTCCGGTGGTTTAGTCTCTCGGTCCCTGGTGTCCGGTGGTTCAGTCTCTCGGTCCCTGGTGTCCGGTGGTTTAGTCGCTCGGTCCCTGGTATCCGGTGGTTCAGTATCTCGGTCCCTGTTGTCCAGTGGTTCAGTCTCTCAGTCCCTGGTGTCCGGTGGTTCAGTCTCTCGGTCCCTGTTGTCTGGTGGTTCAGTCTCTCGCTCCCGGGTGTCCGGTGGTTCAGTCTCTCTGTCCCTGGTGTCTGGTGGTTCAGTCTCTCAGTCCTTGGTGTCCATTAGTTTAGTCTCTCGGTCCCTGGTGTCCGGTGGTTCAGACTCTCGGTCCCTGGTGTCCATTGGTTCAGTCTCTCGGTCCCTGGTGTCCGGTGGTTCAGTCTCTCGGTCCCTGGTGTTTGGTGGTTCACTCTCTCGGTCCCTGGTGTCCGGTGGTTCAGTCTCTCGGTCCCTGGTGTCCGGTGGTTCAGTCTCGGTCCCTGGTGTCTGTTGGTTCAGTCTCTCGGTCCGTAATGTCCGGTGGTTCAGTCTCTCGCTGTCTGGTGTCCGGTGGTTTAGTCTCTTGGTCCCTGGTGTCTAGTGGTTCAGTCTCTCGGTCCCTGGTGTCCGGTGGTTCAGTCTCTCTGTCTCTGGTGGTTCAGTCTCTAGATCCTTGGTGTCCGGTGGTTCAGTTTCTCGCTCCCTGGTGTCCGGTGGTTCAGTCTCTCGGTCCCTGGTGTCCGGTGGCTCAGATTCTCAGTCCCTGGTGTCCATTCGTTCAGTCTCTCGGTCCCTGGTGTCCGGTGGTTCAGTCTCTCGGTCTCTGGTGGTTCAGTTTCTAGGTCCCTGGTGTCCGGTGGTTCAGTCTCTTGGTCTCTGGTGTCCGGTGGTTCAGTCTCTCACTCACTGGTGTCCGGTGGTTCAGTCTCTCGGTCCCTGGTGTCCGGTGGCTCAGTCTCTTGGTCCCTGGTGTCCGGTGGGTCAGTCTCTCGGTTCCTGGTGTCTGGTTGTTCAGTCTCTCGGTCTCTGGTGTCCGGTGGTTCAGTGTCTCGGTCTTTGGTGTCTGGTGGTTCAGTCTCTCGGTCCCTGGTGTCCGGTGGTTTAGTCTATCTGTCCCTGGTGTTAGTTGGTTCAGTCTCTCGTTCCCTGGTGTCCGGTGTTTTGGTCTCTCTGTCCCTGGTGTCCGGTTGTTCAGTCTCTCGGTTCCTGTGTCCGATGGTTTAGTCTCTCGATCACTGGTGTCCAATGGTTTAGTCTCTCGGTCCCTGGTGTCCGGTAGATTAGTCAATCGGTCCCTGGTGTCCGGTGGTAAAGTCTTTCCGTCCCTGGTGTCCAGTGGTTCAGTCTCTCGGTCCCTGGTGTCCGGTGGCTCCGTCTCTCGGTCCCTGGTGTCCGGTGGTTCAGTCTCTCGGTCCCTGGTGTCTGGTTGTTCAATCTCTTGGTCTCTGGTGTCCGGTGGTTCAGTGTCTCGCTCTCTGGTGTCTGTTGGTTCAGTCTCTCGGTCCCTGGTGTCCAGTGGTTTAGTCTCTCTGTCCCTGGTGTCCGGTGGTTCAGTCTCTCGTTCCCTGGTGTCCGGTGGTTTAGTCTCTCTGTCCCTGGTGTCCGGTGGTTCAGTCTCTCGGTCCCTGGTGTCCGGTGGTTTAGTCTTTCGGTCCCTGGTGTCCGGTGGTTTAGTCTCTCGGTCCCTGGTGTCCGGTGGTTCTGTCTCTCGGGCCCTGGTGTCCTGTGGTTCAGTCTCTCTGTCTCTGGTGTCCGGTGGTTTAGTCTCTAAGTCCCTGGTGTCCAGAGGTTCAGTCTCTCGGTCCATGGTGTCCGGTGGTTCAGTCTCTCGGTCCATGGTGTCCGGTGGTTCAGTCTCTCGGTCCATGGTGTCCGGTGGTTCAGTCTTCCGGTCCCTGGTGTCCGATGGTTCAGTCTCAGTCACTGCTGTCCGCTGGTTCAGTCTCTCGGTCCCTGTGTCCGATGGTTCAGTCTCTCGACCCCTGGTGTCCGGTGATTCAGTGTCTCGGTCGCTGGTGTCCGGTGCTTCAGTCTCTTGGTCGCTGGTGTCCGGTGGTTCAGTCTCTCGGTCCCTGTGTCCGATGGTTCAGTCTCTCGATAACTGGTGTCCTGTGATTCAGTGTCTCGGTCGCTGGTGTCCGGTGGTTCAGTGTCTCGGTCCCTGGTGTCCGGTGGTTTAGTCTCTCTGTCTCTGGTATCCGGTGGTTTTGACTCTCGGTTCCTGGTGTCCGGTGGTTTATTCTCTCTGTCTCTGGTGTCCGGCGGTTCAGTCTCTCGGTCCCTGGTGTCCGGCGGTTCAGTCTCTCGGTCCCTTGTGTCCGGCGGTTCAGTCTCAGTCCCTGGTGTCCGGTTGCTCAGTCTCTCGGTCCCTGTGTCCGATGGTTCAGTCTCTCAATCCCTGGTGTCCGGTGGTTCAGTCTCTCGGTCCCTGTGTCCGATGGTTTAGTCTCTCGATCCCTGGTGTCCAATGGTTTAGTCTCTCAGTCCCTGGTGTCCGGTGGTTTAGTCAATCGGTCCCTGGTGTCCGGTGGTAAAGTCTCTCGGTCCCTGGTGTCCAGTGGTTCAGTGTCTCGGTCCCTGGTGTCCAATGGTTCAGTCTCTCGGTCCCTGGTGTCCAGTGATTCAGTGTCTCGGTCCCTGGTGTCCGGTTGTTCAGTCTCTCGGTCTCTGGTGTCCGGTGGTTCAGTCTCTCGGTCTCTGGTGTCCGGTGATTCAGTCTCTAGATCCCTGATGTCCGGTGGTTCAGTCTCTCGGTCCCTGGTGTCCGGTGGTTCACTCTCTCGGTCCCTGGTGTCTGGTGGTTCAGTCTCTCGGTCCCTGGTGTCCGGTGGTTCAGGCTCTCGGTCCCTGGTGTCCGGTGGTTCACTTTCTCGGTCTCTCGTGTCTGGTGGTTCAGTCTCTCGGTCCCTGGTGTCTGGTGGTTCAGGCTCTCGGTCCCTGGTGTCCGGTGGTTCAGTCTCGGTCCCTGGTGTCTGTTGGTTCAGTCTCTCGGTCCCTAATGTCCGGTGGTTCAGTCTCTCGGTCTCTGGTGGTTCAGTCTCTAGGTCCTTGGTGTCCGATGGTTCAGTTTCCCGCTCCCTGGAGTCCGGTGGTTCAGTCTCTCGCTCCCTGGTGTCCGGTGGCTCAGACTCTCGGTCCCTGGTGTCCATTCGTTCAGTCTCTCGGTCCCTGGTGTCCGGTTGTTTAGTCTCTTGGTCCCTGGTGTCCAGTGGTTCAGTCTCTCGGTCCCTGGTGTCCGGTGGTTTAGTCTCTCTGTCCCTGGTGTCCGGTGGTTCAGTCTCTCGTTCCCTGGTGTCCGGTGGTTTAGTCTCTCTGTCCCTGGTGTCCGGTGGTTCAGTCTCTCGGTCCCTGGTGTCTGGTGGTTTAGTCTTTCGGTCCCTGGGGTCCGGTGGTTTAGTCTTTCGGTCCCTGGTGTCCGGCGGTTCAGTCTCAGTCCCTGGTGTCCTGTGGTTCAGTCTCTCTGTCTCTGGTGTCCGGTGGTTTAGTCTCTAAGTCCCTGGTGTCCAGATGTTCAGTCTCTCGGTCCATGGTGTCCGGTGGTTCAGTCTCTCGGTCCATGGTGTCCGGTGGTTCAGTCTCTCGGTCCATGGTGTCCAGTGGTTCAGTCTCTCGGTCCCTGGTGTCTGATGGTTCAGTCTCAGTCACTGCTGTCCAGTGGTTAAGTCTCTCGGTCCCTGTGTCCGATGGTTCAGTCTCTCAACCCCTGGTGTCTGGTGATTCAGTGTCTCGGTCGCTGGTGTCCGGTGCTTCAGTTTCTTGGTCACTGGTGTCCGGTGGTTCAGTCTCTCGGTCCCTGTGTCCGATGGTTCAGTCTCTCGATCCCTGGTGTCCTGTGATTCAGTGTCTCGGTCGCTGGTGTCCGGTGGTTCAGTGTCTCGTTCCCTGGTGTCCGGTGGTTTAGTCTCTCGGTCTCTGGTGTCCAGTGGTTTTGACTCTCGGTCCCTGGTGTCCGGTGGTTTATTCTCTCTGTCTCTGGTGTCCGGTGGTTCAGTCTCTCGGTCCCTGGTGTCTGGCGGTTCAGTCTCTCGGTCCCTGGTGTCCGGCGGTTCAGTCTCAGTCCCTGGTGTCCGGTGGTTCAGTCTCTCGGTGCCTATGTCCGATGGTTCAGTCTCTCGATCCCTGGTGTCCGGTGGTTCAGTCTCTCAGTCCCTGTGTCCGATCGTTTAGTCTCTAGATCCCTGGTGTCCAATGGTTTAGTCTCTCGGTCCCTGGTGTCCGGTGGTTTAGTCAATCGGTCCCTGGTGTCCGGTGGTAAAGTCTCTCGGACCCTGGTGTCCGGTGGTTCAGTTTCTCGGTCCCTGGTGTCCAGTGGTTCAGTCTCTCGGTCCCTGGTGTCCGGTTGTTCAGTCTCTCGGTCTCTGGTGTCCGGTGATTCAGTCTCTAGATCCCTGATGTTCGGTGGTTCAGTTTCTCGGTCCCTGGTGTCCGGTGGTTTAGTCTCTCGGTCCCTGGTGTCCGGTGGTTCACTCTCTCGGTCCCTGGTGTCCGGTGGTTCAGTCTCTCGGTCCCTGGAGTCCGGTGGTTCAGTCCATCGGTCCCTGGGGTCCGGTGGTTCACTCTCTCGGTCTCTGGTGTCCGGTGGTTCAGTCTCTCGGTCCCTGGTGTCCGGTGGTTCAGTCTCGGTCCCTGGTGTCTGTTGGATCAGTCTCTCGGTCCCTAATGTCCAGTGGTTCAATCTCTCGTTGTCTGGTGTCCGGTGGTTTAGTCTCTTGGTCCCTGGTGTCCAGTGGTTCAGTCTTTCGGTCCCTGGTGTCCGGTGGTTCAGTCTCTCTGTCTCTGGTGGTTCAGTCTCTAGGTCCTTGGTGTCCGGTGGTTCAGTTTCTCGCTCCCTGGAGTCCGGTGGTTCAGTCTCTCAGTCCCTGGTGTCCGGTGGCTCAGACTCTCGGTCCCTGGTGTCCATTCGTTCAGTCTCTTGGTCCCTGGTGTCCGGTGGTTCAGTCTCTCGGTCTCTGGTGGTTCAGTTTCTAGGTCCCTGGTGTCCGGTGGTTCAGTCTCTAGGTCTCTGGTGTCCGGTGGTTCAGTCTCTCGCTCCCTGGTGTCCGGTGGTTCAGTCTCTCGGTCCCTGGTGTCCGGTGGCTCCATCTCTCGGTCCCTGGTGTCCGGTGGTTCAGTTATTCAGTCCCTGGTGTCTGCTTGTTCAGTCTCTCGGTCTCTGGTGTCCGGTGGTTCAGTGTCTCGGTCTCTGGTGTCTGGTGGTTCAGTCTCTCGGTCCCTGGTGTCCGGTGGTTCAGTCTCTCTGTCCTTGGTGTCCGGTGGTTCAGTCTCTCGTTCCCTGGTGTCCGGTGGTTTAGTCTCTCTGTCCCTGGTGTCCGGTAGTTCAGTCTCTCGGTCCCTGGTGTCCGGTGGTTTAGTCTTTCGGTCCCTGGTGTCCGGTGGTTTAGTCTCTCGGTCCCTGGTGTCCCGTGGTTCTGTCTCTCGGGCCCTGGTGTCCTGTGGTTCAGTCTCTCTGTCTCTGGTGTCCGGTGGTTTAGTCTCTAGGTCCCTGGTGTCCAGAGGTTCAGTCTCTCGGTCCCTGGTGTCCGTTGGTTCAGTCTCTCGGTCCATGGTGTCCAGTGGTTCAGTCTCTCGGTCCCTGGTGTCCGGTGGTTCAGTCTCAGTCACTGGTGTCCGGTGGTTTAGTCTCTCGGTCCCTGTGTCCGATGGTTCAGTCTCTCGATCCCTGGTGTCCGGTGATTCAGTATCTCGGTCGCTGGTGTCCGGTGCTTCAGTCTCTCGGTCACTGGTGTCCGGTGGTTCAGTCTCTGGGTCCCTGTGTCCGATGGTTCAGTCTCTCGATCCCTGGTGTCCTGTGATTCAGTGTCTCGATCGCTGGTGTCCTGTGGTTCAGTGTCTCGGTCCCTGGTGTCCGGTGGTTTAGTCTCTCGGTCTCTGGTGTCCGGTGGTTTTGACTCTCGGTCCCTGGTGTCTGGTGGTTTATTCTCTCTGTCTCTGGTGTCCGGCGGTTCAGTCTCTCGGTCCCTGGTGTCCTGCGGTTCAGTCTCTCGGTCCCTGGTGTCCGGCGGTTCAGTCTCAGTCCCTGGTGTCCGGTGGTTCAGTCTCTCGGTCCCTGTGTCCGATGGTTCAGTCTCTCGATCCCTGGTGTCCGGTGGTTCAGTCTCTCGGTCCCTGTGTCCGATGGTTTAGTCTCTCTATCCCTGGTGTCCAATGGTTTAGTCTCTCGGTCCCTGGTGTCCGGTGGTTTAGTCAATCTGTCCCTGGTGTCCGGTGTAAAGTCTCTCGGTCCCTGGTGTCCATTGGTTCAGTCACTCGGTCCCTGGTGTTCGGTGGCTCCGTCTCTCGGTCCCTGGTGTCCGGTGGTTCAGTCTCTCGGTCCCTGGTGTCTGGTTGTTCAATCTCTCGGTCTCTGGTGTCCGGTGGCTCAGTGTCTCGGTCCCTGGTGTCCGGTGGTTCAGTCTCTCAGTCCATGGTGTCCGGTGGCTCAGACTCTCGGTCCCTGGTGTATATTCGTTCAGTCTTTCGGTCCCTGGTGTCCGGTGGTTCAGTCTCTCGGTCTCTGGTGGTTCAGTTTCTAGGTCCCTGGTGTCCGTTGGTTCAGTCTCTTGGTCTCAGGTGTCCGGTGGTTCAGTCTCTCGCTCCCTGGAGTCCGGTGGTTCAGTCTCTCCGTCCCTGGTGTCCGGTGGCTCCGTCTCTCGGTCCCTGGTGTCCGGTGGTTCAGTCTCTCGGTCCCTGGTGTCCGGTTGTTCAGTCTCTCTGTCTCTGGTGTCCGGTGGTTCAGTGTCTCGGTCTCTGGTGTCTGGTGGTTCAGTCTCTCGGTCCCTGGTGTCCGGTGGTTTAGTCTCTCTGTCCCTGGTGTCCAGTGGTTCAGTCTCTCGTTCCCTGGTGTCCGGTGGTTTAGTCTCTCTGTCCCTGGTGTCCAGTGGTTCAGTCTCTCGGTCCCTGGTGTCCGGTGGTTTAGTCTTTCGGTCCCTGTGTCCGGTGGTTTAGTCTCTCGGTCCCTGGTGTCCCGTGGTTCTGTCTCTCGGGCCCTGGTGTCCTGTGGTTCAGTTTGTCTGTCTCTGGTGTCCGATGGTTTAGTCTCTCGATCCCTGGTGTCCAATGGTTTAGTCTCTCGGTCCCTGGTGTCCAGTGGTTTAGTCAATCGGTCCCTGGTGTCCGGTGGTAAAGTCTCTCGATCCCTGGTGTCCAGTGGTTCAGTCTCTCGGTCCCTAGTGTCCGGTGGCTCCCTCTCTCGGTCCCTGTTGTCCGGTGGTTCAGTCTCTCGGTCCCTGGTGTTCGGTTGTTCAGCCTCTCGGTCTATGGTGTCCGGTGGTTCAGTCTCTCGGTCCCTGTGTCCGATGGTTCAGTCTCTCGACCCCTGGTGTCCGTTGATTCAGTGTCTCGGTCGCTGGTGTCCGGTGCTTCAGTCTCTTGGTCGCTGGTGTTCGGTGGTTCAGTCTCTCGGTCCCTGTGTCCGATGGTTCAGTCTCTCGATCCCTGGTGTCCTGTGATTCAGTGTCTCGGTCTCTGGTGTCCGGTGGTTCAGTGTCTCGGTCCCTGGTGTTCGGTGGTTTAGTCTCTCGGTCTCTGGTGTCCGGTGGTTTTGACTCTCGGTCCCTGGTGTCCGGTGGTTTATTCTCTCTGTCTTTGGTGTCCGGCGGTTCAGTCTCTCGGTCCCTGGTGTCAGGCGGTTCAGTCTCTCGGTCCCTGGTGTCCGGCGGTTCAGTCTCAGTCCCTGGTGTCCGGTGGTTCAGTCTCTCGGTCCCTGTGTCCGATGGTTCACTCTCGATCCCTGGTGTCCGGTGGTTCAGTCTCTCGGTCCCTGTGTCCGATGGTTTAGTCTCTAGATCCCTGGTGTCCAATGGTTTAGTCTCTCGGTCCCTGGTGTCCGGTGGTTTAGTCAATCGGTCCCTGGTGTCCGGTGGTAAAGTCTCTCGGTCCCTGGTGTCCAGTGGTTCAGTGTATCGGTCCCTGGTGTCCAGTGGTTCAGTCTCTCGGTCCCTTGTGTCCAGTGTTTCAGTGTCTCGGTCCCTGGTGTCCGGTTGTTCAGTCTCTCGGTCTCTGGTGTCCGGTGGTTCAGTCTCTCGGTCTCTGGTGTCCGGTGATTCAGTGTCTAGATCCCTCATGTCCGGTGGTTCAGTCTCTCGGTCCCTGGTGTCCGGTGGTTCAGTCTCTCGGTCCCTGGTTTCCGGTGGTTCACTCTCTCGGTCCCTGTTGTCCGGTGGTTCACTCTCTCGGTCCCTGGTGTCCGGTGGTTCAGTCTCTCGGTCCCTGGTGTCAGGTGGTTCACTCTCTCGGTCCCTGGTGTCCGGTGGTTCAGTCTTTCGGTGTCTGGTGTCCGGTGGTTCAGTCTCGGTCCCTGGTGTCTGTTGGTTCAGTCTCTCGGTCCCTAATGTCCGGTGGTTCAGTCTCTCGTTGTCTGGTGTCCGGTGGTTTAGTCTCTTGGTCCCTGGTGTCCAGTGGTTCATTCTCTCGGTCCCTGGTGTCCGGTGGTTCAGTCTTTCTGTCTCTGGTGGTTCAGTCTCTAGGTCCTTGATGTCCGGTGGTTCAGTTTCTCGCTCCCTGGAGTCCGGTGGTTCAGTCTCTCAGTCCCTGGTGTCCGGTGGCTCAGACTCTCGGTCCCTGGTGTCCATTCGTTCAGTCTCTCGGTCCCTGGTGTCCGGTGGTTCAGTCTCTCGGTCTCTGGTGGTTCAGTTTCTAGGGTCCTGGTGTCCGGTGGTTCAGTCTCTCGGTCTCTGGTGTCCGGTGGTTCAGTCTCTCGCTCCCTGTTGTCCGGTGGTTCAGTCTCTCGGTCCCTGGTGTCCGGTGGCTCCGTCTCTCGGTACCTGGTGTCCGGTGGTTCAGGTATTCGGTCCCTGTTGTCTGGTTGTTCAGTCTTTCGGTCTCTGGTGTCCAGTGGTTCAGTGTCTCGGTCTCTGGTGTCTGGTGGTTCAGTCTCTCGGTCCCTGGTGTCCGGTGGTTTAGTCTCTCTGTCCCTGGTGTCCGGTGGTTCAGTCTCTCGTTCCCTGGTGTCCGGTGGTTTAGTCTCTCTGTCCCTGGTGTCCGGTGGTTCAGTCTCTCGGTCCCTGGTGTCCGGTGGTTTAGTCTTTCGGTCCCTGGTGTCCGGTGGTTTAGTCTCTCGGTCCCTGGTGTCCCGTGGTTCTGTCTCTCGGGCCCTGGTGTCCTGTGGTTCAGTCTCTCTGTCTCTGGTGTCCGGTGGTTTAGTCTCTAGGTCCCTGGTGTCCAGAGGTTCAGTCTCTCGGTCCCTGGTGTCCGTTGGTTCAGTCTCTCGGTCCATGGTGTCCGGTGGTTCAGTCTCTCGGTCCATGGTGTCCGGTGGTTCAGTCTCTCGGTCCCTGGTGTCCGGTGGTTCAGTCTCAGTCACTGGTGTCCGGTGGTTTAGTCTCTCGGTCCCTGTGTCCAATGGTTCAGTCTCTCGATCCCTGGTGTCCGGTGATTCAGTGTCTCGGTCTCTAGTGTCCGGTACTTCAGTCTCTCGGTCACTGGTGTCCGGTGGTTCAGTCTCTCGGTCCCTGTGTCCGATGGTTCAGTCTCTCGATCCCTGGTGTCCTGTGATTCAGTGTCTCCGTCGCTGTCTCTGGTGTCCAGTGGTTCAGTCTCTCGGACCCTGGTGTCCGGTGGTTCAGTCTCTAGATCCCTGATGTCCGGTGGTTCAGTCTCTCGGTCCCTGGTGTCCGGTGGTTTAGTCTCTCTGTCCCTGGTGTCCGGTGGTTCAGTCTCTCGGTCCCTGTGTCCGATGGATCAGTCTCTCGATCCCTGGTGTCCTGTTATTCAGTGTCTCGATCGCTGGTGTCCTGTGGTTCAGTGTCTCGGTCCCTGGTGTCCGGTGGTTTAGTCTCTCGGTCTCTGGTGTCCGGTGGTTTTGACTCGTGGTCCCTGGTGTCTGGTGGTTTATTCTCTCTGTCTCTAGTGTCCGGTGGTTCAGTCTCTCGGTCCCTGGTGTCCGGTGGTTCAGTCTCTAGGTCCCTGGTGTCCGGCAGTTCAGTCTCTCGGTCCCTGGTGTCCGGTGGTTCAGTCTCTCGGTCCCTGTGTCCGATGGTTCAGTCTCTCGATCCCTGGTGTCCGGTGGTTCAGTCTCTCGGTCCCTGTGTCCTATGGTTTAGTCTCTCGATTACTGGTGTCCAATGGTTTAGTCTCTCGGTCCCTGGTGTCCGGTGGTTTAGTCAATCGGTCCCTGGTGTCCGGTGTAAAGTCTCTCGGTCCCTGGTGTCCAGTGGTTCAGTCTCTCGGTCCCTGGTGTCCGGTGGCTCCGTCTCTCGGTCCCTGGTGTCCGGTGGTTCAGTCTCTCGGTCCCTGGTGTCTGGTTGTTCAGTCTCTCGGTCTCTGGTGTCCGTTGGCTCAGTGTCTCGGTCTCTGGTGTCCGGTGGTTCAGTCTCTTGGTACCTGGTGTCCGGTGGTTTAGTCTCTCGGTCCCTGGTGTCCGGTGGTTTAGTCTCTCTGTCCCTGGTGTCCGGTGGTTCAGTCTCTCGTTCCCTGGTGTCCGGTGGTTTAGTCTCTCTGTCCCTGGTGTCCGGTGGTTCAGTCTCTCGGTCCCTGGTGTCCGGTGGTTTAGTCTTTCGGTCCCTGGTATCCGGTGGTTTAGTCTCTCGGTCCCTGGTGTCTGGTGGTTCTATCTCTCGGGCCCTGGTTTCCTTTGGTTCAGTCTCTCTGTCTCTGGTGTCCGGTGGTTTAGTCTCTAGGTCCCTGGTGTCCAAAGGTTCAGTCTCTTGGTCCCTGGTGTCCGGTGGTTCAATCTCTCGGTCCATAGTGTCCGGTGGTTCAGTCTCTCGGTCCATGGTGTCCGATGGTTCAGTCTCTCGGTCCCTGGTGTCCGGTGGTTCAGTCTCAGTCACTGGTGTCCGGTGGTTCAGTCTCTCGGTCCCTTTGTCCGTTGGTTCAGTCTCTCGATCCCTGGTGTCCGGTGATTCAGTGTCTCAGTCGCTGGTGTCCGGTGCTTCAGTCTCTCGGTCACTGGTGTCTGGTGGTTCAGTCTCTCGGTCCCTGTGTCCGATGGTTCAGCCTCTCAATCCCTAGTGTCTTGTGATTCAGTGTCTCCGTCGCTGTTTCTGGTGTCCGGTGGTTCAGTCTCTCGGTCTCTGGTGTCCGGTGTTTCAGTCTCTAGATCCCTGATGTCCGGTGGTTCAGTCTCTCGGTCACTGGTGTCCGGTGGTTTAGTCTCTCTGTCCCTGGTGTCCGGTGGTTCAGTCTCTCTATTCCTGGTGTCCGGTGGTTCAGTCTCTCGTTCCCTGGTGTCCGGTGGTTTAGTCTCTCTGTCCTTGGTGTCCGGTGGTTCAGTCTCTCGGTCCCTGGTGTCCAGTGGTTTAGTGTCTCGGTCCCTGGTGTCCTGTGGTTTTGTCTCTCGGTCCCTGGTGTCCGGTGGTTCTGTCTTTCGGGCCCTGGTGTCCTGTGGTTCAGTCTCTCGGTCTCTGGTGTCCGGTGGCTTAGTCTCTAGGTCCCTGGTGTCCAGAGGTTCAGTCTCTTGGTCCCTGGTGTCCTGTGGTTCAGTCTCTCGGTCCATGGTGTCCGGTGGTTCAGTCTCTCTGTCCATGGTGTCCGGTGGTTTAGTCTCTCGGTCCCTGTTGTCCGGTGTTTTTTTCTCTCGGTCCCTGGTGTCCAGTGATTTAGTCTCTCTGTCTCTGGTGTCCGGTGGTTTATTCTCTCGGTCCCTGGTGTCCGGTGGTTCAGTCTCTCTGTCTCTGGTGTCCGGTGGTTCAGTCTCTCGGTCCCTGTTGTCCGGTGGTTCAGTCTCTCGGTCCCTGGTGTCCGGTGGTTCAGTGTCTCGGTCCCTGGTGTCCGGTGGTTCAGTGTCTCGGTCCCTGGTGTCCGGTGGTTCAGTCTCTCGGCCCCTGGTGTCCGGTGGTTTAGTCTCTCGGTCCCTGGTGTCCTGTGGTTTTTTTTCTCGGTCCCTGGGGTCCGGTGGTTTTTTTCTCGGTCCCTGGGGTCCGGTGATTTAGTCTCTCTGTCTCTGGTGTCCGATGGTTTAGTCTCTCGGTCCCTGGTGTCCAGTGGTTCAGTGTCTCGGTCCCTGGTGTCCAGTGGTTCTGTCTATCGATCTCTGGTGTGCGGTGGTTCAGTCTCTCGGTCTCTGGTATCCGGTGGTTCAGTCTCTCGGTCCCTGGTGTCCGGTGGTTCAGTCTCTCAGTCCCTGGTGTCCGGTGGTTTAGTCTCTCTGTCCCTGGTGTCCGGTGGTTCAGTTTCTCGGTCCCTGGGGTCTGGAGGTTTAGTTTCTCGGTCCCTGGTGTCCGGTGGTTCAGTCTCTCGGTCCCTGGTGTCCGGTGGTTCTGTCACTCGGGCCCTTGTGTCCTGTGGTTCAGTCTCTCGGGTCCGGTGGTTCAGTCTCTAGGTCCCTGGTATCCGGTGGTTCAGTCTCTCGGTCACTGGTGTCCGGTGGTTCAGTCTCTCGGTCCCTGGTGTCCGGTGGTTCAGTCTCGGTCCCTGGTGTCCGGTGGTTCAGTCTCTCGATCTCTGGTGTCCGGTGATTCAGTCTCTCGGTCCTTGGTGTCCAGTGATTCAGTCTCTCGGTCCCTGGTGTCCGGTGGCTCCGTCTCTCGGTCCCTGGTGTCCGGTGGTTCAGTCTCTCGGTCCCTGGTGTCTGGTGGTTCAGTCTCTCGGTCTCTGGTGTCCGGTGGCTCAGTGTCTCGGTCTCTGGTGTCCGGTGGTTCAGTCTCTCGGTCCCTGGTGTCCGGTGGTTTAGTCTCTCGGTCCCTGGTGTCCGGTGGTTTAGTCTCTCTGTCCCTGGTGTCCGGTGGTTCAGTCTCTCGTTCCCTGGTGTCCGGTGGTTTAGTCTCTCTGTCCCTGGTGTCCGGTGGTTCAGTCTCTCGGTCCCTGGTGTCCGGTGGTTTAGTCTTTCGGTCCCTGGTGTCCGGTGGTTTAATCTCTCGGTCCCTGGTGTCCGGTGGTTCTGTCTCTCGGGCCCTGGTGTCCTTTGGTTCAGTCTCTCTGTCTCTGGTGTCCGGTGGTTTAGTGTCTAGGTCCCTGGTGTCCAAAGGTTCAGTCTCTTGGTCCCTGGTGTCCGGTGGTTCAGTCTCTCGGTCCATGGTGTCCGGTGGTTCAGTCTCTCGGTCCATGGTGTCCGGCGGTTCAGTCTCTCGGTCCCTGGTGTCCGGTGGTTCAGTCTCAGTCACTGGTGTCCGGTGGTTCAGTCTCTCGGTCCCTATGTCCGATGGTTAAGTCTCTCGATTCCTGGTGTCCGGTGGTTCAGTGTCTCGGTCGCTGGTGTCCGGTGCTTCAGTCTCTCGGTCGCTGGTGTCCGGTGGTTCAGTCTCTCGGTCCCTGTGTCCGATGGTTCAGTCTCTCGATCCCTGGTGTCCTGTGATTCAGTGTCTCCGTCGCTGTTTCTGGTGTCCGGTGGTTCAGTCTCTCGGTCTCTGGTGTCCGGTGGTTCAGTCTCTAGATCCCTGATGTCCGGTGGTTCAGTCTCTCGGTCCCTGGTGTCTGGTGGTTTAGTCTCTCTGTCCCTGGTGTCCGGTGGTTCAGTCTCTCTGTTCCTGGTGTCCGGTGGTTCAGTCTCTCGTTCCCTGGTGTCCGGTGGTTTAGTCTCTCTGTCCTTGGTGTCCGGTGGTTCAGTCTCTCGGTCCCTGGTGTCCAGTGGTTTAGTGTCTCGGTCCCTGGTGTCCTGTGGTTTAGTCTCTCGGTCCCTGGTGTCCGGTGGTTCTGTCTTTCGGGCCCTGGTGTCCTGTGGTTCAGTCTCTCGGTCTCTGGTGTCCGGTGGCTTAGTCTCTAGGTCCCTGGTGTCCAGAGGTTCAGTCTCTCGGTCCCTGGTGTCCTGTGGTTCAGTCTCTCGGTCCATGGTGTCCGGTGGTTCAGTCTCTCGGTCCATGGTGTCCGGTGGTTCAGTCTCTCGGTTCCTAGTGTCCGGTGGTTCAGTCTCGGTCACTTGTATCCGGTGGATCAGTCTCTCGGTCCCTGTGTCCGATGGTTCAGTCTCTCGATCCCTGGTGTCCGGTGATTCAGTGTCTCGGTCGCTGGTGTCCGGTGGTTCAGTCTCTCGGTCCCTGGTGTCCGGTGGTTTAGTCTCTCGGTCCCTGGTGTCTGGTGGTTCAGTCTCTCGGTCCCTGGTGTCCGGTGATTTAGTCTCTCGGTCCCTGGTGTCCGGTGGTTCAGTCCCTCGGTCCCTGTTGTCCAGTGGTTCAGTCTCTCGGTCCCTGGTGTCCTGTGGTTCAGTCTCTCGCTCCCGGGTGTCCGGTGGTTCAGTCTCTCGGTCCCTGGTGTCCGGTGTGTTTTTTTCTCGGTCCCTGGTGTCCGTTGATTTAGTCTCTCTGTCTCTGGTGACCGGTGGTTTTGTCTCTCGTTCCCTGGGGTCCAGTGGTTCAGTGTCTCGGTCCCTGGTGTCTCGTTATTCAGTCTATCGGTCCCTGGTGTCTAGTGGTTCAGTCTCTCGGTCCCTGGTGTCCGGTGGTTCAGTCTCTCGGTGTCAGGTGTCCGGTGGTTCAGTCTCTCGGTCCCTGTTGTCCAGTGGTTCAGTCTCTTGGTCCCTGGTGTCTGGTGGTTCAGTCTCTTGGTAGCTGGTGTCCGGTGGTTCAGTCTCTCTGTCCCTGGTGTCCGGTGGTTTAGTCTCTCGGTCCCTGTTTTCCGGTGTTTTTTTCTCTCGGTCCCTGGTGTCCAGTGATTTAGTCTCTCTGTCTCTGGTGTCCGGTGGTTTAGTCTCTCGGTCCCTGGTGTCCGGTGGTTCAGTTTCTCTGTCTCTGGTGTCCGGTGGTTCAGTCTCTCGGTCCCTGTTGTCCGGTGGTTCAGTCTCTCAGTCCCTGGTGTCCGGTGGTTCAGTCTCTCGGTCCCTGGTGTCCGGTGGTTCAGTCTCTCGGTCCCTGGTGTCCGTTTTTTTTTTTCTCGGTCCCTGGGGTCCGGTGGTTTTTTTCTCGGTCCCTGGGGTCCGGTGATTTAGTCTCTCTGTCTCTGGTGTCCGATGGTTTAGTCTCTCGGTCCCTGGTGTCCAGTGGTTCAGTGTCTCGGTCCCTGGTGTCCAGTGGCTCTGTCTATCGATCTCTGGTGTCCGGTGGTTCAGTCTCTTGGTCTCTGGTGTCCGGTGGTTCAGTCTCTCGGTCCCTGGTGTCCGGTGGTTCAGTCTCTCGGTCCCTGGTGTCCGGTGGTTTAGTCTCTCTGTCCCTGGTGTCCGGTGGTTCAGTTTCTCAGTCCCTGGGGTCTGGAGGTTTAGTTTCTCGGTCCCTGGTGTCCGGTGGTTCAGTCTCTCGGTCCCTGGTGTCCGGTGGTTCTGTCTCTCGGGCCCTGGTGTCCTGTGGTTCAGTCTCTCGGGTCCGGTGGTTCAGTCTCTAGGTCCCTGGTATCCGGTGGTTCAGTCTCTCGGTCCCAGGTGTCCGGTGGTTCAGTCTCTCGGTCCCTGGTGTCCGGTGGTTCAGTCTCGGTCCTTGGTGTCCGGTGGTTCAGTCTCTCGGTCCCTGTGTCTGATGGTTCAGTCTCTCGATCTCTGGTGTCCGGTGATTCAGTCTCTCGGTCCCTAGTGTCCAGTGGTTCAGTCTCTCGGTACCTGGTGTCCGGTGGCTCCGTCTCTCGGTCCCTGGTGTCCGGTGGTTCAGTCTCTCGGTCCCTGGTGTCTGGTTGTTCAGTCTCTCGGTCTCTGGTGTCCGGTGGCTCAGTGTCTCGGTCTCTGGTGTCCGGTGGTTCAGACTCTCGGTCCCTGGTGTCCGGTGGTTTAGTCTCTCGGTCCCTTGTGTCCGGTGGTTTAGTCTCTCTGTCCCTGGTGTCCGGTGGTTCAGTCTCTCGTTCCCTGGTGTCCGGTGGTTTAGTCTCTCTGTCCCTGGTGTCCGGTGGTTCAGTCTCTCGGTCCCTGGTGTCCGGTGGTTTAGTCTTTCGGTCCCTGGTGTCCGGTGGTTTAGTCTCTCGGTCCCTGGTGTCCGGTGGTTCTGTCTCTCGGGCCCTGGTGTCCTTTGGTTCAGTCTCTCTGTCTCTGGTGTCCGGTGGTTTAGTCTCTAGATCCCTGGTGTCCAAAGGTTCAGTCTCTTGGTCCCTGGTGTCCGGTGGTTCAGTCTCTCGGTCCATGGTGTCCGGTGGTTCAGTCTCTCGGTCCATGGTGTCCGGTGGTTCAGTCTCTCGGTCCCTGGTGTCTGGTGGTTCAGTCTCAGTCACTGGTGTCCGGTGGTTCAGTCTCTCGGTCCCTTTGTCCGATGGATCAGTCTCTTGATCCCTGGTGTCCGGTGGTTCAGTGTCTCGGTCGCTGGTGTCCGGTGCTTCAGTCTCTCGGTCGCTGGTGTCCGGTGGTTCAGTCTCTTGGTCCCTGTGTCCGATGGTTCAGTCTCTCGATCCCTGGTGTCCTATGATTCAGTGTCTCCGTCGCTGTTTCTGGTGTCCGGTGGTTCAGTCTCTCGGTCTCTGGTGTCCGATGGTTCAGTCTCTAGATCCCTGATGTCCGGTGATTCAGTCTCTCGGTCCCTGGTGTCCGGTGGTTTAGTCTCTCTGTCCCTGGTGTCCGGTGGTTCAGTCTCTCTGTTCCTGGTGTCCGGTGGTTCAGTCTCTCGTTCCCTGGTGTCCGGTGGTTTAGTCTCTCTGTCCTTGGTTTCCGGTGGTTCAGTCTCTCGGTCCCTGGTGTCCGGTGGTTTAGTCTCTCGGTCCCTGGTGTCCGGTGGTTCTGTCTTTCGGGCCCTGGTGTCCTGTGGTTCAGTCTCTCGGGCTCTGGTGTCCGGTGGCTTAGTCTCTAGGTCCCTGGTGTCCAGAGGTTCAGTCTCTCGGTCCCTAGTGTCCTGTGGTTCAGTCTCTCGGTCCATGGTGTCCGGTGGTTCAGTCTCTCGGTCCATGGTGTCCGGTGGTTCAGTCTCTCGGTTCCTGGTGTCCGGTGGTTCAGTCTCGGTCACTTGTATCCGGTGGATCAGTCTCTCGGTCCCTGTGTCCGATGGTTCAGTCTCTCGATACCTGGTGTCCGGTGATTCAGTGTCTCGGTCGCTGGTGTCCGGTGGTTCAGTCTCTCGGTCCCTGGTGTCCGGTGGTTTAGTCTCTCGGTCCCTCTTGTCCGGTGGTTCAGTCTCTCGGTCCCTGGTGTCCGGTTATTTAGTCTCTCGGTCCCTGGTGTCCGGTGGTTCAGTCTCTCGGTCCCTGTTGTCCAGTGGTTCAGTCTCTCAGTCCCTGGTGTCCGGTGGTTCAGTCTCTCGCTCCCGGGTGTCCGGTGGTTCAGTCTCTCTGTCCCTGGTGTCCGGTGTGTTTTTTTCTCGGTCCCTGGTGTCCGTTGATTTAGTCTCTCTGTCTCTGGTGTCCGGTGGTTTTGTCTCTCGGTCCCTGGGGTCCAGTGGTTCAGTGTCTCGGTCCCTGGTGTCTCGTTGTTCAGTCTCTCGGTCCCTGGTGTCTAGTGGTTCACTGTCTCGGTCCCTGGTGTCCGGTGGTTCAGTCTCTCGGTGTCAGGTGTCCGGTGGTTCAGTCTCTCGGTCCCTGTTGTCCAGTGGTTCAGTCTCTTGGTCCCTGGTGTCCGGTGGTTCAGTCTCTTGGTAGCTGGTGTCCGGTGGTTCAGTCTCTCTGTCCCTGGTGTCCGGTGGTTCAGTCTCTCGGTCCCTGTTGTCCGGTGGTTCAGTCTCTCAGTCCCTGGTGTCCGGTGGTTCAGTCTCTCAGTTCCTGGTGTCCGGTGGTTCAGTCTCTCGGTCCCTGGTGTCCGGTGGTTTAGTCTCTCGGTCCCTGGTGTCCGGTGGTTTAGTCTCTCGGTCCCTGGTGTCCGGTGGTTTTTTTCTCGGTCCCTGGGGTCCGGTGGTGTTTTTCTCGGTCCCTGGGGTCCGGTGATTTAGTCTCTCTGTCTCTGGTGTCCGATGGTTTAGTCTCTCGGTCCCTGGTGTCCAGTGGTTCAGTGTCTCGGTCCCTGGTGTCCAGTGGTTCTGTCTATCGATCTCTGGTGTCCGGTGGTTCAGTCTCTCGGTCTCTGGTGTCTGGTGGTTCAGTCTCTCGGTCCCTGGTGTCCGGTGGTTCAGTCTCTCGGTCCCTGGTGTCCGGTGGTTTAGTCTCTCTGTCCCTGGTGTCCGGTGGTTGAGTTTCTCGGTCCCTGAGGTCTGGAGGTTTAGTTTCTCGGTCCCTGGTGTCCGGTGGTTCAGTCTCTCGGTCCCTGGTGTCCGGTGGTTCTGTCTCTCGGGCCCTGGTGTCCTGTGGTTCAGTCTCTCGGGTCCGGTGGTTCAGTCTCTAGGTCCCTGGTATCCGGTGGTTCAGTCTCTCGGTCCCAGGTGTCTGGTGGTTCAGTCTCTCGGTCACTGGTGTCCGGTGGTTCAGTCTCTCGGTCCCTGGTGTCCGGTGGTTCAGTCTCGGTCCCTGGTGTCCGGTGGTTCAGTCTCTCGGTCCCTGTGTCTGATGGTTCAGTCTCTCGATCTCTGGTGTCTGGTGATTCAGTCTCTCGGTCTCTGGTGTCCGGTGGTTCAGTCTCTTGCTCCCTGGTGTCCGGTGGTTCAGCCTTTCGGTCCCTGGTGTCCGGTGGTTCAGTGTCTCGGTCCCTGGTGTCTGGTTGTTTGGTCTCTGGTGTCCGGTGGTTCAGTCTCTCGGTCTCTGGTGTCCGGTGGTTCAGGCTCTAGGTCCCTGGTGTCCGGTGATTCAGTCTCTCGGTCCCTGGTGTCCGGTGGTTTAGTCTCTCGGTCCCTGGTGTCCGGTGGTTCTGTCTCTAGGGCCCTGGTGTCCTGTGGTTCAGTCTCTCGGTCCCTGTGTCTGATGGTTAAGTCTCTCGATCTCTGGTGTCCGGTGATTCAGTCTCTCGGTCTCTGCTGTCCGGTGGTTCAGTCTCTCGCTCCCTGGTGTCCGGTGGTTCAGTCTCTCGGCCCCTGGTGTCCGGTGGTTCAGTGTCTCGGTCCCTGGTGTCTGGTTTTTCGGTCCCTGTTGTCCGGTGTTTTTTTCTATCGGTCCCTGGTGTCCAGTGATTTAGTCTCTCTGTCTCTGGTGTCCGGTGGTTTAGTCTCTCGGTCCCTGGTGTCCGGTGGTTCAGTCTCTCTGTCTCTGGTGTCCGGTGGTTCAGTCTCTCGGTCCCTGTTGTCCGGTGGTTCAGTCTCTCAGTCCCTGGTGTCCGGTGGTTCAGTCTCTCGGTTCCTGGTGTCCGGTGGTTCAGTCTCTCGGTCCCTGGTGTCCGGTGGTTTAGTCTCTCGGTCCCTGGTGTCCGGTGGTTTAGTCTCTCGGTCCCTGGTGTCTGGTGGTTTTTTTCTCGGTCCCTGGGGTCCGGTGGTGTTTTTCTCGGTCCCTGGGGTCCGGTGATTTAGTCTCTCTGTCTCTGGTGTCCGATGGTTTAGTCTCTCGGTCCCTGGTGTCCAGTGGTTCAGTGTCTCGGTCCCTGGTGTCCAGTGGTTCTGTCTATCGATCTCTGGTGTCCGGTGGTTCAGTCTCTCGGTCTCTGGTGTCTGGTGGTTCAGTCTCTCGGTCCCTGGTGTCCGGTGGTTCAGTCTCTCGGTCCCTGGTGTCCGGTGGTTTAGTCTCTCTGTCCCTGGTGTCCGGTGGTTCAGTTTCTCGGTCCCTGAGGTCTGGAGGTTTAGTTTCTCGGTCCCTGGTGTCCGGTGGTTCAGTCTCTCGGTCCCTGGTGTCCGGTGGTTCTGTCTCTCGGGCCCTGGTGTCCTGTGGTTCAGTCTCTCGGGTCCGGTGGTTCAGTCTCTAGGTCCCTGGTATCCGGTGGTTCAGTCTCTCGGTCCCAGGTGTCCGGTGGTTCAGTCTCTCGGTCACTGGTGTCCGGTGGTTCAGTCTCTCGGTCCCTGGTGTCCGGTGGTTCAGTCTCGGTCCCTGGTGTCCGGTGGTTCAGTCTCTCAGTCCCTGTGTCTGATGGTTCAGTCTCTCGATCTCTGGTGTCCGGTGATTCAGTCTCTCGGTCTCTGGTGTCCGGTGGTTCAGTCTCTTGCTCCCTGGTGTCCGGTGGTTCAGCCTCTCGGTCCCTGGTGTCCGGTGGTTCAGTGTCTCGGTCCCTGGTGTCTGGTTGTTTGGTCTCTGGTGTCCGGTGGTTCAGTCTCTCGGTCTCTGGTGTCCGGTGGTTCAGGCTCTAGGACCCTGGTGTCCGGTGATTCAGTCTCTCGGTCCCTGGTGTCCGGTGGTTTAGTCTCTCGGTCCCTGGTGTCCGGTGGTTCTGTCTCTAGGGACCTGGTGTCCTGTGGTTCAGTCTCTCGGTCCCTGTGTCTGATGGTTAAGTCTCTCGATCTCTGGTGTCCGGTGATTCAGTCTCTCGGTCTCTGCTGTCCGGTAGTTCAGTCTCTCGCTCCCTGGTGTCCGGTGGTTCAGTCTCTCGGCCCCTGGTGTCCGGTGGTTCAGTGTCTCGGTCCCTGGTGTCTGGTTTTTCTGTCTCTGGTGTCCGGTGGTTCAGTCTCTCGGTCTCTGCTGTCCGGTGGTTCAGGCTCTAGGTCCCTGGTGTCCGGTGATTCAGTCTCTCGGTCCCTGGTGTCCGGTGGTTTAGTCTCTCCGTCCCTGGTGTCCGGTGGTTCAGTCTCTCGTTCCCTGTTGTCTGGCGGTTTAGTCTCTCTGTCCCTGGTGTCCGGTGGTTCAGTCTCTCGGTCCCTGGTGTCCGGTGGTTCAGTCTCTCTGTCCCTGGTGTCCGGTGGTTTAGTCTTTCGGTCCCTGGTGTCCGGTGGTTTAGTCTCTCGGTCCCTGGTGTCCGGTGGTTCTGTCTCTAGGGCCCTGGTGTCCTGTGGTTTAGTCTCTCGGTCTCTGGTGTCCGGTGGTTTAGTCTCTAGGTCCCTCTTGTCCAGAGGTTCAGTCTCTCGGTCCCTGGTGTCCGGTGGTTCAGTCTCTCGGTCCATTGTGTCCGGTGGTTCAGTCTCTCGGTCCATGGTGTCCGGTGGTTCAGTGTCTCGGTCCCTAGTGTCCGATGGTTCAGTCTCGGTCACTGGTGTCCGGTGGTTCAGTCTCTCGGTCCCTGTGTTCGATGGTTCAGTCTCTCGATCATTGGTGTCCGGTGATTCAGTGTCTCGGTCGCTGGTGTCCGGTGGTTCAGTCTCTCGGTCACTGGTGTCCGGTGGTTCAGTCTCTCGGTCCCTTGTGTCCGGTGGTTCAGTCTCTCGGTCCCTGGTGTCTGGTGGTTTAGTCTCTCGGTCCCTGGTGTCCGGTGGTTCAGTATCTCGGTCCCTGTTGTCCGGTGGTTCAGTCTCTTGGTCCCTGGTGTCCGGTGGTTCAGTCTCTCGCTCCCGTGTGTCCGGTGGTTCAGTCTCTCGGTCCCTGGTGTCCGGTGGTTCAGTCTCTCGGTCCTTGGTGTCCATTAGTTCAGTCTCTCGGTCCCTGGTGTCCGGTGGATCAGACTCTCGGTCCCTGGTGTCCATTGGTTCAGTCTCTCGGTCCCTGGTGTCCGGTGATTCAGTGTCTCGGTCCCTGGTGTCCGGTGGTTCAGTCTCTCGGTCCCTGGTGTCCGGTGGTTCAGTCTCTCGGTCCCTGGTGTCCAGTAGTTCAGTATCGGTCCCTGGTGTCTGTTGGTTCAGTCTCTTGGTCCCTAATGTCCGTTGGTTCAGTCTCTCGGTTTCTGGTGTCCGGTGGTTTGGTTTCTTGGTCACTGGTATCCAGTGGTTCAGTCTCTCGGTCCCTGGTGTCCGGTGGTTCAGTCTCTCTGTCTCTGGTGGTTCAGTCTCTAGGTCCTTGGTGTCCGGTGGTTCAGTTTCTCGCTCCCTGGTGTCCAGTGGTTCAGTCTCTCGGTCCCTGGTGTCCGGTGGCTCAGACTCTCAGTCCATGGTGTCCATTCGTTCAGCCTCTCGGTCCCTGGTGTCCGAACGTTCAGTCTCTCAGTCCTTGGTGTCCATTAGTTCAGTCTCTCGGTCCCTGATGTCCGGTGGATCAGACTCTCGGTCCCTGGTGTCCATTGGTTCAGTCTCTCGGTCCCTGGTGTCCGGTGGTTCAGTCTCTCGATCTCTGGTGTCCGGTGATTCAGTCTCTCGGTCCTTGGTGTCCAGTGATTCAGTCTCTCGGTCCCTGGTGTCCGGTGGCTCCGTCTCTCGGTCCCTGGTGTCCGGTGGTTCAGTCTCTCGGTCCCTGGTGTCTGGTGGTTCAGTCTCTCGGTCTCTGGTGTCCGGTGGCTCAGTGTCTCGGTCTCTGGTGTCCGGTGGTTCAGTCTCTCGGTCCCTGGTGTCCGGTGGTTTAGTCTCTCGGTCCCTGGTGTCCGGTGGTTTAGTCTCTCTGTCCCTGGTGTCCGGTGGTTCAGTCTCTCGTTCCCTGGTGTCCGGTGGTTTAGTCTCTCTGTCCCTGGTGTCCGGTGGTTCAGTCTCTCGGTCCCTGGTGTCCGGTGGTTTAGTCTTTCGGTCCCTGGTGTCCGGTGGTTTAATCTCTCGGTCCCTGGTGTCCGGTGGTTCTGTCTCTCGGGCCCTGGTGTCCTTTGGTTCAGTCTCTCTGTCTCTGGTGTCCGGTAGTTTAGTGTCTAGGTCCCTGGTGTCCAAAGGTTCAGTCTCTTGGTCCCTGGTGTCCGGTGGTTCAGTCTCTCGGTCCATGGTGTCCGGTGGTTCAGTCTCTCGGTCCATGGTGTCCGGCGGTTCAGTCTCTCGGTCCCTGGTGTCCGGTGGTTCAGTCTCAGTCACTGGTGTCCGGTGGTTCAGTCTCTCGGTCCCTATGTCCGAAGGTTAAGTCTCTCGATTCCTGGTGTCCGGTGGTTCAGTGTCTCGGTCGCTGGTGTCCGGTGCTTCAGTCTCTCGGTCGCTGGTGTCCGGTGGTTCAGTCTCTCGGTCCCTGTGTCCGATGGTTCAGTCTCTCGATCCCTGGTGTCCTGTGATTCAGTGTCTCCGTCGCTGTTTCTGGTGTCCGGTGGTTCAGTCTCTCGGTCTCTGGTGTCCGGTGGTTCAGTCTCTAGATCCCTGATGTCCGGTGGTTCAGTCTCTCGGTCCCTGGTGTCTGGTGGTTTAGTCTCTCTGTCCCTGGTGTCCGGTGGTTCAGTCTCTCTGTTCCTGGTGTCCGGTGGTTCAGTCTCTCGTTCCCTGGTGTCCGGTGGTTTAGTCTCTCTGTCCTTGGTGTCCGGTGGTTCAGTCTCTCGGTCCCTGGTGTCCAGTGGTTTAGTGTCTCGGTCCCTGGTGTCCTGTGGTTTAGTCTCTCGGTCCCTGGTGTCCGGTGGTTCTGTCTTTCGGGCCCTGGTGTCCTGTGGTTCAGTCTCTCGGTCTCTGGTGTCCGGTGGCTTAGTCTCTAGGTCCCTGGTGTCCAGAGGTTCAGTCTCTCGGTCCCTGGTGTCCTGTGGTTCAGTCTCTCGGTCCATGGTGTCCGGTGGTTCAGTCTCTCGGTCCATGGTGTCCGGTGGTTCAGTCTCTCGGTTCCTAGTGTCCGGTGGTTCAGTCTCGGTCACTTGTATCCGGTGGATCAGTCTCTCGGTCCCTGTGTCCGATGGTTCAGTCTCTCGATCCCTGGTGTCCGGTGATTCAGTGTCTCGGTCGCTGGTGTCCGGTGGTTCAGTCTCTCGGTCCCTGGTGTCCGGTGGTTTAGTCTCTCGGTCCCTGGTGTCTGGTGGTTCAGTCTCTCGGTCCCTGGTGTCCGGTGATTTAGTCTCTCGGTCCCTGGTGTCCGGTGGTTCAGTCCCTCGGTCCCTGTTGTCCAGTGGTTCAGTCTCTCGGTCCCTGGTGTCCTGTGGTTCAGTCTCTCGCTCCCGGGTGTCCGGTGGTTCAGTCTCTCGGTCCCTGGTGTCCGGTGTGTTTTTTTCTCGGTCCCTGGTGTCCGTTGATTTAGTCTCTCTGTCTCTGGTGACCGGTGGTTTTGTCTCTCGTTCCCTGGGGTCCAGTGGTTCAGTGTCTCGGTCCCTGGTGTCTCGTTATTCAGTCTATCGGTCCCTGGTGTCTAGTGGTTCAGTCTCTCGGTCCCTGGTGTCCGGTGGTTCAGTCTCTCGGTGTCAGGTGTCCGGTGGTTCAGTCTCTCGGTCCCTGTTGTCCAGTGGTTCAGTCTCTTGGTCCCTGGTGTCTGGTGGTTCAGTCTCTTGGTAGCTGGTGTCCGGTGGTTCAGTCTCTCTGTCCCTGGTGTCCGGTGGTTTAGTCTCTCGGTCCCTGTTTTCCGGTGTTTTTTTCTCTCGGTCCCTGGTGTCCAGTGATTTAGTCTCTCTGTCTCTGGTGTCCGGTGGTTTAGTCTCTCGGTCCCTGGTGTCCGGTGGTTCAGTTTCTCTGTCTCTGGTGTCCGGTGGTTCAGTCTCTCGGTCCCTGTTGTCCGGTGGTTCAGTCTCTCAGTCCCTGGTGTCCGGTGGTTCAGTCTCTCGGTCCCTGGTGTCCGGTGGTTCAGTCTCTCGGTCCCTGGTGTCCGTTTTTTTTTTTCTCGGTCCCTGGGGTCCGGTGGTTTTTTTCTCGGTCCCTGGGGTCCGGTGATTTAGTCTCTCTGTCTCTGGTGTCCGATGGTTTAGTCTCTCGGTCCCTGGTGTCCAGTGGTTCAGTGTCTCGGTCCCTGGTGTCCAGTGGCTCTGTCTATCGATCTCTGGTGTCCGGTGGTTCAGTCTCTTGGTCTCTGGTGTCCGGTGGTTCAGTCTCTCGGTCCCTGGTGTCCGGTGGTTCAGTCTCTCGGTCCCTGGTGTCCGGTGGTTTAGTCTCTCTGTCCCTGGTGTCCGGTGGTTCAGTTTCTCAGTCCCTGGGGTCTGGAGGTTTAGTTTCTCGGTCCCTGGTGTCCGGTGGTTCAGTCTCTCGGTCCCTGGTGTCCGGTGGTTCTGTCTCTCGGGCCCTGGTGTCCTGTGGTTCAGTCTCTCGGGTCCGGTGGTTCAGTCTCTAGGTCCCTGGTATCCGGTGGTTCAGTCTCTCGGTCCCAGGTGTCCGGTGGTTCAGTCTCTCGGTCCCTGGTGTCCGGTGGTTCAGTCTCGGTCCTTGGTGTCCGGTGGTTCAGTCTCTCGGTCCCTGTGTCTGATGGTTCAGTCTCTCGATCTCTGGTGTCCGGTGATTCAGTCTCTCGGTCCCTAGTGTCCAGTGGTTCAGTCTCTCGGTACCTGGTGTCCGGTGGCTCCGTCTCTCGGTCCCTGGTGTCCGGTGGTTCAGTCTCTCGGTCCCTGGTGTCTGGTTGTTCAGTCTCTCGGTCTCTGGTGTCCGGTGGCTCAGTGTCTCGGTCTCTGGTGTCCGGTGGTTCAGACTCTCGGTCCCTGGTGTCCGGTGGTTTAGTCTCTCGGTCCCTGGTGTCCGGTGGTTTAGTCTCTCTGTCCCTGGTGTCCGGTGGTTCAGTCTCTCGTTCCCTGGTGTCCGGTGGTTTAGTCTCTCTGTCCCTGGTGTCCGGTGGTTCAGTCTCTCGGTCCCTGGTGTCCGGTGGTTTAGTCTTTCGGTCCCTGGTGTCCGGTGGTTTAGTCTCTCGGTCCCTGGTGTCCGGTGGTTCTGTCTCTCGGGCCCTGGTGTCCTTTGGTTCAGTCTCTCTGTCTCTGGTGTCCGGTGGTTTAGTCTCTAGATCCCTGGTGTCCAAAGGTTCAGTCTCTTGGTCCCTGGTGTCCGGTGGTTCAGTCTCTCGGTCCATGGTGTCCGGTGGTTCAGTCTCTCGGTCCATGGTGTCCGGTGGTTCAGTCTCTCGGTCCCTGGTGTCTGGTGGTTCAGTCTCAGTCACTGGTGTCCGGTGGTTCAGTCTCTCGGTCCCTTTGTCCGATGGATCAGTCTCTTGATCCCTGGTGTCCGGTGGTTCAGTGTCTCGGTCGCTGGTGTCCGGTGCTTCAGTCTCTCGGTCGCTGGTGTCCGGTGGTTCAGTCTCTTGGTCCCTGTGTCCGATGGTTCAGTCTCTCGATCCCTGGTGTCCTATGATTCAGTGTCTCCGTCGCTGTTTCTGGTGTCCGGTGGTTCAGTCTCTCGGTCTCTGGTGTCCGATGGTTCAGTCTCTAGATCCCTGATGTCCGGTGATTCAGTCTCTCGGTCCCTGGTGTCCGGTGGTTTAGTCTCTCTGTCCCTGGTGTCCGGTGGTTCAGTCTCTCTGTTCCTGGTGTCCGGTGGTTCAGTCTCTCGTTCCCTGGTGTCCGGTGGTTTAGTCTCTCTGTCCTTGGTTTCCGGTGGTTCAGTCTCTCGGTCCCTGGTGTCCGGTGGTTTAGTCTCTCGGTCCCTGGTGTCCGGTGGTTCTGTCTTTCGGGCCCTGGTGTCCTGTGGTTCAGTCTCTCGGGCTCTGGTGTCCGGTGGCTTAGTCTCTAGGTCCCTGGTGTCCAGAGGTTCAGTCTCTCGGTCCCTAGTGTCCTGTGGTTCAGTCTCTCGGTCCATGGTGTCCGGTGGTTCAGTCTCTCGGTCCATGGTGTCCGGTGGTTCAGTCTCTCGGTTCCTGGTGTCCGGTGGTTCAGTCTCGGTCACTTGTATCCGGTGGATCAGTCTCTCGGTCCCTGTGTCCGATGGTTCAGTCTCTCGATACCTGGTGTCCGGTGATTCAGTGTCTCGGTCGCTGGTGTCCGGTGGTTCAGTCTCTCGGTCCCTGGTGTCCGGTGGTTTAGTCTCTCGGTCCCTCTTGTCCGGTGGTTCAGTCTCTCGGTCCCTGGTGTCCGGTTATTTAGTCTCTCGGTCCCTGGTGTCCGGTGGTTCAGTCTCTCGGTCCCTGTTGTCCAGTGGTTCAGTCTCTCAGTCCCTGGTGTCCGGTGGTTCAGTCTCTCGCTCCCGGGTGTCCGGTGGTTCAGTCTCTCTGTCCCTGGTGTCCGGTGTGTTTTTTTCTCGGTCCCTGGTGTCCGTTGATTTAGTCTCTCTGTCTCTGGTGTCCGGTGGTTTTGTCTCTCGGTCCCTGGGGTCCAGTGGTTCAGTGTCTCGGTCCCTGGTGTCTCGTTGTTCAGTCTCTCGGTCCCTGGTGTCTAGTGGTTCACTGTCTCGGTCCCTGGTGTCCGGTGGTTCAGTCTCTCGGTGTCAGGTGTCCGGTGGTTCAGTCTCTCGGTCCCTGTTGTCCAGTGGTTCAGTCTCTTGGTCCCTGGTGTCCGGTGGTTCAGTCTCTTGGTAGCTGGTGTCCGGTGGTTCAGTCTCTCTGTCCCTGGTGTCCGGTGGTTCAGTCTCTCGGTCCCTGTTGTCCGGTGGTTCAGTCTCTCAGTCCCTGGTGTCCGGTGGTTCAGTCTCTCAGTTCCTGGTGTCCGGTGGTTCAGTCTCTCGGTCCCTGGTGTCCGGTGGTTTAGTCTCTCGGTCCCTGGTGTCCGGTGGTTTAGTCTCTCGGTCCCTGGTGTCCGGTGGTTTTTTTCTCGGTCCCTGGGGTCCGGTGGTGTTTTTCTCGGTCCCTGGGGTCCGGTGATTTAGTCTCTCTGTCTCTGGTGTCCGATGGTTTAGTCTCTCGGTCCCTGGTGTCCAGTGGTTCAGTGTCTCGGTCCCTGGTGTCCAGTGGTTCTGTCTATCGATCTCTGGTGTCCGGTGGTTCAGTCTCTCGGTCTCTGGTGTCTGGTGGTTCAGTCTCTCGGTCCCTGGTGTCCGGTGGTTCAGTCTCTCGGTCCCTGGTGTCCGGTGGTTTAGTCTCTCTGTCCCTGGTGTCCGGTGGTTGAGTTTCTCGGTCCCTGAGGTCTGGAGGTTTAGTTTCTCGGTCCCTGGTGTCCGGTGGTTCAGTCTCTCGGTCCCTGGTGTCCGGTGGTTCTGTCTCTCGGGCCCTGGTGTCCTGTGGTTCAGTCTCTCGGGTCCGGTGGTTCAGTCTCTAGGTCCCTGGTATCCGGTGGTTCAGTCTCTCGGTCCCAGGTGTCTGGTGGTTCAGTCTCTCGGTCACTGGTGTCCGGTGGTTCAGTCTCTCGGTCCCTGGTGTCCGGTGGTTCAGTCTCGGTCCCTGGTGTCCGGTGGTTCAGTCTCTCGGTCCCTGTGTCTGATGGTTCAGTCTCTCGATCTCTGGTGTCTGGTGATTCAGTCTCTCGGTCTCTGGTGTCCGGTGGTTCAGTCTCTTGCTCCCTGGTGTCCGGTGGTTCAGCCTTTCGGTCCCTGGTGTCCGGTGGTTCAGTGTCTCGGTCCCTGGTGTCTGGTTGTTTGGTCTCTGGTGTCCGGTGGTTCAGTCTCTCGGTCTCTGGTGTCCGGTGGTTCAGGCTCTAGGTCCCTGGTGTCCGGTGATTCAGTCTCTCGGTCCCTGGTGTCCGGTGGTTTAGTCTCTCGGTCCCTGGTGTCCGGTGGTTCTGTCTCTAGGGCCCTGGTGTCCTGTGGTTCAGTCTCTCGGTCCCTGTGTCTGATGGTTAAGTCTCTCGATCTCTGGTGTCCGGTGATTCAGTCTCTCGGTCTCTGCTGTCCGGTGGTTCAGTCTCTCGCTCCCTGGTGTCCGGTGGTTCAGTCTCTCGGCCCCTGGTGTCCGGTGGTTCAGTGTCTCGGTCCCTGGTGTCTGGTTTTTCGGTCCCTGTTGTCCGGTGTTTTTTTCTATCGGTCCCTGGTGTCCAGTGATTTAGTCTCTCTGTCTCTGGTGTCCGGTGGTTTAGTCTCTCGGTCCCTGGTGTCCGGTGGTTCAGTCTCTCTGTCTCTGGTGTCCGGTGGTTCAGTCTCTCGGTCCCTGTTGTCCGGTGGTTCAGTCTCTCAGTCCCTGGTGTCCGGTGGTTCAGTCTCTCGGTTCCTGGTGTCCGGTGGTTCAGTCTCTCGGTCCCTGGTGTCCGGTGGTTTAGTCTCTCGGTCCCTGGTGTCCGGTGGTTTAGTCTCTCGGTCCCTGGTGTCTGGTGGTTTTTTTCTCGGTCCCTGGGGTCCGGTGGTGTTTTTCTCGGTCCCTGGGGTCCGGTGATTTAGTCTCTCTGTCTCTGGTGTCCGATGGTTTAGTCTCTCGGTCCCTGGTGTCCAGTGGTTCAGTGTCTCGGTCCCTGGTGTCCAGTGGTTCTGTCTATCGATCTCTGGTGTCCGGTGGTTCAGTCTCTCGGTCTCTGGTGTCTGGTGGTTCAGTCTCTCGGTCCCTGGTGTCCGGTGGTTCAGTCTCTCGGTCCCTGGTGTCCGGTGGTTTAGTCTCTCTGTCCCTGGTGTCCGGTGGTTCAGTTTCTCGGTCCCTGAGGTCTGGAGGTTTAGTTTCTCGGTCCCTGGTGTCCGGTGGTTCAGTCTCTCGGTCCCTGGTGTCCGGTGGTTCTGTCTCTCGGGCCCTGGTGTCCTGTGGTTCAGTCTCTCGGGTCCGGTGGTTCAGTCTCTAGGTCCCTGGTATCCGGTGGTTCAGTCTCTCGGTCCCAGGTGTCCGGTGGTTCAGTCTCTCGGTCACTGGTGTCCGGTGGTTCAGTCTCTCGGTCCCTGGTGTCCGGTGGTTCAGTCTCGGTCCCTGGTGTCCGGTGGTTCAGTCTCTCGGTCCCTGTGTCTGATGGTTCAGTCTCTCGATCTCTGGTGTCCGGTGATTCAGTCTCTCGGTCTCTGGTGTCCGGTGGTTCAGTCTCTTGCTCCCTGGTGTCCGGTGGTTCAGCCTCTCGGTCCCTGGTGTCCGGTGGTTCAGTGTCTCGGTCCCTGGTGTCTGGTTGTTTGGTCTCTGGTGTCCGGTGGTTCAGTCTCTCGGTCTCTGGTGTCCGGTGGTTCAGGCTCTAGGACCCTGGTGTCCGGTGATTCAGTCTCTCGGTCCCTGGTGTCCGGTGGTTTAGTCTCTCGGTCCCTGGTGTCCGGTGGTTCTGTCTCTAGGGACCTGGTGTCCTGTGGTTCAGTCTCTCGGTCCCTGTGTCTGATGGTTAAGTCTCTCGATCTCTGGTGTCCGGTGATTCAGTCTCTCGGTCTCTGCTGTCCGGTAGTTCAGTCTCTCGCTCCCTGGTGTCCGGTGGTTCAGTCTCTCGGCCCCTGGTGTCCGGTGGTTCAGTGTCTCGGTCCCTGGTGTCTGGTTTTTCTGTCTCTGGTGTCCGGTGGTTCAGTCTCTCGGTCTCTGCTGTCCGGTGGTTCAGGCTCTAGGTCCCTGGTGTCCGGTGATTCAGTCTCTCGGTCCCTGGTGTCCGGTGGTTTAGTCTCTCCGTCCCTGGTGTCCGGTGGTTCAGTCTCTCGTTCCCTGTTGTCTGGCGGTTTAGTCTCTCTGTCCCTGGTGTCCGGTGGTTCAGTCTCTCGGTCCCTGGTGTCCGGTGGTTCAGTCTCTCTGTCCCTGGTGTCCGGTGGTTTAGTCTTTCGGTCCCTGGTGTCCGGTGGTTTAGTCTCTCGGTCCCTGGTGTCCGGTGGTTCTGTCTCTAGGGCCCTGGTGTCCTGTGGTTTAGTCTCTCGGTCTCTGGTGTCCGGTGGTTTAGTCTCTAGGTCCCTCTTGTCCAGAGGTTCAGTCTCTCGGTCCCTGGTGTCCGGTGGTTCAGTCTCTCGGTCCATTGTGTCCGGTGGTTCAGTCTCTCGGTCCATGGTGTCCGGTGGTTCAGTGTCTCGGTCCCTAGTGTCCGATGGTTCAGTCTCGGTCACTGGTGTCCGGTGGTTCAGTCTCTCGGTCCCTGTGTTCGATGGTTCAGTCTCTCGATCATTGGTGTCCGGTGATTCAGTGTCTCGGTCGCTGGTGTCCGGTGGTTCAGTCTCTCGGTCACTGGTGTCCGGTGGTTCAGTCTCTCGGTCCCTTGTGTCCGGTGGTTCAGTCTCTCGGTCCCTGGTGTCTGGTGGTTTAGTCTCTCGGTCCCTGGTGTCCGGTGGTTCAGTATCTCGGTCCCTGTTGTCCGGTGGTTCAGTCTCTTGGTCCCTGGTGTCCGGTGGTTCAGTCTCTCGCTCCCGTGTGTCCGGTGGTTCAGTCTCTCGGTCCCTGGTGTCCGGTGGTTCAGTCTCTCGGTCCTTGGTGTCCATTAGTTCAGTCTCTCGGTCCCTGGTGTCCGGTGGATCAGACTCTCGGTCCCTGGTGTCCATTGGTTCAGTCTCTCGGTCCCTGGTGTCCGGTGATTCAGTGTCTCGGTCCCTGGTGTCCGGTGGTTCAGTCTCTCGGTCCCTGGTGTCCGGTGGTTCAGTCTCTCGGTCCCTGGTGTCCAGTAGTTCAGTATCGGTCCCTGGTGTCTGTTGGTTCAGTCTCTTGGTCCCTAATGTCCGTTGGTTCAGTCTCTCGGTTTCTGGTGTCCGGTGGTTTGGTTTCTTGGTCACTGGTATCCAGTGGTTCAGTCTCTCGGTCCCTGGTGTCCGGTGGTTCAGTCTCTCTGTCTCTGGTGGTTCAGTCTCTAGGTCCTTGGTGTCCGGTGGTTCAGTTTCTCGCTCCCTGGTGTCCAGTGGTTCAGTCTCTCGGTCCCTGGTGTCCGGTGGCTCAGACTCTCAGTCCATGGTGTCCATTCGTTCAGCCTCTCGGTCCCTGGTGTCCGAACGTTCAGTCTCTCAGTCCTTGGTGTCCATTAGTTCAGTCTCTCGGTCCCTGATGTCCGGTGGATCAGACTCTCGGTCCCTGGTGTCCATTGGTTCAGTCTCTCGGTCCCTGGTGTCCGGTGGTTCAGTCTCTCGGTCCCTGGTGTCCGGTGGTTCAGTCTCTCGGTCCCTGGTGTCTGGTGGTTCAGTCTCTCGGTCCCTGGTGTCCGGTGGTTCAGTCTCGGTCCCTGGTGTCTGTTGGTTCAGTCTCTTGGTCCCTAATGTCCGGTGGTTCAGTCTCTCGGTGTCTGGTGTCCGGTGGTTTAGTCTCTCGGTCCCTGGTGTCCAGTGGTTCAGTCTCTCGGTCCCTGGTGTCCGGTGGTTCAGTCTCTCTGTCTCTGGTGGTTCAGTCTCTAGGTCCTTGGTGTCCGGTGGTTCAGTTTCTCGCTCCCTGGTATCCGGTGGTTCAGTCTCTCGGTCCCTGGTGTCCGGTGGCTCAGACTCTCAGTCCCTGGTGTCCATTCATTCAGTCTCTCGGTCCCTGGTGTCCGGTGGTTCAGTCTCTTGGTCTCTGGTGGTTCAGTTTCTAGGTCTCTGGTGTCCGGTGGTTCAGTCTCTCGGTCTCTTGTGTCCGTTGGTTCAGTCTCTCACTCCCTGGTGTCCGGTGGTTCAGTCTCTCGGTCCCTGTGTCCGATGATTCAGTCTCTCGATCCCTGGTGTCCGCTGATTCAGTGTCTCGGTCACTGTTGTCCGGTGGTTCAGTCTCTCGGTCCCTGGTATCCGGTGGTTTAGCCTCTCGGTCCCTGGTGTCCGATGGTTCAGTCAATCGGTCCCTGGTGTACGGTGGTTTAGTCTCTCGGTCCCTGGTGTCTGGTGGTTCATTCTCTCGGTCCCTGGTGTCCGGTGGTTCAGTCTCTCGGTCCCTGGTGTCCGGTGGTTTAGTCTCTCTCTCTCTGGTGTCTGGTGGTTTAGTCTCTCTGTCCATGGTCTCCAGTGGTTCAGTGTCTCGGTTCCTGGTGTCTGGTTGTTCAGTCTCTCGGTCTCTGGTGTTCGCTGGTTCAGTCTCTCGGTCTCTGGTGTCCGTTGGTTCAGTCTCTCGTTTCCTGTGTCCGATGGTTCAGTCTCTCGATTCCTGGTGTCCGGTGATTCAGTGTCTCGGTCGGTGGTGTCCGGTAGTTCAGTCTCTCGGTCCCTGGTGTCCAGTGGTTCAGTCTCTCGGTCCCTGGTGTCCGGTGATTCAGTGTCTCGGTCTCTGGTGTCCGGTGGTTTAGTCTCTAGGTTCCTGGTGTCCGGTGGTTCAGTCTCTCAGTCCCTGGTGTCCGGTGGTTAAGTCTCTCGGTCCCTGGTGTCCGGTGGTTCAGTCTCTCGGTCCCTGGTGTCCGGTGGTTCAGTCTCTCGGTCCCTGGTGTCCGGTGGTTCAGTCTCTCGGTCCCTGGTGTCCGGTGGTTTATTCTCTGTCCCTGGTGTCCGGAGGTTCAGTCTCTCGGTCCCTGGTGTCCGGTGATTTAGTCTCTCGGTCCCTGGTGTCCGGTGGTTTAGTTTCTCAGTCCCTGAAGTTCTGTGTTTCTGTCTCTCGGGCCCTGGTGTCCTGTGGTTCAGTCTCTCGGGTCCGGTGGTTTAGTCTCTATGTCCCTGGTGTCCGGTGGTTCAGTCTCTCGGTCCCTGGTGTCCGGTGGTTCAGTCTCTCGGTCCCTGGTGTCCGGTGGCTCAGACACTCAGTTCCTGGTGTCAATTCGTTCAGTCTCTCGGTCCCTGGTGTCCGGTGGTTCAGTCTCTTGGTCTCTGGTGGTTCAGTCACTAGGTCCCTGGTGTCCGGTGGTTCAGTCTCTCGGTCTCTGGTGTCCGGTGGTTCAGTCTCTCGCTCCCTGGTATCCGGTGGTTCAGTCTCTCGCTCCCTGGTGTTCGGTGGCTTCTTCTCTCGGTCCCTGGTGTCCGGTGGTTCAGTCTCTCGGTCTCTGGTGTCCGGTGGTTCAGTCTCTCGGTCCCTGGTGTCCGGTGGTTTAGTCTCTCGGTCCCTGGTGTCCGGTGGTTTAGCCTCTCGGTCCCTGGTGTCCGGTGGTTTAGTCTCTCGGTCCCTGGTGTCCGGTGGTTTAGTCTCTCGGTCCCTGGTGTCTGGTGGTTCAGTCTCTCGGTCTCTGTTGTCCGGTGGTTCAGTCTCTCGGTCCCTGTTGTCCGGTGGTTCAGTCTCTCGGGCCCTGGTGTCCGTTGGTTTAGTCTCTCGGTCTCTGGTGTCCGGTGGTTCAGTCTATCAGGCCCTGGTGTCCGTTGGTTTAGTCTCTCTGTCCCTGGTGTCCGGTGGTTTAGTCTCTCTGTCCCTGGTGTCTGGTGGTTTAGTCTCACTGTCACTGGTGTCCGGTGGTTCAGTCTCTCGGTCCCTGGTGTCCTGTGGTTCTGTCTCTCGGGCCCTGGTGTCCTGTGGTTCTGTCTCTAGGTCCCTGGTGTCCGGTATTTCTGTCTCTCGGTCCCTGGTGTCCGGTGGTTCAGTCTCTCGGTCCCTGGTGTCCGGTGGTTCAGTCTCTCGCTCCCTGGTGTCCGGTGGTTCAGTATCTTGGTCCATGGTGTCCGGTGGTTCAGTCTCGGTCCCAGGTGCCCGGTGGTTCAGTCTCTCGATTCCTGTGTCCGATGGTTCAGTCTCTCGATTCCTGGTGTCCGGTGATTCAGTGTCTCGGTCGCTGGTGTCCGGTGGTTCAGTCTCTCGGTCCCTGGTGTCCGGTGGTTCAGTCTCTCGGTCCCTGGTGTCCGGTGATTCAGTGTCTCGGTCTCTTGTGTCCGGTGGTTTAGTCTCTAGGTCCCTGGTGTCCCGTGGTTCAGTCTCTCGGTCCCTGGTGTCCGGTGTTTCAGTCTCTCGGTCCCTGGTGTCCGATGGTTCAGTCTCTCAGTCCCTGGTGTCCGGTGGTTCAGTTTCGGTCCCTGGTGTCCGGTGGTTCAGTCTCTCGGTCCCTGTGTCCGATGGTTCAGTCTCTCGATCCCTGGTGTCCGGTGATTCAGTGTCTCGGTCGCTGTTGTCCGGTGGTTCAGTCTCTCGGTCCCTGGTATCCGGTGGTTTAGCCTCTCGGTCCCTGGTGTCCGATGGTTCAGTCAATCGGTCCCTTGTGTTCGGTGGTTTAGTCTCTCGGTCCCTGGTGTCTGGTGGTTCATTCTCTCGGTCCCTGGTGTCCGGTCGTTCAGTCTCTCGGTCCCTGGTGTCCGGTGGTTTAGTCTCTCTGTCTCTGGTGTCTGGTGGTTTAGTCTCTCTGTCCATGGTCTCCGGTGGTTCAGTGTCTCGTTTCCTGGTGTCTGGTTGTTCAGTCTCTTGGTCTCTGGTGTTCGCTGGTTCAGTCTCTTGGTCTCTGGTGTCCGGTGGTTCAGTCTCTCGGTTCCTGTGTCCGATGGTTCAGTCTCTCGATTCCTAGTGTCCGGTGATTCAGTGTCTCGGTCGCTGGTGTCCAGTGGTTCAGTCTCTCGGTCCCTGGTGTCCGGTGGTTCAGTCTCTCTGTCCCTGGTGTCCCGTGATTCAGTGTCTCGGTCTCTGGTGTCCGGTGGTTTAGTCTATAGGTCCCTGGTGTCCGGTGGTTCAGTCTCTCAGTCCCTGGTGTCCGGTGGTTTATTCTCTCTGTCCCTGGTGTCCGGTGGTTCAGTCTCTCGGTCCCTGGTGTCCGGTGGTTTAGTCTCTCGGTCCCTGGGGTCCGGTGGTTTAGTTTCTCGGTCCCTGAAGTCCTGTGTTTCTGTCTCTTGGGCGCTGGTGTCCTGTGGTTCAGTCTCTCGGGTCCGGTGGTTTAGTCTCTAGGTCCTTGGTGTCCGGTGGTTCAGTCTCTCGGTCCCTGGTGTCCGATGGTTCAGTCTCTCAGTCCCTGGTGTCCGGTGGTTCAGTTTCGGTCCCTGGCGTCCGGTGATTCAGTCTCTCGGTCCCTGTGTCCGATGGTTCAGTCTCTCGATCCCTGGTGTCCGGTGATTCAGTGTCTCTGTCGCTGTTGTCCGGTGGTTCAGTCTCTCGGTCCCTGGTATCCGGTGGTTTAGCCTCTCGGTCCCTGGTGTCCGATGGATCAGTCAATCGGTCCCTGGTGTCTGGTGGTTTAGTCTCTTGGTCCCTGGTGTCCGGTGGTTCATTCTCTCGGTCCCTGGTGTCCGGTGGTTCAGTCTCTCGGTCCCTGGTGTCCGGTGGTTTAGTCTCTCTGTCTCTGGTGTCTGGTGGTTTAGTCTCTCTGTCCATGGTATCCGGTGGTTCAGTGTCTCGGTTCCTGGTGTCTGGTTGTTCAGTCTCTCGGTCCCTGGTGTTCGCTGGTTCAGTCTCTCGGTCTCTGGTGTCTGATGGTTCAGTCTCTAGGTCCCTGGTGTCCGGTGGTTCAGTCTCTCGGTCCCTGGTGTCCGGTGGTTTAGTCTCTCTGTACCTGGTGTCCGGTAGATCAGTCTCTCGTTCCCTGGTGTCTTGTGGTTTAGTCTCTATGTCCCTGGTGTCCGGTGGTTCAGTCTCTCGGTTCCTGGTGTCCGGTGGTTCAGTCTCTCGGTCCCTGGTGTCCGGTGGTTCAGTCTCTCGAGCCCTGGTGTCCGGTGATTCAGTGTCTCGGATGCTGGTGTCCGGTGGTTCAGTGTCTCGTTCCCTGGTGTCCGGTGGTTTAGTCTCTCGTTCCCTCGTGTCTGTTAGTTCAGTCTCTCGGTCCCTGGTGTCCGGTGGTTTAGTCTCTCGGTCCCTGGTGTCCGATTGTTCAGTCTCTCGGTCCCTGGTGTCCCGTGGTTCAGTCTCTCGGTCCCTGGTGTCCGATGGTTTAGTCTCTCGGTCCCTGGTGTCCGGTGGTTTAGTCTCTCTGTCTCTGGTGTCCGGTGGTTTAGTCTCTCTGTCCCTGGTGTCCGGTGGTTCAGTGTCTCGGTCCCTGGTGTCTGGTTGTTCAGTCTCTCGGTCTCTGGTGTCCGTTGGTTCAGTCTCTCGGTCTCTGGTGTCCGGTGGTTCAGTCTCTAGGTCCCTGGTGTCTGGTGGTTCAGTCTCTCGGTCCCTGGTGTCCAGTGGTTCAGTCTCTCGGTCCCTGGTGTCCAGTGGTTTAGTCTCTCGGTCCATGGTGTCCGGTAGTTCAGTCTCTCGGTCACTGGTGTCCGGTGGTTCAGTCTCTCGGTCCCTCGTGTCCGGTGGTTCAGTCTCTCGGTCCTTGTTGTCCGGTGGTTCAGTCTCTCGGTCACTGGTGTCCGGTGGTTCAGTCTCTCGGGCCCTGGTGTCCGTTGGTTCAGTCTCTCGGTCCCTCGTGTCCGGTGGTTCAGTCTCTCCGTCCTTGTTGTCCGGTGGTTCAGTCTCTCGGTCACTGGTGTCCGGTGGTTCAGTCTCTCGGGCCCTGGTGTCCGTTGGTTCAGTCTCTCGGTCTCTGGTGTCCGGTGGTTCAGTCTATCGGGCCCTGGTGTCCGTTGGTTTAGTCTCTCGGTCTCTGGTGTCCGGTGGTTTAGTCTCTCTGTCCCTGGTGTCCGGTGGTTTAGTCTCTCTGTCCCTGGTGTCCGTTGGTTCAGTCTCTCGGTCTCTGGTGTCCGGTGGTTCAGTCTATCGGGCCCTGGTGTCCGTTGGTTTAGTCTCTTGGTCTCTGGTGTCCGGTGGTTTAGTCTCTCTGTCCATGGTGTCCGGTGGTTTAGTCTCTCTGTCCCTGGTGTCCGTTGGTTCAGTCTCTCGGTCTCTGGTGTCCGGTGGTTCAGTCTATCGGGCCCTGGTGTCCGTTGGTTTAGTCTCTTGGTCTCTGGTGTCCGGTGGTTTAGTCTCTCTGTCCCTGGTGTCCGGTGGTTTAGTCTCTCTGTCCCTGGTGTCCGGTGGTTCAGTCTCTCGGTCCCTGGTGTCCGGTGGTTTAGACTCTCGGTCCCTGGTGTCATGTGGTTCTGTCTCTCGGGCCCTGGTGTCCGGTGATTCAGTGTCTCGGTCGCTGGTGTCCGGTACTTCAGTCTCTCGGTCGCTGGTGTCCGGTGGTTCAGTCTCTCGGTCCCTGTGTCCGATGGTTCAGTCTCTCGATCCCTGGTGTCCTGTGATTCAGTGTCTCCGTCGCTGTCTCTGGTGTCCAGTGGTTCAGTCTCTCGGTCTCTGGTGTCCGATGGTTCAGTCTCTAAATCCCTGATGTCCGGTGGTTCAGTCTCTGTGTCCCTGGTGTCCGGTGGTTTAGTCTCTGTGTCCCTGGTGTCTGGTGGTTCAGTCTCGGTCCCAGGTGCCCGGTGGTTCAGTCTCTCGCTTCCTGTGTCCGATGGTTCAGTCTCTCGATTCCTGGTGTCCGGTGATTCAGTGTCTCGGTCGCTGGTGTCCGGTGGTTCAGTCTCTCGGTCCCTGGTGTCCGGTGGTTCAGTCTCTCGGTCCCTGGTGTCCGGTGATTCAGTGTCTCGGTCTCTGGTGTAAGGTGGTTTAGTCTCTAGGTCCCTGGTGTCCCGTGGTTCAGTCTCTCGGTCCCTGGTGTCCGGTGTTTCAGTCTCTCGGTCCCTGGTGTCCGATGGTTCAGTCTCTCACTCCCTGGTGTCCGGTGGTTCAGTTTCGGTCCCTGGTGTCCGGTGGTTCAGTCTCTCGGTCCCTGTGTCCGATGGTTCAGTCTCTCGATCCCTGGTGTCCGGTGATTCAGTGTCTCGGTCGCTGTTTTCCGGTGGTTCAGTCTCTCGGTCCCTGGTATCCGGTGGTTTAGCCTCTCGGTCCCTGGTGTCCGATGGTTCAGTCAATCGGTCCCTTGTGTCCGGTGGTTTAGTCTCTCGGTCCCTGGTGTCTGGTGGTTCATTCTCTCGGTCCCTGGTGTCCGGTCGTTCAGTCTCTCGGTCCCTGGTGTCCAGTGGTTTAGTCTCTCTGTCTCTGGTGTCTGGTGGTTTATTCTCTCTATCCATGGTCTCCGGTGGTTCAGTGTCTCGTTTCCTGGTGTCTGGTTGTTCAGTCTCTTGGTCTCTGGTGTTCGCTGGTTCAGTCTCTCGGTCTCTGGTGTCCGGTGGTTCAGTCTCTCGGTTCCTGTGTCCGATGGTTCAGTCTCTCGATTCCTAGTGTCCGGTGATTCAGTGTCTCGGTCGCTGGTGTCCGGTGGTTTAGTCTCTAGGTCCCTGGTGTCCGGTGGTTCAGTCTCTCAGTCCCTGGTGTCCGGTGGTTTATTCTCTCTGTCCCTGGTGTCCGGTGGTTCAGTCTCTCGGTCCCTGGTGTCCGGTGGTTTAGTCTCTCGGTCCCTGGGGTCCGGTGGTTTAGTTTCTCGGTCCCTGAAGTCCTGTGTTTCTGTCTCTTGGGCCCTGGTGTCCTGTGGTTCAGTCTCTCGGGTCCGGTGGTTTAGTCTCTAGGTCCCTGGTGTCCGGTGGTTCAGTCTCTCGGTCCCTGGTGTCCGATGGTTCAGTCTCTCAGTCCCTGGTGTCCGGTGGTTCAGTTTCGGTCCCATGGCGTCCGGTGATTCAGTCTCTCGGTCCCTGTGTCCGATGGTTCAGTCTCTCGATCCCTGGTGTCCGGTGATTCAGTGTTTCTGTCGCTGTTGTCCGGTGGTTCAGTCTCTCGGTCCCTGGTATCCGGTGGTTTAGCCTCTCGGTCCCTGGTGTCCGATGGTTCAGTCAATCGGTCCCTGGTGTCCGGTGGTTTAGTCTCTTGGTCCCTGGTGTCCGGTGGTTCATTCTCTCGGTCCCTGGTGTCCGGTGGTTCAGTCTCTCGGTCCCTGGTGTCCGGTGGTTTAGTCTCTCTGTCTCTGGTGTCTGGTGGTTTAGTCTCTCTGTCCATGGTCTCCGGTGGTTCAGTGTCTCGGTTCCTGGTGTCTGGTTGTTCAGTCTCTCGGTCCCTGGTGTTCGCTGGTTCAGTCTCTCGGTCTCTGGTGTCTGATGGTTCAGTCTCTAGGTCCCTGGTGTCCGGTGGTTCAGTCTCTCCGTCCCTGGTGTCCGGTGGTTTAGTTTCTCTGTCCCTGGTGTCCGGTGGATCAGTCTCTCGTTCCCTGGTGTCTTGTGGTTTAGTCTCTATGTCCCTGGTGTCCGGTGGTTCAGTCTCTCGGTTCCTGGTGTCCGGTGGTTCAGTCTCTCGGTCCCTGGTGTCCGGTGGTTCAGTCTCTCGCTCCCTGGTGTCCGGTGGTTCAGTCTCTCGAGCCCTGGTGTCCGGTGATTCAGTGTCTCGGATGCTGGTGTCCGGTGGTTCTGTCTCTCGTTCCCTGGTGTCCGGTGGTTTAGTCTCTCGTTCCCTCGTGTCTGTTAGTTCAGTCTCTCGGTCCCTGGTGTCCGTTGGTTTAGTCTCTCGGTCCCTGGTGTCCGATTGTTCAGTCTCTCGGTCCCTGGTGTCCCGTGGTTCAGTCTCTCGGTCCCTGGTGTCCGATGGTTTAGTCTCTCGGTCCCTGGTGTCCGGTGGTTTAGTCTCTCTGTCTCTGGTGTCCGGTGGTTTAGTCTCTCTGTCCCTGGTGTCCGGTGGTTCAGTGTCTCGGTCCCTGGTGTCTGGTTGTTCAGTCTCTCGGTCTCTGGTGTCCGTTGGTTCAGTCTCTCGGTCTCTGGTGTCCGGTGGTTCAGTCTCTAGGTCCCTGGTGTCCGGTGGTTCAGTCTCTCGGTCCCTGGTGTCCGGTGGTTCAGTCTCTCGGTCCCTGGTGTCCGGTGGTTTAGTCTCTCGGTCCATGGTGTCCGGTGGTTCAGTCTCTCGGTCACTGGTGTCCGGTGGTTCAGTCTCTCGGTCCCTCGTGTCCGGTGGTTCAGTCTCTCGGTCCTTGTTGTCCGGTGGTTCAGTCTCTCGGTCACTGGTGTCCGGTGGTTCAGTCTCTCGGGCCCTGGTGTCCGTTGGTTCAGTCTCTCGGTCTCTGGTGTCCGGTGGTTCAGTCTGTCGGGCCCTGGTGTCCGTTGGTTTAGTCTCTCGGTCTCTGGTGTCCGGTGGTTTAGTCTCTCTGTCCCTGGTGTCCGGTGGTTTAGTCTCTCTGTCCCTGGTGTCCGGTGGTTCAGTCTCTCGGTCCCTGGTGTCCGGTGGTTTAGACTCTCGGTCCCTGGTGTCATGTGGTTCTGTCTCTCGGGCCCTGGTGTCCGGTGATTCAGTGTCTCGGTCGCTGGTGTCCGGTACTTCAGTCTCTCGGTCGCTGGTGTCCGGTGGTTCAGTCTCTCGGTCCCTGTGTCCGATGGTTCAGTCTCTCGATCCCTGGTGTCCTGTGATTCAGTGTCTCCGTCGATGTCTCTGGTGTCCAGTGGTTCAGTCTCTCGGTCTCTGGTGTCCGATGGTTCAGTCTCTAAGTCCCTGATGTCCGGTGGTTCAGTCTCTGTGTCCCTGGTGTCCGGTGGTTTAGTCTCTGTGTCCCTGGTGTCTGGTGGTTCAGTCTCTCGGTCCCTGTGTCCGATGGTTCAGTCTCTCGATCCCTGGTGTCCTGTGATTCAGTGTCTCGATCGCTGGTGTCCTGTGGTTCAGTGTCTCGGTCCCTGGTGTCCGGTGGTTTAGTCTCTCGGTCTCTGGTGTCCGGTGGTTTTGACTCTCGGTCCCTGGTGTCTGGTGGTTTATTCTCTCTGTCTCTGGTGTCCGGTGGTTCAGTCTCTCGGTCCCTGGTGTCCGGTGGTTCAGTCTCTCGGTCCCTGGTGTCCGGCGGTTCAGTCTCAGTCCCTGGTGTCCAGTGGTTCAGTCTCTCGGTCCCTATGTCCGATGGTTCAGTATCTCGATCCCTGGTGTCCGGTGGTTCAGTCTCTCGGTCCCTGTGTCCGATGGTTTAGTCTCTCTATCCCTGGTGTCCAATGGTTTAGTCTCTCGGTCCCTGGTGTCCGGTGGTTTAGTCAATCGGTCCCTGGTGTCCGGTGTAAAGTCTCTCGGTCCCTGGTGTCCAATGGTTCAGTCTCTCGGTCCCTGGTGTCTGGTGGGTCCGTCTCTCGGTCCCTGGTGTCCGGTGGTTCAGTCTCTCGGTCCTTGGTGTCCGGTGGTTTAGTCTCTCGGTCCATGGTGTCCGGTGGTTCAGTCTCTCGGTCACTGGTGTCCGGTGGTTCAGTCTCTCGGTCCCTCGTGTCCGGTGGTTCAGTCTCTCGGTCCTTGTTGTCCGGTGGTTCAGTCTCTCGGTCACTGGTGTCCGGTGGTTCAGTCTCTCGGGCCCTGGTGTCCGTTGGTTCAGTCTCTCGGTCTCTGGTGTCCGGTGGTTCAGTCTATCGGGCCCTGGTGTCCGTTGGTTTAGTCTCTCGGTCTCTGGTGTCCGATGGTTTAGTCTCTCTGTCCCTGGTGTCCGGTGGTTTAGTCTCTCTGTCCCTGGTGTCCGGTGGTTCAGTCTCTCGGTCCCTGGTGTCCGGTGGTTTAGACTCTCGGTCCCTGGTGTCATGTGGTTCTGTCTCTCGGGCCCTGGTGTCCGGTGATTCAGTGTCTCGGTCGCTGGTGTCCGGTACTTCAGTCTCTCGGTCGCTGGTGTCCGGTGGTTCAGTCTCTCGGTCCTTGTTGTCCGGTGGTTCAGTCTCTCGGTCACTGGTGTCCGGTGGTTCAGTCTCTCGGGCCCTGGTGTCCGTTGGTTCAGTCTCTCGGTCTCTGGTGTCCGGTGGTTCAGTCTATCGGGCCCTGGTGTCCGTTGGTTTAGTCTCTCGGTCTCTGGTGTCCGGTGGTTTAGTCTCTCTGTCCCTGGTGTCCGGTGGTTTAGTCTCTCTGTCCCTGGTGTCCGGTGGTTCAGTCTCTCGGTCCCTGGTGTCCGGTGGTTTAGACTCTTGGTCCCTGGTGTCATGTGGTTCTGTCTCTCGGGCCCTGGTGTCCGGTGATTCAGTGTCTCGGTCGCTGGTGTCCGGTACATCAGTCTCTCGGTCGCTGGTGTCCGGTGGTTCAGTCTCTCGGTCCCTGTGTCCGATGGTTCAGTCTCTCGATCCCTGGTGTCCTGTGATTCAGTGTCTCCGTCGCTGTCTCTGGTGTCCAGTGGTTCAGTCTCTCGGTCTCTGGTGTCCGATGGTTCAGTCTCTAAATCCCTGATGTCCGGTGGTTCAGTCTCTGTGTCCCTGGTGTCCGGTGGTTTAGTCTCTGTGACCCTGGTGTCTGGTGGTTCAGTCTCTCGATCCCTGGTGTCCTGTGATTCAGTGTCTCGATCGCTGGTGTCCTGTGGTTCAGTGTCTCGGTCCCTGGTGTCCGGTGGTTTAGTCTCTCGGTCTCTGGTGTCCGGTGGTTTTGACTCTCGGTCCCTGGTGTCCGGTGGTTTATTCTCTCTGTCTCTGGTGTCCGGTGGTTCAGTCTCTCGGTCCCTGGTGTCCGGTGGTTCAGTCTCTCGGTCCCTGGTGTCCGGCGGTTCAGTCTCAGTCCCTGGTGTCCAGTGGTTCAGTCTCTCGGTCCCTATGTCCGATGGTTCAGTCTCTCGATCCCTGGTGTCCGGTGGTTCAGTCTCTCGGTCCCTGTGTCCGATGGTTTAGTCTCTCTATCCCTGGTGTCCAATGGTTTAGTCTCTCGGTCCCTGGTGTCCGGTGGTTTAGTCAATCGGTCCCTGGTGTCCGGTGTAAAGTTGCTCGGTCCCTGGTGTCCAGTGGTTCAGTCTCTCGGTCCCTGGTGTCCGGTGGGTCCGTCTCTCGGTCCCTGGTGTCCGGTGGTTCAGTCTCTCGGTCCCTGGTGTCCGGTGGTTTAGTCTATCGGTCCATGGTGTCCGGTGGTTAAGTCTCTCGGTCACTGGTGTCTGGTGGTTCAGTCTCTCGGTCCCTCGTGTCCGGTGGTTCAGTCTCTCGGTCCTTGTTGTCCGGTGGTTCAGTCTCTCGGTCACTGGTGTCCGGTAGTTCAGTCTCTCGGGCCCTGGTGTCCGTTGGTTCAGTCTCTCGGTCTCTGGTGTCCGGTGGTTCAGTCTATCGGGCCCTGGTGTCCGTTGGTTTAGTCTCTCGGTCTCTGGTGTCCGGTGGTTTAGTCTCTCTGTCCCTGGTGTCCGGTGGTTTAGTCTCTCTGTCCCTGGTGTCCGGTGGTTCAGTCTCTCGGTCCCTGGTGTCCGGTGGTTTAGACTCTCGGTCCCTGGTGTCATGTGGTTCTGTCTCTCGGGCCCTGGTGTCCGGTGATTCAGTGTCTCGGTCGCTGGTGTCCGGTACTTCAGTCTCTCGGTCGCTGGTGTCCGGTGGTTCAGTCTCTCGGTCCCTGTGTCCGATGGTTCAGTCTCTCGATCCCTGGTGTCCTGTGATTCAGTGTCTCCGTCGCTGTCTCTGGTGTCCAGTGGTTCAGTCTCTCGCTCTCTGGTGTCCGATGGTTCAGTCTCTAAATCCCTGATGTCCGGTGGTTCAGTCTCTGTGTCCCTGGTGTCCGGTGGTTTAGTCTCTCGGTCTCTGGTGTCCGGTGGTTTTGACTCTCGGTCCCTGGTGTCCGGTGGTTTATTCTCTCTGTCTCTGGTGTCCGGTGGTTCAGTCTCTCGGTCCCTGGTGTCCGGTGGTTCAGTCTCTCGGACCCTGGTGTCCGGCGGTTCAGTCTCAGTCCCTGGTGTCCAGTGGTTCAGTCTCTCGGTCCCTATGTCCGATGGTTCAGTCTCTCGATCCCTGGTGTCCGGTGGTTCAGTCTCTCGGTCCCTGTGTCCGATGGTTTAGTCTCTCTATCCCTGGTGTCCAATGGTTTAGTCTCTCGGTCCCTGGTGTCCGGTGGTTTAGTCAATCGGTCCCTGGTGTCCGGTGTAAAGTCTCTCGGTCCCTGGTGTCCAGTGGTTCAGTCTCTCGGTCCCTGGTGTCCGGTGGGTCCGTCTCTCGGTCCTTGGTGTCCGGTGGTTCAGTCTCTCGGTCCCTGGTGTCTGGTTGATCAGTCTCTCGGTCTCTGGTGTCCGGTGGCTCAGTGTCTCGGTCCCTGGTGTCCGGTGGTTCAGTCTCTCGGTCCATGGTGTCCGGTGACTCAGACTCTCGGTCCCTGGTGTCCATTCGTTCAGTCTCTCGGTCACTGGTGTCCGGTGGTTCAGTCTCTCGGTCTCTGGTGGTTCAGTTTCTAGGTCCCTGTTGTCCGGTGGTTCAGTCTCTTGGTCTCTGGTGTCCGGTGGTTCAGTCTCTTGCTCCCTGGAGTCCGGTGGTTCAGTCTCTCGGTCCCTGGTGTCCGGAGGCTCCGTCTCTCGGTCCCTGGTGTCCGGTGGTTCAGTCTCTCGGTCCCTGGTGTCTGGTTGTTCAGTCTCTCGGTCTCTGGTGTCCGGTGGCTCAGTGTCTCGGTCCCTGGTGTCCGGTGGTTCAGTATCTCGGCCATGGTGTCCAGTGGCTCAGACTCTCGGTCACTGGTGTCCATTCGTTCAGTCTCTTGGTCACTGGTGTCCGGTGGTTCAGTCTCTCGGTCTCTGGTGGTTCAGTTTCTAGGTCCCTGGTGTCCGGTGGTTCAGTCTCTCGGTCTCTGGTGTCCGGTGGTTCAGTCTCTCGCTCCCTGGAGTCCGGTGGTTCAGTCTCTCGGTCGCTAGTGTCCGGTGGCTCCGTCTCTCGGTCCCTGGTGTCCGGTGGTTCAGTCTCTCGGTCCATGGTGTCCGGTTGTTCAGTCTCTCGGTCTCTGGTGTCCGGTGGTTCAGTGTCTCGGTCTCTGGTGTCTGGTGGTTCAGTCTCTCGGTCCCTGGTGTCCGGTGGTTCAGTCTCTCGGTCCCTGGTGTCCGGTGGCTCCGTCTCTCGGTCCCTGGTGTCCGGTGGTTCAGTCTCTCGGTCCATGGTGTCCGGTTGTTCAGTCTCTCGGTCTCTGGTGTCCGGTGGTTCAGTGTCTCGGTCTCTGGTGTCCGGTGGTTCAGTCTCTCGTTCCCTGGTGTCCGGTGGTTCAGTCTCTCTGTCCCTGGTGTCCGGTGGTTCAGTCTCTCAGTCTCTGGTGTCCGGTGGTTTTGACTCTCGGTCCCTGGTGTCCGGTGGTTTATTCTCTCTGTCTCTGGTGTCCGGTGGTTCAGTCTCTCGGTCCCTGGTGTCCGGTGGTTCAGTCTCTCGGACCCTGGTGTCCGGCGGTTCAGTCTCAGTCCCTGGTGTCCAATGGTTCAGTCTCTCGGTCCCTATGTCCGATGGTTCAGTGTCTCGATCCCTGGTGTCCGGTGGTTCAGTCTCTCGGTCCCTGTGTCCGATGGTTTAGTCTCTCTATCCCTGGTGTCCAATGGTTTAGTCTCTCGGTCCCTGGTGTCCGGTGGTTTATTCAATCGGTCCCTGGTGTCCGGTGTAAAGTCTCTCGGTCCCTGGTGTCCAGTGGTTCAGTCTCTCGGTCCCTGGTGTCCGGTGGGTCCGTCTCTCGGTCCTTGGTGTCCGGTGGTTCAGTCTCTCGGTCCCTGGTGTCTGGTTGATCAGTCTCTCGGTCTCTGGTGTCCGGTGGCTCAGTGTCTCGGTCCCTGGTGTCCGGTGGTTCAGTCTCTCGGTCCATGGTGTCCGGTGGCTCAGACTCTCGGTCCCTGGTGTCCATTCGTTCAGTCTCTCGGTCACTGGTGTCCGGTGGTTCAGTCTCTCGGTCTCTGGTGGTTCAGTTTCTAGGTCCCTGTTGTCCGGTGGTTCAGTCTCTTGGTCTCTGGTGTCCGGTGGTTCAGTCTCTTGCTCCCTGGAGTCCGGTGGTTCAGTCTCTCGGTCCCTGGTGTCCGGTGGCTCCGTCTCTCGGTCCCTGGTGTCCGGTGGTTCAGTCTCTCGGTCCCTGGTGTCTGGTTGTTCAGTCTCTCGGTCTCTGGTGTCCGGTGGCTCAGTGTCTCGGTCCCTGGTGTCCGGTGGTTCAGTCTCTCGGCCATGGTGTCCGGTGGCTCAGACTCTCGGTCGCTGGTGTCCATTCGTTCAGTCTCTTGGTCACTGGTGTCCGGTGGTTCAGTCTCTCGGTCTCTGGTGGTTCAGTTTCTAGGTCCCTGGTGTCCGGTGGTTCAGTCTCTCGGTCTCTGGTGTCCGGTGGTTCAGTCTATCGCTCCCTGGAGTCCGGTGGTTCAGTCTCTCGGTCGCTAGTGTCCGGTGGCTCCGTCACTCGGTCCCTGGTGTCCGGTGGTTCAGTCTCTCGGTCCCTGGTGTCTGGTTGTTCAGTCTCTCGGTCTCTGGTGTCCGGTGGTTCAGTGTCTCGGTCTCTGGTGTCTGGTGGTTCAGTCTCTCGGCCCCTGGTGTCCGGTGGTTCAGTCTCTCGGTCCCTGGTGTCCGGTGGCTCCGTCTCTCGGTCCCTGGTGTCCGGTGGTTCAGTCTCTCGGTCCATGGTGTCCGGTTGTTCAGTCTCTCGGTCTCTGGTGTCCGGTGGTTCAGTGTCTCGGTCTCTGGTGTCCGGTGGTTCAGTCTCTCGTTCCCTGGTGTCCGGTGGTTCAGTCTCTCTGTCCCTGGTGTCCGGTGGTTCAGTCTCTCGGTCTCTGGTGTCCGGTGGTTTTGACTCTCGGTCCCTGGTGTCCGGTGGTTTATTCTCTCTGTCTCTGGTGTCCGGTGGTTCAGTCTCTCGGTATCTGGTGTCCGTTGGTTCAGTCTCTCGTTTCCTGTGTCCGATGGTTCAGTCTCTCGATTCCTGGTGTCCGGTGATTCAGTGTCTCGGTCGGTGGTGTCCGGTAGTTCAGTCTCTCGGTCCCTGGTGTCCAGTGGTTCAGTCTCTCGGTCCCTGGTGTCCGGTGATTCAGTGTCTCGGTCTCTGGTGTCCGGTGGTTTAGTCTCTAGGTTCCTGGTGTCCGGTGGTTCAGTCTCTCAGTCCCTGGTGTCCGGTGGTTAAGTCTCTCGGTCCCTGGTGTCCGGTGGTTCAGTCTCTCGGTCCCTGGTGTCCGGTGGTTCAGTCTCTCGGTCCCTGGTGTCCGGTGGTTCAGTCTCTCGGTCCCTGTTGTCCGGTGATTTAGTCTCTCGGTCCCTGGTGTCCGGTGGTTTAGTTTCTCAGTCCCTGAAGTTCTGTGTTTCTGTCTCTCGGGCCCTGGTGTCCTGTGGTTCAGTCTCTCGGGTCCGGTGGTTTAGTCTCTAGGTCCCTGGTGTCCGGTGGTTCAGTCTCTCGGTCCCTGGTGTCCGGTGGTTCAGTCTCTCGTTCCCTGGTGTCCGGTGGTTCAGTCTCTCTGTCCCTGGTGTCCGGTGGTTCAGTCTCTCGGTCTCTGGTGTCCGGTGGTTTTGACTCTCGGTCCCTGGTGTCCGCTGGTTTATTCTCTCTGTCTCTGGTGTCCGGTGGTTCAGTCTCTCGGACCCTGGTGTCCGGCGGTTCAGTCTCAGTCCCTGGTGTCCAGTGGTTCAGTCTCTCGGTCCCTATGTCCGATGGTTCAGTCTCTCGATCCCTGGTGTCCGGTGGTTCAGTCTCTCGGTCCCTGTGTCCGATGGTTTAGTCTCTCTATCCCTGGTGTCCAATGGTTTAGTCTCTCGGTCCCTGGTGTCCGGTGGTTTAGTCAATCGGTCCCTGGTGTCCGGTGTAAAGTCTCTCGGTCCCTGGTGTCCAGTGGTTCAGTCTCTCGGTCCCTGGTGTCCGGTGGGTCCGTCTCTCGGTCCTTGGTGTCCGGTGGTTCAGTCTCTCGGTCCCTGGTGTCTGGTTGATCAGTCTCTCGGTCTCTGGTGTCCGGTGGCTCAGTGTCTCGGTCCCTGGTGTCCGGTGGTTCAGTCTCTCGGTCCATGGTGTCCGGTGGCTCAGACTCTCGGTCCCTGGTGTCCATTCGTTCAGTCTCTCTGTCACTGGTGTCCGGTGGTTCAGTCTCTCGGTCTCTGGTGGTTCAGTTTCTAGGTCCCTGTTGTCCGGTGGTTCAGTCTCTTGGTCTCTGGTGTCCGGTGGTTCAGTCTCTTGCTCCCTGGAGTCCGGTGGTTCAGTCTCTCGGTCCCTGGTGTCCGGTGGCTCCGTCTCTCGGTCCCTGGTGTCCGGTGGTTCAGTCTCTCGGTCCCTGGTGTCTGGTTGTTCAGTCTCTCGGTCTCTGGTGTCCGGTGGCTCAGTGTCTCGGTCCCTGGTGTCCGGTGGTTCAGTCTCTCGGCCATGGTGTCCGGTGGCTCAGACTCTCGGTCGCTGGTGTCCATTCGTTCAGTCTCTTGGTCACTGGTGTCAGGTGGTTCAGTCTCTCGGTCTCTGGTGGTTCAGTTTCTAGGTTCCTGGTGTCCGGTAGTTCAGTCTCTCGGTCTCTGGTGTCCGGTGGTTCAGTCTCTCGCTCCCTGGAGTCCGGTGGTTCAGTCTATCGGTCGCTAGTGTCCTGTGGCTCCGTCTCTCGGTCCCTGGTGTCCGGTGGTTCAGTCTCTCGGTCCCTGGTGTCCGGTTGTTCAGTCTCTCGGTCTCTGGTGTCCGGTGGTTCAGTGTCTCGGTCTCTGGTGTCTGGTGGTTCAGTCTCTCGGTCCCTGGTGTCCGGTGGTTCAGTCTCTCGGTCCCTGGTGTCCGGTGGCTCCGTCTCTCGGTCCCTGATGTCCGGTGGTTCAGTCTCTCGGTCCATGGTGTCCGGTTGTTCAGTCTCTCGGTCTCTGGTGTCCGGTGGTTCAGTGTCTCGGTCTCTGGTGTCCGGTGGTTCAGTCTCTCGTTCCCTGGTGTCCGGTGGTTCAGTCTCTCTGTCCCTGGTGTCCGGTGGTTCAGTCTCTCGGTCCCTGGTGTCCGGTGGTTTAGTCTTTCGGTCCCTGGTGTCCGGTGGTTTAGTCTCTCGGTCCCTGGTGTCCCGTGGTTCTGTCTCTCGTGCCCTGGTGTCCTGTGGTTCAGTCTCTCTGTCTCTGGTGTCCGGTGGTTTAGTCAATAGGTCCCTGGTGTCCAGAGGTTCAGTCTCTCGGTCCCTGGTGTCCGGCGGTTCAGACTCTCGGTCCATGGTGTCCGGAGGTTCAGTCTCAGTCCCTGGTGTCCGGTGGTTCAGTCTCTCGGTCCCTGTGTCCGATGTTTCAGTCTCTCGATCCCTGGTGTCTGCTGGTTCAGTCTCTCGGTCCCTGTGTCCGATGGTTTAGTCTCTCGATCCCTGGTGTCCGATGGTTTAGTCTCTCGGTCCCTGGTGTCCGGTGGTTTAGTCAATCGGTCCCTGGTGTCCGGTGGTATAGTCTCTCGGTCCCTGGTGTCCGGTGGTAAAGTCTCTCGGTCCCTGGTGTCCGGTGGTAAAGTCTCTCGGTCCCTGGTGTCCGGTGGTAAAGTCTCTTGGTCTCTGGTGTCCGGTGGTTCAGTCTCTCTGTACCTGGTGTCCGGTGGCTCCGTCTCTCGGTCCCTGGTGTCCGGTGGTTCAGTCTCCCTGTCTCTGGTGTCCGGTGGTTTAGTCTCTAAGTCCCTGGTGTCCGGTGGTTTAGTCTCTAAGTCCCTGGTGTCCAGAGGTTTAGTCTCTAAGTCCCTGGTGTCCAGAGGTTAAGTCTCTCGGTCCATGGTGTCCAGTGGTTCAGTCTCTCGGTCCATGGTGTCCGCTGGTTCAGTCTCTCGGTCCATGGTGTCCGGTGGTTCAGTCTCTCGGTCCCTGGTGTCCGGTGGTTCAGTCTCTCGGTCCCTGTTGTCCGGTGATTTAGTCTCTCGGTCCCTGGTGTCCGGTGGTTTAGTTTCTCAGTCCCTGAAGTTCTGTGTTTCTGTCTCTCGGGCCCTGGTGTCCTGTGGTTCAGTCTCTCGGGTCCGGTGGTTTAGTCTCTAGGTCCCTGGTGTCCGGTGGTTCAGTCTCTCGGTCCCTGGTGTCCGGTGGTTCAGTCTCTCGTTCCCTGGTGTCCGGTGGTTCAGTCTCTCTGTCCCTGGTGTCCGGTGGTTCAGTCTCTCGGTCTCTGGTGTCCGGTGGTTTTGACTCTCGGTCCCTGGTGTCCGCTGGTTTATTCTCTCTGTCTCTGGTGTCCGGTGGTTCAGTCTCTCGGACCCTGGTGTCCGGCGGTTCAGTCTCAGTCCCTGGTGTCCAGTGGTTCAGTCTCTCGGTCCCTATGTCCGATGGTTCAGTCTCTCGATCCCTGGTGTCCGGTGGTTCAGTCTCTCGGTCCCTGTGTCCGATGGTTTAGTCTCTCTATCCCTGGTGTCCAATGGTTTAGTCTCTCGGTCCCTGGTGTCCGGTGGTTTAGTCAATCGGTCCCTGGTGTCCGGTGTAAAGTCTCTCGGTCCCTGGTGTCCAGTGGTTCAGTCTCTCGGTCCCTGGTGTCCGGTGGGTCCGTCTCTCGGTCCTTGGTGTCCGGTGGTTCAGTCTCTCGGTCCCTGGTGTCTGGTTGATCAGTCTCTCGGTCTCTGGTGTCCGGTGGCTCAGTGTCTCGGTCCCTGGTGTCCGGTGGTTCAGTCTCTCGGTCCATGGTGTCCGGTGGCTCAGACTCTCGGTCCCTGGTGTCCATTCGTTCAGTCTCTCGGTCACTGGTGTCCGGTGGTTCAGTCTCTCGGTCTCTGGTGGTTCAGTTTCTAGGTCCCTGTTGTCCGGTGGTTCAGTCTCTTGGTCTCTGGTGTCCGGTGGTTCAGTCTCTTGCTCCCTGGAGTCCGGTGGTTCAGTCTCTCGGTCCCTGGTGTCCGGTGGCTCCGTCTCTCGGTCCCTGGTGTCCGGTGGTTCAGTCTCTCGGTCCCTGGTGTCTGGTTGTTCAGTCTCTCGGTCTCTGGTGTCCGGTGGCTCAGTGTCTCGGTCCCTGGTGTCCGGTGGTTCAGTCTCTCGGCCATGGTGTCCGGTGGCTCAGACTCTCGGTCGCTGGTGTCCATTCGTTCAGTCTCTTGGTCACTGGTGTCAGGTGGTTCAGTCTCTCGGTCTCTGGTGGTTCAGTTTCTAGGTTCCTGGTGTCCGGTAGTTCAGTCTCTCGGTCTCTGGTGTCCGGTGGTTCAGTCTCTCGCTCCCTGGAGTCCGGTGGTTCAGTCTATCGGTCGCTAGTGTCCGGTGGCTCCGTCTCTCGGTCCCTGGTGTCCGGTGGTTCAGTCTCTCGGTCCCTGGTGTCCGGTTGTTCAGTCTCTCGGTCTCTGGTGTCCGGTGGTTCAGTGTCTCGGTCTCTGGTGTCTGGTGGTTCAGTCTCTCGGTCCCTGGTGTCCGGTGGTTCAGTCTCTCGGTCCCTGGTGTCCGGTGGCTCCGTCTCTCGGTCCCTGATGTCCGGTGGTTCAGTCTCTCGGTCCATGGTGTCCGGTTGTTCAGTCTCTCGGTCTCTGGTGTCCGGTGGTTCAGTGTCTCGGTCTCTGGTGTCCGGTGGTTCAGTCTCTCATTCCCTGGTGTCCGGTGGTTCAGTCTCTCTGTCCCTGGTGTCCGGTGGTTCAGTCTCTCGGTCCCTGGTGTCCGGTGGTTTAGTCTTTCGGTCCCTGGTGTCCGGTGGTTTAGTCTCTCGGTCCCTGGTGTCCCGTGGTTCTGTCTCTCGTGCCCTGGTGTCCTGTGGTTCAGTCTCTCTGTCTCTGGTGTCCGGTGGTTTAGTCAATAGGTCCCTGGTGTCCAGAGGTTCAGTCTCTCGGTCCCTGGTGTCCGGCGGTTCAGACTCTCGGTCCATGGTGTCCGGAGGTTCAGTCTCAGTCCCTGGTGTCCGGTGGTTCAGTCTCTCGGTCCCTGTGTCCGATGTTTCAGTCTCTCGATCCCTGGTGTCTGCTGGTTCAGTCTCTCGGTCCCTGTGTCCGATGGTTTAGTCTCTCGATCCCTGGTGTCCGATGGTTTAGTCTCTCGGTCCCTGGTGTCCGGTGGTTTAGTCAATCGGTCCCTGGTGTCCGGTGGTATAGTCTCTCGGTCCCTGGTGTCCGGTGGTAAAGTCTCTCGGTCCCTGGTGTCCGGTGGTAAAGTCTCTCGGTCCCTGGTGTCCGGTGGTAAAGTCTCTTGGTCTCTGGTGTCCGGTGGTTCAGTCTCTCTGTACCTGGTGTCCGGTGGCTCCGTCTCTCGGTCCCTGGTGTCCGGTGGTTCAGTCTCCCTGTCTCTGGTGTCCGGTGGTTTAGTCTCTAAGTCCCTGGTGTCCGGTGGTTTAGTCTCTAAGTCCCTGGTGTCCAGAGGTTTAGTCTCTAAGTCCCTGGTGTCCAGAGGTTAAGTCTCTCGGTCCATGGTGTCCAGTGGTTCAGTCTCTCGGTCCATGGTGTCCGCTGGTTCAGTCTCTAGGTCCATGGTGTCCGGTGGTTCAGTCTCTCGGTCCCTGGTGTCCGATGGTGCAGTCTCAGTCACTGCTGTCCGGTGGTTCAGTCTCTCGGTCCTTGTATCCGATAGTTCAGTCTCTCGACCCCTGGTGTCCGGTGATTCAGAGTCTCGGTCCCTGGTGTCCGGTGCTTCAGTCTCTCGGTCGCTGGTGTCCGGTGGTTCAGTCTCTCGGTCCCTGTGTCCGGTGGTTCAGTCTCTCGATCCCTGGTGTCCTGTGATTCAGTGTCTCGGTCGCTGGTGTCCGGTGTTTCAGTGTCTTGGTCCCTGGTGTCCGGTGGTTTAGTCTCTCGGTCTCTGGTGTCCGGCGGTTTTGACTCTCGGTCCCTGGTGTCCGGTGGTTTATTCTCTCTGTCTCTGGTGTCCGGTGGTTCAGTCTCTTGGTCCCTGGTGTCCGGCGGTTCAGTCTCTCGGTCCCTGGTGTCCGGCGGTTCAGTCTCAGTCCCTGGTGTCCGGTGGTTCAGTCTCTCGGTCCCTGTGTCCGATGGTTCAGTCTCTCGATCCCTGGTGTCCAGTGGTTCAGTCTCTCGGTCCCTGTATCCGATGGTTTAGTCTCTCGATCCCTGGTGTTAGATGGTTTAGTCTCTCGGTCCCTGGTGTCCGGTGGTTTAGTCAATCGGTCCCTGGTGTCCGGTGGTTTAGTCAATCGGTCCCTGGTGTCCGGTGGTTCAGTGTCTCGGTTCCTGGTGTCCGGTGGTTCAGTCTCTCGGTCCCTGGTGTCCGGTGGTTCAGTGTCTCGGTCCCTGGTGTCTGGTTGTTCAGTCTCTCGGTCTCTGGTGTCCGGTGGTTCAGTCTCTCGGTCCCTGGTGTCCGGTGGTTCACTCTCTCGGTCCCTGGTGTCCGGTGGTTCAGTCTTTCGGTCCCTGGTGTCCGGTGATTCAGTCTCTCGGTCCCTGGTGTCCTGTGGTTCACTCTCTCGGTCCCTGGTGTCCATTGGTTCAGTCTCTCGGTCCCTGGTGTCCGGTGATTCAGTCTCGGTCCCTGGTGTCTGTTGGTCCAGTCTCTCGGTCCCTAATGTCCGGTGGTTCAGTCTCTCGTTGTCTGGTGTCCGGTGGTTTAGTCTCTCGGTCCCTGGTGTCCAGTGGTTCAGTCTCTCGGTCCCTGGTGTCCGGTGGTTCAGTCTCTCTGTCTCTGCGGGTTCAGTCTCTAGGTCCTTGATGTCCGGTGGTTCAGTTTCTCGGTCGCTGGTGTCCGGTGGTTCAGTCTCTCGGTCCCTGTGTCCGATGGTTCAGTCTCTCGATCCCTGGTGTCCTGTGATTCAGTGTCTCGGTCGCTGGTGTCCGGTGGTTCAGTGTCTCGGTCCCTGGTGTCCGGTGGTTTAGTCTCTCGGTCTCTGGTGTCCGGTGGTTTTGACTCTCGGTCCCTGGTGTCCGGTGGTTTATTCTCTCTGTCTCTGGTGTTCAGTCTCGGTCGCTGGTGTCCGGTGGTTCAGTTCCTCGCTCCCTGGAGTCCGGTGGTTCAGTCTCTCGGTCCCTGGTGTCCGGTGGCTCAGACTCTCGGTCCCTGATGTCCATTCGTTCAGTCTCTCGGTCCCTGGTGTCCGGTGGTTCAGTCTCTCGGCAGTCTCTGGAAGAACGGGCTGGAGGTCACGGCAAGTGACCGGGGCAGTCTCTGGATGAACGGGCTGGAGGTCACGGCAAGTGACCGGGGCAGTCTCTGGGTAAAGGGTAGGTACGACCTGTGATGGCTGAACCTCCAGGTAGGCTAGCAGGCAGATGGAAGATGTATGCTCCCAGGTGAGCAAGCGAGAGTCTCTGGATGAACAGGTGGTCACAGCATGTGACGGCGGATCTTCCAGGTAGGCAAACAGGCAGGTAGCGGAGGAGCGCTCCCAGGTGAGCGGGCAAGAGTCTCTGGAATAGCAGGTGGTCACAGCACGTGACGGCGGAGCCTCCAGGTAGGCAAGCAGGCAGGTAGCGGAGGAGCGCTCCCAGGTGAGCGGGCAGGAGTCTCTGGATTAGCAGGTGGTCACAGCACGTGACGGCGGAGCCTCCAGGTAGGCTAGCAGGCAGGTAGCAGATGTGCGCTCCCAGGTGAGCGGCCAAGCTGGTCCATAGACAGACTGACAGGAGTAGGAAGGCAGACCGTCGGACCTCAGGCTAGCAAGCAGGTAGCAGGAATATCAGGCAGGAAACAGACAGCAAACTGGCAGGACTCTGGCAGGAATCAGGCAGGTAACTGACAGGTAACTGGCAACGGGACCTGAGGGCTGAAGCAGAGTAGTGAACAGTGCAACAACATTGCTTGGGCACCTCCATTTTGGAGGAGGTGCCTTACATATGGTGAAGTCCTCTGTCCATTGGCCGGGGACTCCTTAGGACGGCGCGCGCGGCCCCTTTAAGAGGGAGAGAGCGCGCGCGCGCCCTAAGCACAGTGGCCGGGAAGGAGCGCGCGCTGCCAGCAGAGCGGGAGGAGGACGCCGGGCTCGGAGCAGAGAGGTGAGGGGAACAGCGTCCCTGCCTAGCAGAGGGCAGGGACGCCGACGCTACACTCGCTCCCTGGTGTCCGGTGGTTCAGTCTCTTGGTCCCTGGTGTCCGGTGGCTCAGACTCTCAGTCCCTGGTGTCCATTCGTTCAGTCTCTCGGTCCCTGGTGTCCGGTGGTTCAGTCTCTCGGTCTCTGGTGGTTCAGTTTCTAGGTCCCTGGTGTCCGGTGGTTCAGTCTCTCGGTCTCTGGTGTCCGGTGGTTCAGTCTCTCGCTCCCTGGTGTCCGGTGGTTCAGTCTCTCGGTCCGTGGTGTCCGGTGGTTCTGTCTCTCGGGCCCTGGTGTCCTGTGGTTCAGTCTCTCGGTCTCTGGTGTCCGGTGGTTTAGTCTCTCGGTCCCTGATGTCTGATTGTTCAGTCTCTCGGTCTCTGGTGTCCTGTGGTTCAGTGTCTCGGTCTCTGGTGTCCGGTGGTTCAGTCTCAAGGTCCCTGGTGTCCGGTGGTTCTGTCTCTCGGTCCCTGGTGTCCGGTGGTTTAGTCTCTCTGTCCCTGGTGTCCGGTGGTTCAGTCTCTCGTTCCACGGTGTCCGGTGGTTTAGTCTCTCTGTACCTGGTGTCTGGTGGTTCAGTCTCTTGGTCCCTGGTGTCCGGTGGTTTAGTCTTTCGGTCCCTGGTGTCCGGTGGTTTAGTCTCTCGGTCCCTGGTGTCCGGTGGTTCTGTCTCTCGGGCCCTGGTGTCCTGTGGTTCAGTCTCCCTGTCTCTGGTGTCCAGAGGTTCAGTCTCTTGGTCCCTGGTCTCCGGTGGTTCAGTATCTCTGTCTCTGGTGGTTCAGTCTCTCTGTCTCTGGTGGTTCAGTCTCTCGGTCCCTGGTGTCCGGTGGTTCAGACTCTCGGTCCCTGGTGTCCATTGGTTCTGTCTCTCGGGCCCTGGTGTCCTGTGGTTCAGTCTCTCGGTCTCTGGTGTCCGGTGGTTTAGTCTCTAGGTCCCTGGTGTCCAGAGGTTCAGTCTCTCGGTCCCTGGTGTCCGGTGGTTCAGTGTCTCGGTCCATGGTGTCCGGTGGTTTAGTCTCTCAGTCCATGGTGTCCAGTGGTTCAGTCTCTCGGTCCCTGGTGTCCGGTGGTTCAGTCTCGGTCACTGGTGTACGGTGGTTCAGTCTCTCGGTCCCTGTGTCCGATGGTTCAGTCTCTCGATCCCTGGTGTCCGGTGATTCAGTGTCTCGGTCGCTGGTGTCCGGTGCTTCAGTCTCTCGGTCACTGGTGTCCGGTGGTTCAGTCTCTCGGTCCCTGTGTCCGATGGTTCAGTCTCTCGATCCCTGGTGACCTGTGATTCAGTGTCTCGGTCGCTGGTGTCCGGTGGTTCAGTGTCTCGGTCCCTGGTGTCCGGTGGTTTAGTCTCTCGGTCTCTGGTGTCCGGTGGTTTTGTCTCTCAGTCCCTGGTGTCCGGTGGTTTATGCTCTCTGTCTCTGGTGTCCGGTGGTTCAGTCTCTCGGTCCCTGGTGTGTGGTGGTTCAGTCTCTCGGTCTCTGGTGGTTCAGTTTCTAGGTCGCTGGTGTCCGGTGGTTCAGTCTCTCGGTCTCTGGTGTCCGGTGGTTCAGTCTCTCGCTCCCTGGTGTCCGGTGGTTCAGTCTCTCGGTCCTTGGTGTCCGGTGGCTCCGTCTCTCGGTCCCTGGTGTCCGGGGGTTCAGTCTCTCGGTCTCTGGTGTCCGGTGGTTCAGTCTCTCGGTCTCTGGTGTCCGATGTTTCAGTCTCTCGGTCCCTGGTGTCCGGTGGATCAGAGTCTCGGTCCCTTGTGTCCATTTTTTCAGTCTCTCGGTCCCTGGTGTCCGGTGGTTCAGTCTCTCGGTCCCTGGTGTCCGGTGGTTCAGTCTCTCGGTTCCTGGTGTCCGGAGGTTCAGTCTCGGTCCCTGGTGTCTGTTGGTTCAGTCTCTTGGTCCCTAATGTCCGGTGGTTCAGTCTCTCGGTGTCTGGTGTCCGGTGGTTTAGTCTCTTGGTCCCTGTTGTCCAGTGGTTCAGTCTCTCGAACCCTGTTGTCCGATGGTTCAGTCTCTCTGTCTCTGGTGGTTCAGTCTCTAGGTCCTTGGTGTCTGGTGATTCAGTTTCTCGCTCCCTGGTGTCCGGTGGTTCAGTCTCTTGGTCCCTGGTGTCCGGTGGCTCAGACTCTCAGTCCCTGGTGTCCATTCGTTCAGTCTGTCGGTCCCTGGTGTCCGGTGGGTCAATCTCTCGGTCTCTGGTGGTTCAGTTTCTAGGTCCCTAGTGTCCGGTGGTTCAGTCTCTCGGTCCCTGGTATTCGGTGGTTCTGTCTCTCGGGCCCTGGTGTCCTGTGGTTCAGTCTCTCGGTCTCTGGTGTCCGTTGGTTAGTCTCTCGGTCCCTGGTGTCCGGTTGTTCAGTCTATCGGTCTCTGGTGTCCGGTGGTTCAGTGTCTCGGTCTCTGGTGTCCGGTGGTTCAGTCTCAAGGTCCCTGGTGTCCGGTGGTTCTGTCTCAAGGTCCGTGGTGTCCGGTCGTTTAGTCTCTCTGTCCCTGGTGTCCGGTGGTTCAGTCTCTCGTTCCATGGTGTCCGGTGGTTTAGTCTCTCTGTCCCTGGTGTCCGGTGGTTCAGTCTCTTGGTCCGTGGTGTCCGGTGGTTTAGTCTTTCGGTCCCTGGTGTTCAGTGGTTTAGTCTATCGGTCCCTGGTGTCCGGTGGTTCTGTCTCTCGGGCCCTGGTGTCCTGTGGTTCAGTCTCCCGGTCCCTGGTGTCCGGTGGTTTAGTCTCTAGGTCCCTGGTGTCCAGAGGTTCAGTCTCTCGGTCCCTGGTGTCCGGTGGTTCAGTCTCTCGGTCCATGGTGTCCGGTGGTTCAGTCTCTCGGTCCATGGTGTCCGGTGGTTCAGTCTCTCGGTCCCTGGTGTCCGGTGGTTCAGTCTCGGTCACTGGTGTCCGTTGTTTCTGTCTCTCGATCCCTGTGTCCGATGGTTCAGTCTCTCGATCCCTGGTGTCCGGTGATTCAGTGTCTCGGTCGCTGGTGTCCGGTGCTTCAATCTCTCGGTCGCTGGTGTCCGGTGGTTCAGTCTCTCGGTCCCTGTGTCCGATGGTTCAGTCTCTCGCTCCCTGGTGACCTGTGATTCAGTGTCTCGGTCGCTGGTGTCCGGTGGTTCAGTGTCTCGGTCCTTGGTGTCCGGTGGTTTTGTTTCTCGATCCCTGGTGTCCGGTGGTTTATGCTCTCTGTCTCTGGTGTCCGGTGGTTCAGTCTCTCGATCCCTGGTGTCCGGTGCTTCAGTCTCTCGGTCGCTGGTGTCCGGTGGTTCAGTCTCTCGGTCCCTGTGTCCGATGGTTCAGTCTCTCGCTCCCTGGTGACCTGTGATTCAGTGTCTCGGTCGCTGGTGTCCGGTGGTTCAGTGTCTCAGTCCCTGGTGTCCGGTGGTTTTGTTTCTCGATCCCTGGTGTCCGGTGGTTTATGCTCTCTGTCTCTGGTGTCCGGTGGTCCAGTCTCTCGGTCCCTGGTGTAAGTGGTTCAGTCTCGGTCCCTGGTGTCCGGTGGTTCAGTCTCTCGGTCCCTGTGTCCGATTGTTCAGTCTCTCGATCCCTGGTGTCCGGTGATTCAGGGTCTCGGTCGCTGGTGTCCGGTGGTACAGTCTCTCGGTCCCTGGTGTCCGGTGGTTTAGTCTCTCGGTCCCTTGTGTCCGGTGGTTTAGTCAATCGGTCCCTGGTGTCCGGTGGTTCAGTCTCTCGGTCCCTGGTGTCCGGTGGTTCAGCCTCTCGGTCCCTGGTGTCCGGTGATTTAGTCTCTCGGTCCCTGGTGTCCGGTGGTTTAGTCTCTCGGTCCCTGGTGTCCGGTGGTTTAGTTTCTCTGTCCCTGATGTCCGGTGGTTCTGTCTCTCGGTCCCTGGTGTCCGGTGGTTTAGTCTCTCGGTCCCTGGAGTCCGGTGGTTCTGTCTCTCGGGCCCTGGTGTCCTATGGTTCAGTCTCTCGGTCTCTGGTGTCCAGTGGTTTAGTCTCTTGGTCCCTGGTGTCCGGTGGTTTAGTCTCTCTGTCCCTGGTGTCCGGTGGTTCAGTCTCTTGGTCCCTGGTGTCCGGTGGTTTAGTCTTTCGGTCCCTGGTGTCCGGTGGTTTAGTCTATCGGTCCCTGGTGTCCGGTGGTTCTGTCTCTCGGGCCCTGGTGTCCTGTGGTTCAGTCTCCCGGTCTCTGGTGTCTGGTGGTTTAGTCTCTAGGTCCCTGGTGTCCAGAGGTTCAGTCTCTCGGTCCATGGTGTCCGGTGGTTCAGTCTCTCGGTCCATGGTGTCCAGTGGTTCAGTCTCTCGGTTCCTGGTGTCCGGTGGTTCAGTCTCGGTCACTGGTGTCCGTTGGTTCAGTCTCTCGATCTCTGTGTCCGATGGTTCAGTCTCTCGATCCCTGGTGTCCGGTGATTCAGTGTCTCGGTCGCTGGTGTCCGGTGCTTCAGTCTCTCGGTCGCTGGTGTCCGGTGGTTCAGTCTCTCGGTCCCTGTGTCCGATGGTTCAGTCTCTCGCTCCCTGGTGACCTGTGATTCAGTGTCTCGGTCGCTGGTGTCCGGTGGTTCAGTGTCTCGGTCCCTGGTGTCCGGTGGTTTTGTCTCTCGGTCCCTGGTGTCCGGTGGTTTCGTCTCTCGGTCCCTGATGTCCGGTGGATTATGCTCTCTGTCTCTGGTGTCCGGTGGTTCAGTCTATCGATCCCTGGTGTCCGGTGGTTCAGTCTCTCGGTCCCTGCTGTAAGTTTTTCAGTCTCGGTCCCTGGTGTCCGGTGGTTCAGTCTCTCGGTCCCTGTGTCCAATTGTTCAGTCTCTCGATCCCTGGTGTCCGGTGATTCAGTGTCTCGGTCGCTGGTGTCCGGTGGTACAGTCCCTCGGTCCCTGGTGTCCGGTGGTTTAGTCTCTCGGTCCCTTGTGTCCGGTGGTTTAGTCAATCGGTCGCTGGTGTCCGGTGGTTCAGTCTCTCGGTCCCTGGTGTCCGGTGGTTCAGCCTCTCGGTCCCTGGTGTCCGGTGATTTAGTCTCTCGGTCCCTGGTGTCCGGTGGTTTAGTCTCTCGGTCCCTGATGTCCGGTGGTTCTGTCTCTCGGTCCCTGGTGTCCGGTGGTTTAGTCTCTCGGTCTCTGGTGTCCGATGGTTTAGTCTCTCGGTCCCTGGAGTCCGGTGGTTCTGTCTCTCGGGCCCTGGTGTCCTATGGTTCAGTCTCTCGGTCTCTGGTGTCCAGTGGTTTAGTCTCTCGGTCCCTGGTGTCCAGTGGTTCAGTCTCTCGGTCTCCGGTGTCCGGTGGTTCAGTGTCTCGGTCTCCGTTGTTCGGTGGTTCAGTCTCTCGGTCCCTGGTGTCCGGTGGTTTAGTCTCTCTGTAACTGGTGTCCGGTGGTTCAGTTTCTCGGTCCATGGTGTCCGGTGGTTCAGTATCTCGGTCCATGGTGTCCGGTGGTTCAGACTCGGTCACTTGTATCCGGTCGATCAGTATCTTGGTCCCTGTGTCTGATGGTTCAGTCTCTCGATCCCTGATGTCCGGTGATTCAGTGTCTCGGTCACTGGTGTCCGGTGGTTCAGTCTCTCGGTCCCTGGTGTCCGGTGATTCAGTCTCTCGGTCCCTGGTGTCCGTTGGTTCAGTCTCTCGGTCCCTGGTGTCCGGTGGTTCAGTCTCTCGGTCCCTGGTGTCCGGTGGTTCCGTCTCTCGGTCCCTGTTGTCCGGTGGTTCAGTCTCTCGGTCCCTGGTGTCCGGTGGTTCAGTCTCTCGCTCCCGGGTGTCCGGTGGTTCAGTCTCTCGGTCCCTGGTGTCCGGTGGTTCAGTCTCTCGGTCCTTGGTGTCCATTAGTTCAGTCTCTCGGTCCCTGGTGTCCGGTGGTTCAGACTCTCGGTCCCTGGTGTCCATTGGTTCAGTCTCTCGGTCCCTGGTGTCCGGAGGTTCAGTCTCTCGGTACCTGGTGTCCGGTGGTTCAGTCTCGGTCCCTGGTTTCTGTTGGTTCAGTCTCTCGGTCCCTAATGTCCGGTGGTTCAGTCTCTCGGTGTCTGGTGTCCGGTGGTTTAGTCTCTCGGTCCCTGGTGTCCAGTGGTTCAGTCTCTCAGTCCCTGATCTCCGGTGGTTCAGTCTCTCTGTCTCTGGTGGTTCAGTCTCTAGGTCATTGGTGTCCGGTGGTTCAGTTTCTCGCTACCTGGTGTCCGGTGGATCAGTCTCTCGGTTCCTGGTGTCCGGTGGCTCAGACACTCAGTTCCTGGTGTCCATTTGTTCAGTCTCTCGGTCCCTGGTGTCCAGTGGTTCAGTCTCTCGGTCTCTGGTGGTTCAGTCACTAGGTCCCTGGTGTCCGGTGGTTCAGTCTCTCGGTCTCTGGTGTCCGGTGGTTCAGTCTCTCGCTCCCTGGTGTCCGGTGGTTCAGTCTCTCGGTCCCTGGTGTCCGGTGGCTTCGTCTCTCGGTCCCTGGTGTCAGCTGGTTCAGTCTCTCGGTCTCTGGTGTCCGGTGGTTCAATCTCTCGGTCCCTGGTGTCCGGTGGTTTAGTTTCTCGGTCCCTGGTGTCCAGTGGTTTAGACTCTCGGTCCCTGGTGTCCGGTGGTTCAGTCTCTCGGTCCTTGGTGTCCATTAGTTCAGTCACTCGGTTCCTGGTGTCCGGTGGTTCAGACTCTCGGTCCCTGGTGTCCATTGGTTCAGTCTCTCGGTCCCTGGTGTCCGGAGGTTCAGTCTCTCGGTACCTGGTGTCCGGTGGTTCAGTCTCTCGGTCCCTGGTGTCCGGTGGTTCAGTCTCGGTCCCTGTTGTCTGTTCGTTCAGTCTCTCGGTCCCTAATGTCCGGTGGTTCAGTCTCTCGGTGTCTGGTGTCCGGTGGTTTAGTCTCTCGGTCCCTGGTGTCCAGTGGTTCAGTCTCTCTGTCTCTGGTGGTTCAGTCACTAGGTCTCTGGTGTCCGGTGGTTCAGTCTCTCGGTCTCTGGTGTCCGGTGGTTCAGTCTCTCGCTCCCTGGTGTCCGGTGGTTCAGTCTCTCGGTCCCTGGTGTCCGGTGGCTCAGTCTCTCGGTCCCTGGTGTCCGGTGGCTTCGTCTCTCGGTCCCTGGTGTCCGTTGGTTCAGTCTCTCGGTCTCTGGTGTCCGGTGGTTCAATCTCTCGGTCCCTGGTGTCCGGTGGTTTAGTCTCTCGGTCCCTGGTGTCCGGTGGTTTAGTCTCTCGGTCCCTGGTGTCCGGTGGTTTAGTCTCTCGGTCCCTGGTGTCCGGTGGTTCAGTCTCTCGGTCCCTGGTGTCCGGTGGTTTAGTCTCTCGGTCCCTGGTGTCCGGTGGTTTTGTCTCTCGGGCCCTGGTGTCCTGTGGTTCAGTCTCTCGGTCTCTGGTGTCCGGAGGTTTAGTCTCTAGGTCCCTGGTGTCCGGTGTTTCTGTCTCTCAGTCCCTGGTGTCCGGTGGTTCAGGCTCTTGGTCCCTGGTATCCGGTGGTTCAGTCTCTCGATCCCTGGTGTCCGTTGATTCAGTGTCTAGGACGCTGGAGTCCGGTGGTTCAGTGTCTCGGTCCCTGGTGTCCGAGGTTTAGTTTCTCGTTCCCTCGTGTCCGGTAGTTCAGTCTCTCGGTCACTGGTGTACGATTGTTCAGTCTCTCGGTCCCTGGTGTCCGATTGTTCAGTCTCTCGGTCCCTGGTGTCCGATGGTTTAGTCTCTCGGCCCCTGGTGTCCGGTGGTTTAGTCTCTCTGTCTCTGGTGTCCGGTGGTTTAGTCTCTCTGTCCCTGGTGTCCGGTGGTTCAGTATCTCGGTCCCTGGTGTCTGGTTGTTCAGTCTCTCGGTCCCTGGTGTCCGGTGGTTCAGTCTCTCGGTCCCTGGTGTCCGGTGGATTAGTCTCTCTGTCCCTGGTGTCCGGTGGTTCAGTCTCTAGGTCCCTGGTGTCCGGTGGTTCAGTCTCTCAGTCCATGGTGTCCGGTGGTTTAGTCTCTCAGTCCATGGTGTCCGGTGGTTCAGTCTCTCGGTCACTGGTGTCCGCTAGTTCAGTCTCTCGGTCCATGGTGTCCGGTGGTTCAGTCTCTCGATCCCTGTTGTCTGGTGGCTCAGTCTCTCGGGCCCTGGTGTCCGTTGGTTTAGTCTCTCGGTCTCTGGTGTCCGGTGGTTCAGTCTCTCGGTCTCTGGTGTCCGTTGGTTTAGACTCTCGGTCTCTGGTGTCCGGTGGTTTAGTCTCTCTGTCCCTGGTGTAGGGTGGTTTAGTCTCTCTGTCACTGGTGTCCGGTGGTTCAGTCTCTCGGTCCCTGGTGTCCGGTGGTTTAGACTCTCGGTCCCTGGTGTCCTGTTGTTCTGTCTCTCGGGCCCTGGTGTCCTCTTGTTCTGTCTCTCGGTCTCTTGTGTCCGGTGTTTCTGTCTCTCGGTCTCTGGTGTCCGGTGGTTCAGTCTCTCGGTCCCTGGTGTCCGGTGGTTCAGTCTCTCGCTCCCTGGTGTCCGGTGGTTCAGTCTCTCGCTCCCTGGTGTCCGGTGGTTCATTCTCTCGCTCCCTGGTGTCCAGTGGTTCAGTCTCTCGGTCCCTGGTGTCCGGTGGTTCAGTCTCGGTCCCAGGTGTCCGGTGGTTCAGTCTCTCGGTCCCTGTGTCCGACGGTTCAGTCTGTCGGTCTCTGGTGTCCGGCGGTTTAGTATCTAGGTCCCTGGTGTCCGGGGGTTCAGTCTCTCGGTCCCTGGTGTCCGGTGGTTCAGTCTCTCGGTCCCTGGTGTCCGGTGATTCAGTCTCTCGGTCCCTGGTGGTTCAGTGTCTCGGTCCCTGGTGTCCGGTGGTTCAGTCTCTCGGTCCCTGGTGTCCGGTGGTTTATTCTCTCTGTCCCTGGTGTCCGGTGGTTCAGTCTTTCGATCCCTGGTGTCCGGTGGTTTAGTCTCTCGGTCCCTGGTGTCCTGTGGTTTAGTCTCTCGGTCCCTGGTGTCCTGTGTTTCTGTCTCTCGGGCCCTGGTGTCCGGTGGTTCAGTCTCTCGGGTCCCGTGGTTTAGTCTCTAGGTCCCTGGTGTCCGGTGGTTCAGACTCTCCGTCCCTGGTGTCCGGTGGTTCAGTCTCTCGGTCCCTGGTGTCCGGTGGTTCAGGCTCTCAGTCCCTGGTGTCCGTCGGTCCCTGGTGTCCTGTGGTTCAGTCTCTCGGTCTCTGGTGTCCGGTGGTTTAGTCTCTTGATCCCTGGTGTCCGGTGTTTCTGTCTCTCGGTCCCTGGTGTCCGGTGGTTCAGTCTCTCGGTCCCTGGTGTCCGGTAGTTCAGTCTCTCGCTCCCTGGTGTCCGGTGTTTCAGTCTCTCGCTCACTGGTGTTCGGTGGTTCAGTCTCTCGGTCCCTGGTGTCCGGTGGTTCAGTCGCAGTCTCGGGTGTCCGTTGGTTCAGTCTCTCGGTCCCTGTGTCCGATGGTTCAGTCTCTCGGTCTCTGGTGTCCGGTGGTTTAGTCTCTAGGTCCCTGGTGTCCGGTGGTTCAGTCTCTCGGTCCCTGGTGTCCGGTGGTTCAGTCTCTCGGTCCCTGGTGTCCGGTGGTTCAGTGTCTCGGTCCCTGGTGTCCGGTGATTCAGTCTCTCGGTCCCTGGTGTCCGGTGGTTTATTCTCTCTGTCCCTGGTGTCCGGTAGTTCAGTCTCTCGATCCCTGGTGTCCGGTGGTTTAGTCTCTCGGTCCCTGGTGTCCTGTGGTTTAGTCTCTCGGTCCCTGGTGTCCTGTGTTTCTGTCTCTCGGGCCCTCGTGTCCTGTGGTTCAGTCTCTCGGGTACGGTGGTTTAGTCTCTCGGTCCCTGGTGTCCGGTGGTTCAGTCTCTCGGTCCCTGGTGTCCGGTGGTTCAGTCTCTCGGTCCCTGGTGTCCGGTGGTTCAGTCTCTCGGTCCCTGATGTCCGTTGGTTCAGTCTCGGTCCCTGGTGTCCGGTGGTTCAGTCTCTCGGTCACTGTGTCCGATGGTTCAGTCTCTCGATCCCTGTTGTCTGGTGATTCAGTGTTTCGGTCGCTGTTGTCCGGTGGTTCAGTCTCTCGGTCCCTGGTATCCGGTGGTTTAGCCTCTCGTTCCCTGGTGTCCGATGGTTTAGTCAATCGGTCCCAGGTGTCCGGTGGTTTATTCTCTCGGTCCAGGGTGTCCGGTGGTTTATTCTCTCGGACCCTGGTGTCCAGTGGTTCAGTCTCTCGGTCCCTGGTGTCCGGTGGTTTAGTCTCTCTGTCTCTGGTGTCTGGTGGTTTAGTCTCTCTGTCCCTGGTCTCCAGTGCTTCAATGTCTCGGTTCCTGGTGTCTGGTTGTACAGTCTCTCGGTCTCTGGTGTTCGCTGGTTCTGTCTCTCGGTCTCTGGTGTCCGGTGGTTCAGTCTCTAGGTCCCTGGTGTCCGGTGGTTCAGTCTCTCGGTCCCTGGTGTCCGGTGGTTTACTCTCTCTGTCCCTGGTGTCCGGTGGATCAGTCTCTCGTTCCCTGGTGTCCGGTGGTTTAGTCTCTCTGTCCCTGGTGTCCGGTGGTTCAGTCTCTCTGGCCCTGGTGTCCGGTGGTTTAGTCTATAGGTCCCTGGTGTCCGGTGGTTTAGTGTTTCGGTTCCTGGTGTCCGGTGGTTCTGTCTCTCGATCCCTGGTGTCCGGTGGTTCTGTCTCTCTGGCCCTGGTGTCCTGTGGTTCAGTCTCTCGGTCTCTGGTGTCCGGTGGTTTAGTCTCGTGGTCCCTGGTGTCCGGTGATTCAGTCTCTCGGTCCATGGAGTCCGTTGGTTCAGTCTCTCGGGCCGTGGTGTCCGGTGGTTCAGTCTCTCGGTCCCTGGTGTCTGGTGGTTCAATCTCGGTCACTGGTGTCCGTTGGTTCAGTCTCTCGGTCCCTGTGTCCGATGGTTCAGTCTCTCGATCCCTGGTGTCCGATGATTCAGTGTCTCGGTCGCTGGTGTCCGGTGGTTCAGTCTCTCGCGCCCTGGTGTCCGGTGGTTCAGTCCCTCGGTCCCTGGTGTCCGGTGGTTCAGTCTCTCGGTCCCTGGTGTCCGGTGGTTCAGTCTCTCGGTCCCTGGTGTCCGGTGGTTCTGTCTCTCGGTCCCTCTTGTCCATTAGTTCAGTCTCTCGGTCCCTGCTGTCCGGTGCTTCAGACTCTCGGTCCCTGGTGTCCATTGGTTCAGTCTCTCGGTCCCTGGTGTCCGGTGGTTCAGTCTCTCTGTCTATGGTGTCCAGTGGTTCAGACTCTCGGTCCCTGGTGTCTGATGGTTCAGTCTCTCGGTCTCTTGTGTCCGGTGGTTCAGTCTCGGTCCCTGGTGTCCGGTGGTTCAGTCTCTTCGTGTCTGGTGTCCGGTGGTTTAGTCTCTTGGTCCCTGGTGTCCAGTGGTTCAGGCTCTCGGTCCCTGGTCTCCAGTGGTTCAGTCTCTCGGTCTCTGGTGGTTCAGTCTCTCGGTCGCTGGTGTCCGGTGTTTCAGTCTCTCGGTCCCTGGTGTCCGGTGGTTCTGCCTCTCGGGCCCTGGTGTCCTTTGGTTCTGTCTCTCGGGCCCTGATGTCCTGTGGTTCAGTCTCTTGGTCTCTGGTGTCCGGTGGTTTAGTCTCTAGGTCCCTAGTGTCCGGTGGTTCAGTCTCTCGGTCCCTGGTGTCTGGTGGTTCAGTCTCTCGGTCCCTGGTGTCCATTGGTTCATTCTCTCGGTCCCCGGTGTCTGGTGGTTCAGTCTCTCGGTCCCTGGTGTCCGGTGTTTCAGTCTCGGTACCTGGTGTCCAGTGGTTCAGTCTCTCGGTCCCTGTGTCCGATGGTTCAGTCTCTCGATCCCCGGTGTCCGGTGAATCAGTGTCTCGGTCGCTGGGTCTGGTGGTTCAGTCTATCAGGCCCTGGTGTCCGTTGGTCTAGTCTCTCTGTCCCTGGTGTCTGGTGGTTTAGTCTCTCTGTCCCTGGTGTCTGGTGTATCAGTCTCTCAGTCCCTGGTGTCCGGTGGCTTAGTCTCTAGGTCCCTGGTGTCCGGAGTTTCTGTCTCTCAGTCCCTGGTGTCCGGTGGTTTAGTCTCTAAGTCCCTGGTGTCCGGTGGTTCAGCCTCTCGGTCCCTGGTGTCCGGTGGTTCAGTCTCTCGGTCCCTAGTGTCCGGTGGCTCAGTCTCTCGCCCCCTGGTGTCCGGTGGTTCAGTCTCTCGGTCCCTTGTGTCCGGTGGTTCAGTCTCTCGGTCGCTGGTGTCCGGTGGTTCAGTCTCTCTGTCCCTGGTGTCCGGTGGCTCAGTCTCTCGGTCCCTGGTGTCCGGTGGTTAAGTCTCTCCGTCCCTGGTGTCCGGTGGTTTAGTCTCTCGGTCCCTGGTGTCCGGTGGTTAAGTCTCTCGGTCTCTGGTGTCCGGAGGTTTAGTCTCTCGGTCCCTGGTGTCCGGTGGTTTAGTCTCTCGGTCCCTGGTGTCTTGTGTTTCTGTCTCTCGGGCCCTGGTGTCCTGTGGTTCAGTCTCTCGGGTCCGGTGGTTCAGTCTCTCGGTCCCTGGTGTCCGGTGGTTCAGTCTCTCGGTCCCTGGTGTCCGGTGGTTCAGTCTCTCGGTCCCTGGTGACCGGTGGTTCAGTCTCTCGGTCCCTGGTGTCCGGTGGTTCAGTCTCTCGGTCCCTGGTGTCCGGTGGTTCAGTCTCTCGGTCTCTGGTGTCCGGTGTTTCAGTCTCTCGGTCCCTGGTGTCCGGTGGTTCTGTCTCTCGGGCCCTGGTGTCCTGTGGTTCTGTTTCTCGGGCCCTGGTGTCCTGTGGTTCAGTCTCTTGGTCTCTGGTGTCCGGTGGTTTAGTCTCTAGGTCCCTGGTGTCCGGTGGTTCAGTCTCTCGGTCCCCGGTGTCCGTTGGTTCAGTCTCTCGGTCCCCGATGTCCGGTGGTTCAGTCTCTCGGTCCACTGTGTCCGGTGGTTCAGTCTCTCGGTCCCCGGTGTCCGGTGTTTCAGTCTCGGTCCCTGGTGTCCGGTGTTTCAGTCTCGGTCCCTGGTGTCCGGTGGTTCAGTCTCTCGGTCCCTGTGTCCGGTGAATCAGTCTCTTGATCCCCGGTGTCCGTTGAATCAGTCTCTCGGTCCCTGGTGTTCGGTGAATCAGTCTCTCGGTCCCTGGTTTCCGGTGGTTTAGTCTCTCGGTCCCTGGTGTCCAGTGGTTCAGTCAATCTGTCCCTGGTGTCCGGTGGTTTAGTCTCTCGGTCCCTGGTGTCCAGTGGTTCAGTCTCTCGGTCCCTGGTGTCCGGTGGTTCAGTCTCTCGGTCCCTGGTGTCCGGTGGTTCAGTCTCTCGGTCCCTGGTGTCCGGTGGTTTAGACTCTCGGTCCCTAGTTTCCTGTGGTTCTGTCTCTCGGGCCCTGGTGTCCGGTGGTTCAGTCTCTCGGTCTTTGGTGTCCGGTGGTTTAGTCTCTAGGTCCCTGGTGTCCGGTGTTGCTGTCTTTCAGTCCCTGGTGTTCGGTGGTTCAGTCTCTCGGTCCCTGGTGTCAGGTGGTTCAGTCTCTCGCTCCCTGGTGTCCGGTGGTTCAGTCTCGGTTCTTGGTGTCCGGTGGTTCAGTTTCTCGGTCCCTGTGTCCGATGGTTCAGTCTCTCGATTCCTGGTGTCCGGTGATTCAGTGTCTCGGTCGCTGGTGTCCGGTGGTTCAGTCTCTCGGTCCCTGGTGTCCGGTGGTTTAGTCTCTCGGTCCCTGGTGTTCGGTGATTCAGTGTCTTGGTCTCTGGTGTCTGGTGGTTTAGTCTCTCGGTCCCTTGTGTCCGGTGGTTCAGTCTCTCGGTCCCTGGTGTCCGGTGGTTCAGTCTCTCGGTCCCTGGTGTCCGGTGGTTCAGTCTCTCGGTCCCTGGTGTCCTGTGGTTCAGTCTCTCGGTCCCTGGTGTCCGGTGGTTCAGTCTCAGTTCCTGTTGTCCGGTGGTTCAGTTTCCCGGTCCCTGTGTCCAATGGTTCAGTCTCTCGATTCCTGGTGTCCGGTGATTCAGTGTCTCGGTCGCTGGTGTCCGGTGGTTCCGTCTCTCGGTCCCTGGTGTCCGGTGGTTTAGTCTCTCTGTACCTGGTGTTCGGTGATTCAGTGTCTCGGTCTCTGGTGTCCTGTGGTTCAGTCTCTCGGTCCCTGGTGTCCGGTTGTTCAGTCTCGATTCCTGGTGTCTGGTGGTTCAGTTTCTCGGTCCCTGTGTCCGATGGTTCAGTCTCTCGATTCCTGGTGTCCGGTGATTCAGTGTCTCGGTCGCTGGTGTCCGGTGGTTCAGTCTCTAGGTCCTTGGTGTCCGGTGGTTTAGTCTCTCGGTCCCCGGTGTTCGGTGATTCAGTGTCTCAACCATCTCTCGATTCCTGGTGTCCGGTGATTCAGTGTCTCGGTCGCTGGTGTCCGGTGGTTCAGTCTCTCAGTCTCTGGTGTCCGGTGGTGTAGTCTCTCGGTCCCTGGTGTCCGGTGATTCAGTGTGTCGGTCTCTGGTGTCCGGTGGTTTAGTCTCTAGGTCCCTGGTGTCCGATGGTTCCGTCTCTCGGTCCCTGGTGTCCGGTGGTTCAGACTCTCGGTCCTTGGTGCCCAGTGGTTCAGTGTTTCGATTCCTGGTGTCCGGTGGTTCAGTCTCTCGATCTCTGATGTCCGGTGGTTCAGTCTCTCGGTCCACTGTGTCCGGTGGTTCAGTCTCTCGGTCCCCGGTGTCCGGTGTTTCAGTCTCGGTCCCTGGTGTCCGGTGTTTCAGTCTCGGTCCCTGGTGTCCGGTGGTTCAGTCTCTCGGTCCCTGTGTCCGGTGAATCAGTCTCTTGATCCCCGGTGTCCGTTGAATCAGTCTCTCGGTCCCTGGTGTTCGGTGAATCAGTCTCTCGGTCCCTGGTTTCCGGTGGTTTAGTCTCTCGGTCCCTGGTGTCCAGTGGTTCAGTCAATCTGTCCCTGGTGTCCGGTGGTTCAGTCTCTAGGTCCCTGGTGTCCGGTGGTCCAGTCTCTCGGTCCCTGGTGTACGGTGGTTTAGTCTCTCTGTCCTTGGTGTCCGGTGGTTCAGTCTCTCGATCACTGGTATCCGGTGGTTCAGTCTCTAGGTCCCTGGTGTCCGGTGGTTTAGTCTCTTTGTCCCTGGTGTCTGATGGTTCAGTCTCTCAGTCCCTGGTGTCTGGTGGTTCAGTCTCTCGATCACTGGTGTCCTGTGGTTCAGTCTCTCGGTCCCTGGTGTCCGGTGGTTCAGTCGCGGTCCCTGGTGTCTGTTGGTTCAGTCTCTCGGTCCCTAATGTCCGGTGGTTCAGTCTCTCGGTCTCTGGTGTCCGGTGGCTTAGTCTCTTGGTCCCTGGTGTCCAGGGGTTCAGTCTCTCTGTCCCTGGTGTCCGGTGGTTTAGTCTCTCGGTCTCTTGTGGTTCAGTCTCTAGGTCCCTAGAGTCCGGTGGTTCAATCTCTCGCTCCCTGGTGTCCGGTGGTTCAGTCTCTCGGTCCCTGGTGTCCGGTAGTTCAGACTTTCTGTCCCTGGTGTCCATTCGTTTAGTCTCTCAGTCCCTGGTGTCCGGTGGTTCAGTCTCTCGGTCTCTGGTGTTCGGTGGTTCAGTCTCTCGCTCCGTGGTGTCCGGTGGTTCAGTCTCTCGGTCCCTGGTGTCCGGTGGTTCAGTCTCTCGGTCCCTGGTGTCCGGTGGTTCAGTCTCTCGGTTCCTGGTGTCCGGTGGTTCAGTCTCGCTGTCTCTGGTGTCCGGTGGTTTAGTCTCTCGGTCCCTGGTGTCCGGTGGTGTTGTCTCTCTGTCTCTGGTGTCCGGAGGTTTAGTCTCTCGGTCCCTGGAGTCCGGTGGTTCAGTGTCTCGGTCCCTGGTGTCCGGTGGTTCAGTCTCTCGGTCTCTGGTGTCCTGTGGTTCAGTCTCTCGGTCTCTGGTGTCCGGTGGTTCAGTCTCTCGGTCTCTGGTGTCCGGTGGTTCAGTCTCTCGGTCCCTGGTGTCCGGTGGTTCAGTGTCTCGGTCCCTGGTGTGCGGAGGTTTAGTGTCTCTGTCTCTGGTATCCGGTGGTTCAGTCTCTCGGTCCCTGGTGTCCGGTGGTTTAGTCTATCGGTCCCTGGTGTCCGGTGGTTCTATCTCTCGGTCCCTGGTGTCCTGTGGTTCCGGGTCTCGCTCCCTGGTATCCGGTGGTTTAGTCTCTCGGTCCCTGGTGTCCTTTGGTTCAGTCTCTCGGTCTCTGTTGTCTTTTGGTTCAGTCTCTCGGTCCCTGGTGTCCGGTGGTTTAGTCTCTAGGTCCCTGGTGTCCGGTGGTTCAGTCTCTCGGTCCCTGGTGTCCGTTGGTTCAGTCTCTCGGTCTGTGGTGTCCTTTGGTTCAGTCTCTCGGTCTCTGTTGTCTTTTGGTTCAGTCTCTCGGTCCATGGTGTCCGGTGGTTTAGTCTCTAGGTCCCTGGTGTCCAGTGGTACTGTCTCTAGGGACCTGGTGTCCTATGGTTCAGTCTCTCGCTCTCTGGTGTCCGGTGATTTAGTCTCTAGGTCCCTGGTGTCCGGTGGTTCAGTCTCTCGGTCCCTGGTGTCCTTTGGTTCAGTCTCTCGGTCTCTGTTGTCTTTTGGTTCAGTCTCTCGGTCCCTGGTGTCCGGTGGTTTAGTCTCTAGGTCCCTGGTGTCCGGTGGTTCAGTCTCTCGGTCCCTGGTGTCCGTTGGTTCAGTCTCTCGGTCTCTGGTGTCCGGTGGTTCAGTCTCTCGGTCTCTGGTGTCCGGTGGTTCAGTCTCTCGGTCTCTGGTGTCCGGTGGTTCAGTCTCTCGGTCCCTGTTGTCCGATGGTTTAGTCTCTCTGTCCCTGGTGTCCGGTGGTTCAGTCTCTCGGTCCCTGGTGTCCGGTGTTTCAGTCTCTCGGTCTCTGGTGTCCGGTGGTCCAGTCTCTCGGTCCCTGGTGTCCGGTGGTTCAGTCTCTCGGTCCCTGGTGTCCGGTGATTCAGTGTCTCGGTCGCTGGTGTCCGGTGGTTCAGTCTCTCGGTCTCTGGAGTCCGGTGCTTCAGTCTCTCGGTCCCTGGTGTCCGGTGGTTCAGTCTCTCGTTCCCTGGTGTCCGGTGGTTCAGTATCTCGGTCCGTGGTGTCCTGTGGTTCTGGCTGTCGCACCCTGGTGTCCGGTGGTTTAGTCTCTCGGTCCCTGGTGTTCGGTGGTACTGTCTCTAGGGCCCTGGTGTCCTGTGGTTCAGTCTCTCGGTCCCTGGTGTCCGTTGGTTCAGTCTCTCGGTCTCTGGTGTCCGGTGGTTCAGTCTCTCGGTCTTTGGTGTCCGGTGGTTCAGTCTCTCGGTCTCTGGTGTCCGGTGGTTCAGTCTCTCGGGCTCTGGTGTCCGGTGGTTCAGTCTCTCGGTCCCTGTTGTCCGACGGTTTAGTCTCTCTGTCCCTCGTGTCCGGTGGTTCAGTCTCTCGGTCCCTGGTGTCCGGTGTTTCAGTCTCTCGGTCTCTGGTGTCCGGTGGTCCAGTCTCTCGGTCCCTGGTGACCGGTGGTTCAGTCTCTCGGTCCCTGGTGTCCGGTGATTCAGTGTCTCGGTCGCTGGTGTCCGGTGGTTCAGTCTCTCGGTCTCTGGAGTCCGGTGGTTCAGTCTCTCGGTCCCTGGTGTCCGGTGGTTCAGTCTCTCGTTCCCTGGTGTCCGGTGGTTCAGTACCTCGGTCCGTGGTGTCCTGTGGTTCTGGCTCTCGCACCCTGGTGTCCGGTGGTTTAGTCTCTCGGTCCCTGGTGTTCGGTGGTACTGTCTCTAGGGCCCTGGTGTCCTGTGGTTCAGTTTCTCGGTCTCTGGTGTCCGGTGGTTTAGTCTCTCCCTCCCTGGTATCCAGTGGTTCAGTCTCTCGGTCCCTGGTGTCCGGTGGTTCAGTCTCGGTCCCTGGTGTCCGGTGGTTCAGTCTCTCGGTCCCTGTGTCCGATGGTTCAGTCTCTTGATTCCTGGTGTCCGGTGATTCAGTGTCTCGGTCGCTGGTGTCCGGTGGTTTAGTTTCTCGGTCGCTGGTGTCCGGTGGTTTAGTCTCTCGGTCCCTGCTGTTCGGTGATTCAGTGTCTCGGTCTCTGGTGTCCGGTGGTTAGCCTCTAGGTCCCTGGTGTACGGTGGTTCAGTCTCTCGGTCCCTGGTGTCCGGTGGTTCAGTCTCTCGGTCTCTGGTGTCCGGTGGTTCAGTGTCTCGGTCCCTGGTGTCCGCTCGTTCAGTCTCTCGGTTTCTGGTGTCCGATCGTTCAGTCTCTCGGTCTCTGGTGTCTGGTGGTTCAGTCTCTAGGTCCCTGGTGTCCGGTGGTCCAGTTTCTCGCTCCCTGGTGTCCGGTGCTTTAGTCTCTCTGTCCTTGTTCTCCGGTGGTTCAGTCTCTCGGTCCCTGATGTCCGGTCGTTCAGTCTCTTGGTCCCTGGTGTCCTGTGGTTTAGTATCTTTGTCCCTGGTGTCCGGTGGTTCAGTCTCTCGGTCCCTGGTGTCATGTGGTTCAGTCTCTCGGTCCCTGGTATCCGGTGGTTCAGTCTTTCGGTCCCTGGTGTCTGTTGGTTCAGTCTCACGGTCTCTAATGTCCGCTGGTTCAGTCTCTCAGTCTCTGGTGTCCGGTGGTTTAGTCTCTTGGTCCCTGGTGTCCTGTGGTTCAGTCTCTCGGTCCCTGGTGTCCGGTGGTTTAGTCTCTCGGTCTCTGGTGGTTCAGTCTCTAGGTTCCTGTTGTCCGGTGGTTCAGTCTCTCGCTTCCTGGTGTCCGGTGGTTCAGTCTCTCGGTCCCTGGTGTCCGGTGGTTCAGACTCTCGGACCCTGGTGTCCATTCGTTCAGTCTCTCGGTCCCTGGTGTCCGGTGGTTCAGTCTCTCGGTCTCTGGTGTTCGGTGGTACTGTCTCTCGCTCCCTGGTGTCCGGTGGTTCAGTCTCTCGGTCCCTGGTGTCCGGTGGTTCAGTCTCTCGGGCCCTCGTGTCCGGTGGTTCAGTCTCTCGGTCCCTGGTGTCCGGTGGTTCAGGCTCTCGGTCTCTGGTGTCCGGTGGTTCAGTCTCTCGGTCCCTGGTGTCCGGTGGTTCAGTCTCTCGGTGCCTCGTGTCCGGTAGTTCAGTCTCTCGGTCCCTGATGTCCGGTGGTTCATTCTCTCGGTCCGTGGTGTCCGGTGGTTCAGTCTCTCGGTCCCTGTGGTCTCGTGGTTCAGTCTCTCGGTCTCTGGTGTCCGGTGGTTCAGTCTCTCGGTCTTTGGTGTCCCGTGGTTCAGTCTCTCGGTCTCTGGTGTCCGGTGGTTCAGTCTCTCGGTCTCTGGTGTCCGGTGGTTCAGTCTCTCGGTCTCTGGTGTCCGGTGGTTCAGTCTCTCGGTCCCTGTTGTCCGGTGGTTTAGTCTCTCTGTCCCTGGTGTCCAGTGGTTCAGTCTCTCGGTCCCTGGTGTCCGGTGGTTCAGTTTCTCGGTTTCTGGTGTCCGCTGGTTCAGTCTCTCGGTCCCTGGTGTCCGGTGGTTCAGTCTCTCGGTCCCTGGTGTCCGGTGGTTCAGTCTCTCGGTCCCTGGTGTCCGGTGATTCAGTGTCTCGGTCGCTGGTGTCCGGTGGTTCAGTCTCTCGGTCCCTGGTTTCCGGTGGTTCAGTCTCTCGGTCCCTGGTTTCCGGTGGTTTAGTCTCTCGATGCCTGGTGTCCGGTGGTTTAGTCTCTTGGTCCCTGGTGTCCGGTGGTTCAGTCTCTCGGTCTCTGGTGTCCGGTGGTTCAGTCTCTCGGTCCCTGGTGTCCGGTGGTTCAGTCTCCCGTTCCATGGTGTCCGGTGGTTCAGTCTCTCGGTCCCTGGTGTCCTTTGGTTCTGGCTCTCGCACCCTGGTGTCCGGTGGTTTAGTCTCTCGGTCCCTGGTGTTCGGTGGTACTGTCTCTCGGGCCCTGGTGTCCTGTGGTTCAGTTTCTCGGTCTCTGGTGTCCGGTGGTTTAGTCTCTAGGTCCCTGGTGTCCGGTGGTTCAGTCTCTCGGTCCCTGTACTCTGTTAGTTCAGTCACTCGGTCCCTGGTGTCCGATGGTTTAGTCTCTCTGTCCCTGGTGTCCGGTGGTACAGTCTTTCGGTCTCTGGTGTCCGGTGGTTCAGTCTCTCGGTCCCTGGTGTCCGATGGTTTAGTCTCTCGGTCCCTGGTGTCCGGTGGTTCAGTCTCTCGGTCCCTGGTGTCCGGTGGTTCAGCTCTCGGTCCCTGGTGTCCGGTGGTTCAGTCTCTCGGTCCCTGGTGTCCGGTGGTTCAGTCTCTCGGTCTCTGGTGTCCGGTGGTTCAGTCTCTCGGTCTCTGTTGTTCGGTGATTCAGTGTCTCGGTCTCTGGTGTCCGGTAGATCAGTCTCTCGGTCCCTTGTGTCCGGTGGTTCAGTCTCTCGGTCTCTGGTATCCGGTGGTTCAGTCTCGAGGTCCCTGGTGTCCGGTGGTTCAGTCTCGAGGTCTCTGATGTCCGGTGGTTCAGTCTCTCGGTCTCTGGTGTCCGGTGGTTCAGTTTCTCGGTCCCTGGTGTCCGGTGGTTCAGTCTCCCGTTCCATGGTTTCCGGTGGTTCAGTCTCTCGGTCCCTGGTTTCCGGTGGTTTAGTCTCTCGGTGCCTGGTGTCCGGTGGTTTAGTCTCTCGGTCCCTGGTGTCCGGTGGTTCAGTCTCTCGGTCTCTGGTGTCCGGTGGTTCAGTCTCTCGGTCCCTGGTGTCCGGTGGTTCAGTCTCCCGTTCCATGGTGTCCGGTGGTTCAGTCTCTCGGTCCCTGGTGTCCTTTGGTTCTGGCTCTCGCACCCTGGTGTCCGGTGGTTTAGTCTCTCGGTCCCTGGTGTTCGGTGGTACTGTCTCTCGGGCCCTGGTGTCCTGTGGTTCAGTTTCTCGGTCTCTGGTGTCCGGTGGTTTAGTCTCTAGGTCCCTGGTGTCCGGTGGTTCAGTCTCTCGGTCCCTGTACTCTGTTGGTTCAGTCACTCGGTCCCTGGTGTCCGATGGTTTAGTCTCACTGTCCCTGGTGTCCGGTGGTACAGTCTTTCGGTCTCTGGTGTCCGGTGGTTCAGTCTCTCGGTCCCTGGTGTCCGATGGTTTAGTCTCTCGGTCCCTGGTGTCCGGTGGTTCAGTCTCTCGGTCCCTGGTGTCCGGTGGTTCAGTCTCTCGGTCCCTGGTGTCCGGTGGTTCAGTCTCTCGGTCCATGGTGTCCGGTGGTTCAGTCTCTCGGTCTCTGGTGTCCGGTGGTTCAGTCTCTAGGTCTCTGTTGTTCGGTGATTCAGTCTCTCGGTCTCTGGTGTCCGGTAGTTCAGTCTCTCGGTCCCTTGTGTCCGGTGGTTCAGTCTCTCGGTCTCTGGTATCCGGTGGTTCAGTCTCGAGGTCCCTGGTGTCCGGTGGTTCAGTCTCGAGGTCTCTGATGTCCAGTGGTTCAGTCTCTCGGTCTCTGGTGTCCGGTGGTTCAGTCTCTCGGTCTCTGGTGTTCGTTGGTTCAGTCTCTCGGTTTCTGGTGTCCGGTGGTTCAGTTTCTTGGTCTCTGGTGTCCGGTGGTTCAGTCTCTCGGTCTCTGGTGTCCGGTGGTTCAGTCTCTCGGTCTCTGGTGTCCGGTGGTTCAGTCTCTCGGTCTCTGGTGTCCGGTGGTTCAGTCTCTCGGTCTCTGGTGTCCGGTGGTTCAGACTCTCGGTCCGTGGTGTCTGTTGGTTCAGTCTCTCGGTCACTGGTGTCCGGTTGTTCAGTCTCTCGGTCCCTGGTGTCCGGTGGTTCAGTCTCTCGGTCCCTGGTGTCCGGTGGTTCAGTCTCTCGGTCCCTCGTGTCCGGTGGTTCAGTCTCTCGGTCTCTGGTGTCCGGTGGTTCAGTATCTCGGTCTCTGGTGTCCGGTGGTTCAGTCTCTCGGTCCCTGGTGTCCTGTGGTTCAGTCTCTCGATCCCTGGTGTCCTGTGGTTCAGTCTCTAGGTCTCTGGTGTCCGGTGGTTCAGTCTCTCTGTCTCTGGTGTCCGGTGGTTCAGTCTCTCGGTCTCTCGGTCCATGGTGTTCTGTGGTTCTGTGAATCGGGCCCTGGTGTCCTGTGGTTAAGTCTCTCGGTCTCTGCTGTCCGGTGGTTTAGTCTCTAGGTCCCTGGTGTCCAGTGGTTCAGTATATCGCTCCCTGGTGTCCAGTGGTTTGGTCTCTCTGTCCCTGGTGTCCGGTGGATCAGTCAATCGGTCACTGGTGTCCGGTGGTTCAGTCTCTCGGTCCCTGGTGTCCTGTGGTTCAGTCTCTCGATCCCTGGTGTCCTGTGGTTCAGTCTCTAGGTCTCTGGTGTCCGGTGGTTCAGTCTCTCTGTCTCTGGTGTCCGGTGGTTCAGTCTCTCGGTCTCTCGGTCCATGGTCTTCAGTGGTTCTGTGAATCGGGCCCTGGTGTCCTGTGGTTCAGTCTCTCGGTCTCTGGTGTCCGGTGGTTTAGTCTCTAGGTTCCTGGTGTCCGGTGGTTCAGTATCTCGCTCCCTGGTGTCCAGTGGTTTGGTCTCTCTGTCCCTGGTGTCCGGTGGTTCAGTCAATCGGTCACTGGTGTCCGGTGGTTTAGTCTCTCGGTCCCTGGTGTCCGGTGGTTCAGTCTCTCGGTCCCTGGTGTCTGGTGTTTCGGTCTCTCGGTCCCTGGTGTCCGGTGGTTCGGTCTCTCGGTTCCTGGTGTCCTTTGGTTCCGGCTCTCGCTCCCTGGTATCCGGTGGTTTAGTCTCTCGGTCCCTGGTGTTCAGTGGTACTGTCTCTCAGACCCTGGTGTCCTGTGGTTCAGTCTCTCGGTCTCTGGTGTCCGGTCGTTCAGTCTCTCGGTCCCTGGTGTCTGTTGTTTCAGTCTCTCGGTCCCTGGTGTCCGATGGTTTAGTCTCTCGGTCCCTGGGGTCCAGTGGTTCAGTCTCTCGGTCCCTGGTGTCCGGTGGTTCAGTCTCTCCATCCCTGTGTCCGATGGTTCAGTCTCTCGATCCCTGGTGTCCGGTGATTCAGTCTCTCGGTCGCTGGTGTCCGGTGGTTCAGTCTCTCGGTCCCTGGTGTCCGGTGGTTCAGTCTCGCTGTCTCTGGTGTCCTGTGGTTTAGTCTCTCGGTCCCTGGTGTCCGGTGGTGTTGTCTCTCTGTCTCTGGTGTCCGGAGGTTTAGTCTCTCGGTCCCTGGAGTCCGTTGGTTCAGTGTCTCGGTCCCTGGTGTCCGGTGGTTCAGTCTCTCGGTCTCTGGTGTCCTGTGGTTCAGTCTCTCGGTCTCTGGTGTCCGGTGGTTCAGTCTCTCGGTCTCTGGTGTCCGGTGGTTCAGTCTCTCGGTCCCTGGTGTCCGGTAGTTCAGTCTCTCGGTCCCTGGTGTGCGGAGGTTTAGTCTCTCTGTCTCTGGTGTCCGGTGGTTCAGTCTCTCGGTCCCTGGTGTCCGGTGGTTTAGTCTATCGGTCCCTGATGTCCGGTGGTTCTATCTCTCGGTCCCTGGTGTCCTGTGGTTCCGCGTCTCGCTCCCTGGTATCCGGTGGTTTAGTCTCTCGGTCCCTGGTGTCCAGTGGTACTGTCTCTCGGGACCTGGTGTCCTATGGTTCAGTCTCTTGTTCTCTGGTGTCCGGTGATTTAGTCTCTAGGTCCCTGGTGTCCGGTGGTTCAGTCTCTCGGTCCCTGGTGTCCTTTGGTTCAGTCTCTCGGTCTCTGTTGTCTTTTGGTTCAGTCTCTCGGTCCCTGGTTTCCGGTGGTTTAGTCTCTAGGTCCCTGGTGTCCGGTGGTTCAGTCTCTCGGTCCCTGGTGTCCGTTGGTTCAGTCTCTCGGTCCCTGGTGTCCGGTGGTTCAGTCTCTCCCTCCCTGGTATCCGGTGGTTCAGTCTCTCGGTCCCTGGTGTCCGGTGGTTCAGTCTCGGTCCCTGGTGTCCGGTGGTTCAGTCTCTCGGTCCCTGTGTCCGATGGTTCAGTCTCTTGATTCCTGGTGTCCGGTGATTCAGTGTCTCGGTCGCTGGTGTCCGGTGGTTTAGTTTCTTGGTCCCTGGTGTCCGGTGGTTTAGTCTCTCGGTCCCTGCTGTTCGGTGATTCAGTGACTCGGTCTCTGGTGTCCGGTGGTTAGTCTCTAGGTCCCTGGTGTACGGTGGTTCAGTCTCTCGGTCCCTGATGTCCGGTGGTTCAGTCTCTCGGTCTTTGGTGTCCGGTGGTTCAGTTTCTCGGTCCCTGGTGTCTGGTGGTTCAGTCTCTCGGTTTCTGGTGTCCGATCGTTCAGTCTCTCGGTCTCTGGTGTCCGGTGGTTCAGTCTCTAGGTCCCTGGTGTCCGGTGGTCCAGTTTCTCGGTCCCTGGTGTCCGGTGCTTTAGTCTCTCTGTCCTTGTTGTCCGGTGGTTCAGTCTCTCGGTCCCTGGTGTCCGGTGGTTCAGTCTCTCGGTCCCTGGTGTCCGGTGGTTTAGTATCTTTGTCCCTGGTGTCCGGTGGTTCAGTCTCTCGGTCCCTGGTGTCATGTGGTTCAGTCTCTCGGTCCCTGGTGTCCGGTGGTTCAGTCTTTCGGTCCCTGGTGTCCGGTGGTTCAGTCTCTCGGTCCCTGGTGTCCGGTGGTTTAGTATCTTTGTCCCTGGTGTCCGGTGGTTCAGTCTCTCGGTCCCTGGTGTCATGTGGTTCAGTCTCTCGGTCCCTGGTGTCCAGTGATTCAGTCTTTCGGTCCCTGGTGTCCGGTGGTTCAGTCTCGGTCCCTGGTGTCTGTTGGTTCAGTCTCATGGTCTCTAATGTCCGGTGGTTCAGTCTCTCGGTCTCTGGTGTCCGGTGGTTTAGTCTCTTGGTCCCTGGTGTCCTGTGGTTCAGTCTCTCGGTCCCTGGTTTCCGGTGGTTTAGTCTCTCGGTCTCTGGTGGTTCAGTCTCTAGGTCCATGGTGTCTGGTGGTTCAGTCTCTAGGATCCCTGGTGTCCGGTGGTTCAGTCTCTCGCTTCCTGGTGTCCGGTGGTTCAGTCTCTCGGTCCCTGGTGTCCGGTGGTTCAGACTCTCGGTCCCTGGTGTCCATTCATTCAGTCTCTCGGTCCCTGGTGTCCGGTGGTTCAGTCTCTTGGTCTCTGGTGTTCGGTGGTACAGTCTCTCGCTCCCTGGTGTCCGGTGGTTCAGTCTCTCGTTCCCTGGTGTCCTGTGGTTCAGTCTCTCGGGCCCTCGTGTCCGGTGGTTCAGTCTCTCGGTCCCTGGTGTCCGGTGGTTCAGGCTCTCGGTCTCTGGTGTCCGGTGGTTCAGTCTCTCGGTCCCTAGTGTCCGGTGGTGTTGTCTCTCTGTCTCTGGTGTTCGGTGGTTTAGTCTCTCGGTCCCTGGAGTCCGGTGGTTCAGTGTCTCGGTCCCTGGTGTCCGGTGGTTTAGTCTCTCGGTCCCTGGTGTCCGGTGGTTCAGTCTCTCGGTCCCTGGTGTCCGGTGGTTCAGTCTCTCGGTCCCTCGTGTCCGGTGGTTCAGTCTCTCGGTCCCTGGTGTCCGGTAGTTCAGTCTCTCGGTCCCTGATGTCCGGTGGTTCATTCTCTCGGTCCCTGGTGTCCGGTGGTTCAGTCTCTCGGTCCCTGTGGTCTGGTGGTTCAGTCTCTCGGTCTCTGGTGTCCGGTGGTTCAGTCTCTCGGTCTTTGGTGTCCGGTGGTTCAGTTTCTCGGTCTCTGGTGTCCGGTGGTTCAGTCTCTCGGTCTCTGGTGTCCGGTGGTTCAGTCTCTCGGTCCCTGTTGTCCGATGGTTTAGTCTCTCTGTCCCTGGTGTCCGGTGGTTCAGTCTCTCGGTCCCTGGTGTCCGGTGGTTCAGTCTCTCGGTCTCTGGTGTCCGGTGGTTCAGTCTCTCGGTCCCTGGTGTCCGGTGGTTCAGTCTCTCGGTCCCTGGTGTCCGGTGATTCAGTGTCTCGGTCGCTGGTGTCCGGTGGTTCAGTCTCTCGGTCGCTGGTGTCCGGTGGTTCAGTCTCTCGGTGCCTGGTGTCCGGTGGTTCAGTCTCTCGGTCCCTGGTGTCCGGTGGTTCAGTCTCTCGGTCTCTGGTGTCCGGTGGTTCAGTCTCTCGGTCCCTGGTGTCCGGTGGTTCAGTCTCTCGTTCCCTGGTGTCCGGTGGTTCAGTCTCTCGGTCCGTGGTGTCCTGTGGTTCTGGCTCTCGCACCCTGGTGTCCGGTGGTTTAGTCTCTCGGTCCCTGGTGTCCGGTGGTTAAGTATCTTTGTCCCTGGTGTCCGGTGGTTCAGTTTCTCGGTCTATGGTGTCCGGTGGTTTAGTCTCTCCCTCCCTGGTATCCGGTGGTTCAGTCTCTCGGTCCCTGGTGTCCGGTGGTTCAGTCTCGGTCCCTGGTGTCCGGTGGTTCAGTCTCTCGGTCCCTGTGTCCGTTGGTTCAGTCTCTTAATTCCTGGTGTCCGGTGATTCAGTGTCTCGGTCGCTGGTGTCCGGTGGTTTAGTTTCTCGGCCCCTGGTATCCGGTGGTTTAGTCTCTCGGTCCCTGCTGTTCGGTGATTCAGTGTCTCGGTCTCTGGTGTCCGGTGGTTAGTCTCTAGGTCCCTGGTGTACGGTGGTTCAGTCTCTCGGTCCCTGGTGTCCGGTGGTTCAGTCTCTCGGTCTCTGGTGTCCGGTGGTTCAGTGTCTCGGTCCCTGGTGTCCGCTCGTTCAGTCTCTCGGTTTCTGGTGTCCGATCGTTCAGTCTCTCGGTCTCTGGTGTCCGGTGGTTCAGTCTCTAGGTCCCTGGTGTCCGGTGGTCCAGTTTCTCGCTCCCTGGTGTCCGGTGCTTTAGTCTCTCTGTCCTTGTTGTCCGGTGGTTCAGTCTCTCGGTCCCTGATGTCCGGTCGTTCAGTCTCTTGCTCCCTGGTGTCCTGTGGTTTAGTATCTTTGTCCCTGGTGTCCGGTGGTTCAGTCTCTCGGTCCCTGGTGTCATGTGGTTCAGTCTCTCGGTCCCTGGTGTCCGGTGGTTCAGTCGCGGTCCCTGGTGTCTGTTGGTTCAGTCTCACGGTCTCTAATGTCCGGTGGATCAGTCTCTCAGTCTCTGGTGTCCGGTGGTTTAGTCTCTTGATCCCTGGTGTCCTGTGGTTCAGTCTCTCGGTCCCTGGTGTCCGGTGGTTTAGTCTCTCGGTCTCTGGTGGTTCAGTCTCTAGGTCCCTGGTGTCCGGTGGTTCAGTCTCTCGCTTCCTGGTGTCCGGTGGTTCAGTCTCTCGGTCCCTGGTGTCCGGTGGTTCAGACTCTCGGTCCCTGGTGTCCATTCGTTCAGTCTCTCGGTCCCTGGTGTCCGGTGGTTCAGTCTCTCGGTCTCTGGTGTTCGGTGGTACAGTCTCTCGCTCCTTGGTGTCCGGTGGTTCAGTCTCTCGGTCCCTGGTGTCCGGTGGTTCAGTCTCTCGGGCCCTCGTGTCCGGTGGTTCAGTCTCTCGGTCCCTGGTGTCCGGTGGTTCAGGCTCTCGGTCTCTGGTGTCCGGTGGTTCAGTCTCTCGGTCCCTGGTGTCCGGTGGTTCAGTCTCTCGGTGCCTCGTGTCCGGTGGTTCAGTCTCTCGGTCCCTGGTGTCCGGTAGTTCAGTCTCTCGGTCCCTGATGTCCGGTGGTTCATTCTCTCGGTCCCTGGTGTCCGGTGGTTCAGTCTCTCGGTCCCTGTGGTCTCGTGGTTCAGTCTCTCGGTCTCTGGTGTCCGGTGGTTCAGTCTCTCGGTCTTTGGTGTCCCGTGGTTCAGTCTCTCGGTCTCTGGTGTCCGGTGGTTCAGTCTCTCGGTCTCTGGTGTCCGGTGGTTCAGTCTCTCGGTCTCTGGTGTCCGGTGGTTCAGTCTCTCGGTCCCTGTTGTCCGGTGGTTTAGTCTCTCTGTCCCTGGTGTCCAGTGGTTCAGTCTCTCGGTCCCTGGTGTCCGGTGGTTCAGTTTCTCGGTTTCTGGTGTCCGCTGGTTTAGTCTCTCGGTCCCTGGTGTCCGGTGGTTCAGTCTCTCGGTCCCTGGTGTCCGGTGGTTCAGTCTCTCGGTCCCTGGTGTCCGGTGATTCAGTGTCTCGGTCGCTGGTGTCCGGTGGTTCAGTCTCTCGGTCCCTGGTTTCCGGTGGTTCAGTCTCTCGGTCCCTGGTTTCCGGTGGTTTAGTCTCTCGGTGCCTGGTGTCCGGTGGTTTAGTCTCTCGGTCCCTGGTGTCCGGTGGTTCAGTCTCTCGGTCTCTGGTGTCCGGTGGTTCAGTCTCTCGGTCCCTGGTGTCCGGTGGTTCAGTCTCCCGTTCCCTGGTGTCCGGTGGTTCAATCTCTCGGTCCCTGGTGTCCTTTGGTTCTGGCTCTCGCACCCTGGTGTCCGGTGGTTTAGTCTCTCGGTCCCTGGTGTTCGGTGGTACTGTCTCTCGGGCCCTGGTGTCCTTTGGTTCAGTTTCTCGGTCTCTGGTGTCCGGTGGTTTAGTCTCTAGGTCCCTGGTGTCCGGTGGTTCAGTCTCTCGGTCCCTGTACTCTGTTGGCTCAGTCACTCGGTCCCTGGTGTCCGATGGTTTAGTCTCTCTGTCCCTGGTGTCCGGTGGTACAGTCTTTCAGTCTCTGGTGTCCGGTGGTTCAGTCTCTCGGTCCCTGGTGTCCGATGGTTTAGTCTCTCGTTCTCTGGTGTCCGGTGGTTCAGTCTCTCGGTCTCTGGTGTTCGGTGATTCAGTCTCTCGGTCTCTGGTGTCCGGTGGTTCAGTCTCGAGGTCCCTGGTGTCCGGTGGTTCAGTCTCTCGGTCTCTGATGTCCGGTGGTTTAGTCTCTAGGTCCCTGGTATCCGGTGGTTCAGTCTCTCGGTCCCTGTACTCTGTTGGTTCAGTCTCTCGGTCCCTGGTGTCCGGTGGTTCAGTCTCTCGGTCTCTGGTGTCCGGTGGTTCAGTCTCTCGGTCTCTGGTGTTCGGTGATTCAGTCTCTCGGTCTCTGGTGTCCGGTAGTTCAGTCTCTCGGTCCCTGGTGTCCGGTGGTTCAGGCTCTCGGTCTCTGGTGTCCGGTGGTTCAGTCTCTCGGTCCCTGGTGTCCGGTGGTTCAGTCTCTCGGTGCCTCGTGTCCGGTGGTTCAGTCTCTCGGTCCCTGGTGTCCGGTAGTTCAGTCTCTCGGTCCCTGATGTGCGGTGGTTCATTCTCTCGGTCCCTGGTGTCCGGTGGTTCAGTCTCTCGGTCCCTGTGGTCTCGTGGTTCAGTCTCTCGGTCTCTGGTGTCCGGTGGTTCAGTCTCTCGGTCTTTGGTGTCCCGTGGTTCAGTCTCTCGGTCTCTGGTGTCCGGTGGTTCAGTCTCTCGGTCTCTGGTGTCCGGTGGTTCAGTCTCTCGGTCTCTGGTGTCCGGTGGTTCAGTCTCTCGGTCCCTGTTGTCCGGTGGTTTAGTCTCTCTGTCCCTGGTGTCCAGTGGTTCAGTCTCTCGGTCCCTGGTGTCCGGTGGTTCAGTTTCTCGGTTTCTGGTGTCCGCTGGTTCAGTCTCTCGGTCCCTGGTGTCCGGTGGTTCAGTCTCTCGGTCCCTGGTGTCCGGTGGTTCAGTCTCTCGGTCCCTGGTGTCCGGTGATTCAGTGTCTCGGTCGCTGGTGTCCGGTGGTTCAGTCTCTCGGTCCCTGGTTTCCGGTGGTTCAGTCTCTCGGTCCCTGGTTTCCCGTGGTTTAGTCTCGGTGCCTGGTGTCCGGTGGTTTAGTCTCTCGGTCCCTGGTGTCCGGTGGTTCAGTCTCTCGGTCTCTGGTGTCCGGTGGTTCAGTCTCTCGGTCCCTGGTGTTCGGTGGTACTGTCTCTCGGGCCCTGGTGTCCTGTGGTTCAGTTTCTCGGTCTCTGGTGTCCGGTGGTTTAGTCTCTAGGTCCCTGGTGTCCGGTGGTTCAGTCTCTCGGTCCCTGTACTCTGTTGGCTCAGTCACTCGGTCCCTGGTGTCCGATGGTTTAGTCTCTCTGTCCCTGGTGTCCGGTGGTACAGTCTTTCAGTCTCTGGTGTCCGGTGGTTCAGTCTCTCGGTCCCTGGTGTCCGATGGTTTAGTCTCTCGTTCTCTGGTGTCCGGTGGTTCAGTCTCTCGGTCTCTGGTGTTCGGTGATTCAGTCTCTCGGTCTCTGGTGTCCGGTGGTGCAGTCTCGAGGTCCCTGGTGTCCGGTGGTTCAGTCTCTCGGTCTCTGATGTCCGGTGGTTTAGTCTCTAGGTCCCTGGTATCCGGTGGTTCAGTCTCTCGGTCCCTGTACTCTGTTGGTTCAGTCTCTCGGTCCCTGGTGTCCGGTGGTTCAGTCTCTCGGTCTCTGGTGTCCGGTGGTTCAGTCTCTCGGTCTCTGGTGTTCGGTGATTCAGTCTCTCGGTCTCTGGTGTCCGGTAGTTCAGTCTCTCGGTCCCTTGTGTCCGGTGGTTCAGTCTCTCGGTCTCTGGTATCCGGTGGTTCAGTCTCAAGGTCCTTGGTGTCCGGTGGTTCAGTCTCTCAGTCTCTGATGTCCGGTGGTTCAGTCTCTCGGTCTCTGGTGTCCGGTGGTTCAGTCTCTCGGTCTCTGGTGTTCGTTGGTTCAGTCTCTCGGTTTCTGGTGTCCGGTGGTTCAGTCTCTTGGTCTCTGGTGTCCGGTGGTTCAGTCTCTCGGTCTCTGGTGTCCGGTGGTTCAGTCTCTCGGTCTCTGGTGTCCGGTGGTTCAGTCTCTCGGTCTCTGGTGTCCGGTAGTTCAGTCTCTCGGTCTCTGGTGTCCGGTGGTTCAGTCTCTCGGTCTCTGGTGTCCGGTGGTTCAGTCTCTCGGTCCCTGGTGTCCGGTTGGTTCAGTCTCTCGGTCACTGGTGTCCGGTTGTTCAGTCTCTCGGTCCCTGGTGTCCGGTGGTTCAGTCTCTCGGTCCCTCGTGTCCGGTGGTTCAGTCTCTCGGTCTCTGTTGTCCGGTGGTTCAGTATCTCGGTCTCTGGTGTCCGGTGGTTCAGTCTCTCGGTACCTGGTGTCCTGTGGTTCAGTCTCTCGATCCCTGGTGTCATGTGGTTCAGTCTCTAGGTCTCTGGTGTCCGGTGGTTCAGTCTCTCTGTCTCTGGTGTCCGGTGGTTCAGTCTCTCGGTCTCTCGGTCCATGGTGTTCTGTGGTTCTGTGACTCGGGCCCTGGTGTCCTGTGGTTCAGTCTCTCGGTCTCTGCTGTCCGGTGGTTTAGTCTCTAGGTCCCTGGTGTCCAGTGGTACAGTATATCGCTCCATGGTGTCCAGTGGTTTGGTCTCTCTGTCCCTGGTGTCCGGTGGTTCAGTCAATCGGTCACTGGTGTCCGGTGGTTCAGTCTCTCGGTCCCTGGTGTCCTGTGGTTCAGTCTCTCGATCCCTGGTGTCCTGTGGTTCAGTCTCTAGGTCTCTGGTGTCCGGTGGTTCAGTCTCTCTTTCTCTGGTGTCCGGTGGTTCAGTCTCTCGGTCTCTCGGTCCATGGTCTTCAGTGGTTCTGTGAATCGGGCCCTGGTGTCCTGTGGTTCAGTCTCTCGGTCTCTGGTGTCCGGTGGTTTAGTCTCTAGGTCCCTGGTATCCGGTGGTTCAGTATCTCGCTCCCTGGTGTCCAGTGGTTTGGTCTCTCTGTCCCTGGTGTCTGGTGGTTCAGTCAATCGGTCACTGGTGTCCGGTGGTTTAGTCTCTCGGTCCCTGGTGTCCGGTGGTTCAGTCTCTCGGACTCTGGTGTCCGGTGGTTTAGTCTCTCGGTCCCTGGTGTCCGGTGGTTCAGTCTCTCGGTCTCTGGTGTCCGATGGTTCAGTCTCTCGGTCCCTGGTGTCCGGTGGTTCAGTCTCCCGTTCCCTGGTGTCCGGTGGTTCAGTCTCTCGGTCCCTGGTGTCCTTTGGTTCTGGCTCTCGCACCCTGGTGTCCGGTGGTTTAGTCTCTCGGTCCCTGGTGTTCGGTGGTACTGTCTCTCGGGCCCTGGTGTCCTGTGGTTCAGTTTCTCGGTCTCTGGTGTCCGGTGGTTTAGTCTCTAGGTCCCTGGTGTCCGGTGGTTCAGTCTCTCGGTCCCTGTACTCTGTTGGTTCAGTCACTCGGTCCCTGGTGTCCGATGGTTTAGTCTCTCTGTCCCTGGTGTCCGGTGGTATAGTCTTTCAGTCTCTGGTGTCCGGTGGTTCAGTCTCTCGGTCCCTGGTGTCCGATGGTTTAGTCTCTCGTTCTCTGGTGTCGGGTGGTTCAGTCTCTCGGTCTCTGGTGTTCGGTGATTCAGTCTCTCGGTCTCTGGTGTCCGGTGGTTCAGTCTCGAGGTCCCTGGTGTCCGGTGGTTCAGTCTCTCGGTCTCTGATGTCCGGTGGTTTAGTCTCTAGGTCCCTGGTGTCCGGTGGTTCAGTCTCTCGGTCCCTGTACTCTGTTGGTTCAGTCTCTCGGTCCCTGGTGTCCGGTGGTTCAGTCTCTCGGTCCCTGGTGTCCGGTGGTTCAGTCTCTCGGTCTCTGGTGTCCGGTGGTTCAGTCTCTCGGTCTCTGGTGTTCGGTGATTCAGTCTCTCGGTCTCTGGTGTCCGGTAGTTCAGTCTCTCGGTCCCTTGTGTCCGGTGGTTCAGTCTCTCGGTCTCTGGTATCGGGTGGTTCAGTCTCGAGGTCCTTGGTGTCCGGTGGTTCAGTCTCTCGGTCTCTGATGTCCGGTGGTTCAGTCTCTCTTTCTCTGGTGTCCGGTGGTTCAGTCTCTCGGTCTCTCGGTCCATGGTCTTCAGTGGTTCTGTGAATCGGGCCCTGGTGTCCTGTGGTTCAGTCTCTCAGTCTCTGGTGTCCGGTGGTTTAGTCTCTAGGTCCCTGGTGTCCGGTGGTTCAGTATCTCGCTCCCTGGTGTCCAGTGGTTTGGTCTCTCTGTCCCTGGTGTCCGGTGGTTCAGTCAATCGGTCACTGGTGTCCGGTGGTTTAGTCTCTCGGTCCCTGGTGTCCGGTGGTTCAGTCTCTCGGTCCCTGGTGTCCGGTGTTTCGGTCTCTCGGTCCCTGGTGTCCGGTGGTTCGGTCTCTCGGTTCCTGGTGTCCTTTGGTTCCGGCTCTCGCTCCCTGGTATCCGGTGGTTTAGTCTCTCGGTCTCTGGTGTCCAGTGGTACTGTCTCTCGGACCCTGGTGTCCTGTGATTCAGTCTCTCGGTCGCTGGTGTCCGGTGGTTCAGTCTCTCGGTCCCTGGTGTCTGTTGTTTCAGTCTCTCGGTCCCTGGTGTCCGATGGTTTAGTCTCTCGGTCCCTGGGGTCCAGTGGTTCAGTCTCTCGGTCGCTGGTGTCCGGTGGTTCAGTCTCTCGGTCCCTGGTGTCCGATGGTTTAGTCTCTCGGTCCCTGGTGTCCGGTGGTTTAGTCTCTCGGTCCCTGGTGTCCGGTGGTTCAGTCTCTCGGTCCCTGGTGTCCGGTGGTTCAGTCTCTCGGTCCCTCGTGTCCGATGGTTCAGTCTCTCATGCCCTGGTGTCCGGTGGTTCAGTCTCTCGGTCCCTGGTGTCCTGTGGTTCAGGCTCTCGCTCCCTGGTATCCGGTGGTTTAGTCTCTCGGTCCCTGGTGTCCGGTGGTTCAGTCTCGGTCCCTGGTGTCCTGTGGTTCAGTCTCTCGGTCCCTGTATCTGATGGTTCAGGCTCTCGATCCCTGGTGTCCTGTGATTCAGTGTCTCGGTTGCTGGTGTCTGGTGGTTCAGTCTCTCGGTCCCTGGTGTCCGATGGTTCAGTCTCTCGGTCCCTGGTGTCCGGTGGTTCAGTCTCTCGGTCCCTGGAGTCCGGTGGTTCAGTCTCTCGGTCCCTGGTTTCCGGTGGTTCAGTCTCTCGGTCCCTGGTGTCCGGTGGTTCAGTCTATCGGTCTCTGGTGTCCGGTGGTTCAGTCTCGGTCCCTGGTATCCTCTGGTTCAGTCTCTCAGTCCCTGTGTCCAATGGTTCAGTGTCTCGGTCGCTGGTGTCCGGTGGTTCAGTCTCTCGGTCGCTGGGGTCCGATGGTTTAGTCCCTCGGTCCCTGGTATCCGGTGGTTCAGTCTGTCGGTCCCTGGTGTCCGGTGGTTTAGTCTCTCGGTCCATGGTGTCCGTGGGTTCAGTGTCTCGCTCCCTGGTGTCCAGTGGTTTGGTCTCTCTGTCCCTGGTGTCCGGTGGTTCAGTCAATCGGTCACTGGTGTCCGGTGGTTTAGTCTCTCGGTCCCTGGTGTCCGGTGGTTCAGTCTCTCGGTCCCTGGTGTCCGGTGTTTCGGTCTCTCGGTCCCTGGTGTCCGGTGGTTCGGTCTCTCGGTTCCTGGTGTCCTTTGGTTCCGGCTCTCGCTCCCTGGTATCCGGTGGTTTAGTCTCTCGGTCCCTGGTGTCCAGTGCTACTGTCTCTCGGACCCTGGTGTCCTGTGGTTCAGTCTCTCGGTCTCTGGTGTCCGGTGGTTCAGTCTCTCGGTCCCTGGTGTCTGTTGTTTCAGTATCTCGGTCCCTGGTGTCCGATGGTTTAGTCTCTCGGTCCCTGGGGTCCAGTGGTTCAGTCTCTCGGTCCCTGGTGTCCGGTGGTTCAGTCTCTCGGTCCCTGTGTCCGATGGTTCAGTCTCTCGATCCCTGGTGTCCGGTGATTCAGTCTCTCGGTCGCTGGTGTCCGGTGGTTCAGTCTCTCGGTCCCTGGTGTCCGATGGTTTAGTCTCTCGGTCCCTGGTGTCCGGTGGTTCAGTCTCTCGGTCCCTGGTGTCCGGTGGTTCAGTCTCTCGGTCCCTCATGTCCGATGGTTCAGTCTCTCATTCCCTGGTGTCCGGTGGTTCAGTCTCTCGGTCCCTGGTGTCCTGTGGTTCAGGCTCTCGCTCCCTGGTATCCGGTGGTTTAGTCTCTCGGTCCCTGGTGTCCGGTGGTTCAGTCTCGGTCCCTGGTGTCCTGTGGTTCAGTCTCTCGGTCCCTGTGTCTGATGGTTCAGGCTCTCGATCCCTGGTGTCCTGTGATTCAGTGTCTCGGTCGCTGGTGTCCGGTGGTTCAGTCTCTCGGTCCCTGGTGTCCGATGGTTCAGTCTCTCGGTCCCTGGTGTCTGGTGGTTCAGTCTCTCGGTCCCTGGAGTCCGGTGGTTCAGTCTCTCGGTCCCTGGTTTCCGGTGGTTCAGTCTCTCGGTCCCTGGTGTCCGGTGGTTCAGTCTCTCGGTCTCTGGTGTCCGGTGGTTCAGTCTCGGTCCCTGGTGTCCTCTGGTTCAGTCTCTCAGTCCCTGTGTCCAATGGTTCAGTGTCTCGGTCGCTGGTGTCCGGTGGTTCAGTCTCTCGGTCGCTGGTGTCCGATGGTTTAGTCCCTCGGTCCCTGGTATCCGGTGGTTCAGTCTGTCGGTCCCTGGTGTCCGGTGGTTTAGTCTCTCGGTCCATGGTGTCCGTGGGTTCAGTGTCTCGGTCCCTGGTGTCCGGTGGTTCAGTCTCTCGGTCCCTGGTGTCTGGTAGTTCAGTCTCTCGGTCCCTCATTTCTGGTGGTTCATTCTCTCGGTCCCTGGTGTCCGGTGGTTCAGTCTCTCGGTCCCTGTGGTCTGGTGGTTCAGTCTCTCGGTCTCTGGTGTCCGGTGGTTCAGTCTCTCGGTCTTTGGTGTACGGTGGTTCAGTCTCTCGGTCTCTGGTGTCCGGTGGTTCAGTCTCTCGGTCTCTGGTGTCCGGTGGTTCAGTCTCGCAGTCTTTGGTGTACGGTGGTTCAGTCTCTTGGTCCCTGGTGTCCGGTGGTTCAGTCAATCGGTCACTGGTGTCCGGTGGTTTATTCTCTCGGTCCTTGGTGTCCGGTGGTTCAGTCTCTCGGTCCCTGGTGTCCGGTGTTTCGGTCTCTCGGTCCCTGGTGTCCGGTGGTTCGGTCTCTCGGTTCCTGGTGTCCTTTGGTTCCGTCTCTCGCTCCCTGGTATCCGGTGGTTTAGTCTCTCGGTCCCTGGTGTCCAGTGGTACTGTCTCTCGGACCCTGGTGTCCTGTGGTTCAGTCTCTTAGTCTCTGGTGTCCGGTGGTTCAGTCTCTCGGTCCCTGGTGTCTGTTGGTTCAGTCTCTCGGTCCCTGGTGTCCGATGGTTCAGTCTCTCGGTCCCTGGTGTCTGTTGGTTCAGTCTCTCAGTCCCTGGTGTCCGATGGTTCAGTCTCTCGGTCCCTGTGTCCGATGGTTCAGTCTCTCGATCCCTGGTGTCCGGTGATTCAGTCTCTCGGTCGCTGGTGTCCGATGGTTTAGTCTCTCGGTCCCTGGTGTCCGGTGGTTCAGTCTCTCGGTCCCTGGTCTCCGGTGGTTCAGTCTCTCGGTCCCTCGTGTCCGGTGGTTCAGTCTCTCGGTCCCTGTGGTCTGGTGGTTCAGTCTCTCGGTCTCTGGTGTCTGGTGGTTCAGTCTCTCAGTCTTTGGTGTACGGTGGTTCAGTCTCTCGGTCTCTGGTGTCCAGTGGTTCAGTCTCTCGGTCTCTGGTGTCCGGTGGTTCAGTCTCTCGGTCTTTGGTGTACGGTGGTTCAGTCTCTTGGTCCCTGGTGTCCGGTGGTTCAGTCTCTTGGTCCCTGGTGTCCGGTGGTTCAGGCAATCGGTCACTGGAGTCCGGTGGTTCAGTCTATCGGTCTCTGGTGTCCGGTGGTTCAGTCTCTCGGTCCCTGGTGTCCGGTGTTTCGGTCTCTCGGTCCCTGGTGTCTGTTGGTTCAGTCTCTCGGTCCCTGGTGTCCGATGATTCAGTCTCTCGGTCCCTGTGTCCGATGGTTCAGTCTCTCGATCCCTGGTGTCCGGTGATTCAGTCTCTCGGTCGCTGGTGTCCGGTGGTTCAGTCTCTCGGTCCCTGGTGTCCGATGGTTTAGTCTCTCGGTCCCTGGTGTCCGGTGTTTCAGTCTCTCGGTCCCTGGTGTCCGGTGGTTCAGTCTCTCGGTCCCTCGTGTCCGGTGGTTCAGTCTCTCGGTCCCTGTGGTCTGGTGGTTCAGTCTCTCGGTCTCTGGTGTCCGGTGGTTCAGTCTCTCGGTCTTTGGTGTACGGTGGTTCAGTCTCTCGGTCTCTGGTGTCCGGTGGTTCAGTCTCTCGGTCTCTGGTGTCCGGTGGTTCAGTCTCTCGGTCTCTTGTGTCCGGTGGTTCAGTCTCTCGGTCCCTGTGGTCTGGTGGTTCAGTCTCTCGGTCTCTGGTGTCCGGTGGTTCAGTCTCTCGGTCTTTGGTGTCCGGTGGTTCAGTCTCTCGGTCTCTGGTGTCCGGTGGTTCAGTCTCTGGTGTCCAGTGGTTCAGTCTCTCGGTCCCTCGTGTCCGGTGGTTCAGTCTCTCGGTCCCTGGTGTCCGGTAGTTCAGTCTCTCGGTCTCTGGTGTCCGGTGGTTCAGTCTCTCGGTCTCTGGTGTCCTGTGGTTCAGTCTCTCGGTCCCTGGTGTCTGTTGGTTCAGTCTCTCGGTCACTGGTGTCCGGTTGTTCAGTCTCTCGGTCCCTGGTGTCCGGTGGTTCAGTCTCTCGGTCCCTCGTGTCCGGTGGTTCAGTCTCTCGGTCTCTGGTGTGCGGTGGTTCAGTCTCTCGGTCTCTGGTGTCCGGTGGTTCAGTCTCTCGGTCCCTGGTGTCCGGTGGTTCAGTCTCTCGATCCCTGGTGTCCTGTGGTTCAGTCTCTAGGTCTCTGGTGTCCGGTGGTTCAGTCTCTCTGTCTCTGGTGTCCGGTGGTTCAGTCTCTCGGTCTCTCGGTCCATGGTGTTCGGTGGTTCTGTGAATCGGGCCCTGGTGTCCTGTGGTTCAGGCTCTCGGTCTCTGGTGTACGTTGGTTTAGTCTCTAGGTCCCTGGTGTCCGGTGGTTCAGTATCTCGCTCCCTGGTGTCCAGTGATTTTGTCTCTCTGTCCCTGGTGTCCGGTGGTTCAGTCAATCGGTCACTGGTGTCCGGTGGTTTAGTTTCTCTGTCCCTGGTGTCCGGTGGTTCAGTCTCTCGGTCCCTGGTGTCCGGTGTTTCGGTCTCTCGGTCCCTGGTGTCCGGTGGTTTGGTCTCTCGGTTCCTGGTGTCCTTTGGTTCCGGCTCTCGCTCCCTGGTATCCGGTGGTTTAGGCTCTCGGTCCCTGGTGTCCAGTGGTACTGTCTCTCGGGCCCTGGTGTCCTGTGGTTCAGTCTCTCGGTCTCTGGTGTCCGGTGGTTCAGTCTCTCGGTCCCTGGTGTCTGTTGGTTCAGTCTCTCGGTCCCTGATGTCCAGTGGTTCAGTCTCTCGGTCCCTGGTGTCCGGTGGTTCAGTCTCTCGGTCCCTGTGTCCGATGGTTCAGTCTCTCGATCCCTGGTGTCCGGTGATTCAGTCTCTCGGTCGCTGGTGTCCGGTGGTTCAGTCTCTCGGTCCCTGGTGTCCGGTGGTTTAGTCTCTCGGTCCCTGGTGTCCGGTGGTTCAGTCTCTCGGTCCCTTGTGTCTGTTGGTTCATTCTCTGGGTCCCTGGTGTCCGGTGGTTCAGTCTCTCGTGCCCTGTGGTCTGGTGGTTCAGTCTCTCGGTCTCTGGTGTCCGGTGGTTCAGTCTCTCGGTCTTTGGTGTCCGGTGGTTCAGTCTCTCGGTCTCTGGTGTCTGGTGGTTCAGTCTCTGGTGTCCAGTGGTTCAGTCTCTCGGTCCCTATTGTCCGGTGGTTCAGTCTCTCGGTCCCTCGTGTCCGGTGGTTCAGTCTCTCGGTCCCTGGTGTCCGGTAGTTCAGTCTCTCGGTCCCTGATGTCCGGTGGTTCATTCTCTCGGTCCCTGGTGTCCGGTGGTTCAGTCTCTCGGTCCCTGTGGTCTCGTGGTTCAGTCTCTCGGTCTCTGGTGTCCGGTGGTTCAGTCTCTCGGTCTCTGGTGTCCGGTGGTTCAGTCTCTCTGTCTCTGGTGTCCGGTGGTTCAGTCTCTCGGTCCCTGTTGTCCGATGGTTTAGTCTCTCTGTCTCTGTTCCTGGTGTCCAGTGGTTCAGTCTCTCGATCCCTGGTGTCCGGTGGTTCAGTCTCTCGGTCTCTGGTGTCCGCTGGTTCAGTCTCTCGGTCCCTGGTGTCCGGTGGTTCAGTCTCTCGGTCCCTGGTGTCCGGTGCTTCTGTCTCTAGGTCCCTGGTGTCCGGTGATTCAGTGTCTCGGTCGCTGGTGTCCGGTGGTTCAGTCTCTCGGTCCCTGGTTTCCGGTGGTTTAGTCTCTCGGTGCCTGGTGTCCGGTGGTTCAGTCTCTCGGTCCCTGGTGTCCGGTGGTTCAGTCTCTCGGTCTCTGGTGTCCGGTGGTTCACTCTCTCGGTCCCTGGTGTCTGGTGGCTCAGTCTCTCGTTCCCTGGTGTCCGGTGGTTCAGTCTCTCGGTCCCTGGTGTCCTTTGGTTCTGGCTCTCGCACCCTGGTGTCCGGTGGTTCAGTCTCTCGGTCCCTGGTGTTCGGTGGTTTAGTCTCTCGGGCCCTGGTGTCCTGTGGTTCAGTTTCTCGGTCTATGGTGTCCGGTGGTTTAGTGTCTAGGTCCCTGGTGTCCGGTGGTTCAGTCTCTCGGTCCCTGTTCTCTGTTGGTTCAGTCACTCGGTCCCTGGTGTCCGATGGTTTAGTCTCTCTGTCCCTGGTGTCCGGTGGTACAGTCTTTCGGTCTCTGGAGTCCGGTGGTTCAGTCTCTCGGTCCCTGGTGTCCGATGGTTTAGTCTCTCTGTCCCTGGTGTCCGGTGGTTCAGTCTCTCGGTCCCTGGTGTCCGGTGGTTCAGTCTCTCGGTCCCTGGTGTCCGGTGGTTCAGTCTCTCGGTCTCTGGTGTCCGGTGGTTCAGTCTCTCGGTCTCTGGTGTTCGGTGATTCAGTCTCTCGGTTTCTGGTGTCCGGTAGTTCAGTCTCTCGGTCCCTTGTGTCCGGTGGTTCAGTCTCTCGGTCTCTGGTATCCGGTGGTTCAGTCTCTAGGTCCCTGTTGTCCGGTGGTTCAGTCTCTAGGTCCCTGGTGTCCGGTGGTTCAGTCTCTCGGTCCCTGGTGTCCGGTGGTTCAGTCTCTCGGTCTCTGGTGTCCGGTGGTTCAGTCTCTCGGTCTCTGGTGTTCGTTGGTTCAGTCTCTCGGTTTCTGGTGTCCGGTGGTTCAGTCTCTCGGTCTCTGGTGTCCGGTGGTTCAGTCTCTCGGTCTCTGGTGTCCGGTGGTTCAGTCTCTCGGACTCTGGTGTCCGGTGGTTCAGTCTCTCGGTCTCTGGTGTCCGGTGGTTCAGTCTCTCGGTCTCTGGTGTCCGGTGGTTCAGTCTCTCGGTCTCTGGTATCCGGTGGTTCAGTCTCTTGGTCCCTGGTGTCTGTTGGTTCAGTCTCTCGGTCACTGGTGTCCGGTTGTTCAGTCTCTCGGTCCCTGGTGTCCGGTGGTTCAGTCTCTCGGTCCCTCGTGTCCGGTGGTTCAGTCTCTCGGTCTCTGGTGTCCGGTGGTTCAGTCTCTCGGTCTCTGGTGTCCGGTGGTTCAGTCTCTCGGTCCCTGGTGTCCTGTGGTTCAGTCTCTCGATCCCTGGTGACCTGTGGTTCAGTCTCTAGGTCTCTGGTGTCCGGTGGTTCAGTCTCTCTGTCTCTGGTGTCCGTTGGTTCAGTCTCTCTGTCTCTGGTGTCCGGTGGTTCAGTCTCTCGGTCTCTCGGTCCATGGTGTTCTGTGGTTCTGTGAATCGGGCCCTGGTGTCCTGTGGTTCAGTCTCTCGGTCTCTGCTGTCCGGTGGTTTAGTCTCTAAGTCCCTGGTGTCCAGTGGTTCAGTATCTCGCTCCCTGGTGTCCAGTGGTTTGGTCTCTCTGTCCCTGGTGTCCGGTGGTTCAGTCAATCGGTCACTGGTGTCCGGTGGTTCAGTCTCTCGGTCCCTGGTGTCCTGTGGTTCAGTCTCTCGATCCCTGGTGTCCTGAGGTTCAGTCTCTAGGTCTCTGGTGTCCGGTGGTTCAGTCTCTCTGTCTCTGGTGTCCGGTGGTTCAGTCTCTCGGTCTCTGGTATCCGGTGGTTCAGTCTCTTGGTCCCTGGTGTCTGTTGGTTCAGTCTCTCGGTCACTGGTGTCCGGTTGTTCAGTCTCTCGGTCCCTGGTGTCCGGTGGTTCAGTCTCTCGGTCCCTCGTGTCCGGTGGTTCAGTCTCTCGGTCTCTGGTGTCCGGTGGTTCAGTCTCTCGGTCTCTGGTGTCCGGTGGTTCAGTCTCTCGGTCCCTGGTGTCCTGTGGTTCAGTCTCTCGATCCCTGGTGACCTGTGGTTCAGTCTCTAGGTCTCTGGTGTCCGGTGGTTCAGTCTCTCTGTCTCTGGTGTCCGGTGGTTCAGTCTCTCTGTCTCTGGTGTCCGGTGGTTCAGTCTCTCGGTCTCTCGGTCCATGGTGTTCTGTGGTTCTGTGAATCGGGCCCTGGTGTCCTGTGGTTCAGTCTCTCGGTCTCTGCTGTCCGGTGGTTTAGTCTCTAGGTCCCTGGTGTCCAGTGGTTCAGTATCTCGCTCCCTGGTGTCCAGTGGTTTGGTCTCTCTGTCCCTGGTGTCCGGTGGTTCAGTCAATCGGTCACTGGTGTCCGTTGGTTCAGTCTCTCGGTCCCTGGTGTCCTGTGGTTCAGTCTCTCGATCCCTGGTGTCCTGAGGTTCAGTCTCTAGGTCTCTGGTGTCCGGTGGTTCAGTCTCTCTGTCTCTGGTGTCCGGTGGTTCAGTCTCTCGGTCTCTCGGTCCATGGTCTTCGGTGGTACTGTGAATCGGGCCCTGGTGTCCTGTGGTTCAGTCTCTCGGTCTCTGGTGTCCGGTGGTTTAGTCTCTAGGTCCCTGGTGTCCAGTGGTTCAGTATCTCGCCCCTGGTGTCCAGTGGTTCAGTAAATCGGTCACTGGTGTCCGGTGGCTTAGTCTCTCGGTCCCTGGTGTCCGGTGGTTCAGTCTCTCGGTCCCTGGTGTCCGGTGTTTCGGTCTCTCGGTCCCTGGTGTCCGGTGGTTCGGTCTCTCGGATCCTGGTGTCCTTTGGTTCCGGCTCTTGCTCCCTGGTATCCGGTGGTTTAGTCTCTCGGTCCCTGGTGTCCAGTGGTACTGTCTCTCGGACCCTGGTGTCCTGTGGTTCAGTCTCTTGGTCTCTGGTGTCCGGTGGTTCAGTCTCTCGGTCCCTGGTGTCTGTTGGTTCAGTCTCTCAGTCCCTGGTGTCCGATGGTTTAGTCTCTCTGTCCCTGATGTCCAGTGGTTCAGTCTCTCGGTCCCTGGTGTCCGGTGTTTCGGTCTCTCGGTCCCCGGTGTCCGGTGGTTCAGTCTCTCGGTTCCTGGTGTCCTTTGGTTCCGGCTCTCGCTCCCTGGTATCCGGTGGTTTAGTCTCTCGGTCCCTGGTGTCCGATGGTTCAGTCTCTCGGTCACTGGTGTCCGGTGGTTCAGTCTCTCGGTCCCTGGTGTCCGGTGGTTCAGTCTCTCGGTCCCTGGTGTCTGGTGGTTCAGTCTCTCGGGCCCTGGTGTCCTTTGGTTCAGTCTCTCGGTCTCTGGTGTCCGGTGGTTCAGTCTCGGTCCCTGGTGTCCTGTGGTTCAGTCTCTCGGTCCCTGTGTCTGATGGTTCAGACTCTCGATCCCTGGTGTCCTGTGATTCAGTGTCTCGGTCGCTGGTGTCTGGTGCTTCAGTCTCTCGGTCCCTGGTGTCCGATGGTTCAGTCTCTCGGTCCCTGGTGTCCGGTGGTTTAGTCTCTAGGTCCCTGGTGTCCGGTGGTTCAGTCTCTCGGTCCCTGGTGTCCGGTGGTTCAGTCTCTCGGTCCCTGGTGTCCGGTGGTTCAGTCTGTCGGTCCCTGGTGTCCGGTGGTTCAGTCTCTCGGGGCCTCGTGTCCGGTGGTTCAGTCTCTCGGTCTCTGGTGTCCGGTGGTTCAGTCTCGGTCCCTGGTGTCTTGTGGCTCAGTCTCTCGGTCCCTGTGTCCGGTGGTTCAGTCTCTCGATCCCTGGTGTCCTGTGATTCAGTGTCTCGGTCGCTGGTGTCCGGTGGTTCAGTCTCTCGGTCCCTGGTGTCCGATGGTTTAGTCCCTCGGCCCCTGGTATCCGGTGGTTCAGTCTCTCGGTCCCTGGTATCCGGTGGTTTAGTCTCTCGGTCCCTGGTGTCCGGTGGTTCAGTGTCTCGGTCTCTGGTGTCCTGTGGTTCAGTTTCTCGGTCCCTGGTGTCCGGTGGTTCAGTCTCTCGGTCCCTGGTGTCCGGTGGTTAAGTCTCTCGGTCCCTGGTGTCCGGTGGTTCAGTCTCTCGGTCCCTGGTGTCCGGCAGTTCAGTCTCTCCGTCCCTGATGTCCGGTGGTTCAGTCTCTCGGTCCCTGGTGTCCGGTGGTTCAGTCTCTGGTGTCCGGTGGTTCAGTCTCTTGGTCCCTGGTGTCCGGTGGTTCAGTCTCTCGGTCCCTGGTGTCCGGTGGTTCAGTCTCTCAGTCCCTGGTGTCCGGTAGTTCAGTCTCTCGGTCCCTGATGTCCGGTGGTTCAGTCTCTCGGTCCCTGGTGTCCGGTGGTTCAGTCTCTCGGTCCCTGTTGTCTGCTGGTTCAGTCTCTCGGTCTCTGGTGTCCGGTGATTCAGTCTCTTGGTCTCTGGTGTCCGGTGATTCAGTCTCTTGGTCTCTGGTGTCCGGTGGTTCAGTTTCTCGGTCTCTGGTGTCCGGTGGTTCAGTCTCTAGGTCTCTAGTGTCCGGTGGTTCAGTCTCTCGGTCCCTTGTGTCCGATGGTTTAGTATCTCTGTCCCTGGTGTCCAGTGGTTCAGTCTCTCGGTCTCTGGTGTCCGGTGGTTCAGTCTCTCAGTCTCTGGTGTTCGGTGATTCAGTCTCTTGGTTTCTGGTGTCCGGTTGTTCAGTCTGTCGGTCCCTTGTGTCCGGTGGTTCAATCTCTCGGTCTCTGGTGTCCGGTGGTTCAGTCTCTAGGTCCCTGGTGTCCGGTGGTTCAGTCTCTAGGTCCCTGGTGTCCGGTGGTTCAGTCTCTCCGTCTCTGGTGTCCGGTGGTTCAGTCTCTCGGTCCCTGGTGTCCGGTGGTTCATTCTCTCCGTCCCTGGTGTCCGTTGGTTCAGTCTCTCGGTCCCTGGTGTCCGGTGGTTCAGTCTCTCGGTCTCTGGTGTCCGCTGGTTCAGTCTCTCGGTCTCTGGTGTCCGGTGGTTCAGTCTCTCGGTCCCTGGTGTCTGTTGGTTCAGTCTCTCAGTCTCTGGTGTCCGGTGGTTCAGTCTCTCGGTCCCTGGTGTCCGGTGGTTCAGTCTCTCGGTCCCTCGTGTCCGGTGGTTCAGTCTCTCGGTCCCTGGTGTCCTGTGGTTCAGGCTCTCGCTCCCTGGTATCCGGTGGTTTAGTCTCTCGGTCCCTGGTGTCCGGTGGTTCAGTCTCTCGGTGTCTGGTGTCCGGTGGTTTAGTCTCTAGGTACTTGGTGTCCGGTGGTTCAGTCTCTCGGTCCCTGGTGTCCTGTGGTTCAGTCTCTCGGTCCCTGGTGTCCGGTGGTTCAGTCTCTCGGGCCCTGGTGTCCGGTGGTTCAGTCTCTCGGTCTCTGGTGTCCGGTGGTTCAGTCTCGGTCCCTGGTGTCCTGTGGTTCAGTCTCTCGGTCCCTGTGTCTGATGGTTCAGACTCTCGATCCCTGGTGTCCTGTGATTCAGTGTCTCGGTCGCTGGTGTCCGGTGGTTCAGTCTCTCGGTCCCTGGTGTCCGATGGTTCAGTCTCTCGGTCCCTGGTGTCCGGTGGTTTAGTCTCTAGGTCCCTGGTGTCCGGTGGTTCAGTCTCTCGGTCCCTGGTGTCCGGTGGTTCAGTCTGTCGGTCCCTGGTGTCCGGTGGTTCAGTCTCTCGGGGCCTGGTGTCCTGTGGTTCAGTCTCTCGGTCTCTGGTGTCCGGTGGTTCAGTCTCGGTCCCTGGTGTCCTGTGGCTCAGTCTCTCGGTCCCTGTGTCCGGTGGTTCAGTCTCTCGATCCCTGGTGTCCTGTGATTCAGTGTCTCGGTCGCTGGTGTCCGGTGGTTCAGTCTCTCGGTCCCTGGTGTCCGATGGTTTAGTTGCTCGGCCCCTGGTATCCGGTGGTTCAGTCTCTCGGTCCCTGGTGTCCGGTGGTTCAGTCTCTTGGTCTCTGGTGTCCGGTGGTTCAGTTTCTCGGTCTCTGGTGTCCGGTGGTTCAGTCTCTAGGTCTCTAGTGTCCGGTGGTTCAGTCTCTCGGTCCCTGGTGTCCGATGGTTTAGTATCTCGGTCCCTGGTGTCCAGTGGTTCAGTCTCTCGGTCTCTGGTGTCCGGTGGTTCAGTCTCTCGGTCTCTGGTGTTCGGTGATTCAGTCTCTCGGTTTCTGGTGTCCGGTGGTTCAGTCTCTCTGTCCCTTGTGTCCGGTGGTTCAATCTCTCGGTCTCTGATGTCCGGTGGTCAAGTCTCTAGGTCCCTGGTGTCCGTTGGTTCAGTCTCTAGGTCCCTGGTGTCCGGTGGTTCAGTCTCTCGGTCTCTGGTGTCCGGTGGTTCAGTCTCTCGGTCCCTGGTGTCCGGTGGCTCAGTCTCTCCGTCCCTGGTGTCTGTTGGTTCAGTCTCTCGGTCCCTGGTGTCCGGTGGTTCAGTCTCTCGGTCTCTGGTGTCCGCGGGTTCAGTCTCTCGGTCTCTGGTGTCCGGTGGTTCAGTCTCTCGGTCCCTGGTGTCTGTTGGTTCAGTCTCTCGGTCCCTGGTGTTCGGTGGTTCAGTCTCTCGGTCTCTGGTGTCCGGTGGTTCAGTCTCTCGGTCCCTGGTGTCCGGTGGTTCAGTCTCTCGGTCTCTGGTGTCCTGTGGTTCAGTCTCTCGATCTCTGGTGTCCGGTGGTTCAGTCTCTCGGTCCCTGGTGTCCTGTGGTTCAGTCTCTCGTTCCCTGGTGTCCGGTGGTTCAGTCTCTAGGTCTCTGGTGTCCGTTGGTTCAGTCTCTCGGTCTCTGTTGTCCGGTGATTCAGTCTCTCGGTCCCTCGTGTCCGGTGGTTCAGTCTCTCGTTGCCTGGTGTCCTGTGGTTCAGTCTCTAGGTCTCTGGTGTCCGGTGGTTCAGTCTCTCTGTCCCTGGTGTCCGATGGTTCAGTCTCTCGGTCTCTGGTGTCCGGTGGTTCAGTCTCTCTGTCCCTGGTGTCCGGTGGTTCAGTCTCTCGGTCCCTGTTGTCTGCTGGTTCAGTCTCTCGGTCTCTGGTGTCCGGTGATTCAGTCTCTTGGTCTCTGGTGTCCGGTGGTTCAGTTTCTCGGTCTCTGGTTTCCGGTAGTTCAGTCTCTAGGTCTCTAGTGTCCTGTGGTTCAGTCTCTCGGTCCCTGGTGTCCGATGGTTTAGTATCTCTGTCCCTGGTGTCCAGTGGTTCAGTCTCTCGGTCTCTGTTGTCCGGTGGTTCAGTCTCTCGGTCTCTGGTGTTCGGTGATTCAGTCTCTTGGTTTCTGGTGTCCGGTGGTTCAGTCTCTCGGTCCCTTGTGTCCGGTGGTTCAATCTCTCGGTCTCTGGTGTCCGGTGGTTCAGTCTCTAGGTCCCTGGTGTCCGGTGGTTCAGTCTCTAGGTCCCTGGTGTCCGGTGGTTCAGTCTCTCGGTCTCTGGTGTCCGGTGGTTCAGTCTCTCGGTCCCTGGTGTCCGGTGGTTCATTCTCTCCGTCCCTGGTGTCTGTTGGTTCAGTCTCTCGGTCCCTGGTGTCCGGTGGTTCAGTCTCTCGGTCTCTGGTGTCCGCTGGTTCAATCTCTCGGTCTCTGGTGTCCGGTGGTTCAGTCTCTCGGTCCCTGGTGTCTGTTGGTTCAGTCTCTCGGTCCCTGGTGTTCGGTGGTTCAGTCTCACGGTCTCTGGTGTCCGGTGGTTCAGTCTCTCGGTCCCTGGTGTCCGGTGGTTCAGTCTCTCGGTCCCTCGTGTCCAGTGGTTCAGTCTCTTGGTCCCTGGTGTCCTGTGGTTCAGGCTCTCGCTCCCTGGTATCCGTTGGTTTAGTCTCTCGGTCCCTGGTGTCCGGTGGTTCAGTCTCTCGGTGTCTGGTGTCCGGTGGTTTAGTCTCTAGGTACTTGGTGTCCGGTGGTTCAGTCTCTCGGTCCCTGGTGTCCTGTGGTTCAGTCTCTCAGTCCCTGGTGTCCGGTGGTTCAGTCTCTCGGGCCCTGGTGTCCGGTGGTTCAGTCTCTCGGTCTCTGGTGTCCGGTGGTTCAGTCTCGGTCCCTGGTGTCCTGTGGTTCAGTCTCTCGGTCCCTGTGTCTGATGGTTCAGACTCTCGATCCCTGGTGTCCTGTGATTCTGTGTCTCGGTCGCTGGTGTCCGGTGGTTCAGTCTCTCGGTCCCTGGTGTCCGATGGTTCAGTCTCTCGGTCCCTGGTGTCCGGTGGTTCAGTCTCTCGGTCCCTGGAGTCCGGTGGTTCAGTCTCTCGGTCCCTGGTGTCCGGTGGTTCAGTCTGTCGGTCCCTGGTGTCCGGTGTTTCAGTCTCTCGGGGCCTGGTGTCCTGTGGTTCAGTCTCTCGGTCCCTGGTGTCCGGTGGCTCAGTCTCTCCGTCCCTGGTGTCTGTTGGTTCAGTCTCTCGGTCCCTGGTGTTCGGTGGTTCAGTCTCTCGGTCTCTGGTGTCCGGTGGTTCAGTCTCTCGGTCCCTGGTGTCCGGTGGTTCAGTCTCTCAGTCCCTGGTGTCCGGTAGTTCAGTCTCTCGGTCCCTGATGTCCGGTGGTTCAGTCTCTCGGTCCCTGGTGTCCGGTGGTTCAGTCTCTCGGTCCCTGTTGTCTGCTGGTTCAGTCTCTCGGTCTCTGGTGTCCGGTGATTCAGTCTCTTGGTCTCTGGTGTCCGGTGATTCAGTCTCTTGGTCTCTGGTGTCCGGTGGTTCAGTTTCTCGGTCTCTGGTGTCCGGTGGTTCAGTCTCTAGGTCTCTAGTGTCCGGTGGTTCAGTCTCTCGGTCCCTTGTGTCCGATGGTTTAGTATCTCTGTCCCTGGTGTCCAGTGGTTCAGTCTCTCGGTCTCTGGTGTCCGGTGGTTCAGTCTCTCAGTCTCTGGTGTTCGGTGATTCAGTCTCTTGGTTTCTGGTGTCCGGTTGTTCAGTCTGTCGGTCCCTTGTGTCCGGTGGTTCAATCTCTCGGTCTCTGGTGTCCGGTGGTTCAGTCTCTAGGTCCCTGGTGTCCGGTGGTTCAGTCTCTAGGTCCCTGGTGTCCGGTGGTTCAGTCTCTCCGTCTCTGGTGTCCGGTGGTTCAGTCTCTCGGTCCCTGGTGTCCGGTGGTTCATTCTCTCCGTCCCTGGTGTCCGTTGGTTCAGTCTCTCGGTCCCTGGTGTCCGGTGGTTCAGTCTCTCGGTCTCTGGTGTCCGCTGGTTCAGTCTCTCGGTCTCTGGTGTCCGGTGGTTCAGTCTCTCGGTCCCTGGTGTCTGTTGGTTCAGTCTCTCAGTCTCTGGTGTCCGGTGGTTCAGTCTCTCGGTCCCTGGTGTCCGGTGGTTCAGTCTCTCGGTCCCTCGTGTCCGGTGGTTCAGTCTCTCGGTCCCTGGTGTCCTGTGGTTCAGGCTCTCGCTCCCTGGTATCCGGTGGTTTAGTCTCTCGGTCCCTGGTGTCCGGTGGTTCAGTCTCTCGGTGTCTGGTGTCCGGTGGTTTAGTCTCTAGGTACTTGGTGTCCGGTGGTTCAGTCTCTCGGTCCCTGGTGTCCTGTGGTTCAGTCTCTCGGTCCCTGGTGTCCGGTGGTTCAGTCTCTCGGGCCCTGGTGTCCGGTGGTTCAGTCTCTCGGTCTCTGGTGTCCGGTGGTTCAGTCTCGGTCCCTGGTGTCCTGTGGTTCAGTCTCTCGGTCCCTGTGTCTGATGGTTCAGACTCTCGATCCCTGGTGTCCTGTGATTCAGTGTCTCGGTCGCTGGTGTCCGGTGGTTCAGTCTCTCGGTCCCTGGTGTCCGATGGTTCAGTCTCTCGGTCCCTGGTGTCCGGTGGTTTAGTCTCTAGGTCCCTGGTGTCCGGTGGTTCAGTCTCTCGGTCCCTGGTGTCCGGTGGTTCAGTCTGTCGGTCCCTGGTGTCCGGTGGTTCAGTCTCTCGGGGCCTGGTGTCCTGTGGTTCAGTCTCTCGGTCTCTGGTGTCCGGTGGTTCAGTCTCGGTCCCTGGTGTCCTGTGGCTCAGTCTCTCGGTCCCTGTGTCCGGTGGTTCAGTCTCTCGATCCCTGGTGTCCTGTGATTCAGTGTCTCGGTCGCTGGTGTCCGGTGGTTCAGTCTCTCGGTCCCTGGTGTCCGATGGTTTAGTTGCTCGGCCCCTGGTATCCGGTGGTTCAGTCTCTCGGTCCCTGGTGTCCGGTGGTTCAGTCTCTTGGTCTCTGGTGTCCGGTGGTTCAGTTTCTCGGTCTCTGGTGTCCGGTGGTTCAGTCTCTAGGTCTCTAGTGTCCGGTGGTTCAGTCTCTCGGTCCCTGGTGTCCGATGGTTTAGTATCTCGGTCCCTGGTGTCCAGTGGTTCAGTCTCTCGGTCTCTGGTGTCCGGTGGTTCAGTCTCTCGGTCTCTGGTGTTCGGTGATTCAGTCTCTCGGTTTCTGGTGTCCGGTGGTTCAGTCTCTCTGTCCCTTGTGTCCGGTGGTTCAATCTCTCGGTCTCTGATGTCCGGTGGTCAAGTCTCTAGGTCCCTGGTGTCCGTTGGTTCAGTCTCTAGGTCCCTGGTGTCCGGTGGTTCAGTCTCTCGGTCTCTGGTGTCCGGTGGTTCAGTCTCTCGGTCCCTGGTGTCCGGTGGCTCAGTCTCTCCGTCCCTGGTGTCTGTTGGTTCAGTCTCTCGGTCCCTGGTGTCCGGTGGTTCAGTCTCTCGGTCTCTGGTGTCCGCGGGTTCAGTCTCTCGGTCTCTGGTGTCCGGTGGTTCAGTCTCTCGGTCCCTGGTGTCTGTTGGTTCAGTCTCTCGGTCCCTGGTGTTCGGTGGTTCAGTCTCTCGGTCTCTGGTGTCCGGTGGTTCAGTCTCTCGGTCCCTGGTGTCCGGTGGTTCAGTCTCTCGGTCTCTGGTGTCCTGTGGTTCAGTCTCTCGATCTCTGGTGTCCGGTGGTTCAGTCTCTCGGTCCCTGGTGTCCTGTGGTTCAGTCTCTCGTTCCCTGGTGTCCGGTGGTTCAGTCTCTAGGTCTCTGGTGTCCGTTGGTTCAGTCTCTCGGTCTCTGTTGTCCGGTGATTCAGTCTCTCGGTCCCTCGTGTCCGGTGGTTCAGTCTCTCGTTGCCTGGTGTCCTGTGGTTCAGTCTCTAGGTCTCTGGTGTCCGGTGGTTCAGTCTCTCTGTCCCTGGTGTCCGATGGTTCAGTCTCTCGGTCTCTGGTGTCCGGTGGTTCAGTCTCTCTGTCCCTGGTGTCCGGTGGTTCAGTCTCTCGGTCCCTGTTGTCTGCTGGTTCAGTCTCTCGGTCTCTGGTGTCCGGTGATTCAGTCTCTTGGTCTCTGGTGTCCGGTGGTTCAGTTTCTCGGTCTCTGGTTTCCGGTGGTTCAGTCTCTAGGTCTCTAGTGTCCTGTGGTTCAGTCTCTCGGTCCCTGGTGTCCGATGGTTTAGTATCTCTGTCCCTGGTGTCCAGTGGTTCAGTCTCTCGGTCTCTGTTGTCCGGTGGTTCAGTCTCTCGGTCTCTGGTGTTCGGTGATTCAGTCTCTTGGTTTCTGGTGTCCGGTGGTTCAGTCTCTCGGTCCCTTGTGTCCGGTGGTTCAATCTCTCGGTCTCTGGTGTCCGGTGGTTCAGTCTCTAGGTCCCTGGTGTCCGGTGGTTCAGTCTCTAGGTCCCTGGTGTCCGGTGGTTCAGTCTCTCGGTCTCTGGTGTCCGGTGGTTCAGTCTCTCGGTCCCTGGTGTCCGGTGGTTCATTCTCTCCGTCCCTGGTGTCTGTTGGTTCAGTCTCTCGGTCCCTGGTGTCCGGTGGTTCAGTCTCTCGGTCTCTGGTGTCCGCTGGTTCAATCTCTCGGTCTCTGGTGTCCGGTGGTTCAGTCTCTCGGTCCCTGGTGTCTGTTGGTTCAGTCTCTCGGTCCCTGGTGTTCGGTGGTTCAGTCTCACGGTCTCTGGTGTCCGGTGGTTCAGTCTCTCGGTCCCTGGTGTCCGGTGGTTCAGTCTCTCGGTCCCTCGTGTCCAGTGGTTCAGTCTCTTGGTCCCTGGTGTCCTGTGGTTCAGGCTCTCGCTCCCTGGTATCCGTTGGTTTAGTCTCTCGGTCCCTGGTGTCCGGTGGTTCAGTCTCTCGGTGTCTGGTGTCCGGTGGTTTAGTCTCTAGGTACTTGGTGTCCGGTGGTTCAGTCTCTCGGTCCCTGGTGTCCTGTGGTTCAGTCTCTCAGTCCCTGGTGTCCGGTGGTTCAGTCTCTCGGGCCCTGGTGTCCGGTGGTTCAGTCTCTCGGTCTCTGGTGTCCGGTGGTTCAGTCTCGGTCCCTGGTGTCCTGTGGTTCAGTCTCTCGGTCCCTGTGTCTGATGGTTCAGACTCTCGATCCCTGGTGTCCTGTGATTCTGTGTCTCGGTCGCTGGTGTCCGGTGGTTCAGTCTCTCGGTCCCTGGTGTCCGATGGTTCAGTCTCTCGGTCCCTGGTGTCCGGTGGTTCAGTCTCTCGGTCCCTGGAGTCCGGTGGTTCAGTCTCTCGGTCCCTGGTGTCCGGTGGTTCAGTCTGTCGGTCCCTGGTGTCCGGTGTTTCAGTCTCTCGGGGCCTGGTGTCCTGTGGTTCAGTCTCTCGGTCTCTGGTGTCCGGTGGTTCAGTCTCGGTCCCTGGTGTCCTGTGGCTCAGTCTCTCGGTCCCTGTGTCCGGTGGTTCAGTCTCTCGATCCCTGGTGTCCTGTGATTCAGTGTCTCGGTCGCTGGTGTCCGGTGGTTCAGTCTCTCGGTCCCTGGTGTCCGATGGTTTAGTCGCTCGGCCCCTGGTATCCGGTGGTTCAGTCTCTCGGTCCCTGGTGTCCGGTGGTTCAGTCTCTTGGTCTCTGGTGTCCGGTGGTTCAGTTTCTCGGTCTCTGGTGTCCGGTGGTTCAGTCTCTAGGTCTCTAGTGTCCGGTGGTTCAGTCTCTCGGTCCCTGGTGTCCGATGGTTTAGTATCTCTGTCCCTGGTGTCCGGTGGTTCAGTTTCTCGGTCTCTGGTGTCCGGTGGTTCAGTCTCTAGGTCTCTAGTGTCCGGTGGTTCAGTCTCTCGGTCCCTGGTGTCCGATGGTTTAGTATCTCTGTCCCTGGTGTCCGGTGGTTCAGTCTCTCGGTCTCTGGTGTCCGGTGGTTCAGTCTCTCGGTCTCTGGTGTTCGGTGATTCAGTCTCTCGGTTTCTGGTGTCCGGTGGTTCAGTCTCTCGGTCCCTTGTGTCCGGTGGTTCAATCTCTCTGTCTCTGATGTCCGGTGGTTCAGTCTCTAGGTCCCTGGTGTCCGGTGGTTCAGTCTCTAGGTCCCTGGTGTCCGGTGGTTCAGTCTCTCGGTCTCTGGTGTCCGGTGGTTCAGTCTCTCGGTCCCTGGTGTCCGGTGGTTCAGTCTCTCCGTCCCTGGTGTCTGTTGGTTCAGTCTCTCGGTCCCTGGTGTCCGGTGGTTCAGTCTCTCGGTCTCTGGTGTCCGCTGGTTCAGTCTCTCGGTCTCTGGTGTCCGGTGGTTCAGTCTCTCGGTCCCTGGTGTCTGTTGCTTCAGTCTCTCGGTCCCTGGTGTTCGGTGGTTCAGTCTCTCGGTCTCTGGTGTCCGGTGGTTCAGTCTCTCGGTCCCTGGTGTCCGGTGGTTCAGTCTCTCGGTCTCTGGTGTCCGGTGGTTCAGTCTCGGTCCCTGGTGTCCTGTGGCTCAGTCTCTCGGTCCCTGTGTCCGGTGGTTCAGTCTCTCGATCCCTGGTGTCCTGTGATTCAGTGTCTCGGTCGCTGGTGTCCGGTGGTTCAGTCTCTCGGTCCCTGGTGTCCGATGGTTTAGTCGCTCGGCCCCTGGTATCCGGTGGTTCAGTCTCTCGGTCCCTGGTGTCCGGTGGTTCAGTCTCTTGGTCTCTGGTGTCCGGTGGTTCAGTTTCTCGGTCTCTGGTGTCCGGTGGTTCAGTCTCTAGGTCTCTAGTGTCCGGTGGTTCAGTCTCTCGGTCCCTGGTGTCCGATGGTTTAGTATCTCTGTCCCTGGTGTCCGGTGGTTCAGTTTCTCGGTCTCTGGTGTCCGGTGGTTCAGTCTCTAGGTCTCTAGTGTCCGGTGGTTCAGTCTCTCGGTCCCTGGTGTCCGATGGTTTAGTATCTCTGTCCCTGGTGTCCGGTGGTTCAGTCTCTCGGTCTCTGGTGTCCGGTGGTTCAGTCTCTCGGTCTCTGGTGTTCGGTGATTCAGTCTCTCGGTTTCTGGTGTCCGGTGGTTCAGTCTCTCGGTCCCTTGTGTCCGGTGGTTCAATCTCTCGGTCTCTGATGTCCGGTGGTTCAGTCTCTAGGTCCCTGGTGTCCGGTGGTTCAGTCTCTAGGTCCCTGGTGTCCGGTGGTTCAGTCTCTCGGTCTCTGGTGTCCGGTGGTTCAGTCTCTCGGTCCCTGGTGTCCGGTGGTTCAGTCTCTCCGTCCCTGGTGTCTGTTGGTTCAGTCTCTCGGTCCCTGGTGTCCGGTGGTTCAGTCTCTCGGTCTCTGGTGTCCGCTGGTTCAGTCTCTCGGTCTCTGGTGTCCGGTGGTTCAGTCTCTCGGTCCCTGGTGTCTGTTGGTTCAGTCTCTCGGTCCCTGGTGTTCGGTGGTTCAGTCTCTCGGTCTCTGGTGTCCGGTGGTTCAGTCTCTCGGTCCCTGGTGTCCGGTGGTTCAGTCTCTCGGTCTCTGGTGTCCTGTGGTTCAGTCTCTCGGTCTCTGGTGTCCGGTGGTTCAGTCTCTCGGTCCCTGGTGTCCTGTGGTTCAGTCTCTCGATCCCTGGTGTCCGGTGGTTCAGTCTCTAGGTCTCTGGTGTCCGTTGGTTCAGTCTCTCGGTCTCTGGTGTCCGGTGATTCAGTCTCTCGTTCCCTCGTGTCCGGTGGTTCAGTCTCTCGTTGCCTGGTGTCCTGTGGTTGAGTCTCTAGGTCTCTGGTGTCCGGTGGTTCAGTCTCTCTGTCCCTGGTGTCCGATGGTTCAGTCTCTCGGTCTCTGGTGTCCGGTGGTTCAGTCTCTCTGTCCCTGGTGTCCGGTGGTTCAGTCTCTCGGTCCTTGGTGTCCGGTAGTTCAGTCTCTCAGTCCCTGGTGTCCGTTCGTTCAGTCTCTCGGTCTCTGGTGATTCAGTCTCTCGGTCTCTGGAGTCCGGTGGTTCAGTCTCTCGGTCCCTGGTGTCCGGTGGTTCAGTCTCTCGGTCCCTGGTGTCCGTTGGTTCAGTCTCTCGGTCTCTGGTGTCCGGTGGTTCAGTCTCTTGGTCTCTGGTGTCCGGTAGTTTAGTCTCTCTGTCCCTGGTGTCCGGTGGTTCAGTCTCTCGGTCCCTGGTGTCTGTTGGTTCAGTCTCTCGGTCCATGGTGTCCGGTGGTTCAGTCTCTCGGTCCTTGGTGTCCGGTGGTTCATTCTCTCGGTCTCTGGTGTCCGGTGGTTCAGTCTCTCGGTCCCTGGTGTCCTGTGGTTCAGTCTCTCGATCCCTGGTGTCCTGTGGTTCAGTCTCTAGGTCTCTGGTGTCCGGTGGTTCAGTCTCTCGGTCTCTGGTGTCCGGTGGTTCAGTCTCTCGGTCCCTGGTGTCCGGTGGTTCAGTCTCTCGGTCCCTGGTGTCCTGTGGTTCAGTCTCTCGGTCCCTGGTGTCCGGTGGTTCAGTCTCTCGGTCTCTGGTGTCCGGTGGTTCAGTCTCTACGTCCCTGGTGTCCGGTGGTTCAGTCTCTCGGTCTCTGGTGTCCTGTGGTTCAGTCTGTCGGTCTCTGGTGTCCGGTGGTTCAGTCTCTCGGTCACTTGTGTCCGGTGGTTCAGTCTCTCGGTCCCTGGGGTCCGGTGGTTCAGTCTCTCGGTCCCTGGTGTCCAGTGGTTCAGTCTCTCGGTCCCTGGTGTCCGGTGGTTCAGTCTCTCGGTCTTTGGTGTCCGGTGGATCAGTCTCTAGGTCCCTGGTGTCCGGTGGTTCAGTCTCTAGGTCCCTGGTGTCCGGTGGTTCAGTCTCTAGGTCCCTGGTGTCCTGTGGTTCAGTCTCTTGGTCTCTGGTGTCCGGTGGTTCAGTCTCTCGGTCCCTGGTGTCCGGTGGTTCAGTCTCTCGGTCCCTGGTGTCCGGTGGTTCAGTCTATCGGTCCCTGGTGTCAGGTGGTTCAGTCTCTCGGTCTCTGGTGTCCGGTGGATCAGTCTCTAGGTCCCTGGTGTCCGGTGGTTCAGTCTCTCGGTCCTTGGTGTCCGCTGGTTCAGTCTCTCGGTCTCTGGTGTCCGGTGGTTCAGTCTCTAGGTACCTGGTGTCCGGTGGTTCAGTCTCTCGGTCTCTGGTGTCCTGTGGTTCAGTCTGTCGGTCCCTGGTGTCCGGTGGTTCAGTCTCTCGGTCACTGGTGTCCAGTGATTCAGTCTCTCGGTCCCTGGGGTACGGTGGTTCAGTCTCTCGGTCCCTGGTGTCCGGTGGTTCAGTCTCTCGGTCCCTGGTGTCCGGTGGTTCAGTCTCTCGGTCTCTGGTGTCCGGTGGATCAGTCTCTAGGTCCCTGGTGTCCGGTGGTTCAGTCTCTAGGTCCCTGGTGTCCGGTGGTTCAGTCTCTAGGTCCCTGGTGTCCTGTGGTTCAGTCTCTCGGTCTCTGGTGTCCGGTGGTTCAGTCTCTCGGTCCCTGGTGTCCGGTGGTTCAGTCTCTCGGTCCCTGGTGTCCGGTGGTTCAGTCTATCGGTCCCTGGTGTCAGGTGGTTCAGTCTCTCGGTCTCTGGTGTCCGGTGGATCCGTCTCTAGGTCCCTGGTGTCCGGTGGTTCAGTCTCTAGGTCCCTGGTGTCCTGTGGTTCAGTCCCTTTATGTTGGGGCAGTCGGTGTGATGAGCACCGGGCGGTTTTGCTGTATACTCTGTACATTATGTCCCAGCAGTTATATAACAATACCTAGAATAACACGTCCCTGTCCACACCGGGATCACCGCTAATTACCGCTGATCCTGAGGACATCACCCTCCTGCAGTGCCCGCTGTGGCCGCTGGGTGGCAGCAATGTCCCCGCAATGACGATCGCGGCAGCGGCCAATCCCGGACCTACGGCGCCCTCTCCCCCCGGCACCGACACCGGAGGAGGCGACTCACAACTTCACTGCGAGAACAAGTGACGTCCTGCACCGGGAGCGCGAGAGGCACCGACTGCTGGGGACTCCGGACCCTGCACTGACTGCTGGGGACCTGCACTGACTGCTGGGGACACCGGACCCTGCACCGACTGCTGGGGACACCGGACCCATCACTGACTGCTGAGGACACCTTACCCTGCACCGACTGCTGGGGACACCGGACCCATCACTGACTGCTGGGAGCACCGGACCCTGCACTGACTGCTGGGGGCACCGGACCTGCACTGACTGCTGGGGACACCGGACCCATCACTGACTGCTGGGAGCACCGGACCCTGCACTGACTGCTGGGGACACCGGACCCTGCACTGACTGCTGGGGGCACCGGACCCTGCACTGACTGCTGGGGGCACCGGACCTGCACTGACTGCTGGGGGCACCGGACCCTGCACTGACTGCTGGGGGCACCGGACCTGCATTGACTGCTGGGAGCACCGGACCCTGCACTGACTGCTGGGGGCACCGGACCTGCACTGACTGCTGGGGGCACCGGACCCTGCACTGACTGCTGGGGGCACCGGACCCTGCACTGACTGCTGGGGACACCGGACCCTGCACTGACTGCTGGGGACACCGGACCCATCACTGACTGCTGGGAGCACCGGACCCTGCACTGACTGCTGGGGGCACCGGACCTGCACTGACTGCTGGGGGCACCGGACCCTGCACTGACTGCTGGGGGCACCGGACCTGCACTGACTGCTGGGGGCACCGGACCTGCACTGACTGCTGGGGGCACCGGACCCTGCACTGACTGCTGGGGGCACCGGACCTGCACTGACTGCTGTGGGCACCGGACCCTGCACTGACTGCTGGGGGCACCGGACCTGCATTGACTGCTGGGGGCACCGGACCTGCACTGACTGCTGGGGGCACCGGACCTGCACTGACTGCTGGGGGCGCCGGACCTGCACTGACTGCTGGGGGCACCGGACCTGCACTGACTGCTGGGGACACCGGACCCTGCACTGACTGCTGGGGGCACCGGACCTGCACTGACTGCTGGGGGCACCGGACCTGCACTGACTGCTGGGGGCACCGGACCTGCACTGACTGCTGGGGGCGCCGGACCTGCACTGACTGCTGGGGGCACCGGACCCTGCACCGACTGCTGGGGACACCGGACCCATCACTGACTATTGGGGGCATCGGACCCATCACTGACTGCTGGGGGCACCGGACCCATCACTGACTGCTGGGGGCACCGGACCTGCACTGACTGCTGGGGGCGCCGGACCTGCACTGACTGCTGGGGGCACCGGACCCTGCACCGACTGCTGGGGACACCGGACCCATCACTGACTATTGGGGGCACCGGACCTGTACTGACTGCTGGGGGCACCGGACCTGCACTGACTGCTGGGGGCACTGGACCCATCAGCGCTGGATATCCCAGGTGCCCACCCTGCCTGGCACCACTGGTCGGTCAGACTCTGGACCCCCGGCATCATCAGGTGCTGCGCTGTGAGGAGCCTCCGGGTCAGAGCTGGCACCGCCGCCGACATGCGGATCCGCAGCTGAGGTCTCCGGCACGTTGCGGTCTCTTGCACCGTCTCCAGCCCCGGGCACCGGTCTGTTTTCCGCCGTCCTGACTCCTGAGCTCCATGCAGACCCGGGCACAGAGCAGAACGAGTCCTGACCCCGATCTCCACACTGCAGAGATGCCGCCAGTGAGCTGCGGTTTCTGGGTCAGTGCGGTACCGCTGGTGGAGCTCGTGCAGACTGGGCGTCCAGAGAAGGTAAATGGTTATATCCATCTACACTGACTGATCCGTGTGTGATCAGGACCGTACAGCTGTGTGATCAGGACCGTGTGCAGCTGTGTGATCAGGACCGTACAGCTGTGTGATCAGGACCGTGTGCAGCTGTGTGATCAGGACCGTACAGCTGTGTGATCAGGACCGTGCAGCTGTGTGATCAGGACCGTACAGCTGTGTGATCAGGACCGTGCAGCTGTGTGATCAGGACCGTGTGCAGCTGTGTGATCAGGACCGTGTGCACTGTGTGATCAGGACCGTACAGCTGTGTGATCAGGACCGTGCAGCTGTGTGATCAGGACCGTACAGCTGTGTGATCAGGACCGTGTACAGCTGTGTGATCTGGACCGTGTACAGCTGTGTGATCAGGACCGTGCAGCTGTGTGATCAGGACCGTGTGCAGCTGTGTGATCAGGACCGTACAGCTGTGTGATCAGGACCGTGTGCAGCTGTGTGATCAGGACCGTGTGCAGCTGTGTGATCAGGACCGTGCAGCTGTGTGATCTGGACTGTGTACAGCTGTGTGATCTGGACCGTGCAGCTGTGTGATCTGGACCGTGCAGCTGTGTGATCAGGACCGTGTGCAGCTGTGTGATCAGGACCGTACAGCTGTGTGACCAGGACCGTGTGCAGCTGTGTGATCAGGACCGTGTACAGCTGTGTGATCAGGACCGTGCAGCTGTGTGATCAGGACCGTGCAGCTGTGTGATCAGGACCGTGCAGCTGTGTGATCAGGACCGTGCGCAGCTGTGTGATCAGGACCGTGCAGCTGTGTGATCAGGACCGTACAGCTGTGTGATCAGGACCGTGCAGCTGTGTGATCAGGACCGTGTGCAGCTGTGTGATCAGGACCGTGCAGCTGTGTGATCAGGACCGTACAGCTGTGTGATCAGGACCGTGCAGCTGTGTGATCAGGACCGTGCAGCTGTGTGATCAGGACCGTACAGCTGTGTGATCAGGACCGTACAGCTGTGTGATCAGGACCGTGTACAGCTGTGTGATCAGGACCGTGCAGCTGTGTGATCAGGACCGTACAGCTGTGTGATCAGGACCGTATGCAGCTGTGTGATCAGGACCGTGTGCAGCTGTGTGATCAGGACCGTGCGCAGCTGTGTGATCAGGACTGTGTGCAGCTATGTGATCAGGACCGTGCAGCTGTGTGATCAGGACCGTGTACAGATGTGTGATCAGGACCGTGCAACTGTGTGATCAGGACCGTGTGCAGCTGTGTGATCAGGACCGTGTGCAGATGTGTGATCAGGACCGTGCAACTGTGTGATCAGGACCGTGTGCAGCTGTGTGATCAGGACCGTGCAGCTGTGTGATCTGGACCGTGCAGCTGTGTGATCAGGACCGTGCAGCTGTGTGATCAGGACCGTGTGCAGCTGTGTGATCAGGACCGTGCAGCTGTGTGATCAGGACCGTGTGCAGCTGTGTGATCAGGACCGTGTGCAGCTGTGTGATCAGGACCGTGTACAGCTGTGTGATCAGGACCGTGTACAGCTGTGTGATCAGGACCGTGTGCAGCTGTGTGATCAGGACCGTGCAGCTGTGTGATCAGGACCGTGTGCAGCTGTGTGATCAGGACCGTGCAGCTGTGTGATCAGGACCGTGCAGCTGTGTGATCAGGACCGTGTACAGCTGTGTTATCAGGACCGTGTGCAGCTGTGTGATCAGGACCGTGCAGCTGTGTGTTCAGGACCGTGTGCAGCTGTGTGATCAGGACCGTACAGCTGTGTGATCAGGACCGTGCAGCTGTGTGATCAGGACCGTGTGCAGCTGTGTGATCAGGACCGTGCAGCTGTGTGATCAGGACCGTGCAGCTGTGTGATCAGGACCGTGCAGCTGTGTGATCAGGACCGTGCAGCTGTGCGATCAGGACCGTGTACAGCTGTGCGATCAGGACCGTGCAGCTGTGTGATCAGGACTGTGTGCAGCTGTGTGATCAGGACCGTGCAGCTGTGTGATCAGGACCGTGTGCAGCTGTGTGATCAGGACCGTGTGCAGCTGTGTGATCAGGACCGTGTGCAGCTGTGCTATCAGGACCGTGTGCAGCTGTGTGATCAGGACTGTGCAGCTGGGTGATCAGGACCGTGCAGCTGTGCGATCAGGACCGTGCAGCTGTGCGATCAAGACCGTGTGCAGCTGTGTGATCAGGACCGTGCAGCTGTGATCAGGACCGTGCAGCTGTGCGATCAGGACCGTGCAGCTGTGCGATCAAGACCGTGTGCAGCTGTGTGATCAGGACCGTGTGCAGCTGTGTGATCAGGACCGTGCAGCTGTGTGATCAGGACCGTGCAGCTGTGTGATCAGGACCGTGTGCAGCTGTGTGATCAGGACCGTGTGCAGCTGTGTGATCAGGACCGTGTGCAGCTGTGTGATCAGGACCGTGTGCAGCTGTGCGATCAGGACCGTGCAGCTGTGCGATCAGGACCGTGTAGCTGTGCGATCAGGACCGTGTGCAGCTGTGCGATCAGGACCGTGCAGCTGTGTGATCAGGACCGTGTGCAGCTGTGTGATCAGGACCGTGTACAGCTGTGTGATCAGGACCGTGCAGCTGTGTGATCAGGACCGTGCAGCTGTGTGATCAGGACCGTGATGCTGTGTGATCAGGACCGTGCAGCTGTGTGATCAGGACCGTGCAGCTGTGTGATCAGGACCGTGTGCAGCTGTGCGATCAGGACCGTGCAGCTGTGCGATCAGGACCGTGTGCAGCTGTGCGATCAGGACCGTGCAGCTGTGCGATCAGGACCGTGTGCAGCTGTGTGATCAGGACCGTGCAGCTGTGTGATCAGGACTGTGTGCAGCTGTGTGATCAGGACCGTGCAGCTGTGTGATCAGGACCGTGCAGCTGTGTGATCAGGACCGTGCAGCTGTGTGATCAGGACCGTGTGCAGCTGTGTGATCAGGACCGTGCAGCTGTGTGATCAGGACCGTGTGCAGCTGTGTGATCAGGACCGTGCAGCTGTGCGATCAGGACCGTGTGCAGCTGTGCGATCAGGACCGTGTGCAGCTGTGCGATCAGGACCGTGTGCAGCTGTGCGATCAGGACCGTGTGCAGCTGTGCGATCAGGACCGTGTGCAGCTGTGCGATCAGGACCGTGTGCAGCTTTGCGATCAGGACCGTGTGCAGCTTTGCGATCAGGACCGTGTGCAGCTGTGCGATCAGGACCGTGCAGCTGTGCGATCAGGACCGTTTGCAGCTGTGTGATCAGGACCGTGTGCAGCTGTGTGATCAGGACCTTGTGCAGCTGTGTGATCAGGACCGTACAGCTGTGTGATCAGGACCGTGCAGCTGTGTGATCAGGACCGTGTAGCTGTGTGATCAGGACCGTGTGCAGCTGTGTGATCAGGACCGTGTGCAGCTGTGTGATCAGGACCGTGTGCACTGTGTGATCAGGACCGTGTGCAGCTGTGTGATCAGGACCGTGCAGCTGTGTGATCAGGACCGTGCAGCTGTGTGATCAGGACCGTGTGCAGCTGTGTGATCAGGACCGTGTGCAGCTGTGTGATCAGGACCGTGTGCAGCTGTGTGATCAGGACCGTGCAGCTGTGTGATCAGGACCGTGTGCAGCTTTGTGATCAGGACCGTGTGCAGCTGTGTGATCAGGACCGTGCAGCTGTGTGATCAGGACCGTGTGCAGCTGTGTGATCAGGACCGTGTGCAGCTGTGTGATCAGGACCGTGTGCAGCTGTGTGATCAGGACCGTGCAGCTGTGTGATCAGGACCGTGTGCAGCTGTGTGATCAGGACCGTGCAGCTGTGTGATCAGGACCGTGTGCAGCTGTGTGATCAGGACCGTGTGCAGCTGTGTGATCAGGACCGTGCAGCTGTGTGATCAGGACCGTGTGCAGCTGTGTGATCAGGACCGTGCAGCTGTGTGATCAGGACCGTGTAGCTGTGTGATCAGGACCGTGCAGCTGTGTGATCAGGACCGTGCAGCTGTGTGATCAGGACCGTGCAGCTGTGTGATCAGGACCGTGCAGCTGTGTGATCAGGACCGTGCAGCTGTGTGATCAGGACCGTGCAGCTGTGTGATCAGGACCGTGTGCAGCTGTGTGATCAGGACCGTGTGCAGCTGTGTGATCAGGACCGTGCAGCTGTGTGATCAGGACCGTGCAGCTGTGTGATCAGGACCGTGTGCAGCTGTGTGATCAGGACCGTGCAGCTGTGTGATCAGGACCGTGCAGCTGTGTGATCAGGACCGTGTGCAGCTGTCTGATCAGGACCGTGCAGCTGTGTGATCTGGACCGTGCAGCTGTGTGATCAGGACCGTGCAGCTGTGTGATCAGGACCGTGCAGCTGTGTGATCAGGACCGTGCAGCTGTGTGATCAGGACCGTGTGCAGCTGTGTGATCAGGACCGTGTGCAGCTGTGTGATCAGGACCGTGCAGCTGTGTGATCAGGACCGTGTGCAGCTGTGTGATCAGGACCGTGCAGCTGTGTGATCAGGACCGTGCAGCTGTGTGATCAGGACCGTACAGCTGTGTGATCTGGACCGTGCAGCTGTGTGATCAGGACCGTGTGCAGCTGTGTGATCAGGACCGTGCAGCTGTGTGATCAGGACCGTGCAGCTGTGTGATCAGGATCGTGCAGCTGTGTGATCAGGACCGTGTAGCTGTGTGATCAGGACCGTGCAGCTGTGTAATCAGGACCGTGTGCAGCTGTGTGATCAGGACCATGCAGCTGTGTGATCAGGACCGTGTGCAGCTGTGTGATCAGGACCGTGCAGCTGTGTGATCAGGACCGTGTGCAGCTGTGTGATCAGGACCGTGCAGCTGTGTGATCAGGACCGTGCAGCTGTGTGATCTGGACCGTGCAGCTGTGTGATCAGGACCGTGCAGCTGTGTGATCAGGACCGTGTGCAGCTGTGTGATCAGGACCGTGTGCAGCCGTGTGATCAGGACCGTGTACAGCTGTGTGATCAAGACCGTGTGCAGCTGTGTGATCAGGACCGTGTGCAGCTGTGTGATCAGGACCGTGCAGCTGTGTGATCAGGACCGTGTGCAGCTGTGTGATCAGGACCGTGCAGCTGTGTGATCAGGACCGTGCAGCTGTGTGATCAGGACCGTGCAGCTGTGTGATCAGGACCGTGTACAGCTGTGTTATCAGGACCGTGTGCAGCTGTGTGATCAGGACCGTGCAGCTGTGTGTTCAGGACCGTGTGCAGCTGTGTGATCAGGACCGTACAGCTGTGTGATCAGGACCGTGCAGCTGTGTGATCAGGACCGTGTGCAGCTGTGTGATCAGGACCGTGCAGCTGTGTGATCAGGACCTTGTGCAGCTGTGTGATCAGGACCGTGCAGCTGTGTGATCAGGACCGTGCAGCTGTGCGATCAGGACCGTGTGCAGCTGTGCGATCAGGACCGTGCAGCTGTGCGATCAGGACCGTGTGCAGCTGTGCGATCAGGACCGTGCAGCTGTGCGATCAGGACCGTGTGCAGCTGTGTGATCAGGACCGTGCAGCTGTGTGATCAGGACTGTGTGCAGCTGTGTGATCAGGACCGTGCAGCTGTGTGATCAGGACCGTGCAGCTGTGTGATCAGGACCGTGTGCAGCTGTGTGATCAGGACCGTGCAGCTGTGTGATCAGGACCGTGTGCAGCTGTGTGATCAGGACCGTGCAGCTGTGTGATCAGGACCGTGTGCAGCTGTGTGATCAGGACCGTGTGCAGCTGTGTGATCAGGACCGTGTGCAGCTGTGCGATCAGGACCGTGTGCAGCTGTGTGATCAGGACCGTGTGCAGCTGTGTGATCAGGACCGTGTGCAGCTTTGTGATCAGGACCGTGTGCAGCTTTGTGATCAGGACCGTGTGCAGCTGTGCGATCAGGACCGTGCAGCTGTGCGATCAGGACCGTGTGCAGCTGTGTGATCAGGACCGTGTGCAGCTGTGTGATCAGGACCTTGTGCAGCTGTGTGATCAGGACCGTACAGCTGTGTGATCAGGACCGTGCAGCTGTGTGATCAGGACCGTGCAGCTGTGTGATCAGGACCGTGTGCAGCTGTGTGATCAGGACCGTGTGCAGCTGTGTGATCAGGACCGTGTGCACTGTGTGATCAGGACCGTGTGCAGCTGTGTGATCAGGACCATGCAGCTGTGTGATCAGGACCGTGCAGCTGTGTGATCAGGACCGTGTGCAGCTGTGTGATCAGGACCGTGTGCAGCTGTGTGATCAGGACCGTGCAGCTGTGTGATCAGGACCGTGTGCAGCTGTGTGATCAGGACCGTGCAGCTGTGTGATCAGGACCGTGTGCAGCTGTGTGATCAGGACCGTGCAGCTGTGTGATCAGGACCGTGCAGCTGTGTGATCAGGACCGTGTGCAGCTGTGTGATCAGGACCGTGTGCAGCTGTGTGATCAGGACCGTGCAGCTGTGTGATCAGGACCGTGTGCAGCTGTGTGATCAGGACCGTGCAGTTGTGTGATCAGGACCGTGTGCAGCTGTGTGATCAGGACCGTACAGCTGTGTGATCAGGACCGTGTGCAGCTGTGTGATCAGGACCGTGTGCAGCTGTGTGATCAGGACCGTGTGCAGCTGTGTGATCAGGACCGTACAGCTGTGTGATCAGGACCGTGATGCTGTGTGATCAGGACCGTGTGCAGCTGTGTGATCAGGACCGTGTGCAGCTGTGTGATCAGGACCGTGCAGCTGTGTGATCAGGACCGTGTGCAGCTGTGTGATCAGGACCGTGCAGTTGTGTGATCAGGACCGTGTGCAGCTGTGTGATCAGGACCGTACAGCTGTGTGATCAGGACCGTGCAGCTGTGTGATCAGGACCGTGTGCAGCTGTGTGATCAGGACCGTGCAGCTGTGTGATCAGGACCGTGTGCAGCTGTGTGATCAGGACCGTGTGCACTGTGTGATCAGGACCGTGTGCAGCTGTGTGATCAGGACCGTGTGCAGCTGTGTGATCAGGACCGTGCAGCTGTGTGATCAGGACCGTGTGCAGCTGTGTGATCAGGACCGTGTGCAGCTGTGTGATCAGGACCGTGTACAGCTGTGTGATCAGGACCGTGCAGCTGTGTGATCAGGACCGTGCAGCTGTGTGATCAGGACCGTGTGCAGCTGTGTGATCAGGACCGTGTGCAGCTGTGTGATCAGGACCTTGTGCAGCTGTGTGATCAGGACCGTACAGCTGTGTGATCAGGACCGTGCAGCTGTGTGATCAGGACCGTGCAGCTGTGTGATCAGGACCGTGTGCAGCTGTGTGATCAGGACCGTGTGCAGCTGTGTGATCAGGACCGTGTGCAGCTGTGTGATCAGGACCGTGTGCAGCTGTGTGATCAGGACCGTGCAGCTGTGTGATCAGGACCGTGTGCAGCTGTGTGATCAGGACCGTGTGCAGCTGTGTGATCAGGACCGTGTGCACTGTGTGATCAGGACCGTGTGCAGCTGTGTGATCAGGACCGTGTGCAGCTGTGTGATCAGGACCGTGTACAGCTGTGTGATCAAGACCGTGTGCAGCTGTGTGATCAGGACCGTGTGCAGCTGTGTGATCAGGACCGTGCAGCTGTGTGATCAGGACCGTGCAGCTGTGTGATCAGGACCGTGCAGCTGTGTGATCAGGACCGTGCAGCTGTGTGATCAGGACCGTGTGCAGCTGTGTGATCAGGACCGTGCAGCTGTGTGATCAGGACCGTGCAGCTGTGTGATCAGGACCGTGCAGCTGTGTGATCAGGACCGTGCAGCTGTGTGATCAGGACCGTGCAGCTGTGTGATCAGGACCGTGATGCTGTGCCATGCTCTGATGATGGGAGTTGTTGTTCAGGACTGATCCGTGCTGCGCTGTGCACGGAGGGAAGGGAAGCGGACATTCTCTTTTCAGGCTGAAGATGTTGGGACATTTTTCTTTTGAGAAACACGTGACTCCGGCTTCCAAAAATCTAAAGCCACAAAGTATCAACATAATAACAATGTATCAACTTCAAGCAAATCTTTAAATCCAGACCCTTCTCATAACCCTGCACCCCCAGGAGGGTCCCGGGACCCGCCGCCTGCACACTGGACCTGGGGCGCCATTATTTCTGCAGCTTATCATTGTTTTTGCTCCTTTTCTCCAGAATAGATGAGTAAATATCAGCTGCGGACCCCGAGTCATTTCCTTTTCATCTTGACGTTTTTGTATGAAATCCTTATAAATGGCGGCCGCGGCTCGATGAATTCTGCACAAAATCAAAGATGTTTTTTTCTTCTTGTCTTTTACGTTTTTGAGCCATTTTATGTCGCATCTTAGTCTTAAACTGCTCAGAATTAACGCCGGACGGATCTTCTCATCCAGGAAACGACATTTGGGCGACAATGTAGCACAAACGATGAATCTGGGCTCGTCACTAAGCGTCTGTTCACACTGGGGTTTTACCGCAGGTTTCTGGGCTGAATCCGTGATCCCCTGAGAAACACACAGCGGATTTTTCCCAGCACTTGGTGACAGCTGAGGTCAGTGTAATGCAGTGTAGCGAGGGTCTGGGGTGGGGGGTCCTGTGTACTCCCCTCACACCCTTGTTATGGGGCGGTGACCCCCCCCCCCCCCCCCCATGTAGGAGCTGCGCCCTCTTTACAAATTTGGCTATGGATCTGCCATAAACTTCTGATCATTGCCCCCTTGAAGACCTTCAAAGTGTTGATGGGAGTACCCCCACTGCTCCTCTGGGTTAGGCACCGCCCCTTTGGCTATTGTTGGGCTGTGTCCGGTGCCTCTGCCCTCGGGCCCTTTCTCCGCGGCCCCACAGGCTGCACTGGTATCGGAGGATGCCGCTGTGGACGGAGATCTCCGTAGGAGGATGAAGGGGACTGATGTAAAGAATAGAAGAGTCGGGGCGCCCCCTTCCTGCAGGACAGTGTAGAGCAGCGGCACGGGGGTCTCCGGTCATGGTGGGCGCTCAGCATCTGCAGGAGGCCAGTATCTGCTCGCTCAGCTCATTCTGTGACCTCCATGGACTTCAGTGGGGAGGACTATACAGAAGTGAGACCACCGACCACTGGGTATGAGGAGTCCGTCCGCAGACACCCCCCCGCTCCGGATAGGTACAGATATCTAGGGCATAGGGGGACACGTAAGAGGAGGACACAGGGGACACGTAAGAGGACACGGGGGACACATAAGAGGGAGACACGTAAGAGGAGGACACGGGGGTCACATAAGAGGAGGACACGGCGGTCACATAGGAGGAGGACACTGGGGACCCATGAAAGGAGGACACGGGGGACCCATAAGAGGAGGACACGGGGTACCCATAAGAGGAGGACACGGAGGACCCATAAGAGGAGGACACGGGGACACGTAAGAGGAGGACACGGGGGACACGTAAGAGGACACGGTGGTCACATAAGAGGAGGACATGGGGGTCACATTAGAGGAGGACACGGGGGTCACATTAGAGGAGGACACGGGGGTCACATAGTAGGACACGGGGTCACAAGAGGAGGACACGGGGACTTATAAGAGGAGGACACGGGGGTCACATAAGAGGAGGACACGGGGGTCACATAAGAGGAGGACGGTGTCACATAAGAGGAGGACACGGGGACTTATAAGAGGAGGACACAGGGGCCACATAGGAGGAGGACACGGGGGACCCATAAGAGGAGGACACGGGGGAAGCATAAGAGGAGGACACGGGGACACATAGGAGGACACGGGGACACATAAGAGGAGGACACGGGGACTTATAAGAGGAGGACACAGGGGCCACATAGGAGGAGGACACGGGGGACCCATAAGAGGGGGACACGGGGGAAGCATAAGAGGAGGACACGGGGACACATAGGAGGACACGGGGTCACATAAGAGGAGGACACAGGGACCACATAGGAGGAGAACACGGGGGACACATAAGAGGAGGACACGGGGCCACATAGGAGGACACGGGGGTCACATAATAGGAGGACACGGGGACTTATAAGAGGAGGACACAGGGGCCACATAGGAGGAGGACACGGGGGACCCATAAGAGGAGGACACGGGGGAAGCATAATAGGAGGACACGGGGACACATAGGAGGACACATAAGAGGAGGACACAGGGATGTGTAAGAGGAGGACACGGGGGTCACATAAGAGGAGGATGGTGTCACATAAGAGGAGGACATGGGGACTTATAAGAGGAGGACACAGGGGCCACATAGGAGGAGGACACGGGGGACCCATAAGAGGAGGACACGGGGGAAGCATAATAGGAGGACACGGGGACACATAGGAGGACACATAAGAGGAGGACACAGGGATGTGTAAGAGGAGGACACGGGGGTCACATAAGAGGAGGATGGTGTCACATAAGAGGAGGACATGGGGACTTATAAGAGGACACAGGGGCCACATAGGAGGAGGACACGGGGGACCCATAAGAGGAGGACACGGGGGAAGCATAATAGGAGGACACGGGGACACATAGGAGGACACGGGGACACATAGGAGGACACAGGGATGTGTAAGAGGAGGACACGGGGTCACATAAGAGGAGGACACGGGGACGCATAAGAGGAGGACACGGGGACTTATAAAAGGACACGGGGGCCACATAGGAGGAGGACACCGGGGACCCATGAAAGGAGGACACGGGGGATGCATAAGAGGAGGACACGGGGGACACATAAGAGGAGGACACGGGGCCACATAGGAGGAGGACACGGGGGACCCATAAGAGGACTCAGGGGACACATAAGAGGAAGACACGGGGGACGCATAAGAGGAGGACACAGGGACACGTAATAAGAGGACACAGGGGACACGTAAGAGAACACGGGGACTTATAAGAGGAGGACACGGGGGCCACATAGGAGGAGGACACGGGGGACCCATAAGAGGAGGACACGGGGGACCCATAAGAGGAGGACGGTGTCACATAAGAGGAGGACACGGGGACTTATAAGAGGAGGACACAGGGGCCACATAGGAGGAGGACATGGGGGTCACATTAGAGGAGGACACGGGGGTCACATTAGAGGAGGACACGGGGGTCACATAGTAGGACACGGGGTCACAAGAGGAGGACACGGGGACTTATAAGAGGAGGACACGGGGGTCACATAAGAGGAGGACACGGGGGTCACATAAGAGGAGGACGGTGTCACATAAGAGGAGGACACGGGGACTTATAAGAGGAGGACACAGGGGCCACATAGGAGGAGGACACGGGGGACCCATAAGAGGAGGACACGGGGGAAGCATAAGAGGAGGACACGGGGACACATAGGAGGACACGGGGACACATAAGAGGAGGACACGGGGACTTATAAGAGGAGGACACAGGGGCCACATAGGAGGAGGACACGGGGGACCCATAAGAGGAGGACACGGGGGAAGCATAAGAGGAGGACACGGGGACACAGGAGGACACGGGGTCACATAAGAGGAGGACACAGGGACCACATAGGAGGAGAACACGGGGGACACATAAGAGGAGGACACGGGGCCACATAGGAGGACACGGGGGTCACATAATAGGAGGACACGGGGACTTATAAGAGGAGGACACAGGGGCCACATAGGAGGAGGACACGGGGGACCCATAAGAGGACACGGGGGAAGCATAATAGGAGGACACGGGGACACATAGGAGGACACATAAGAGGAGGACACAGGGATGTGTAAGAGGAGGACACGGGGGTCACATAAGAGGAGGATGGTGTCACATAAGAGGAGGACATGGGGACTTATAAGAGGAGGACACAGGGGCCACATAGGAGGAGGACACGGGGGACCCATAAGAGGAGGACACGGGGGAAGCATAATAGGAGGACACGGGGACACATAGGAGGACACGGGGACACATAGGAGGACACAGGGATGTGTAAGAGGAGGACACGGGGTCACATAAGAGGAGGACACGGGGACGCATAAGAGGAGGACACGGGGACTTATAAAAGGACACGGGGGCCACATAGGAGGAGGACACCGGGGACCCATGAAAGGAGGACACGGGGGATGCATAAGAGGAGGACACGGGGGACACATAAGAGGAGGACACGGGGCCACATAGGAGGAGGACACGGGGGACCCATAAGAGGACTCAGGGGACACATAAGAGGAAGACACGGGGGACGCATAAGAGGAGGACACAGGGACACGTAATAAGAGGACACAGGGGACACGTAAGAGAACACGGGGACTTATAAGAGGAGGACACGGGGGCCACATAGGAGGAGGACACGGGGGACCCATAAGAGGAGGACACGGGGGACCCATAAGAGGAGGACACGGGGGACGCATAAGAGGAGGACACGGGGGACGCATAAGAGGAGGACATGGGGGATGCATAAGAGGAGGACACGGGGGACGCATAAGAGGAGGACACGGGGGACGCATAAGAGGAGGACACGGGGGATGCATAAGAGGAGGACATGGGGGACACATAAGAGGAGGACACGGCGAGAGGCTGAAGCTCATGTCCCCAATACAAGATCTCTACCAGACCCCGACTATCAGTCCTATAATACCCTCACATATGGGGCCCCAAGTGTGACCCCCGCACCTATTCTACTTCTGCCCCCGATAGGACATTATTTGGGGGATTCTATGCTGCGTCTTTAACCCTCTGTCGTCCTCAGGGCTTCTCTAATTGACTGTGCAATTATAAGGAGAAATCAGTGGATTGCAGTCGGCGCCGCAGAGCGATGGGTGAGATTCTGCCGATGACGCAGATCCCGGAGCCGCTGCAGATCCCGGTGATCAGATCTTATATAACGAGCTCCGTCCATTATGTGATAATCAGCTGCGGCCCCGGATCTGAGGCCGGGATCCCACCATGACCTGCCGACTGAAGCTCCAGGGCCACAATGCAAAATTATGGCAAATCTTTTCATTTGGCCTAAAGAGACCTTTCGGGCCCCTCAGGCTCCGGGGCCCGATGCGATTGCAACTCCTGCACCTATTGTAGTTCTGCCCCTGCCTGCAGATCCGTCAGCAGAGTCCAGGTCAGGTCTGAGGAGCAGACGGCGTCCACTGGTGATGGATCGCGGGATCATTCCTTAATTGGGAAACTATCTGTGTACTCCGGTCACATCCAGAGCTGCATTCATAGTTCTGCTGCTTCACTGTTAGCTCTCAGTCTGCAGGACCTCAGATCTGCCTCTGTCACTTCTGTATGTTGCATGCCGGGCTGCAGTGCATTGTGGGAGTTGTGTTGGCCCCTGTGGAGCACATCACCCAGAATGCACTTGCACTTATGTAAATCCAGGTGAGTTATTTGCATGTCCCGTATTTCCCTGGAGGAGGCAGTGAGCTGATGTCGGAGCAGCAGAGCTACTCCGGACAGAGGAGTCTCTGCCTCTCATTATTCACTGTAACGGACCCTCAGCTGTGAGAAGTATTAGTCTTATTACAAGTGTTGAGGCTGCTGGATGTAAAGCAGAATGTTTCCAGTCACTGACAGCAAGCAGGACGGGAGATAAAGTGCAGGTCTGACAGTGGGGGGTCGGGTGCTTGACGCCCACCGAAAAGTCATCAGTTGTTACGTTCTAAACATAGAAACCGTATTAGTAAGAAGCAGGAACCCCAGGGGGCGCCACCTCCCTCTCATAGAAGTCAATGGATCCGCGCGGTTGCTACATTGGTGGGAAAAAGTCTTTGCCCCCCTCCTGATCTCTTATTCTTTTGCATGTTTATTACTTAAATGTTTCAGATCACAAAGCAAATGTGAATATTAGAGAAAGACAAGAAACCACAGAATGCAGGTTATAAAGGAAGTTCTTTATTATTAAGAGAAAAAAGAAATCCAAACCTACAGGGCCCTGTGTGAGAAAGTGATTGCCCCCAAAACCTAATAACAGGTTGGGCTCTTAGCAGCAACAACTGCAATCAAGCGTTTGCGATAACTGGCAATGAGTCTTTACAACGCTCTGGAGGAATTTTGGCCGCTCATCGTTGCAGAATTGTTGTAATTCAGCCACATTGGAGGGTTTCCGAGCATGAACCGCCTTTTTTAAAGGGGTTGTGCGGTACTTTAGATTACCCCCCTATGAAGATCGTGGCCCCCGGCTGCTGCCAGCACTTATCGTGACATTAGCGGATGTCAGAGCCGGCTGCAGCCAGGGATCACGTGATGCCTGTGAGCGGCCACCGATAGCGCCTTGGGGGTGAATACATGGGGGGGGTAATCTAAAGTACCGCACAATCCCTTTAAGGTCCGGCCATAGCATCTCAATCGGATTAAGGTCAGGACTTTGACTAGGCCACTCCAAAGCCTTCATTTTGCTTTTCTTAAACCATTCAGAGGTGGACTTGCTGGCGTGTTTTGGATCATTGTCCTGCTTCATAACCCAAATGCGCTTCAGCTTGAGGTCATGAACAGATCGCCGGACATTCTCCTTCAGGATATTTTGGTAGACCACAGAATTCATGGTTCCATTTACCACAGCAAGTCTTCCAGATCCTGAAGCAGCAAAACAGCCCCAGACCATGACACTACCACCACCATGTTTAACTGTTGGTATGATGTTTCTTTTCTGAAATGCTGTGTTACTTTTACGCCAGATGTAATGGGACATACACCTTCCAAAAAGTTCAACTTTTGTCTCGTCAGTCCACAGAATATTCTCCCAAAAGTCTTGGCTATCATCAAGATGTTTTCTGGCAAAACTGAGACGAGCCTTTATGTTCTTTTTGCTCAGCAGTGGTTTTCGTCTTGGAACTCTGCCATGCATGCTATTTTTGTCCAGTCTCTTTCTTATGGTGGAGTCATGAATACTGACCTTAACTGAGGCAAGTGAGGCCTGCAGTTCTTTGGATGTTGTTGTGGGGTCTTTTGTGACCTCTTGGATGAGTCATCGCTGCGCTCTTGGGGTAATTTTGGTCAGCTGGCCACTCCTGGGAAAATTCACCACTGTTCCATGTTTTCGCCATTTGTGGATAATGGCTCTCACTGTGGTTCACTGGAGACTCAAAGCTTTAGAAATAGTTTTAGAACCTTTTCCAGGCTGATAGATCTCAATTACTTTGTTTTTCATTTGTTCCTGAATTTCTTTGGATCGCAGCATGATGTCTAGCTTTTGAGGGTCTTTTGGACTACTTCACTTTGTCAGGCAGGTCCTATTTAAGTGATTTCTTGATTGAGAACAGGTGTGGCAGTAATAAGGCCTGTGTGTGTCTAGGGAATTTGTACTCAGCTTCCCAAAGATGTGATAAACCACAGGTAATTTTTGTTTTAGGGGGGGAATCACTTTTTCACACAGGACCCTGTAGGTTTGGATTTCTTTTTCCCTTAATTTATAACCTGCATTTTGTGGTTACTCGTGTTATCTTTCTCTAATATTTAAATGTGTTTTTGTGATCTGAAACATTTAAGTCACAAACATTCAAAAGAATAAAAAATCAGAAAGAGGGCAAAAACTTTTTAACACCACTGTATATACAGGTGTGAACGAGGCGCCCGATCTGGAGCGATTTGGTCAGGATTCTGCATCGGTGTTTATATTTACAGAGGAAATCTGTTTTAAAAAATGGAAACAATCAAAACCCTGATGTGTGAATAAAGCCCATCAGAGATGTGTTCAGAACGTTGTCCACACTGGATGCCACTGTACCAGACCCTCAGCTGAGTGCGGGACGCCCTGTGTTCATCCTGATAGCATAATCTCCATGGGATAATTCGGCCATTGTGGTGTTTCGGGGGCTCCATCCAGTGACGGGGACGTCTCCCGCTCGCTCGGATTCTCTCTGACCCGTCCTGTTTTCTGTAGAAACCTTTTAGCGATGATCTATAATGTATGAGCCGCCCGCACACGAGGGATCCCAACCTGCTGATGGCTGAGAACGATCTGTTAACCCCTTGCTCCCCTACTATCAGCACCAGGGGCCACATGAGGACGTGTCTGAAGGTCCGGGGAGCAACACATGACCTTGGATGAGCCCTCCAGTCCCATCATCTGTCACTATCCCCCATAATATGGGGGTACGCACCCTGTGAGACCCCAATAAATAAAGCAATCATCATCCAGTAGTTTTCTTGCAGACTTTGGGCCCCTTACATGTGGATTTGCCCCTTTTTTGTGTTTTTTGCCTGTTTTTTTATTTGCACTTTTACATTCTATTGTCTATCTGTTCTCCTGTTTTTTCGTTTCTTTATCACCTTCGCAGCCGTGGTTTGGTGGCCGAGGATCGGCAGTCGAGGTTTGGTGGCCGAGGATCGGCAGTCGAGGTTTGGTGGCCGAGGATCGGCAGCTGAGGTTTGGTGGCCGAGGATCGGCAGTCGAGGTTTGGTGGCCGAGATTTGGCGGCCAAGGTTGGCAGCTGTGGATTGGTGGTCGAGATTTGGTGACTGACGTTCGGCAGTCGAGGTTTAGTGGCCGAGATTTGGTGGCCAAGGATCGGCAGTCGAGGTTGAGTGGCCGAGATTTGGCGGCCGAGGCTCGGCAGTTGAGGTTTAGTGACGAGATTTGGCGGCCGAAGTTCGGTGGTCGAGATTTGGCGGCCGAGGTTCAGTGGTCGAGATTTGGCGGCCGAGGTTCGGTGGTCGAGATTTGGCGGCCGAGGTTCGGCAGTTGAGATTTAGTGGCCGAGATTTGACGGCCGAGGCTCGGCAGTCGAGGTTTAGTGACGAGATTTGGCAGCCGAAGTTCGGTGGTCGAGATTTGGCGGCTGAGGTTCAGTGGTCGAGATTTGGCGGCCGAGGTTCGGTGGTCGAGATTTGGCGGCCGAGGTTCGGCAGTCGAGGTTTAGTGGCCGAGATTTGGCGGCCGAGGTTCGGTGGTCGAGGTTTGGTGGCCAAGATTTGGCGGCTGGGGATTGGTGGTAGAGATTTGGCGACTGACGTTCGGCAGTCGAGGTTTAGTGGCTGAGATTTGGTGGCCGAGGTTGGCGGCTGAGGACTGGTGGGCAAGGTTTGGTGGCCGAGGATCGGCAGTTAAGATTTAGTGGCTAAGATTTGGCGGCCGAGGCTCGGCAGTCGAGGTTTAGTGACGAGATTGGGCGGCCGAGGTTCGGTGGTTGAAATCTGGCGGCCGAGGTTCAGTGGTCGAGGTTTAGTGGTCGAGATTTGGCGGCCGAGGTTCGGCAGTCAAGGTTTAGTGGCCGAGATTTGGTGGTCAAGGTTTGGTGGCCGAGGATCAGCAGTCGAGGTTTAGTGGCCAAGATTTGGCGGTCGAGGATCAGCAGTCGAGGTTTAGTGGCCGAGATTTGGTGGTCGAGGTTTGGTGGCCGAGGATCAGCAGTCGCGGTTTGGTGGCCGAGGATCGGTGGTCGAGGTTCGGTGGCTGAGGATCAGCAGTCGAGGTTTAGTGGCCAAGATTTGGCGTTCGAAGATCAGCAGTCGAGGTTTAGTGGCCAAGATTTGGCGGTCGAGGCTCGGCAGTCGAGGTTTAGTGGTCGAGGTTCTGTGGCCGAGGTTTGGGGTTTTTCGAGGTTTGTGGCCGATTCATGTGTTGCATATTTTTAGAGTCGCACTTTTTTGTTGTCTCTCGCAGCGTTTTTATGTTTTATGTTCATGACAAATTTTGGGGCAATTTTTGCAGCATTTTAGCTGAACATGAGACGGTTTGCGCTAAAATGTTTTGAAACAGATTAAAGACGAAAATAAAGAGGATTTTTTATTTTGCGCGATGTTCAGGAGCCGCCGGCGCCATTTTTAATGAATTTGGTGAGAAAAAAAAAAAAAAGTCAGCAAATATAACACAAGACAAAAAAAGGAAAGTGACTTAAAAGAAAACAAAATGATGAATCGGATCCTTTGTGTTTCTCTTCAGCTCCGTTTTCAAGATCTCTGCTCGCAGTCAGTGACTGAGAGAAGCTGCGCAGAGCAGGAATGGAGAGGATTGTCTGCACTGATACATTGCAACGAACACTGAGCTGCATGAGAAGCATTGTGTCAAAACCAGCTTTCCACAAGGTCTTGATGTGCAGTATCCCTGTCCGCAGTCGTCCTGCGCAGAGCTGAGATGTGGATACAATGTGTCAGTGCAGACAGTGCGGTGACTCCAGACTGATACAGGAGAATGGCACACCGGAGGGCTCGTGTGTATCTGGCAGAGCGGAGTCTTCACTTCCAGTCCTTTGGGGGGGGCAGTTTTTTTTTTTACTTAGATCTGTGCATTTGGGGCTGAAACCTATTTTTGCAATTGGTTTTCAAAAAACCTTTTGCATTGTTTGCCTTCTGCCGCCGCTGTGTTGCACTGTCTATTGCTGGCTGCAGAATGAGTTAACTGTGAATCTGTCAGTGCGCTTATCTCTTTTATCCTCTTTGTTCAAGTTGAGCGCTACTTTCATGTGTTCAGAAGTCAGCAGGGAGGAAAAGAAGGCTTATAAACTCTACAGTGCGAGCTCACTGACAGCTGCTCAGTTACCTCATCTATCAGTTTTGCAGCCAGTGATGTAACATTGAGCTTATAAAAGACAAACGGTACAAAATGTTTAATTGCAAAAATGATTTTAGCCCCCAAATTCCTGCATTTAATTACAAACAAAGCCCCAAGGTGTCCACACACTTTAGGCCCTGCGTGTCTCTATGACGGACTCTCTCACATGGATATACCAGGGCAGTTCTGAGACTGATGGAGGTGGACGGCCCAATCCTAATGGTTTTGTTCTTTTGCAGGTCCGGTCGTGTTGAAGGGTCTGGACCTCGCTGACCCGACCCCCTGGGATGATCCATAGTTGATCCTCGCGATTGTTTTGTGGGTCCCCGATTGAGCAGTTTTCGTTGGGTGACCCCCAATATGAAGTTCTGCCTCTGAGGGTGGAGATGTAGGACCACCACTGGACCAGGCGTCATCATCTCATATCACTGCTACATCCACCATTGACCGGACCACCACAACACCTTCTCCAGGGACGCGGAGGACCTGCGATGGGTTCGGGGCTGTCCACCGGAGCAGTGGTCGCCATCTCCTTTAACTGTGTGATTGCGTTACTGATCCTCATCCTCTTCCTCATCCTGTGTAAGGCATGTCAGACCCCGTCCTGCCCTAACTCCAGCCCCTCGCCCGACTCCGACAAGAGGAACGAGGAGAAGTACCTGCTCCAGCCCTGACCCATCACCTGCCGAGGACCCTGCGGACGGCGGGGGGCTCCTGACGCTGCACCTACATTTCTTCTATCTCGGATTCTGCCGGATTCATGTCTCCTCGGCGGCGAATATTAACCCTGCAAGTGGCGACAAATCCCTGGAGCCATAAACAAAGCTGAAAACGCAAAGGGAATAATGAGATCCCGCAACGTCTTCCTTCCGACAACCTCCTGTGGCCTAGATTCTGCTGCTCCCGAGAAGTCATGTCTGGTGGAGCCGTCACTCCTGGTCCGGGGCTCGTGATTGGTCCCTGGGCTGTCCAGCTGCGGCTGACCTCCTCACTGTGCACCGGAGTCCTGGGGGGGACGCGGACTACAGCGGTCCCTCCGTGTAGCACCAGGGCTGATGCTCTTAAAGGGCCAGCAGGTGCGTGGTAGGAGGCAACGCACTGTTAGGTAGTAGATGCATTGCAGGAGGGAAGGGGTTAATATGTATCAATAATTGACCTAAAAAAGCAATAATGGGAAATGAAATCAGGGATGGTCCTGCTCATGGGCGGCTGGCACCGGATCTTCTCACATCCCTCTTCAGACAAGAATGCAACAATCCCCCAAGCTTCCACCTGCACCCAGGACCCCGCGAGCATGGGGCATCCCCGCATGTGACCCTGTACTGTAATATACTGGGAGGTGTAGCCCCTGATACCATGGTCCGATTAGGGGTCCCAGCCCTCCTGGGGCCAGAGGAAGTCTCTGCTGCCCCCTCAGTATTAATCCAATACAGCCCCATCGTGTGGGCGTAACGCGCGTGCATGTCACTTGTCCACGGACCACGTAAATCACATACTAATATATGCAGCGGGCGCGGAGCCCCAGCCTTATATCCACCGCCACATGGTGTCATATCATATGTCACGGTACGTTACGTCATCCAGTATGGCGGCATTGTGGACAAACCATGATTTAGGGGGGGTCCCTGGGGGCACAAGATCGTCTCTACCGCTGCCTTATGGGATGATTTGGTCGTAATCAGGTGGGATCATGGGGGGATTCAGGATGTGAGGGTGCAACCCCGATATCAGCCCCTCACGGTGGTCACTGAGCGTCCTATGTCGGCACCTTCCACTGAACACTTTATATTCTGTACTGACACTTTAATAAACACGGAAAAAAATCTGAAATCTGTCGCCAAAAGTTCTTTGCATAAAAAAAACAACAGATCTCCAGCCTCTGCTCCTGCCATCCAGATCTCCGGCCTCTGCTCCTGCCATCCAGATCTCCGGCCTCTGCTCCGGTCATCCAGATCTCCGGCCTCTGCTCCTGCCATCCAGATCTCCGGCCTCTGCTCCGGTCATCCAGATCTCCGGCCTCTGCTCCGGTCATCCAGATCTCCGGCCTCTGCTCCTGCCATCCAGATCTCCGGCCTCTGCTCCTGCCATCCAGATCTCCGGCTTCTGCTCCGGCCATCCAGATCTCCGGCCTCTACTCCGGTCATCCAGATCTCCGGCCTCTGCTCCTGCCATCCAGATCTCCGGCCTCTGCTCCGGTCATCCAGATCTCCGGCCTCTGCTCCGGTCATCCAGATCTCCGGCCTCTGCTCCTGCCATCCAGATCTCCGGCCTCTGCTCCTGCCATCCAGATCTCCGGCTTCTGCTCCGGTCATCCAGATCTCCGGCCTCTACTCCGGTCATCCAGATCTCCGGCCTCTGCTCCTGCCATCCAGATCTCCGGCCTCTGCTGCGGTCATCCAGATCTCCGGCCTCGGCTCCTGCCATCCAGATCTCTGGCCTCTGCTCCGGTCATCAAGATCTCCGGCCTCTGCTCCTGCCATCCAGATCTCCGGCCTCTGCTCCGGTCATCCAGATCTCCGGCCTCTGCTCCTGCCATCCAGATCTCCGGCCTCTGCTCCGGTCATCCAGATCTCCGGCCTCTGCTCCTGCCATCCAGATCTCTGGCCTCTGCTCCTGCCATCCAGATCTCCGGCTTCTGCTTCAGTGACATCCAGTTCTCCGGCCTCTGCTCCTGCCATCCAGATCTCCGGCCTCTGCTCCGGTCATCCAGATCTCCGGCCTCTGTTCCGGTCATCCAGATCTCCGGCCTCTGCTCCGGTCATCCAGATCTCCGGCCTCTGCTCCTGCCATCCAGATCTCTGGCCTCTGCTTCAGTCACATCCAGATCTCCGGCCTCTGTTCCGGTCACATCCAGATCTGCGGCCTCTGCTCCGGTCACATCCAGATCTGCTGCCTCTGCTCCGGTCACATCCAGATCTGCTGCCTCTGCTCCGGTTACATCCAGACCTGCAGTCACAAATAATGATACGACGAGGAGTCTGTCTACACAGCTTGGCTGTCGGTCGCCTCGATACTCGCGATCGCTCTTTTCCCTGCTCCGCACCCCACGGGCGCCATTGTCGGAGATTTTACATTGGGGCCCACGAGCTTCAGGTTGTGCCACGAGGAGGGACCTGTGGTTGATTTCCCCGGTGGTCTTGTGGCGTCGTACCCCATGGTGGTGACAGTTCTCGCTGCTCGGGATTCTCCGGAGATGATTTCTTTCTGGATAAATGAGCTCAGAAATAAAATAACAATGGAGGAGAGAACATGTGGAGCAGCGGAGTGAGCGCCGGCCGCGTCCCTGCCCGGGGGGCCGCCGTCCTGTTTATCCAGCAGGAAGAGACGCGTCTGTTCCGCACACGCAGCAGCTTTACCGCACAGAATCATCCAGCTGCTTCAGCACAAAGTCACGTTAACCCCTCGTAGCCTGTGATCTAGTGTCAGGTCAAGGGTCGCCGGGATCACATTGCAATGGAGGCCAGGACTGATGAGTAGTAGGCTGCGGTTTATTATATGAAGCCGTGCTCCACCTCAGAGACGAGATATAGATGAGACAATCGCTGGAGCGTAATGAGGCACAGCTGACATCAGAGATACATACCGTGGATACAAAAAGTCTTCACACCCCTGATAAAATCTTTGTCATGTAAAAGAATTATTTCAGAGCTTTTTCCACCTTTAATGTCGCCCATAATCCATTGAGAAAGAAACTAAACTCTTCTCGAGTGGAAAAAGAAAATAAGTAAAACAATGTGGTTGCATAAATCTGCACACCCTTACACCAATACTTTGCTGAAGCCCTGTGAATTTCTGGCAGCGTTCAGGCTGTTTAGGTCGGGGTCTATCAGCGCGGCACGTCTAGAATTGGCGATCATTACCGGTTCCTCCTTGCCGCAGCTCCACATCTGTCAGATTGCGGGGGAATGTCCTGTCTACAGCGCCATCTTCAGGTCCCCACACATTGTCACTTGGGTTCAGGTCTCGGCTCGGCCATTCCAAAATTTCCATCTTCTTCTGGTGAAGCCGTTCTTTTGGTGATTTGTAGGTTGCTTAGAGTCATTGTCGCACTGAAAGGTGAAATTCCTCCTCATCTTCAGCTTTTTAGCAGAGGTCGGAAATTTTTTTGACAAAATGATATCTGTAACTGTCCATAATTCCCTCCACCATCACTAAAGCTCCAGTTCCAGCAGTCTAAAAACAGCCCCAAAGCACAATGCTGCCTCCATCATACCTCACTGTGGGGATGGTGATCTGGTGATGACCTATGTCAGCTTTGCACCTTTTGGAATTATGGACAAAAAGTTCCACCTCGGTCTCATCAGACATCCACAGCCTTCTGGCAAACATGATGTAGGTTTTGACAGAACATAGCCAAGCTTAGATGTATTTCTTTGTTAGAAAAAGCTTCCATCTTGCCCCCGACCCCACAGGCCGGACATATGAATAATACGGGAGATTGTTTTCACATGCAGGACACAACCAGGACTAGCCAGAAATCCCTGCGGCTCATTTAATGTTGCTGTAGACCTCTCAGCAGCCTCCTGGACCAAATTTCTTCTTTCATCAATTTCTGAGGGAGAACCAGTTCTAGGTAATATCACTGTTGCGTCAAATGTAAGCCCCTTCTTGATGACTTCTTCACAGTGTCCATGGTAGATCTATTGCCTGGGAAATGTTTTTGTTCCCGTCTCCTGACCGACAGCTTTCCACAATGAGATCATTTGCTGTGTTGTCAGCTGTTTATGGACCAGGAAATTTCAAGAAAATCCTCCTAGAATGTGACACTTTCTCTGGGGTTAATCAGGATCACCGGAAATGACGGCGGCCGAGCACTGACTACTATGTAACATGAGGGGAAATGTGATTGGCTGATTCTGAATAGAACCACATCCCCAATTATAAGAGGGTGCTCACACTTATGCAATCACATTATTTTAGTTTTGATATTTTTATTTACCCCTCAAAAAGATTTCAGTTTGTTTCTTAATTGATTAGTACGGATTATGGCTGACACTAAAGGGGGAAAATATCTGAAATGATTCTTCTTGATAGAATTTTTTTGTACAGGTGAAAAACCTGCCATTTTAACAGGGGTGTGTATACATTTTATATCTACTATATATAGAATATATCAGTACTGGAAATGTGTGCAGGGAACATGGGGCAACAATATTTCTAGGAAGTGAAGGTTCCTATATACATTAAAGTCAGCCGAACCCAGAGATTTCAGCAGGACCAGCCGAGCATCTAATGTGTATGGGGCCTATCAACTCTCCCTGATGATAGGGGATACGGATCGGGCATGCCGAATTACAAAGCCTGATCCCTTTGTTCTCACCAGAGATAACCGCTGCCAGAGGAGTCTGGAGGGGACAGAGAAAAGGAGTGAGGAGATGGAGTCTCGCAGAGAGAACCTGGATAAGGGGACAATGAGGTCTGGAGGATGGGAAAAAATGGTCTGGTTTCAGGGACAGATGTTTCCAGTGGAGGGGACAGAAGAGTGAGAGTCTGGAGGAGCGGACAGAGGTGACCAGTGGAATGGACGAAGGGGTCTGTGAGTGGAGACACTATGGTCTGGAGGAGAGGGCAGAGGAGTCTGGAGCAGAGGAGAGCGGTCTTGATGTGTGACAGAGGAGTCTGGAGGCGGGGGGACAGAGGGGTCTTTAGGATGAGACACTATGGTCTGGAGGAGAGGGCAGAGGAGTATGGAGCAGAGGAGAGAGGTCTTGATGGGTGACAGAGGAGTCTGGAGGCAGGGGGACAAAGTGGTCTATAGGATGAGACACTATGGTCTGGAGGAGAGGACAGAGGAGTCTGGAGCAGGGGACAGAGAGGTCTTAATAGGGGGACAGAGGGGTCTGTAAGAGGAGACACTATGGCCTGGAGGAGAGGACAGAGTAGTCTGGAGCAGGGGACGGAAGTTTTGATAGGCGGGAAAGAGGGGTCTAGCGGAGGGGGTGTAGGAATCTGGGTAAGATGGAGGTCTCAAAAGAAGAGGCCATATTGGTATGGAGGAGATAACAGAGGGATCTGTCAGCCTCTTTCCCTCTTCTTCTTGCCCGCACTGAGTGTTTGTGTATGAGGTGGTTTTAGTACATTTATCTAAGGTGTACAGGAGGCTTTACACATCTCACTGAAAAGCACTAGTCATCATTGTCTACCGTAGAGAGGAGGGTAAAAGACTGTCCTTTGGGCCTTTGTCAGACTGGTGAAGGTTTGGAAAGATCTTCTGTTACAAGTGAACAGAAAAGCCCAGGAAGGTTCACATGGTCCATGGAGAAGATGAATGGGGCCAACTTTCTCTTCACGGGCACCATACAAGGGCTTGACTTCAGCAGTTCTGGTGCATCTCCCTTTGTGTTCATACCACTGATGTGAATGATGGGACTTCTGATTGAGGTCAAGGAGGTTGGGTCACACTGACATCTACACCTCTTTGCCAATCCTTCACATCTTGGAGAGATGTTTTCCACCTGGTTTGGTGTCTTCTTCTCATCTTGATTTATGCTGCAATCTACAAGGAGCCAATGCCATTCTTAATGACAGCAGAGGGATTGGAAGGATATGGCAGAGGGGCAGAGTAGTCACTGACTGGGGTAGATCAAGGCTGCAGACGTCAGCTCAATGCCAGTCTGCATCTGAAAAGCTGTCAATGTACAGTGGTCACCACTGACAAAAAGGGGAGATCCAACCGCTCCTTCCACTATCTGCAAGCCCTTGCAGGGCACATCCCTGACTCTGCTCTTCTGGGGATCATAGGTCATGTAATCTTGGTGGGCGCCTCGTCCTCCTTACGTTAGGCAGCCGATTGTATATGTATGACCTGCAGACCGGTGACATGGTAATGGTGGGCAGTGACCCCAGGGCAACGTGATGTCTGGGTGAGATAGAAGACGCCACACACCTCTAACACATACCATAAGGGTTTATTATAAACAGACGGAGCAGAGGATATTTCCCAGATTTGGTATTGATTGGCCGTTACTTCTCAGGTTTGTCGTCCGGTTCTCGGACCAGGGCCAGTAACTTGTCCAGTTTGGCCACTTCTACCTCTGGACCTTTGGGAGCTTCTTGTCCCTTCTTCTCCTGAAACGTAACAAAAAAAAATAACCATTAAAACTAAAGGCGTAATGATGATTCTGCAGATGATGATGGGGGTTGTAGTTACTTATTACAGTTAGGTCCATATATATTTGGACAGAGAGAACATTTTTCTAATTTTGGTTCTAGACATTACCACAATGAATTTTAAACAAAACAATTCAGATGCAGTTGAAGTTCAGACTTTCAGCTTTCATTTGAGGGTATCCACATTAAAATTGGATGAAGGGTTTAGGAGTTTCAGCTCCTTAACATGTGACACCCTGTTTTTAAAGGGACCAAAAGTAATTGGACAATTGACTCCAAGGCTATTTCATGGACAGGTGTGGGCAATCCCTTCGTTATGTCATTCTCAATTAAGCAGATAAAAGGCCTGGAGTTGATTTGAGGTGTGGTGCTTGCATTTGGAAGGTTTTGCTGTGAAGTAAACATGAGGTCAAAGGAGCTCTCCATGCAGGTGAAACAAGCCATCCTTAAGCTGCAAAAACAGAAAAAACCCATCCGAGAAATTGCTACAATATTAGGAGTGGCAAAATCTACAGTTTGCTACATCCTGAGAAAGAAAGAAAGCACTGGTGAACTCATCAATGCAAAAAGACCTGGGCGCCCACGGAAGACAACAGTGGTGGATGATCGCAGAATAATCTCCATGGTGAAGAGAAACCCCTTCACAACAGCCAACCAAGGGAACAACACTCTCCAGGAGGTAGGCGTATCAATATCCAAATCTACCATAAAGAGAAGACTGCGTGAAAGTAAATACAGAGGGTTCACTGCACGGTGCAAGCCACTCATAAGCATCAAGAAGAAAAAGGCTAGACTGGACTTTGCTAAAAAACATCTAAAAAAGCCAGAACAGTTCTGGAAGAACATTCTTTGGACAGATGAAACCAAGATCAACCTGTACCAGAATGATGGAAAGAGAAAAGTATGGCGAAGGCGTGGTACAGCTCATGATCCAAAGCATACCACATCATCTGTAAAACACGGCGGAGGCAGTGTGATGGCTTGGGCATGCATGGCTGCCAGTGGCACTGGGTCACTAGTGTTTATTGATGATGTGACACAGGACAGAAGCAGCCAAATGAATTCTGATGTATTCAGAGCCATACTGTGTACTCAGATCCAGCCAAATGCAGCCAAACTGATTGGTCGTCGTTTCATACTACAGATGGACGATGACCCAAAACATAAAGCCAAAGCAACCCAGGAGTTTATTAAAGCAAAGAAGTGGAATATTCTTGAATGGCCAAGTCAGTCACCTGATCTCAAGCCAATTGAGCATGCATTTCACTTGTTAAAGACTAAACTTCAGACAGAAAGGCCCACAAACAAACAGCAACTGAAAACCACCGCAGTGAAGGCCTGGCCGAGCATCAAAAAGGAGGAAACACAGAGTCTGGTGATGTCCATGAGTTCAAGACTTCAGGCAGTCATTGCCAACAAAGGGTTTTCAACGAAGTACTAGAAATGAACATTTTATGTACAATTATTTAATCTGTCCAATTACTTTTGGTCCCTTCTAAAAACAGGGTGGCACATGTTAAGGAGCTGAAACTCCTAAACCCTTCATCCAATTTTAATGTGGACACCCTCAAATGAAAGTTGAAAGTCTGAACTTCAACTGCATCTGAATTGTTTTGTTTAAAATTCATTGTGGTAATGTCTAGAACCAAAATTAGAAAAATGTTGTCTCTGTCCAAATATATATGGACCTAACTGTAGCTGGAGTCTCAGAGGTTTGAGTCCCGGGAACATCAGAACCTCTCACTGCGTCCATAGGAAACGAGTGGCGGACTTGTTACTGGACCGATATCGGTCTACAGCTGCTGCTGAGCATCCACTGCAGGGACTGACGTCTGTCCGAGCCCGGACTCCGCACACAGTGATATAATTATCCACCAGCGATGAACGCAGCACATTCCTAATGACTCCGTAACCAGAGGATCCCGAGGGGCGTAAATAGTTAATAAAGGGATCTCGTCTCCTTCATTACCGGATTATATGACGAGCAGCTCCAAGTGCAGCCGTATATTCTGCAGATTATTACACCGCGCTCCACGCAACAACAGATCGCAAATCACTGCTAATGAGCGAGGAGAGCGAGAATTCAGCTCTGAAGCGGCAAGATAGCGAGTGCAGCTCTGGAGTATAATACAGGAGGTAACTCAGGATCAGTAATGTAATGTATGTACACAGTGACTGCACCAGCAGAATAGTGAGTGCAGCTCTGGAGTATAATACAGGATGTAACTCAGGATCAGGAATGTAATGTATGTACACAGTGACTGCACCAGCAGAATAGTGAGTGCAGCTCTGGAGTATAATACAGGATGTAACTCAGGATCAGGAATGTAATGTATGTACACAGCGACTGCACCAGCAGAATAGTGAGTGCAGCTCTGGAGTATAATACAGGAGGTAACTCAGGATCAGTAATGTAATGTATGTACACAGTGACTGCACCAGCAGAATAGTGAGTGCAGCTCTGGAGTATAATACAGGATGTAACTCAGGATCAGGAATGTAATGTATGTACACAGTGACTGCACCAACAGAATAGTGAGTGCAGCTCTGGAGTATAATACAGGATGTAACTCAGGATCAGGAATGTAATGTATGTACACAGTGACTGCACCAACAGAATAGTGAGTGCAGCTCTGGAGTATAATACAGGATGTAACTCAGGATCAGTAACGTAATGTATGTACACAGTGACAGCACCAGCAGAATAGTGAGTGCAGCTCTGGAGTATAATACAGGATGGAACTCAGGATCAGTAATGTATGTACACAGTGACTGCACCAGCAGAATAGTGAGTGCAGCTCTGTGGTATAATACAGGAGGTAACTCAGGATCAGTAATGTAATGTATGTACACAGTGACTGCACCAGCAGAATAGTGAGTGCAGCTCTGGAGTATAATACAAGATGTAACTCAGGATCAGTAATGTAATGTATGTACACAGTGACTGCACCAGCAGAATAGTGAGTGCAGCTCCGGAGTATAATACAGGATGTAACTCAGGATCAGTAATGTCTGTACACAGTGACTCCACCAGCAGCATACTGGGTGCAGCTCTGATCAGCTGCTAGTCAGTGTGCTGATTACGGGTGTGGTGGCTGCAGATCCTGCTGTGAGCTCCTGATCTCTGAGAAACCAACACCTCTCCACCTGGGGACCTGCTTTCTCTCTTTCCCAGGGAGGGAGCGGGTTTCTGGGATGAGTGATGGAGCCAAGTCCCAGGCTTCTGCTTCCCGAACCAGGCCGGTGGGGGGCAGAAGAAACCAGCAACCGGCCTGCACATCAGAGGACTCGGGGGTGAGACGCTGCACCAGGAGTCGCAGCAATGTGGCTCCTATTCCCCCCGGCATTGTGGAGACCCCCAGAAGCCGCAAGGCTTCCAGCATGGAGGAAAAGCCTGACAGCGGCGTGCAAGATGGCGCTCCTTCCGGAGGAAAGCTGAGTGCTCACGGAGGTGAGGCCGACCTCCCTGAGGGGGAATGGGCGCTGCAGGGACCCCGGGAGTCTGTGTCCACCTATGCCTCCCGGGTCATGATCCACCTCCGTGAGTATGAAGATGCCAGTAAGCTCATCAGGAGGCTCCGGGAGGAGCTGCGCTGCACAAGCGCCAAAGCTGCGGGGGCCTCCAAACCAAGGAAGGCAAAACTCCAAGCCGAGGTAAAAAGACTGAGCAGTGAAATTCAACACCTGGAACTTAGGAAAGCCACCATCAGGGAGCAGAGTGGTCCTTTCAAAGAAAAACTTATAAATGAAGACCGCTAAAGAGAAATGGCTGATACCAGAGAGCAAAGGCAGATAGGGCTGCAGCCTGAGAGCCAGGTGGATGATGAGAGTGATGATGACCAGCAGCAAGCCCCACCTGGCAGCCTGCAAAGTCACCCGCAGGCCACGTGCAGCGAGCTCCCTGCAGGACAGGCGACAGTGACATCCGGTCGCAGTTCTGCTGGCTCTGGGGAGGACAGTGACAGCAGCGGCCAGGGAGGGGCGCTAATGGCGGAGATTAAGCTCCTGGAGTCCCCAGTGTGCCTCCAAAACTTCCATCTTGGTGACGATCTACCAGAAAAGGCACCTGGGGGCCACAAAAAGGCAAAGAAGACCAAGCCAAAGCTGCAGGAAGCGGTAAGATACGTATATGCCCCCCTCCCTGTACCCCCTGAGTCGGCGGCAGGCTCAGCTCGCTGTATAAGCCCCGTTGCCCAGCCCAGCTCGGGTTCTGCTGTGGATCCGGTGCAAAGGCGCGGGGAGATTACAGAGAGCGGTAGTGAGGCGCAGAGCTCCGTCTCTGCTTGTAGTAGTGGGGACGCAGCAGTAGGTGCATCAGCCGAGAGGCTGGACAGTGAGGGCGGCCCGGCGGCGGGCGTTCCGTCAGGCCACGATGCTGTGGTGCGCTCCTCAGTGGGAGGGGGTAGCAGCCCGGTGTCGGGGGCAGCTCCGGTAGCCTCGGCGCCTCTGAATGCTGTTGCCGCTGATCACTTAGTTGAGAAGCGGCGGCAGTGTGAGGGGGCTGTCGGGGCTGAGCGTTCCGGTCCTCCCACGAAAGTGCTATTTTGTGTTGGCGTCGCTGGTCCGGAAGATCCTGATGCTAAAGATCAGCGGCGCCTAACAGCATCTAAAGATCAGCGGCACATTATTCCGAATGCCAAACAGCGGAAATTACCGACCAATGATGTGGAGGGCACACATAAGACCGGGGGTGAGGTCGCCTCCAGTTCTATGGAGGTGACTGAGCCCCTTGTGCCTGATGCGGAGGTCAAAAGGTCATCCACCATTGTTACTGGTCCAGCAGGAATGAATGTGGTGGTGGAGGTGAATGAGGATAATTCATTGTCTAGTGGTGTGGTTGCTGCTTTGGTGGAGGGTGAGATGGAGGTGGGTAATGGTGATACTGTTGGGGCTGATGTGGTCACTGGTCCGGTTGCCCCCCCGGGGGTGGCAACACCTGTCCAGAGTTATGCCAGTGTTACCTCCGGGGCAAATAGGGCATCCGCCTCGTCTCCGGGCTTTGGGGACGGCATGTTGCAACGGCGCCTTCTGGAGGCTCTAAAGAAGGGGGAGAGATCACTAATGGTAGAGGGTCAAGAGGTTGATCTATCCTTCTGGATAGAGAGGCATGGCCTCGGGGCCTTCCGAGAGCAAAAAGGGGGAGATACAGTGTGGTCCCTCCCAACAGCCGGGCCAGGCAGTGTGCGTAGGAATGTGGTCCGTCTTCGGTGGAGGGGCAGTGATGCATGTCCGCCAAGGTCTAAAGTTGTGGAGCTCCTGCTGAGGATGGGCTTCAAGGCGATTGACATCTACGCCTTGATACATCCCTATTCCACGCCTGAGTTTGATGTCAGCTTTGTTCGGCCGGAGGGGCTTGAGCTCTTCTGGGCGAATTATGAGTTGGCAAAAAATGAGCCCGGCTGGCGAGACTTTGCCGTTCAGGCAATGTCTCGCCAAAACCAGATCAAGAAAGTGACCGTGATGACTCGTAACGAGTCGCTTTCTTGCAATGACATCATGACGTGGTTTGGTCGGTATGGAGAGGTGGTGGAGATGCCAAAGAAAAACCGCAACGAGTTTGGTATCTGGTCAGGGGCCTGGACGTTTATGGTAAAACTTAAGCGTTCAGGTGGTACGGTTGCCCACATTCCATCGTCTGCCTTCCTGGGTAGGGATCGTATCCTGGTCTTCTACCAGGGGCAACGGAAGCTCTGTCACAGGTGCGGCGACCCCACACACTTCAGTGCAAACTGCACTGTGCAGAAATGCGCGTTGTGTGGGGGTGTCGGCCATCTTGCTGCCTCTTGTGTGGAGATTAGGTGCCACCTGTGTGGTGAGTTAGGTCACCCATTCAGCCGTTGTCCTCACTCCTTCGCTAATGCAGTCGAGACCCCGGTGGGAGAAAGCCGTGAGGCCGATTCTGCTGGGGAGGGGACTAGCAGGGGTGAGGGAGCTGAGGGGCCAGGGAAGAAAAGCAATAAAAAGACGCCTGCCCAGCTGAGGCGTCTAGACAAGCGCAGACAGGAGAGGGAGCGGGGCGAGACCCAGACTACCGGGGCAGCCCCTGTCCTGGATGCCAGTCTTGCTGCTGAGGCCCCGAGGGATGATGAGTTGGATGAGGAGGTCAGGAGGATCCACAGGGAGGAAACTGCCTCTGCCTCAGAATCAGGAGGATCCACAGGGAGATAAAACATCTTCTCCCGCTCTGACCAAGGTACCTAAGGAAGGTAAAACAGACTCCCCTCTGGTTGGTCTTTCTAACCGGTTCTAAGCCCTTGATAACATCTCTTCCTCTGAGGAGGAGGCTGAGGGTGAGGTTCCGGCTTCAGCGGAGCTTACAGGGGGCGCCGAGTCTCCTTCTCCTGGGGATGCAAGGTCCTTGGGGGGAGGGACTGGCCCAGAGTCGGGAGACGAGAAAAGAAGGAAAAATGCTGAAATGGACACCTCTGTGTCATTAAAGAGGGGGAAGGATTCCTCGTTTGAGGCAGAGGATAAGGGGAGTGGGAAGAGGAAAGCCGTCGAACTTAATCACCAATGATAGCAGTACCCACTCCGTTGACGCTGGCGTCCATTAATGTCACCAGCATTAAGTCAAATATGGGTAGATTTGCGGCCTTTGATTTTCTCAGCCGGGTTGAAGCTGACATTTTCTTTTTGCAAGAGACCAGGCTGCCAAATATGGCAGAGGTGTTTATAGCTAAGAGGGAGTGGAGACTCGGGCCCTCCTATTGGTCTCTTGCGGCCGAGCCGTATAGCGGAGTGGCGGTCCTTTTTACCGCACCGGTAGAATGCCAACGGGTTATTGAGTTAGAAATGGGGAGGTGCCTGATATTAGATGTCCTCATGAAGGGACAAGAGCTCCGGCTCATTAACATCTATGGTCCCCAATCTAAGTGGGACCGGAAGTGTCTCTTTACAAGGATCAAGCCCTACCTTTTTACGAGTCGGCAGGTCGTCTTTGGAGGGGACTTCAACACTGTCACGAGGCCCCGGGATAGAGGAGGTTCCAGAGACAAGATGACTTAGGATAGTGTCGCCCTTAATAGTATAGCTAGTGAGGCTCGCCTGGTGGATGTCCACATCTGGCGCACCGCAGGCCACGAGGGGTTCACCTATCATAGAGGTAACTGTAGGTCCAGGATAGACAGGTTTTATTTAAAGGAGGAAGCCGTCTCTTCAGCAGTATCTGTTGTTGAGGTGGAGTTCTCCGATCACTGTATGATTTTGTTTTCCCTGAATGTTACAGAGACCCCCCGGATGGGAAGAGGCTTTTGGAGGCTCAATTCGTCTCTCTTGGAAGAAGCGGAGATAAGACAGTCCTTTGAGGATTTTCTTCAGAGCCAGGTACCCTTACTGGATCTTTGTAGTAGTAAGTCAGAGTGGTGGGAGATGTTTAAGAAAAGGGTGGCGAGATTCTTCCGCCAGCTCTCGAGCCTCAGGAGCCTGGACAGGTACCGCCTGTATCAGGGCCTGAGGAGGAAACTCGAGCATCTTGTCTCAATTGGAGGTAGCCGTGAGGAGATCTCCAGAGTGAAATCTTTGCTAATGAGGTGTCAGTATGATAGACACGCATCTTTGGTTTTTGAGAGGGATTACGGGAAGTACCGCTCGCCCGACCATTACAGAAACTGCAAGATGTCAGTGAATAGTAAAGTTGTTACAGGACTGGTTGACACTGCGGGGTCCCTGAAAAGATCCAGATCAGGGATCCTGGAGGTCGTCAGATCCTTCTACTCGCACCTCTTGGGGAAGAGGGATCTGGATTGGGATGAGATGTCGGCTTTTCTGGCTGAAGCCGTCCCCGAAACAGGGGTAGATCCCTCTCTTGGCGTTTTGACAGAGATGATCAGGGAAGAGGAAGTTAAGTTGGTGATTGAAGGGCTTGCCCTAAAGAAATCTCCCGGTCCAGATGGCTTAACATCTGAATTCTATAAGACCTTTAAGGACGCCTTGGTTCCCCTCTTGACTGAGGTATTCAATGAGTGTCTTTCCTCGGGCACTCTGCCAAAGTCAATGAGGAGGTCTGCCCTGATCATCTTGTCAAAGGGTAAGGACCCATCTTGCATTGAGAATTGGCATCCCATAGCGCTTCTCAATGCAGACAGGAAGGTTTTGGCAAAGGTGCTGTTTAATCGGCTGGTGAAACTTGCACCCCAACTCCTTTCGGGGGCCCAGCATTGCTGTGTTCCGGGCCGCAGTACAATTAGTGCTGTACTCTGTGTCCGAGAGGCGGTGGAGCAGGGTAGGGCTGGTCACTGGAAGGGGTACATGCTGTCATTGGACCAAGCAAAAGCGTTTGATCGGGTTAATCATGAGTACCTCTGGTCTGTCCTTCTGAGGTATGGCCTGCCGGGGGGGTTCGTTGATTGGCTTAAGACCTTGTACGCTGGGGCAGAGAGTTTCCCGCTTGTGAACGGTTGGATTGGCAGCTCTTTTGAGGTTGGGTGTGGTGTTCGCCAGGGTTGTCCCTTGAGCCCGCTACTGTACGTGTTTGCGATTGACCCACTTCTTAGGAGGGTGGAGCGTGGACCGTTGGCTGGGATCGGGATGGACCGGGCAGCACCGGAAGCCACTCAGAGTGGTGGCGTATGCCGATGACGTCACCGTTTTTGTTTCCTCTGATGGGGAGGCAGAATGGCTGATGTCAGAGGTAAATCGCTACTCGGAGGCATCCGGGTCTAAGATCAACCGGGATAAGTGTGAGAGTCTCTGGCTGGGAGGAGGAGATCCTGGTTTTGATCTCCCGGACACCCTTCCAGAACCCAAAGTCTCTGCAAAAGTTCTTGGCATCGAATTTGGCCAGGGGGATTACCCCAAACAAAATTGGGACAGCAGGCTAGAGATCGCCACTCAGAAGGTGAACCAATGGAAGGGTTGGTCTTTGACCCTAAGGGAAAGGGTAAACCTGATCAAAACTTACCTGCTCCCTTTGCTGATCTATCTGGGCAGTGTGTGCATCTTGCCGGAGCCTCTCTAGACTCGGGTCTACAGTTTGTTCTTCCAACTGTTATGGGGGAATAGACTGAACCTGGTCAAGAGGGAGGTTACTTACCGTACGAGGAGACTAGGAGGGTTGGGTATGGTCAACCCTGTGGTATTCCTTGTGAATACCTTCATTAAGATCAATATTGCAGACCTCTGGAAAGAGAGGGCTCCTCCGTGGGTATTCTCCTGTAAGGGATGGTTTCAGCCTTTCTTCCAGGAATGGGAGACAGGAGGGCAAGTGAAGGATCTCCGCACACCGCATGGACATCTCCCGGCTTACGCTACCGTGGTTCTGAAGGTAATTCGCCAGTGGGGTCTGGGAATGTGGGAGGTCAGGACTCTGCCAAGGAAGCTCCTTGACAAAAGGGTTCTGTTGACCCATTTTCAGAGGCCTCTGGCGCTCAGGGATTGCCCAAGTCGGGATCTTGGGGTGGGTCTGCATCTTTTGAATTCTATCAGGATCCCCTCGAAGATTTGGGACTTGGCTTGGCGCTGCTTCCATGGGAAACTGTGTGTGAGGGACAATCTGAAGTGTAGGAGCTCTGGAAGACAGGAACTGTCCTCGGGAGCATTGTGGTACCATGCTTGAAAGCATGGACCACTTCCTGCTTCGTTGTCCCTTTAACACAGAGGTGTACAACAGGGTGGGCGCCTCCATTGGCTGGCCCCGGCTGGCCGGTCTCTCTTATGCGGAATGGGCCTATGGAGCATTCGGGGACCTGGGTGGTCGGGACCGCTGCACCTTATTTCTAGTTAGCGCAGTGGTTAGGTATCACACGTGGAACGCACGGTGCTTAGTATCGACGCAGCGGAAAATCCTCCCAGTGGACGATGTGTTTAGGACCATACTCGGTCACCTGGTGAAGGTGCGTTCTCTGGAGTATGAGAGACTGGGTACACGGAGGGCCGCTCTCCTCTGGAGGGGCTTTTCTTTTAGTGTGCCCTAGTCTGGTCATCTCCTCTCCTGGTGGTGGGCTGCTGCTGCTGACACCATAGATTTTTGTTTTGTTTTTGATCAGTAGACAGTGATGTAGGGCTGCAGGCGCCGAACTTGGGCTTTGTCAGTTGTGGTTATTGTATTGTTTGTTTCTGTATATATTGTATATATGGGTTTGGGTGTAGGTGTTAGGTTGGGTGGTGGGAAAAGGGGGGAGGTGGGTTCATCTTGTGGGACACTGGTTATTTGGGTGAAAAACTGGCACTGCCTGATCTGGCCTATGGACGTTGGACATGGACTGAGGCATGAGGCGCAGAACCAGCTCTCAGGTCAGTGCCGGGGAGGGACTGGTGGGCTCGAGTGTGGGGGGTTTTGTTTTGTCTTGTATATATTTGTATAGTTAGTATTTATTTTATTTAAAAAAAAAATGTATATATTAGTTTGTATATTATTTGTCGGTTATTTATTATATTAGTATTTGTTTGGTAACCGGACCAGATGTCATGGTGTAGGTAGTTATTATTGTGTATATATGTATAATATGTGTGTGAGGAGAGAGGGAGCGGCTGGACCAGTTCATTACATTGTTTTTTTTCTGGTTATTAATTTTCTTATGTTTCTGTTATTATTATTGTTATGTTTTTCATTTTTATAATAAAAGATCTACAGGAGGTAACTCAGGATCAGTAATGTAATGTATGTACACAGTGACTGCACCAGCAGAATAGTGAGTGCAGCTCTGGAGTATAATACAGGAGGTAACTCAGGATCAGTAATGTAATGTATGTACACAGTGACTGCACCAGCAGAATAGTGAGTGCAGCTCTGGAGTATAATACGGGAGGTAACTCAGGATCAGTAATGTAATGTATGTACACAGTGACTGCACCAGCAGAATAGTGAGTGCAGCTCTGGAGTATAATACAGGATGTAACTCAGGATCAGTAATGTAATGTATGTACACAGTGACTACACCAGCAGAATAGTGAGTGCAGCTCTGGAGTATAATACAGGAGGTAACTCAGGATCAGTAATGTAATGTATGTACACAGTGACTGCACCAGCAGAATAGTGAGCGCAGCTCTGGAGTATAATACAGGATGTAACTCAGGATCAGTAATGTAATGTATGTACACAGTGACTGCACCAGCAGAATAGTGAGTGCAGCTCTGGAGTATAATACAGGATGTAACTCAGGATCAGTAATGTAATGTATGTACACAGTGACTGCACCAGCAGAATAGTGAGTGCAGCTCTGGGGTATAATACAGGATGTAACTCAGGATCAGTAATGTAATGTATGTACACAGTGACTGCACCAGCAGAATAGTGAGTGCAGCTCTGGAGTATAATACAGGATGTAACTCAGGATCAGTAATGTAATGTATGTACACAGTGACTGCACCAGCAGAATAGTGAGTGCAGCTCTGGAGTATAATACAGGATGTAACTCAGGATCAGTAATGTAATGTATGTACACAGTGACTGCACCAGCAGAATAGTGAGTGCAGCTCTGGAGTATAATACAGGATGTAACTCAGGATCAGTAATGTAATGTATGTACACAGTGACTGCACCAGCAGAATAGTGAGTGCAGCTCTGGAGTATAATACAGGATGTAACTCAGGATCAGTAATGTAATGTATGTACACAGTGACTGCACCAGCAGAATAGTGAGTGCAGCTCTGGAGTATAATACAGGATGTAACTCAGGATCAGTAATGTAATGCATGTACACAGTGACTGCACCAGCAGAATAGTGAGTGCAGCTCTGGAGTATAATACAGGATGTAACTCAGGATCAGTAATGTAATGTATGTACACAGTGACTGCACCAGCAGAATAGTGAGTGCAGCTCTGAAGTATAATACAGGATGTAACTCAGGATCAGTAATGTAATGTATGTACACAGTGACTGCACCAGCAGAATAGTGAGTGCAGCTCTGGAGTATAATACAGGATGTAACTCAGGATCAGTAATGTAATGTATGTACACAGTGACTGCACCAGCAGAATAGTGAGTGCAGCTCTGGAGTATAATACAGGGTGTAAATCTGGCACTGGACACTTTTCTGGGCTGTTCTGTGCTCTTCTGATACCGGTTTCGGTGGTGACATATCCACCTGTTGACACTTTCGCCATCCCCGTGTTTCAACCGTGGTATACAGTCCTTCCTAGACGCTGAGGGTCGGTCAGTATGACAGTAACAGCCGCCTGGAAGGTGTAAATACATGGTCATGGCCAGATGAAGAGATGTAAGATGTCAGATAATGACTCCGGAGCTGCGGATCTGTCTGGGGAGCAGATAGTTCCTCCTGTCTTCTTCCCTGGCTTCAGTGTCGTCTTCCCGGCGATGATGGGAGATAACTGAGTGGATGGAGGTGTGAACCCGATGAGAGTGATACTCCGAGTCCTCTCCACACGAGTCACCTCCACTACTGTGGGAACCGAGGGTTCAAGAAGTGAAGAGTTAACGACCTGTGACAATCTGATTCCTAATATACAGGTGGGGGGGTCACCATGTAATAATATACAGGTGGGGGGTCACCATGTAATAATATACAGGTGGGGGGTCACCATGTAATAATATACAGGTGGGGGGTCACCATGTAATAATATACAGGTGGGGGGGTCACTATGTAATAATATACAGGTGGGGGGTCACCATGTAATAATATACAGGTGGGGGGTCACCATGTAATAATATACAGGTGGGGGGTCACCATGTAATAATATACAGGTGGGGGGGTCACTATGTAATAATATACAGGTGGGGGGTCACCATGTAATAATATACAGGTGGGGGGTCACCATGTAATAATATACAGGTGGGGGGTCACCATGTAATAATATACAGGTGGGGGGGTCACTATGTAATAATATACAGGTGGGGGGGTCACCATGTAATAATATACAGGTGGGGGGGTCACCATGTAATAATATACAGGTGGGGGGGGTCACCATGTAATAATATACAGGTGGGGGGGTCACCATGTAATAATATACAGGTGGGGGGTCACCATGTAATAATATACAGGTGGGGGGGTCACCATGTAATAATATACAGGTGGGGGGGTCACCATGTAATAATATACAGGTGGGGGGGTCACCATGTAATAATATACAGGTGGGGGGGTCACCATGTAATAATATACAGGTGGGGGGGTCACCATGTAATAATATACAGGTGGGGGGGTCACCATGTAATAATATACAGGTGGGGGGGTCACCATGTAATAATATACAGGTGGGGGGGTCACTATGTAATAATATACAGGTGGGGGGTCACCATGTGATAATATACAGGTGGGGGGTCACCATGTGATAATATACAGGTGTGGGGGTCACCATGTAATAATATACAGGTGTGGGGGTCACTATATAATAATATACAGGTGGGGGGGGTCACTATGTAATAATATACAGGTGGGGGGGGGTCACTATGTAATAATATACAGGTGGGGGGGTCACCATGTAATAATATACAGGTGGGGGGGTCACCATGTAATAATATACTGGTGGGGGGGTCACCATGTAATAATATACAGGTGGGGGGGTCACCATGTAATAATATACAGGTGGGGGGGTCACCATGTAATATACAGGTGGGGGGTCACCATGTAATAATATACAGGTGGGGGGGGTCACCATGTAATAATATACAGGTGGGGGGGGTCACCATGTAATAATATACAGGTGGGGGGGTCACCATGTGATAATATACAGGTGTGGGGGGGTCACCATGTGATAATATACAGGTGTGGGGGGGTCACCATGTGATAATATACAGGTGTGGGGGGGTCACCATGTGATAATATACAGGTGTGGGGGTCACTATATGATAATATACAGGTGTGGGGGTCACTATGTAATAATATACAGGTGGGGGCGTCACTATGTAATAATATACAGGTGGGGGAGTCACCATGTAATAATATACAGGTGGGGGGGTCACCATGTAATAATATAGAGGTGGGGGGGTCACCATGTAATAATATAGAGGTGGGGGGGGTCATCATGTAATAATATACAGGTGTGGGGGGTCACCATGTAATAATATACAGGTGGGGGGTCACCATGTAATAATATACAGGTGGGGGGGTCACTATGTAATAATATACAGGTGGGGGGGTCACCATGTAATAATATACAGGTGGGGGGGTCACCATGTAATAATATACAGGTGGGGGGGTCACCATGTAATAATATACAGGTGGGGGGTTCACCATGTAATAATATAGAGGTGGGGGGGGTCACCATGTAATAATATACAGGTGGGAATGGTCACCATGTAATAATATACAGGTGGGGGGTCACCATGTAATAATATACAGGTGGGGGTCACTATGTAATAATATAGAGGTGGGGTGGGGGTCACCATGTAATAATATAGAGGTGGTGGGGTCACCATGTAATAATATACAGGTGGGGGGGGTCACTATGTAATAATATACAGGGGGGGGTCACTATGTAATAATATACAGGTGGGGGGGGTCACCATGTAATAATATACAGGTGGGGGGGTCACTATGTAATAATATACAGGTGGGGGTCACCATGTAATAATATACAGGTGGGGGGGGGTCACCATGTAATAATATACAGGTGTGGGGGTCACCATGTAATAATATACAGGTGGGGGGGTCACTATGTAATAATATACAGGTGGGGGGGTCACCATGTAATAATATACAGGTGGGGGGGTCACCATGTAATAATATACAGGTGGGGGGGTCACTATGTAATAATATACAGGTGGGGGGGTCACCATGTAATAATATAGAGGTGGGGGGGTCACCATGTAATAATATAGAGGTGGGGGGGTCACCATGTAATAATATAGAGGTGGGGGGGGTCACCATGTAATAATATACAGGTGGGGGGGGGTCACCATGTAATAATATACAGGTGGGGGGGTCACTATATGATAATATACAGGTGGGGGGTCACTATGTAATAATATACAGGTGGGGGGGTCACTATGTAATAATATACAGGTGGGGGGGTCACCATGTAATAATATACAGGTGGGGGGTTCACCATGTAATAATATAGAGGTGGGGGGGTCACCATGTAATAATATAGAGGTGGGGATGGTCACCATGTAATAATATACAGGTGGGGGGTCACCATGTAATAATATACAGGTGGGGGTCACTATGTAATAATATAGAGGTGGGGTGGGGGTCACCATGTAATAATATAGAGGTGGTGGGGTCACCATGTAATAATATACAGGTGGGGGGGTCACTATGTAATAATATACAGGGGGGGGTCACTATGTAATAATATACAGGTGGGGGGGTCACCATGTAATAATATACAGGTGGGGGGGTCACTATGTAATAATATACAGGTGGGGGGGGTCACCATGTAATAATATACAGGTGTGGGGGGGTCACCATGTAATAATATACAGGGGGGGGGTCACTATGTAATAATATACAGGGGGGGGTCACTATGTAATAATATACAGGTGGGGGGTCACTATGTAATAATATACAGGTGGGGGGGTCACCATGTAATAATATACAGGTGGGGGGGGTCACCATGTAATAATATACAGGTGGGGGGGTCACCATGTAATAATATACAGGTGGGGGGGTCACCATGTAATAATATACAGGTGGGGGGGTCACCATGTAATAATATACAGGTGGGGGGGTCACTATGTAATAATATACGGTTGGGTCACTATGTAATAATATACGGTTGGGTCACCATGTAATAATATACAGGTGGGGGGTCATCATGTAATAATATACAGGTGGGGGGTCACTATGTAATAATATACAGGTGGAGGGGTCACCATTTAATAATATACAGGTGGGGGGTCATCATGTAATAATATACAGGTGGGGGGGTCACTATGTAATAATATACAGGTGTGGGGGTCACCATGTAATAATATACAAGTGGGGGGTCACCATGTAATAATATACAGGTGGGGGGTCATCATGTAATAATATACAGGTGGGGGGGTCACTATGTAATAATATACAGGTGGGGGGGTCACTATGTAATAATATACAGGTGGGGGGTCACTATGTAATAATATACAGGTGGGGGGTCACCATGTAATAATATACAGGTGGGGGGTCATCATGTAATAATATACAGGTGGGGGGGTCACCATGTAATAATATACAGGTGGGGGGTCATCATGTAATAATATACAGGTGGGGGGTCATCATGTAATAATATACAGGTGGGGGGTCACTATGTAATAATATACAGGTGGGGGGTCACCATGTAATAATATACAGGTGGGGGGTCATCATGTAATAATATACAGGTGGGGGGTCACCATGTAATAATATACAGGTGGGGGGGTCACCATGTGATAATATACAGGTGGGGGGGTCACCATGTGATAATATACAGGTGGGGGGGTCATCATGTAATAATATACAGGTGGGGGGGTCACCATGTGATAATATACAGGTGGGGGGTCACCATGTAATAATATACAGGTGGGGGGGTCACCATGTAATAATATACAGGTGGGGGGGTCACTATGTAATAATATACAGGTGGGGGGTCATCATGTAATAATATACAGGTGGGGGGGTCACTATGTAATAATATACAGGTGGGGGGTCATCATGTAATAATATACAGGTGGGGGGTCACTATGTAATAATATACAGGTGGGGGGTCATCATGTAATAATATACAGGTGGGGGGGTCACCATGTGATAATATACAGGTGGGGGGTCATCATGTAATAATATACAGGTGGGGGGTCACCATGTAATAATATACGGTGGGGGGGTCACCATGTTATAATATACAGGTGGGGGGTCATCATGTAATAATATACAGGTGGGGGGGTCACTATGTAATAATATACAGGTGGGGGGTCATCATGTAATAATATACAGGTGGGGGGGTCACCATGTGATAATATACAGGTGGGGGGTCATCATGTAATAATATACAGGTGGGGGGTCATCATGTAATAATATACAGGTGGGGGGGTCACTATGTAATAATATACAGGTGGGGGGTCATCATGTAATAATATACAGGTGGGGGGGTCACTATGTAATAATATACAGGTGGGGGGTCATCATGTAATAATATACAGGTGGGGGGTCACTATGTAATAATATACAGGTGGGGGGTCATCATGTAATAATATACAGGTGGGGGGGTCACCATGTGATAATATACAGGTGGGGGGTCATCATGTAATAATATACAGGTGGGGGGTCACTATGTAATAATATACGGTGGGGTCACTATGGTGCAGTATATTAGTAACCCCTTCCTCCATGTCCTCCTCTCCTCCTTACACTCACTGCCGGCTGTATTGGGGGGGGGCGGTGTTTCGGGGATGAATATATAGGTCACACATTCAGCTCTAATGGAAGGTTTTACTTTATATGAAGACATCAAGGGTCCGGATAAAAGCCTCATTAATCACGTCGGTGGAGGTCCGGGTGATCCGTGCAGAAAGCTCTCCGTTGCTGCACTCGGCCGGTAATAGCACGTAGCCCCCCGGGGTGAGCGGCATCAGTTATCTGCAGCCGGAGATGTGCTGAGTGCGGAGAACCTGGGATGGGAATAATGCAGATTATAGTCCAGCGAAAACACGGATCCTCACAGCGAGGGGAGCGGGGGCGGCTGCAGAATGATGACGGGCTGGCCTAGATCCCGCACTCAGGAGTTGTGATGGGTCAGTAGAAGGGACAAAGGTCACTGGTTCAATAAGAGGAATCGCCAGGGATGGACCGCTTTTACTGTAAAGAATCCTGTCCTATACTGATCAAGGAGCTGCCTTTCCTCCACACAGACAATGTGGTTGGTCGGGAGTGGGCAGAGCTGGGGGGCAGAGGCAAATGCCCCCCCTGGTTCGGTACTCTGGTAACAGTTTAGGGTCACCAAGCTACTGGGTGTTTCAGCAGCATGTACCTTTACATCACCTGCGGCTGCATCATAACCCGTTAAAGGTGCAGAGCACGTTACAGATTTAAATCATGTGCGGCTGCAAGGTGCAGAGCAGCTAAAGCACCTGACAGCCAGGTGGCGCTAAACAGTTCCTAAACTAGCAATTGTTCAGGGTCACCAGCCAGCTGTTGCTTTCATCAAGCTGTACTGTCCAGAAGGCTGCATATATAGGAGTGATGTACTTCAAGAGAGGGCTGCGAAGAATGATGTACCGCAGGATGGGGCTGTACATAAAGGAATGAGATGAGTGATGTACTGCAGGATGGGGCTGTATATAAAGGAATGAGATGAGTGACGTACTGCAGAATGGGGCTGTATATAAAGGAATGAGATGAGTGATGTACTGCAGAATGGGGCTGTATATAAAGGAATGAGATGAGTGATGTACTGCAGAATGGGGCTGTATATAAAGGAATGAGATGAGTGACGTACTGCAGAATGGGGCTGTATATAAAGGAATGAGATGAGTGACGTACTGCAGAATGGGGCTGTATATAAAGGAATGAGATGAGTGACGTACTGCAGAATGGGGCTGTATATAAAGGAATGAGATGAGTGACGTACTGCAGGATGGGGCTGTATATAAAGGAATGAGATGAGTGACGTACTGCAGAATGGGGCTGTATATAAAGGAATGAGATGAGTGACGTACTGCAGAATGGGGCTGTATATAAAGGAATGAGATGAGTGACGTACTGCAGAATGGGGCTGTATATAAAGGAATGAGATGAGTGACGTACTGCAGGATGGGGCTGTATATAAAGGAATGAGATGAGTGACGTACTGCAGGATGGGGCTGTATATAAAGGAATGAGATGAGTGATGTACTGCAGGATGGGGCTGTATATAAAGGAATGAGATGAGTGATGTACTGCAGGATGGGGCTGTATATAAAGGAATGAGATGAGTGATGTACTGCAGGATGGGGCTGTATATAAAGGAATGAGATGAGTGATGTACTGCAGGATGGGGCAGTATATAAAGGAATGAGATGAGTGATGTACTGCAGGATGGGGCTGTATATAAAGGAATGAGATGAGTGATGTACTGCAGGATGGGGCTGTACATAAAGGAATGAGATGAGTGATGTACTGCAGGATGGGGCTGTATATAAAGGAATGAGATGAGTGATGTACTGCAGGATGGGGCTGTATATAGAAGGGCTGAGGAGCGATTTACTGCATAATGGGGCTGTATATACAGGGGCTGAGAGGAGTGATGTACTGCAGAATGGGGCTGTACATAAAGGAATGAGAAGAGTGATGTACTGCAGAATGGGGCTGTATATAAAGGAATGAGATGAGTGATGTACTGCAGAATGGGGCTATACATAAATGAATGAGATGAGTGATGTACTGCAGGATGGGGCTGTATATAAAGGAATGAGGAGTGATGTACAGCAGGATGGGGCTCTATATAGAGGGGCTGAGGAGCGATATACTGCATAATGGGGCTGTATATACAGGGGCTGAGAGGAGTGATGTATTGCAGAATGGGGCTGTATATAAAGGAATGGGATGAGCTATGTACTACAGTATGGGGCTGTATATAGAGGGGCTGAGGCACGATGTACTGCATGATGGGGCTGTATATACAGGGGCTGAGAGGAGTGATGTACTACAGTATGGGGGCTGTATATAGAGGGGCTGAGGAGTGATGCACTGCATGATGTGGCTGTATATACAGGGGCTGAGAGGAGTGATGTACTGCAGAATGGGGCTGTATATAAAGGAATGAGATGAGTTATGTACTGCAGTATGGGGCTGTATATAGAGGGGCTGAGAGAAGTGATGTGCTGAAAAATGGGGCTGTATATAGAGGGGCAGAAAAGAGTGATTAACTGCAGTTTGGGCCTGTAGATAAAGGAATGAGACCAGTGATGTACTGCAGAATGGGGCTGTATATACAGGGGCTGAGAGGAGTGATGTACTGCAAGATGGGGCTGTACATAGATAAGCCCAGAGGAGTGATGTATAGCAGGATGGGGCTGTATATAGAGGGGCTGAGGATTGATGTACTGCACAATAGGGCTGTTTATAAAAGGGTTGATAGTGGTGATGTACCGCAGATTGGTGCACCATCTACTCAAGCTGAGAGGTGTGATGTACTGCAGAATAAAACTTTATCTACTGGAGCTGAGAGGAGAGATGTACTGCATAATGGGGCTGTACATAGAGGGGCTGAGAGGAGTGATGTTTGCATGATGGGGTTGAGGAACGATGTATTACAGGATGGGATTGTACATAGAGTGGCTGAGAGTAGTGATGTGACTGCATGATGGGGCTGGGGACTGATGTACTGCAGAGTGGGACTGAGAGGAGGAAACCACATACAGTCACATCACAATCTGTAAGACAAGTCCCCACAGCAGCCGGCTCTTCGTGCTACCAGAGCGCAGCGCTTGTAGGCTGTGACGCCAGGTGAGATCGATCACACAGCAGTACTCAGGTTGGTAAGCGCTGCAGTCAGTCGACCCCTGGTCTCTGTATGTCCCGATGTGTCACACCGGACGCAGCGCTCAGCTGGTTATGTATTTAATGTGGCGCAGCAGCACTCAAGCTCTTTTGGGATGAGGGTTACGTGACTGATTTTGGTGAAATGTACATATCTATACACTGGGTGCATGGGGTGGGGGATATATGATAAATATATTAGGGCGGCTGATTAGGGCAGGAAAATATGTTAATATGTTATGAGTGATGTACTGCAGGATGGGGCTGTATATAAAGGAATGAGATGAGTGATGTACTGCAGGATGGGGCTGTATATAGAAGGGCTGAGGAGCGATTTACTGCATAATGGGGCTGTATATACAGGGGCTGAGAGGAGTGATGTACTGCAGAATGGGGCTGTACATAAAGGAATGAGAAGAGTGATGTACTGCAGAATGGGGCTGTATATAAAGGAATGAGATGAGTGATGTACTGCAGAATGGGGCTATACATAAAGGAATGAGATGAGTGATGTACTGCAGGATGGGGCTGTATATAAAGGAATGAGGAGTGATGTACAGCAGGATGGGGCTCTATATAGAGGGGCTGAGGAGCGATATACTGCATAATGGGGCTGTATATACAGGGGCTGAGAGGAGTGATGTATTGCAGAATGGGGCTGTATATAAAGGAATGGGATGAGCTATGTACTACAGTCCGCACCATGGACACACAGTACATGAGACCCAAGGATGGGCCGCACCATGGACACACAGTACATGAGACCCAAGGATAGGCTGCACCTCAGACACACAGTACATGAGACCCAAGGATGGGCCGCACCATGGACACACAGTACATGAGAGCCAAGGATGGGCCGCACCATGGACACACAGTACATGAGACCCAAGGATGGGCCGCACCTCAGATACACAGTACATGAGACCCAAGGATGGGCCGCACCATGGACACACACTACATGAGACCCAAGGATGGGCCGCACCATGGACACACAGTACGTGAGACCCAAGGATGGGCCGCACCATGGACACACAGTACATGAGACCCAAGGATGGGCCGCACCTCAGACACACAGTACACGAGACCCAAGGATGGGCCGCACCATGGACACACAGTACATGAGACCCAAGGATGGGCCGCACCATGGACACACAGTACATGAGACCCAAGGATGGGCCGCACCATGGACACACAGTACATGAGACCCAAGGATGGGCCGCACCATGGACACACAGTACATGAAACCCAAGGATGGGCCTCACCTCAGACACACAGTACATGAGACCCAAGGATGAGCCGCACCATGGACACATAGTACATGAGACCCAAGGATGGGCCGCACCATGGACACACAGTACATGAGACCAAAGGATGGGCCGCACCATGGACACACAGTACATGAGACCAAAGGATGGGCCGCACCTCAGACACACAGTACATGAGACCCAAGGATGGGCCGCACCATGGACACACAGTACATGAGACCCAAGGATAGGCTGCACCTCAGACACACAGTACATGAGACCCAAGGATGGGCCGCACCATGGACACACAGTACATGAGACCAAAGGATGGGCCGCACCTCAGACACACAGTACATGAGACCCAAGGATGGGCCGCACCATGGACACACAGTACATGAGACCCAAGGATGGGCCGCACCATGGACACACAGTACATGAGACCCAAGGATGGTCCGCACCATGGACACACAGTACATGAGACCCAAGGATGGGCCGCACCTCAGACACACAGTACATGAGACCCAAGTCTAAGGATGAGCTGTGCCACTCATGGGCCAGGCTGTGTGCTCGTCCCTCAAGCTATAAATTGCCGGCCAGCCCATGGTGATTGTTCACGGTGATCTAATATAAGGCTACTGCAGGGTTACAAAGCTCGTAAAGTGAACCTGTCATCTCACAGTAACCTGTAGAAAAGCGCGGGCTTGTGGCCCTCACCCCCACAATAAAAAGAAAAAAATCCTTTCCCTCCTTTCTCAGCAAGCATTACTCCTTCCATTGCCCAATGTCTCAACAGTCCACCGTTCTATTAAAAATATACACCCCCACTTCCTGTAGAGACACAGACCCGCCCCCGCTTCCTGTAAAGACACAGACCAGCCCCCCCATTCCTGTAAAGACACAGACCCACCCCCGCTTCCTGTAGAGACACAGACCCACCCCCACTTCCTGTAAAGACACAGACCCACCCCCGCTTCCTGTAAAGACACAGACCCGCCCCCGCTTCCTGTAAAGACACAGACCCACCCCCGCTTCCTGTAAAGACACAGACCAGCCCCCCTATTCCTGTAAAGACACAGACCTGCCCCCGCTCCCTGTAGAGACACAGACGAGCCCCCGCTTCCTGTAGACACATAGACCCGCCCACCGCTTCCTGTAGAGACACAGACCCGCCTCCGCTTCCTGTAGAGACACAGACCCGCCCCCGCTTCCTGTAAAGACACAGACCCGCCCTGCACCTACTTCCTGTAGAGAGACACAGGCCCGTCCCCACTTCCTGAAGAGAGATACAGCGCTGCCCCTACTTCCTGTAGAGAGACACGGCGCCGCCCCCACTTCCTGCAGAAAGACACAGAGCCGCGCCCACTTTCCACAGAGAGACATGGAACCCCCTCATTTCTTGTAGAGACAAGGACCAGCCCCCTACTTCCTGTAGAGAGACACAAAGCCACCCCCACTTCCTGCAGAGAGACACAGACCCGCCCCCACTTCCTGCAGAGAGACACAGACCCGCCCCCACTTCCTGCAGAGACAGGAACCGGCCGGTACTTCCTGTAGAGAGACACGGACCGGACCGTACTTCCTGTAAAGAGACACAGACCGGCCCCTACTTCCTTTAGAGAGACACAGCACTTCCTCTGCTTCCTGTAATACTTCCCGATGTCTCTTCTGCTAGAAATGGATTACACCCGACAACAGGCAAGTTACACACAAGTCAATATACACAGAAGGGCCTTCATGTTTTAAATAATCGTGGCAAAGCGCCAGTTTAAAGAATACATGGCTAATAATTACCACAAGCCTACTCAACATTAAATATAATAATAGGAGAAACAGAGTACGTATAGGCGTAAAAACAGTATAACTTTATTAAATGTCAAATATAAAAGCGGCCACTAAAGGTGGCGGCATAAAATAGACAATAGATTACAAAATGCAGCACATAGTAATGTGTATACAGGGTATATATACTTAGGGAAAAGCTTCCTCGAGGAGGAGGAGGAAGGAAGAGGCAAGCACAAAAAGACATAGTACACATCATACAAATGCCCAACTCCATACAAGTGTACAGATGAATATACAATGTCAATATAAGTACCAATATCGCTTACCAGACACAATTATAAATAGAGGTAAGAGACAGGCCAAGGACCAGGAGAAACAAAAGTATACCAGGTGGCCCCAATAGCGCCTCGACGCGCGTTTCGCCCCTTAAATAGAGGGCTTTCTATGCCTCTTGAGAAAGCCCTCTATTTAAGGGGCGAAACGCACGTCGAGGCGCTATTGGGGCCACCTGGTATACTTTTGTTTCTCCTGGTCCTTGGCCTGTCTCTTACCTCTATTTATAATTGTGTCTGGTAAGCGATATTGGTACTTATATTGACATTGTATATTCATCTGTACACTTGTATGGAGTTGGGCATTTGTATGATGTGTACTATATCTTTTTGTGCTTGCCTCTTCCTTCCTCCTCCTCCTTGAGGAAGCTTTTCCCTAAGTATATATACCCTGTATACACATTACTATGTGCTGCATTTTGTAATCTATTGTCTATTTTATGCCGCCACCTTTAGTGGCCGCTTTTATATTTGACATTTAATAAAGTTATACTGTTTTTACGCCTATACGTACTCTGTTTCTCCTATTATTAAAGTTACACACAAGGCAGACACCCAGCCAATGGCACTTTGGAGCTGTGAATGTCATGTTGGATTTCTGGGAATCCTGATCCTCGGTGGTCACTAATAATAATGTCAGAGCCTCTCTGTGCTGGACAGTGAGAAGCCCACCCTGCAGCCTCCCTATAGATCCTGATGGTGGCCGGTGGTCACTAATAATAATGTCGAGACCTCTCCGTGCTGGACAGTGAGAAGCCCTCCCGGCAGCCTCCCTATAGATCCTGATGGTGGCCGGTGGTCACTAATAATAATGTCGAGACCTCTCCGTGCTGGACAGTGAGAAGCCCTCCCGGCAGCCTCCCTATAGATCCTGATGGTGGCCGGTGGTCACTAATAATAATGTCGAGACCTCTCTGTGCTGGACAGTGAGAAGCCCTCCCGACAGCCTCCCTATAGATCCTGATGGTGGCCGGTGGTCACTAATAATAATGTCAGAGCCTCTCCGTGCTGGATAGTGAGAAGCCCTCCCGGCAGCCTCCCTATAGATCCTGATGGTGGCCGGTGGTCACTAATAATAATGTCGAGACCTCTCTGTGCTGGACAGTGAGAAGCCCTCCCGACAGCCTCCCTATAGATCCTGATGGTGGCCGGTGGTCACTAATAATAATGTCAGAGCCTCTCCGTGCTGGATAGTGAGAAGCCCTCCCGGCAGCCTCCCTATAGATCCTGATGGTGGCCGGTGGTCACTAATAATAATGTCGAGACCTCTCCGTGCTGGACAGTGAGAAGCCCTCCCGGCAGCCTCCCTATAGATCCTGATGGTGGCCGGTGGTCACTAATAATAATGTCAGAGCCTCTCCGTGCTGGACAGTGAGAAGCCCTCCCGGCAGCCTCCCTATAGATCCTGATGGTGGCCGGTGTTTGGGGACACTTTGTCGGACATGTGTGATGTGCAGGTTTCCTGGGTTTCCTTCTGCCTCATTGTGTACGGGATAACCTGCTGCACCGGGATGATTCACTGATCCAATTAGCGGTGCCCTCCTGACGGGTGCTGTATGGCACGGGCACAATTACCCAGATAACGGCCCGCTGTGCGCACAATACACAATATTATTACACTATAAATTATCGCTCTGCAGAATTGTGCACGCCATGACAATAGGACCCGAGCTCAGCCATCTCCAGAAGCGGGCGCCACATCCTGAGACACTGGCACAATGGGAACAACGTGCATTCGCTCTGCACAAAGGCTCCGTGCCTCGCCGGCCGATAAATACATTTTTTCTCTGATTTTGAAGACGCTGCTCTTTGCATTGATGCCACAAATAGACGCCATTCATCAAACAGGTGCCGTATTAATGCCTCGATCGCTGGCAGTGCAGCGGACACGGCGTCGCCACATCTGCGCACATTGCACGTTTATTAAAGGGACACATAAGGCAGGGGGTTATGGGTAATGGGTCCTGTATTCTGCCCCATTCAGTGATGGCCGCACGTGGAGCTGTCCGTGGTGATGACGGCAGCAGATGGGATGTGGACCCCGGTGATGTACAGGGCCGCCAAGGTAATGGCCTCTGTGAGAGGGAATATCTCGGCCGCATAGAGCGGGGTCCTCTCTAGATATATGCACCAGTCACAGACACATTGGCCGTGCGGTGGGGGAAGGGAAGGTGGCACTGGGTGACCATATGGCAATTACTAGCCAGCTTTCCGCACAATCACGGGCTCCGCAAGCCCAGGTGGGAGATTTCACTTCTGTTATGTGTCTGCTGCCAAACGCCATCCTGCAGGATTCCCCCTCGCCTCTGGGGCCGCCATTAACGTAGAGAAGCAGGCTGGGCGAGAGCGCTGATCTGCGGATATGATGAATGCGAGGCGTGCGGCTCCTGGGAGAGATGCCATTTCCCAGGAATTAGTCGATAGATGGAATGTCCAGCAGGGAAATAATGGCAGCACGGACTGGGGGGACGGGAGTAATCCCCCCGAAAATAGTAACACCGCTCCACCCTCACACAACGGGTCAATGTGGAGACGACGAGCAACACTCCCAACATCCCTTCCGCTCTGCTCCAGTCATCTGTATACCCAGCCTAGCCGCCAAGGTCTGTGCTGGTGCTCATGTATATCGCCATCGTAGTCAGCAGCGCTGTACAGTGACTTTGTTACACACCTGACCCGGGTCCAGGCTCTGCTCCCTTCACCCCAGTGCGCTAAACTCTATGGGGCTCCAGGTCAGGCCTTGCAGGTGGTCCAGCGCACTCCCATGTGATTGTCTACCTAGACCTATATAAGGCCCAGCAACACACACCTGGGTCTCTGGAGTCCTGTGTGCCTGCAGCTTCCACATCAGGACCTCTGCTACCTGTGGGGGATCTCCCGGACATCTCATGTCTGCCTGCAGTTTCCAGTATCTCTGCTACCTGTCTGTGGTCTCCCAAACATTTCCAGACCACCTGCGGCTTCCAGTATCTCTGCTACTTGTTTGCAGTTTGTAGGACCTCCACTACCTGTCTGCAGTCTCCAGAGGTCTTCTGTTTGCCTGTGATTTCCAGCATCTTTGCTACCTCTCAGCAGTCTCCTGGACATCTCCGATACGCCTGCAGCTTCCAGTAACACTGCTACCTGTAGCCCCTCCGGGCACAGGTCTGCCCTCTGTAGCCCCTCCGGGCACAGGTCTGCCCTCTGTAGCCCCTCCGGGCACAGGTCTGCCCTCTGTAGCCCCTTCTGACTCACAGCTCTTTATTGTCATTAGTTCTGGGGCTTTTGATGCCGTTCAGATCTTCAGACTATTGAGGACGTCTGTGAGGATTTTGCTCGCTCCCGGGCGATGTGACGTCTGCTGCGCTGTGGCATTGTCCTGGGCACGGCGGTGGATCTTTTATCAGATTGTCCTGATCATAATATTCGGCCGTTTAATGGGCGTACTGCCCGCAATACAGCATCTCTGCATCTCTCCTTATGGATTAGCCTGGTGCCCGGTTGTTACGGGGACATCATGATGTGTAAAATAATGAGCAATAGCCCCAAAATAGAAAGATGGTGCCAGTCTCTGCGCACACAATGCACCGGACGGTGCCAGTCTCTCTGCACACAATGCCCAGGAAGGTGCCAGTCTCTGCACGCACAATGCCCCGGACGGTGCCAGTCTCTGCACGCACAATGCCCCGGACGGTGCCAATCTCTGCACGCACAATGCCCCGGACGGTGCCAGTCTCTCTGCACACAATGCCCAGGAAGGTGCCAGTCTCTGCGCGCACAATGCCCCGGACGGTGCCAGTCTCTGCGCGCACAATGCCCCGGACGGTGCCAGTCTCTCTGCACACAATGCCCAGGAAGGTGCCAGTCTCTGCACGCACAATGCCCCGGATGCTGCCAGTCTCTGCACGCACAATGCCCCGGATGCTGCCAGTCTCTGCACGCACAATGCCCCGGACGGTGCCAGTCTCTGCACGCACAATGCCCCGGACGGTGCCAGTCTCTGCGCGCACAATGCCCCGGACGGTGCCAGTCTCTGCACGCACAATGCCCCGGACGGTGCCAGTCTCTGGGCGCACAATGCCCCGGACGGTACCAGTCTCTCTGCGCACAATGCCCCGGACGGTGCCAGTCTCTGGGCGCAAAATGCCCAGGAAGGTGCCAGTCTCTGCGCGCACAATGCCCAGGAAGGTGCCAGTCTCTGCGCGCACAATGACCCGGACGGTGCCAGTCTCTGCACGCACAATGCCCCGGACGGTGCCAGTCTCTGGGCGCACAATGCCCCGGACGGTGCCAGTCTCTCTGCGCACAATGCCCCGGACGGTGCCAGTCTCTCTGCGCACAATGCCCCGGACGGTGCCAGTCTCTGCGCGCACAATGCCCCGGACGGTGCCAGTCTCTGCGCGCACAATGCCCCGGACGGTGCCAGTCTCTGTGTGCACAATGCCCCGGAAGGTGCCAGTCTCTGCGCGCACAATGCCCCGGAAGGTGCCAGTCTCTGGGCGCACAACGCCCCGGACGGTGCCAGTCTCTGGGCGCACAATGCCCCGGATGGTGCCAGTCTCTGGGCGCACAATGCCCCGGACGGTGCCAGTCTCTGCCCCGGACGGTGCCAGTCTCTGCGCATCACAATGCCCCGGACGGTGCCAGTCTCTGTGCCCCGGGCAATGTCTTTGACTTTTGCTCTCGGATTATTGTGTCTTGTAATCTCATTACTGTCAGGTTATTAAGGGTCACAGCTCCGCACAGAGCAGATTACACAGGTGGAGCGGGATGAGGTGCCACAGGAGTGCCCGTGGATAGGTCCAGACTGACAGTTGCCTGCACTGACACACTGTAACGCTCAGGGCAGCTCTGTGCTGCTGTGATCAGCTGGCAGAGGACGGTCACACTGGATACAATGTAACGAGCGCGGCGAGTGTTCCTGTGAGATTACAGCCGTCCTGAGCGGCTTATTAGAGGCGTGTGGCGAGTGTTCTCCCCGATAGCGCCATCTCGCCGCCCCGCGGCGCTCTCCGCAGGATGGGGGGAGTGTTACATGAAGAGCGCACTCCACACAACAAAGAGACCAGCAGGAAAAGGTTAATGGAGGCGCTAAACAATCACAGAAACTAATTACCCCCTCCATGGCCGTCACCGTTCTCACCAATCCCCTATTAGCGGACATTAACCCCTGTGCCGCCATGTTCCGTCAGGCTGGTAATAACGGCGGACACACAGTTTTTCTGGAAAGGACGAGTAGACGATGGAAATATGAGCGGGGTCACTGGGGGTCTCTGGCGATTACTGGGGGAGCTAACTGGGCAACAAATGTGATATGGGCTCCAGGACTGAGGGGGTCTCCGACCGACTCACTACATACAGCTCACAGCCTTATAGAGAAGAGGTGTCGTTACAATGTGCGAGTGTCAGTATGGAGTCAGTCATCACCTGCTGCAGAGAGACAGCACGGGGGTCCCAGAGCCACAGTCTAACGTTCAGGGCCCCCTCATGGTGACGAGTCCCGGTAACCCTCCATGGAGATCATCCAGCCCCCAAAATACAATATACCCCCATCTATATTTACCCCCTGCATTTGGACCCCGAGTGTACAGACCCCACACCAGACCTCCTATATGCAAACCCCAGACCAGACCCCCTATATACAGACCCCAGACCAGACCCCCTATATACAGACCCCAGACCAGACGCCCTATATACAGACCCCAGACCAGACCCCCTATATACAGACCCCAGACCAGACCTCCTATATGCAAACCCCAGACCAGACCCCCTATATACAGACCCCAGACCAGACCCCCTATATACAGACCCCAGACCAGACGCCCTATATACAGACCACCTATATACAGACACCAGACCCCCTATATACAGACCCCAGACCAGACCCCCCTATATACAGACCCCAGACCAGACCCCCCTATATACAGACCTCAGACCAGACCCCCTATATGCAGACCCCAGACCAGACCAGACCCCCTATACAGACCCCCTATATGCAGACCCCAGACCAGACCCCCTATATACAGACCCCAGACCAGACCCCCTATATACAGACCCCAGACCAGATCCCCTATATACAGACCTCAGACCAGACCCCCTATATACAGACCACAGACCAGACCCCCTATATACAGACCCCAGACCAGACCCCCCTATATACAGACCCCAGACCAGACCCCCCTATATACAGACCCCAGACCAGACCCCCTATATGCAGACCCCAGACCAGACCAGACCCCCTATACAGACCCCCTATATGCAGACCCCAGACCAGACCCCCTATATACAGACCCCAGACCAGACCCCCTATATACAGACCACAGACCAGATCCCCTATATACAGACCTCAGACCAGACCCCCTATATACAGACCCCAGACCAGACCCCCCTATATACAGACCCCAGACCAGACCCCCCTATATACAGACCCCAGACCAGACCCCCCTATATACAGACCCCAGACCAGACCCCCCTATATACAGACCCCAGACCAGACCCCCTATATGCAGACCCCAGACCAGACCAGACCCCCTATACAGACCCCCTATATGCAAACCCCAGAGCAGACCCCCTATATACAGACCCCAGACCAGACCCCCTATATACAGACCACAGACCAGACCCCCTATATACAGACCTCAGACCAGACCCCCTATATACAGACCAGACCCCCTATATACAGACCTCAGACCAGACCCCCTATATACAGACCACAGACCAGACCCCCTAAATGCAAACCCCAGACCAGACCCCCTATATACAGACCCCAGACCAGACCCCCTAAATACAGACCTCCTATATGCAGACACCAGACGCCCTATATACAGACCCCAGACCAGACCCCCTATATAGACACCAGACCCCCTATATGCAGACCCCAGACCAGACCCCCTATATGCAGACCCCAGACCAAACCCCCTATATACAGACCTCAGACCAGACCCCCTATATACAGACCCCCTATACAGACCCCAGAGCAGACCCCCTATATGCAAACTCCAGAGCAGACCCCAGACCAGATCCCCTATATACAGACCCCAGACCAGACTCCCCTGTGTACAGACCCCAGACCAGACCCCCTATATACAGACCCCAGACCAGACCCCCTATACAGACCCCAGACCAGACCCCCTATATACAGACCCCAGACTAGACCCCCTATATACCCCCTATATACAGACCTCAGACCAGACCCCCTATATACAGACCCCAGACCAGACCCCCCATATACAGACCCCAGACCAGACCCCCCTGTGTGCAGACCCCAGACCAGACCCCTTGTATACAGACCCCAGACCAGACTCCCTATATACAGACCCCCTATTTACAGACCCCAGACCAGACTGCCCTATATACAGACCCCAGACCAGACTCCCCTATATACAGACCCCAGACTAGACCCCCTATTACAGACCCCAGACCAGAGCCCCTATTACAGACCCCAGACCAGACCCCCTACATACAGACCGCAGACCAGACCCCCTATATACAGACCCCAGACCAGACCCCCTATATACAGACCCCAGACCAGACCCCCCTGTGTACAGACCCCAGACCAGACTCCCCTGTGTACAGACCCCAGACCATACTCCCCTGTGTACAGACCCCAGACCAGACCACTTGTATACAGACCCCAGACCAGACTCCCTATATACAGACCCCTATACAGACCCCAGACCAGACACCCTATATGCAAACCCCAGACCAGACCCCCTATATGCAAACCCCAGAGCAGACCCCCTATATAGAGACCCCAGACCAGACCCCCTATATACAGACCCCACACCAGACCCCCTATATACAGACCCCAGACCAGACCCCCTATATACAGACTCGAGACCAGACCCCCTATATACAGACCCCAGACCAGACCCTCCTGTACAGACCCCAGACCAGACCCCCTATATACAGACCCCACACCAGACCCCCTATATACAGACCCCACACCAGACCCCCTATATACAGACCCCAGACCAGACTCCCTATATACAGACCCCAGACCAGACCTCCATATACAGACCCCAGACCAGACCACTTGTATACAGACCCCAGACCAGACCTCCATATACAGACCCCAGACCAGACCACTTGTATACAGACCCCAGACCAGACTCCCTATATACAGACCCCAGACCAGACTCCCTATATACAGACCCCCTATTTACAGACCCCAGACCAGACCCCCTATATACAGACCCCAGACCAGACCCCCTATTACAGACCCCCTATATACAGACCCCAGACCAGACCCCCTATATACAGACCCAAGACCAGACCCCCCTGTGTACAGACCCCAGACCAGACCCCCCTGTGTACAGACCCCAGACCAGACTCCCCTGTGTACAGACCCCAGACCAGACTCCCCTGTGTACAGACCCCAGACCAGACTCCCCTGTGTACAGACCCCAGACCAGACCCTTTGTATACAGTCCCCAGACCAGACTCCCTATATACAGACCCCAGACCAGACTCCCTATTACAGGCCCCAGACCAGACCCCTTATTACAGGCCCCAGACCAGACCCTCTATATACAGACTGCAGGTCAGACCTCCATATACAGACCCCCAGTGTAAAGACCCCAGCTGTGTTGTACAGTTACTTCTGGGCTGCACACCATGATCCTGGGGTCCGGGCGCTGTCTGCGGCGGTGCTGACAGTGGAGATCTGCAGCTTCTCCCCGGAGCCTCCGGGATATCCCCACATAACGGTAAGGTGCAGACAAGTCCGGACCAGCGACGTTCATTATGTGTCACAAGTCACATCACAAGCTGCAGTCACAACACACCTAGCACAACCTGACACAGAGCAAGCCGCAAGATATGGAGAGCCGCAGGTTGTAGGAACATGTCAGGTCCTGTCAGCTTACAGGGAACCGCAGCTCTGGATGTGACTGGAGGATAAGATATGATGTAAAAGCAGAATAGTGACTGCAGCTCTGGAGGTGACTGGAGGATAAAACATGATGTAACAGCAAAATAGTGACTGCAGCTCTGGAGGTGACTAGAGGATAAGACATGATGTAACAGCAGAATAGTGACTGCAGTTCTAGAGGTGACTGGAGGATAAGACAAGATGTAACAGCAGAATAGTGACAGCAGCTCTGGAGGTGACTGGAGGATAAGACATGATGTAACAGCAGAATAGTGACAGCAGCTCTGGAGGTGACTGGAGGATAAGACATGATGTAACAGCAGAATAGTGACTGCAGCTCGGGAGGTGACTGGAGGATAAGACATGATGTAACAGCAGAATAGTGACAGCAGCTCTGGAGGTGACTGGAGGATAAGACATGATGTAACAGCAGAATAGTGACCGCAGCTCTGGAGGTGACTGGAGGATAAGACATAATGTAATAGCAGAATAGTGACCACAGCTCTGGAGGTGACTGGAGGATAAAACATGATGTAACAGCAGAATAGAGACCGCAGCTCTGGAGGTGATTGGAGGAAAAGACACGATGTAACAGCAGAATAGTGACCGCAGCTCTGGAGGTGACTGGAGGAAAAGACACGATGTAACAGCAAAATAGTGACCGCAGCTCTGGAGGTGACTGAAGGAGAAGACACGATGTAACAGCAAAATAGTGACCGCAGCTCTGGAGGTGACTAAAGGATAAGACATGATGTAACAGCAGAATAGAGACTGCAGCTCTGGAGGTGACTGGAGGATAAGACATGATGTAACAGCAGAATAGAGACTGCAGCTCTGGAGGTGACTGGAGGATAAGACATGATGTAACAGCAGAATAGAGACTGCAGCTCTGGAGGTGACTGGAGGATAAGACACGATGTAACAGCAGAATAGAGACTGCAGCTCTGGAGGTGACTGGAGGATAAGACACGATGTAACAGCAGAATAGAGACTGCAGCTCTGGAGGTGACTGGAGGATAAGACACGATGTAACAGCAGAATAGAGACTGCAGCTCTGGAGGTGACTGGAGGATAAGACACGATGTAACAGCAGAATAGTGAGCGCAGCTCTGGAGGTGACTGGAGGATAAGACATGATGTAACAGCAGAATAGAGACTGCAGCTCTGGAGGTGACTGGAGGATAAGACACGATGTAACAGCAGAATAGTGAGAGCAGCTCTGGAGGTGACTGGAGACATGATGTAACAGCAGAATAGTGAGCGCAGCTCTGGAGGTGACTGGAGGATCAGATATCTGCAGCCTCCTCGCTCCCTCCATCGCGGCGGGCAGCTCTCGCTCTGTAACGCTCCGCACACATCACGTCTGCCGGCTCCGTGTGTAATTGCTCCAGGAAAATGATTCAGCAATCAGCGTTGTATAAAGTGTGAGGACGGCGGTGGCGGCAGCGCGAGATTAATCCGCTCGTTACCTGCGAGGACGCGGCCTCCAATAATAAACCTATTACAGTCAATTACCCCGACGTGACTGAACACGGCGAGCCGCACTCATCCCCATTAATCATCAGAGACCCGAGCCTCACCCCCGACGTCACCGCACCCGCGCCGAATAACAGGAGGCCATGACATCATCAGAGCAGGCGGAATGTAAAGCAGCGGCGTGACATCAGAGCACAGCGACAGAGAACGGCTACAGAAAGGAGCAGGAAATGTACGAGGGCCGAGAGCGCAGAGCGGCAGAGGTCCTACATCGCAGAGCGGCAGAGGTCCTACATCGCAGAGCGGCAGAGGTCCTACATCGCAGAGCGGCAGAGGTCCTACTTCGCAGAGCGGCAGAGGTCCTACATCGCAGAGCGGCAGAGGTCCTACATCGCAGAGAGGCAGAGGTCCTAGATCGCAGAGAGGCAGAGGTCCTAGATCGCAGAGAGGCAGAGGTCCTAGATCGCAGAGCGGCAGAGGTCCTAGATCGCAGAGCGGCAGAGGTCCTAGATCGCAGAGCGGCAGAGGTCCTAGATCGCAGAGTGGCAGAGGTCCTAGATCGCAGAGCGGCAGAGGTCCTACATCGCAGAGCGGCTGAGGTCCTACATCGCAGAGGTCCTACATCGCAGAGCGGCAGAGGTCCTAGATCGCAGAGCGGCTAAGGTCCTACATGGCAGAGCGGCAGAGGTCCTACATGGCAGAGCGGCAGAGGTCCTACATGGCAGAACGGCAGAGGTCCTACATGGCAGAGCGGCAGAGGTCCTACATGGCAGAGAGGCAGAGGTCCCTAGATCACAGAGCGGTAGAGATCCTACATGGCAGAGCGTCAGAGGTCCTACATGGCAGAGCGGCAGAGGTCCTACATGGCAGAGCGGCAGAGGTCCTACATGGCAGAGCGGCAGAGGTCCTAGATCGCAGAGCAGCAGAGATCCTACATGGCAGAGCGGTAGAGATCCTACATCGCAGAGCGGCAGAGGTCCTACATCGCAGAGCGGCAGAGGTCCTACATCGCAGAGCGGCAGAGGTCCTACATCGCAGAGCGGCAGAGGTCCTACATCTCAGAGCGGCAGAGGTCCTACATCGCAGAGGTCCTACATCGCAGAGGTCCTACATCGCAGAGCGGCAGAGGTCCTACATGGCAGAGCGGCAGAGGTCCTACATGGCAGAGCGGCAGAGGTCCTACATGGCAGAACGGCAGAGGTCCTACATGGCAGAGCGGCAGAGGTCCTAGATCGCAGAGCGGCAGAGGTCCTAGATCGCAGAGCGGCTGAGGTCCTAGATCGCAGAGGTCCTACATCGCAGAGCGGCAGAGGTCCTACATCGCAGAGCGGCAGAGGTCCTACATCGCAGAGCGGCAGAGGTCCTACATCGCAGAGCGGCAGAGGTCCTACATCGCAGAGCAGCAGAGGTCCTACATCGCAGAGCGGCAGAGGTCCTACATCGCAGAGCGGCAGAGGTCCTACATCGCAGAGCGGCTGAGGTCCTACATCGCAGAGGTCCTACATCGCAGAGGTCCTACATCATAGAACGGCAGAGGTCCTACATCACAAAGCGGCAGAGGTCCTACATCGCAGAGCGGCAGAGGTCCTACATGGCAGAGCGGCAGAGGTCCTACATGGCAGAGCGGCAGAGGTCCTACATGGCAGAGCGGCAGAGGTCCTACATGGCAGAGCGGCAGAGGTCCTACATGGCAGAACGGCAGAGGTCCTACATGGCAGAGCGGCAGAGGTCCTACATGGCAGAGCGGCAGAGGTCCTACATCGCAGAGCGGCAGAGGTCCTACATCGCAGAGCGGCAGAGGTCCTACATCGCAGAGCGGCAGAGGTCCTACATCGCAGAGCGGCTGAGGTCCTACATCGCAGAGCGGCAGAGGTCCTACATCGCAGAGCGGCTGAGGTCCTACATCGCAGAGCGGCTGAGGTCCTACATCGCAGAGGTCCTACATCACAGAGCGGCAGAGGTCCTACATCACAAAGCGGCAGAGGTCCTACATCGCAGAGCGGCAGAGGTCCTACATCGCAGAGCGGCAGAGGTCCTACATCGCAGAGCGGCAGAGGTCCTACATCGCAGAGAGGCAGAGGTCCTACATCGCAGAGAGGCAGAGGTCCTAGATCGCAGAGCGGCAGAGGTCCTAGATCGCAGAGCGGCAGAGGTCCTAGATCGCAGAGTGGCAGAGGTCCTAGATCGCAGAGCGGCTGAGGTCCTACATCGCAGAGGTCCTACATCGCAGAGCGGCAGAGGTCCTAGATCGCAGAGCGGCTAAGGTCCTACATCGCAGAGAGGCAGAGGTCCTAGATCGCAGAGAGGCATAGGTCCTAGATCGCAGAGAGGCAGAGGTCCTAGATCGCAGAGCGGCAGAGGTCCTTGATCGCAGATCGGCAGAGGTCCTAGATCGCAGAGCGGCTGAGGTCCTAGATCGCAGAGCTGCAGAGGTCCTACATCGCAGAGCGGCAGAGGTCCTAGATCGCAGAGCGGCTAAGGTCCTACATGGCAGAGCGGCAGAGGTCCTACATGGCAGAGCGGCAGAGGTCCTACATGGCAGAGCGGCAGAGGTCCTACATGGCAGAGCGGCAGAGGTCCCTAGATCGCAGAGCGGTAGAGATCCTACATGGCAGAGCGTCAGAGGTCCTACATCGCGGAGCGGCAGAAGTCCTACATGGCACAGCGGCAGAGGTCCTAGATCGCAGAGCGGCAGAGATCCTACATGGCAGAGCGGTAGAGATCCTACATCGCAGAGCGGCAGAGGTCCTACATCGCAGAGCGGCTAAGGTCCTACATCGCAGAGCGGCTAAGGTCCTACATGGCAGAGCGGTAGAGGTCCTACATGGCAGAGCGGCAGAGGTCCTACATGGCAGAGCGGCAGAGGTCCTACATGGCAAAGCGGCAGAGGTCCCTAGATCGCAGAGCGGTAGAGATCCTACATGGCAGAGCGTCAGAGGTCCTACATCGCAGAGCGGCAGAAGTCCTACATGGCAGAGCGGCAGAGGTCCTAGATCGCAGAGCGGCAGAGATCCTACATGGCAGAGCGGTAGAGATCCTACATCGCAGAGCGGCAGAGGTCCTACATCGCAGAGCGGCAGAGATCCTACATGGCAGAGCGGTAGAGATCCTACATGGCAGAGCGGCAGAGATCCTACATGGCAGAGCGGTAGAGATCCTACATGGCAGAGCGGCAGAGATCCTACATGGCAGAGCGGTAGAGATCCTACATGGCAGAGCGGCAGAGGTCCTAGATCACAGAGCGGCAGAGATCCTACATGGCAGAGCGGTAGAGATCCTACATGGCAGAGCGGCAGAGGTCCTAGATCGCAGAGCGGTAGAGATCCTACATGGCAGAGCGGTAGAGATCCTACATCGCAGAGCGGCAGAGATCCTACATCGCAGAGCGGCAGAGGTCCTACATCGCAGAGCGGCAGAGATCCTACATGGCAGAGCGGTAGAGATCCTACATGGCAGAGCGGCAGAGATCCTACATGGCAGAGCGGTAGAGATCCTACATGGCAGAGCGGTAGAGATCCTACATGGCAGAGCGGCAGAGATCCTACATGGCAGAGCGGCAGAGATCCTACATGGCAGAGCGGCAGAGATCCTACATGGCAGAGCGGTAGAGATCCTACATGGCAGAGCGGCAGAGATCCTACATGGCAGAGCGGTAGAGATCCTACATGGCAGAGCGGTAGAGATCCTACATGGCAGAGCGGCAGAGATCCTACATGGCAGAGCGGTAGAGATCCTACATGGCAGAGCGGCAGAGATCCTACATGGCAGAGTGGTAGAGATCCTACATGGCAGAGCGGCAGAGGTCCTAGATCGCAGAGCGGCAGAGATCCTACATGGCAGAGGTCCTACATCCTGGCTGTAATTTTTTGCTTGCTCTCAATGAATGGAATCATTCACAGACAGGTAAGGATCCTCACCTGTGATTTTTTTAATACTCTGTGTGTGAACTACAGCACAAATCTCTCCTGTCCTGACAGTTTGTAACAATGTATCAGTGCAGGAACCTGGAACAGTCAGGAGTCCATGATCATCTCAGGCAGCATTGTAACAAACCATCAGCTGTGAAGACGAGGTGGGTCAGGAGACGCGGCAGCCGGTCAGGAGACGTCTTCAGCTCTGAATGTCAGCAATGATCGTCACTGTCAGCAAGCAGAGATCTCGCCTCGGGAGCAGAGCTGTTCAGGACGCAGTGACGTCGCTCAGTCAATAGCTGAGGGGGGAAGGGGTTAACGTGTCCACGCTGCGGCTCGTTGTCCTCGGCCAGCAGAGCTAATAAATTACACCGCCGCCTGCTGCCCGGAGAGAACGCCGCCGTGCGGAACGCAAATTATATCCTGTCCCAAGTGATTATCGCAGGCCGGACCCCAACACCCCCGGAGGAAGCCAATACTGAACGCGGGGTCTGTAGCAACAGTACATTGTGTGACAGAAGATTAGATTGTGAGCTCTGGGGTCAGGGATGATGGGAGTAGTGATACACTGTGTGACAGAAGATTAGATTGTGAGCTCTGGGGTCAGGGATGATGGGAGTAGTGATACACTGTGTGATAGGAGATTAGATTGTGAGCTCTGGGGTCAGGGATGATGGGAGTAGTGATACACTGTGTGATAGGAGATTAGATTGTGAGCTCTGGGGTCAGGGATGATGGGAGTAGTGATACACTGTGTGATAGGAGATTAGATTGTGAGTTCCGGGGTCAGGGATGATGGGAGTAGTGATACACTGTGTGATAGGAGATTAGACTGTGAGCTCCGGGGTCAGGGATGATGGGAGTAGTGATACACTGTGTGATAGGAGATTAGATTGTGAGCTCTGGGGTCAGGGATGATGGGAGTAGTGATACATTGTGTGATAGGAGATTAGATTGTGAGCTCCGGGGTCAGGGATGATGGAAGTAGTGATACACTGTGTGATAGGAGATTAGATTGTGAGCTCCGGGGTCAGGGATGATGGGAGTAGTGATACATTGTGTGATAGGAGATTAGATTGTGAGCTCCGGGGTCAAGGATGATGGGAGTAGTGATACATTGTGTGATAGGAGATTAGATTGTGAGCTCTGGGGTCAGGGATGATGGGAGTAGTGATACATTGTGTGACAGGAGATTAGATTGTGAGCTCTGAGGTCAGGGATGATGGGAGTAGTGATACATTGTGTGATAGGAGATTAGATTGTGAGCTCCGGGGTCAGGGATGATGGGAGTAGTGATACACTGTGTGACAGAAGATTAGATTGTGAGCTCCGGGGTCAAGGATGATGGGAGTAGTGATACCTTGTGTGATAGGAGATTAGATTGTGAGCTCTGGGGTCAGGGATGATGGGAGTAGTGATACATTGTGTGACAGGAGATTAGATTGTGAGCTCTGAGGTCAGGGATGATGGGAGTAGTGATACATTGTGTGATAGGAGATTAGATTGTGAGCTCCGGGGTCAGGGATGATGGGAGTAGTGATACACTGTGTGATAGGAGATTAGATTGTGAGCTCTGGGGTCAGGGATGATGAGAGTAGTGATACACTGTGTGATAGGAGATTAGATTGTGAGCTCTGGGGTCAGGGATGATGGGAGTATTGATACACTGTGTGATAGGAGATTAGATTGTGAGCTCTGGGGTCAGGGATGATGGGAGTAGTGATACATTGTGTGATAGGAGATTAGATTGTGAGCTCCGGGGTCAGGGATGATGGGAGTAGTGATACATTGTGTGATAGGAGATTAGATTGTGAGCTCTGGGGTCAGGGGTGATGGGAGTAGTGATACATTGTGTGATGGGAGATTAGATTGTGAGCTCTGGGGTCAGGGATGATGGGAGTAGTGATACATTGTGTGATAGGAGATTAGATTGTGCGCTCTGAGGTCAGGGATGATGGGAGTAGTGATACATTGTGTGATAGGAGATTAGATTGTGAGCTCCGGGGTCAGGGATGATGGGAGTAGTGATACACTGTGTGATAGGAGATTAGATTGTGAGCTCTGGGGTCAGGGATGATGAGAGTAGTGATACACTGTGTGATAGGAGATTAGATTGTGAGCTCTGGGGTCAGGGATGATGGGAGTATTGATACACTGTGTGATAGGAGATTAGATTGTGAGCTCTGGGGTCAGGGATGATGGGAGTAGTGATACATTGTGTGATAGGAGATTAGATTGTGAGCTCCGGGGTCAGGGATGATGGGAGTAGTGATACACTGTGTGATAGGAGATTAGATTGTGAGCTCCGGGGTCAGGGATGATGGGAGTAGTGATACATTGTGTGATAGGAGATTAGATTGTGATCTCTGGGGTCAGGGATGATGGGAGTAGTGATACACTGTGTGATAGGAGATTAGATTGTGAGCTCCGGGGTCAGGGATGATGGGAGTAGTGATACACTGTGTGATAGGAGATTAGATTGTGAGCTCCGGGGTCAGGAATGATGGGAGTAGTGATACACTGTGTGATAGGAGATTAGACTGTGAGCTCCGGGGTCAGGGATGATGGAAGTAGTGATACACTGTGTGATAGGAGATTAGATTGTGAGCTCCGGGGTCAGGGATGATGAGAGTAGTGATACATTGTGTGACAGAAGATTAGATTGTGAGCTCTGGGGTCAGGGATGATGGGAGTAGTGATACATTGTGTGACAGGAGATTAGATTGTGAGCTCTGGGGTCAGGGATGATGGGAGTAGTGATACACTGTGTGATAGGAGATTAGACTGTGAGCTCTGGGGTCAGGGATGATGGGAGTAGTGATACATTGTGTGACAGGAGATTAGATTGTGAGCTCTGAGGTCAGGGATGATGGGAGTAGTGATACATTGTGTGATAGGAGATTAGATTGTGAGCTCCGGGGTCAGGGATGATGGGAGTAGTGATACACTGTGTGATAGGAGATTAGATTGTGAGCTCTGGGGTCAGGGATGATGAGTAGTGATACACTGTGTGATAGGAGATTAGATTGTGAGCTCTGGGGTCAGGGATGATGGGAGTATTGATACACTGTGTGATAGGAGATTAGATTGTGAGCACCGGGGTCAGGGATGATGGGAGTAGTGATACATTGTGTGATAGGAGATTAGATTGTGAGCTCTGGGGTCAGGGGTGATGGGAGTAGTGATACACTGTGTGATAGGAGATTAGATTGTGAGCTCCGGGGTCAGGGATGATGGGAGTAGTGATACACTGTGTGATGGGAGATTAGATTGTGAGCTCTGGGGTCAGGGATGATGGGAGTAGTGATACATTGTGTGATAGATTAGATTGTGAGCTCTGAGGTCAGGGATGATGGGAGTAGTGATACATTGTGTGATAGGAGATTAGATTGTGAGCTCCGGGGTCAGGGATGATGGGAGTAGTGATACACTGTGTGATAGGAGATTAGATTGTGAGCTCTGGGGTCAGGGATGATGAGAGTAGTGATACACTGTGTGATAGGAGATTAGATTGTGAGCTCTGGGGTCAGGGATGATGGGAGTATTGATACACTGTGTGATAGGAGATTAGATTGTGAGCTCTGGGGTCAGGGATGATGGGAGTAGTGATACATTGTGTGATAGGAGATTAGATTGTGAGCTCCGGGGTCAGGGATGATGGGAGTAGTGATACACTGTGTGATAGGAGATTAGATTGTGAGCTCCGGGGTCAGGGATGATGGGAGTAGTGATACATTGTGTGATAGGAGATTAGATTGTGATCTCTGGGGTCAGGGATGATGGGAGTAGTGATACACTGTGTGATAGGAGATTAGATTGTGAGCTCTGGGGTCAGGGATGATGGGAGTAGTGATACACTGTGTGATAGGAGATTAGATTGTGAGCTCCGGGGTCAGGGATGATGGGAGTAGTGATACACTGTGTGATAGGAGATTAGACTGTGAGCTCCGGGGTCAGGGATGATGGAAGTAGTGATACACTGTGTGATAGGAGATTAGATTGTGAGCTCCGGGGTCAGGGATGATGAGAGTAGTGATACATTGTGTGACAGAAGATTAGACTGTGAGCTCTGGGGTCAGGGATGATGAGAGTAGTGATACACTGTGTGACAGGAGATTAGATTGTGAGCTCCGGGGTCAGGGATGATGGGAGTAGTGATACATTGTGTGATAGGAGATTAGATTGTGAGCTCTGGGGTCAGGGATGATGAGAGTAGTGATACACTGTGTGATAGGAGATTAGATTGTGAGCTCTGGGGTCAGGGATGATGGGAGTATTGATACACTGTGTGATAGGAGATTAGATTGTGAGCTCTGGGGTCAGGGATGATGGGAGTAGTGATACATTGTGTGATAGGAGATTAGATTGTGAGCTCCGGGGTCAGGGATGATGGGAGTAGTGATACACTGTGTGATAGGAGATTAGATTGTGAGCTCCGGGGTCAGGGATGATGGGAGTAGTGATACATTGTGTGATAGGAGATTAGATTGTGAGCTCTGGGGTCAGGGATGATGGGAGTAGTGATACATTGTGTGATAGGAGATTAGATTGTGAGCTCCGGGGTCAGGGATGATGGGAGTAGTGATACACTGTGTGATAGGAGATTAGATTGTGAGCTCCGGGGTCAGGGATGATGGGAGCAGTGATACACTGTGTGATAGGAGATTAGACTGTGAGCTCCGGGGTCAGGGATGATGGGAGTAGTGATACACTGTGTGATAGGAGATTAGACTGTGAGCTCCGGGGTCAGGGATGATGGAAGTAGTGATACACTGTGTGATAGGAGATTAGATTGTGAGCTCCGGGGTCAGGGATGATGAGAGTAGTGATACATTGTGTGACAGGAGATTAGATTGTGAGCTCTGGGGTCAGGGATGATGGGAGTAGTGATACATTGTGTGACAGGAGATTAGATTGTGAGCTCTGGGGTCAGGGATGATGGGAGTAGTGATACACTGTGTGATAGGAGATTAGACTGTGAGCTCTGGGGTCAGGGATGATGAGAGTAGTGATACACTGTGTGACAGGAGATTAGATTGTGAGCTCCGGGGTCAGGGATGATGGGAGTAGTGATACATTGTGTGACAGGAGATTAGATTGTGAGCTCTGGGGTCAGGGATGATGGGAGTAGTGATACACTGTGTGATAGGAGATTAGATTGTGAGCTCCGGGGTCAGAGATGATGAGAGTAGTGATACATTGTGTGACAGGAGATTAGATTGTGAGCTCTGGGGTCAGGGATGATGGGAGTAGTGATACATTGTGTGACAGGAGATTAGATTGTGAGCTCTGGGGTCAGGGATGATGGGAGTAGTGATACACTGTGTGATAGGAGATTAGACTGTGAGCTCTGGGGTCAGGGATGATGAGAGTAGTGATACACTGTGTGACAGGAGATTAGATTGTGAGCTCCGGGGTCAGGGATGATGGGAGTAGTGATACATTGTGTGATAGGAGATTAGATTGTGAGCTCCGGGGTCAGGGATGATGAGAGTAGTGATACACTGTGTGATAGGAGATTAGATTGTGAGCTCTGGGGTCAGGGATGATGGGAGTATTGATACATTGTGTGATAGGAGATTAGATTGTGAGCTCCGGGGTCAGGGATGATGGGAGTAGTGATACACTGTGTGATAGGAGATTAGATTGTGAGCTCCGGGGTCAGGGATGATGGGAGTAGTGATACATTGTGTGATAGGAGATTAGATTGTGAGCTCCGGGGTCAGGGATGATGGGAGTAGTGATACACTGTGTGATAGGAGATTAGATTGTGAGCTCTGGGGTCAGGGATGATGGGAGTAGTGATACATTGTGTGATAGGAGATTAGATTGTGAGCTCTGGGGTCAGGGATGATGGGAGTAGTGATATACTGTGTGATAGGAGATTAGATTGTGAGCTCCGGGGTCAGGGATGATGAGAGTAGTGATACATTGTGTGACAGGAGATTAGATTGTGAGCTCTGGGGTCAGGGATGATGGGAGTAGTGATACATTTTGTGACAGGAGATTAGATTGTGAGCTCTGGGGTCAGGGATGATGGGAGTAGTGATACACTGTGTGATAGGAGATTAGACTGTGAGCTCTGGGGTCAGGGATGATAAGAGTAGTGATACACTGTGTGACAGGAGATTAGATTGTGAGCTCCGGGGTCAGGGATGATGGGAGTAGTGATACATTGTGTGACAGGAGATTAGATTGTGAGCTCTGGGGTCAGGGATGATGGGAGTAGTGATACACTGTGTGATAGGAGATTAGACTGTGAGCTCTGGTGTCAGGGATGATGAGAGTAGTGATACACTGTGTGATAGGAGATTAGATTGTGAGCTCTGAGGTCAGGGATGATGGGAGTAGTGATACACTGTGTGATAGGAGATTAGATTGTGAGCTCTGGGGTCAGGGATGATGGGAGTAGTGATACATTGTGTGATAGGAGATTAGATTGTGAGCTCTGGGGTCAGGGATGATGGGAGTAGTGATATACTGTGTGATAGGAGATTAGATTGTGAGCTCCGGGGTCAGGGATGATGGGAGTAGTGATATACTGTGTGATAGGAGATTAGATTGTGAGCTCTGGGGTCAGGGATGATGGGAGTAGTGATACATTGTGTGATAGGAGATTAGATTGTGAGCTCCGGGGTCAGGGATGATGGAGGTAGTGATACACTGTGTGACAGAAGATTAGATTGTGAGCTCCGGGGTCAGGGATGATGGGAGTAGTGATACACTGTGTGATAGGAGATTAGATTGTGAGCTCTGGGGTCAGGGATGATGGGAGTAGTGATACACTGTGTGATAGGAGATTAGATTGTGAGCTCCGGGGTCAGGGATGATGGGAGTAGTGATACACTGTGTGACAGAAGATTAGATTGTGAGCTCCGGGGTCAAGGATGATGGGAGTAGTGATACATTGTGTGATAGGAGATTAGATTGTGAGCTCTGGGGTCAGGGATGATGGGAGTAGTGATACACTGTGTGACAGAAGATTAGATTGTGAGCTCCGGGGTCAGGGATGATGGGAGTAGTGATACACTGTGTGACAGAAGATTAGATTGTGAGCTCCGGGGTCAGGGATGATGGGAGTAGTGATACACTGTGTGATAGGAGATTAGATTGTGAGCTCTGGGGTCAGGGATGATGGGAGTAGTGATACATTGTGTGATAGGAGATTAGATTGTGAGCTCCGGGGTCAGGGATGATGGGAGTAGTGATACATTGTGTGACAGGAGATTAGATTGTGAGCTCTGGGGTCAGGGATGATGGGAGTAGTGATACATTGTGTGATAGGAGATTAGATTGTGAGCTCTGGGGTCAGGGATGATGGGAGTAGTGATACATTGTGTGACAGGAGATTAGATTGTGAGCTCTGGGGTCAGGGATGATGAGAGTAGTGATACACTGGGTGACAGGAGATTAGATTGTGAGCTCCGGGGTCAAGGATGATGGGAGTAGTGATACACTGTGTGATAGGAGATTAGATTGTGAGCTCTGAGGTCAGGAATGATGGGAGTAGTGATACACTGTGTGATAGGAGATTAGATTGTGAGCTCTGGGGTCAGGGATGATGGGAGTAGTGATATACTGTGTGATAGGAGATTAGATTGTGAGCTCCGGGGTCAAGGATGATGGGAGTAGTGATACACTGTGTGATAGGAGATTAGATTGTGAGCTCCGGGGTCAAGGATGATGGGAGTAGTTATACACTGTGTGATAGGAGATTAGATTGTGAGCTCCGGGGTCAGGGATGATGGGAGTAGTGATACACTGTGTGATAGGAGATTAGACTGTGAGCTCCGGGGTCAGGGATGATGGAAGTAGTGATACACTGTGTGATAGGAGATTAGATTGTGAGCTCCGGGGTCAGGGATGATGAGAGTAGTGATACATTGTGTGACAGAAGATTAGATTGTGAGCTCTGGGGTCAGGGATGATGGGAGTAGTGATACATTGTGTGACAGGAGATTAGATTGTGAGCTCTGGGGTCAGGGATGATGGGAGTAGTGATACACTGTGTGATAGGAGATTAGACTGTGAGCTCTGGGGTCAGGGATGATGAGAGTAGTGATACACTGTGTGACAGGAGATTAGATTGTGAGCTCCGGGGTCAGGGATGATGGGAGTAGTGATACATTGTGTGATAGGAGATTAGATTGTGAGCTCTGGGGTCAGGGATGATGAGAGTAGTGATACACTGTGTGATAGGAGATTAGATTGTGAGCTCTGGGGTCAGGGATGATGGGAGTATTGATACACTGTGTGATAGGAGATTAGATTGTGAGCTCTGGGGTCAGGGATGATGGGAGTAGTGATACATTGTGTGATAGGAGATTAGATTGTGAGCTCCGGGGTCAGGGATGATGGGAGTAGTGATACACTGTGTGATAGGAGATTAGATTGTGAGCTCCGGGGTCAGGGATGATGGGAGTAGTGATACATTGTGTGATAGGAGATTAGATTGTGAGCTCCGGGGTCAGGGATGATGGGAGTAGTGATACACTGTGTGATAGGAGATTAGATTGTGAGCTCCGGGGTCAGGGATGATGGGAGCAGTGATACACTGTGTGATAGGAGATTAGACTGTGAGCTCCGGGGTCAGGGATGATGGGAGTAGTGATACACTGTGTGATAGGAGATTAGACTGTGAGCTCCGGGGTCAGGGATGATGGAAGTAGTGATACACTGTGTGATAGGAGATTAGATTGTGAGCTCCGGGGTCAGGGATGATGAGAGTAGTGATACATTGTGTGACAGGAGATTAGATTGTGAGCTCTGGGGTCAGGGATGATGGGAGTAGTGATACATTGTGTGACAGGAGATTAGATTGTGAGCTCTGGGGTCAGGGATGATGGGAGTAGTGATACACTGTGTGATAGGAGATTAGACTGTGAGCTCTGGGGTCAGGGATGATGAGAGTAGTGATACACTGTGTGACAGGAGATTAGATTGTGAGCTCCGGGGTCAGGGATGATGGGAGTAGTGATACATTGTGTGACAGGAGATTAGATTGTGAGCTCTGGGGTCAGGGATGATGGGAGTAGTGATACACTGTGTGATAGGAGATTAGATTGTGAGCTCCGGGGTCAGAGATGATGAGAGTAGTGATACATTGTGTGACAGGAGATTAGATTGTGAGCTCTGGGGTCAGGGATGATGGGAGTAGTGATACATTGTGTGACAGGAGATTAGATTGTGAGCTCTGGGGTCAGGGATGATGGGAGTAGTGATACACTGTGTGATAGGAGATTAGACTGTGAGCTCTGGGGTCAGGGATGATGAGAGTAGTGATACACTGTGTGACAGGAGATTAGATTGTGAGCTCCGGGGTCAGGGATGATGGGAGTAGTGATACATTGTGTGATAGGAGATTAGATTGTGAGCTCCGGGGTCAGGGATGATGAGAGTAGTGATACACTGTGTGATAGGAGATTAGATTGTGAGCTCTGGGGTCAGGGATGATGGGAGTATTGATACATTGTGTGATAGGAGATTAGATTGTGAGCTCCGGGGTCAGGGATGATGGGACTAGTGATACACTGTGTGATAGGAGATTAGATTGTGAGCTCCGGGGTCAGGGATGATGGGAGTAGTGATACATTGTGTGATAGGAGATTAGATTGTGAGCTCCGGGGTCAGGGATGATGGGAGTAGTGATACACTGTGTGATAGGAGATTAGATTGTGAGCTCTGGGGTCAGGGATGATGGGAGTAGTGATACATTGTGTGATAGGAGATTAGATTGTGAGCTCCGGGGTCAGGGATGATGGGAGTAGTGATACACTGTGTGATAGGAGATTAGATTGTGAGCTCCGGGGTCAGGGATGATGGGAGTAGTGATACACTGTGTGATAGGAGATTAGACTGTGAGCTCCGGGGTCAGGGATGATGGAAGTAGTGATACACTGTGTGATAGGAGATTAGATTGTGAGCTCCGGGGTCAGGGATGATGAGAGTAGTGATACATTGTGTGACAGGAGATTAGATTGTGAGCTCTGGGGTCAGGGATGATGGGAGTAGTGATACATTTTGTGACAGGAGATTAGATTGTGAGCTCTGGGGTCAGGGATGATGGGAGTAGTGATACACTGTGTGATAGGAGATTAGACTGTGAGCTCTGGGGTCAGGGATGATAAGAGTAGTGATACACTGTGTGACAGGAGATTAGATTGTGAGCTCCGGGGTCAGGGATGATGGGAGTAGTGATACATTGTGTGACAGGAGATTAGATTGTGAGCTCTGGGGTCAGGGATGATGGGAGTAGTGATACACTGTGTGATAGGAGATTAGACTGTGAGCTCTGGGGTCAGGGATGATGAGAGTAGTGATACACTGTGTGATAGGAGATTAGATTGTGAGCTCTGAGGTCAGGGATGATGGGAGTAGTGATACACTGTGTGATAGGAGATCAGATTGTGAGCTCTGGGGTCAGGGATGATGGGAGTAGTGATACATTGTGTGATAGGAGATTAGATTGTGAGCTCTGGGGTCAGGGATGATGGGAGTAGTGATATACTGTGTGATAGGAGATTAGATTGTGAGCTCCGGGGTCAGGGATGATGGGAGTAGTGATATACTGTGTGATAGGAGATTAGATTGTGAGCTCTGGGGTCAGGGATGATGGGAGTAGTGATACATTGTGTGATAGGAGATTAGATTGTGAGCTCCGGGGTCAGGGATGATGGAGGTAGTGATACACTGTGTGATAGGAGATTAGATTGTGAGCTCTGGGGTCAGGGATGATGGGAGTAGTGATACACTGTGTGATAGGAGATTAGATTGTGAGCTCTGGGGTCAGGGATGATGGGAGTAGTGATACACTGTGTGATAGGAGATTAGATTGTGAGCTCCGGGGTCAGGGATGATGGGAGTAGTGATACACTGTGTGACAGAAGATTAGATTGTGAGCTCCGGGGTCAAGGATGATGGGAGTAGTGATACATTGTGTGATAGGAGATTAGATTGTGAGCTCTGGGGTCAGGGATGATGGGAGTAGTGATACACTGTGTGACAGAAGATTAGATTGTGAGCTCCGGGGTCAGGGATGATGGGAGTAGTGATACACTGTGTGACAGAAGATTAGATTGTGAGCTCCGGGGTCAGGGATGATGGGAGTAGTGATACACTGTGTGATAGGAGATTAGATTGTGAGCTCTGGGGTCAGGGATGATGGGAGTAGTGATACATTGTGTGATAGGAGATTAGATTGTGAGCTCCGGGGTCAGGGATGATGGGAGTAGTGATACATTGTGTGACAGGAGATTAGATTGTGAGCTCTGGGGTCAGGGATGATGGGAGTAGTGATACATTGTGTGATAGGAGATTAGATTGTGAGCTCTGGGGTCAGGGATGATGGGAGTAGTGATACATTGTGTGACAGGAGATTAGATTGTGAGCTCTGGGGTCAGGGATGATGAGAGTAGTGATACACTGGGTGAAAGGAGATTAGATTGTGAGCTCCGGGGTCAAGGATGATGGGAGTAGTGATACACTGTGTGATAGGAGATTAGATTGTGAGCTCTGAGGTCAGGAATGATGGGGGTACTGATACACTGTGTGATAGGAGATTAGATTGTGAGCTCTGGGGTCAGGGATGATGGGAGTAGTGATATACTGTGTGATAGGAAATTAGATTGTGAGCTCCGGGGTCAAGGATGATGGGAGTAGTGATACACTGTGTGATAGGAGATTAGATTGTGAGCTCCGGGGTCAAGGATGATGGGAGTAGTTATACACTGTGTGATAGGAGATTAGATTGTGAGCTCCGGGGTCAAGGATGATGGGAGTAGGGATACACTGTGTGATAGGAAATTAGATTGTGAGCTCCGGGGTCAGGAATGATGGGAGTAGTGATACACTGTGTGATAGGAGATTAGATTGTGAGCTCTGGGGTCAGGGATGATGGGAGTAGTGATACACTGTGTGACAGAAGATTAGATTGTGAGTTCCGGGGTCAGGGATGATGGGAGTAGTGATACACTGTGTGATAGGAGATTAGACTGTGAGCTCCGGGGTCAGGGATGATGGGAGTAGTGATACACTGTGTGATAGGAGATTAGACTGTGAGCTCTGGGGTCAGGGATGATGGGAGTAGTGATACACTGTGTGATAGGAGCTTAGATTGTGAGCTCCGGGGTCAAGGATGATGGGAGTAGTTATACACTGTGTGATAGGAGATTAGATTGTGAGCTCCGGGGTCAAGGATGATGGGAGTAGTGATACACTGTGTGATAGGAAATTAGATTGTGAGCTCCGGGGTCAGGGATGATGGGAGTAGTGATACACTGTGTGATAGGAGATTAGATTGTGAGCTCTGGGGTCAGGGATGATGGGAGTAGTGATACACTGTGTGACAGAAGATTAGATTGTGAGTTCCGGGGTCAGGGATGATGGGAGTAGTGATACACTGTGTGATAGGAGATTAGACTGTGAGCTCCGGGGTCAGGGATGATGGGAGTAGTGATACACTGTGTGATAGGAGATTAGATTGTGAGCTCTGGGGTCAGGGATGATGGGAGTAGTGATACATTGTGTGATAGGAGATTAGATTGTGAGCTCCGGGGTCAGGGATGATGGGAGTAGTGATACATTGTGTGATAGGAGATTAGATTGTGAGCTCCGGGGTCAGGGATGATGGGAGTAGTGATACACTGTGTGATAGGAGATTAGATTGTGAGCTCTGGGGTCAGGGATGATGAGAGTAGTGATACACTGTGTGATAGGAGATTAGATTGTGAGCTCTGGGGTCAGGGATGATGGGAGTATTGATACACTGTGTGATAGGAGATTAGATTGTGAGCTCTGGGGTCAGGGATGATGGGAGTAGTGATACATTGTGTGATAGGAGATTAGATTGTGAGCTCCGGGGTCAGGGATGATGGGAGTAGTGATACACTGTGTGATAGGAGATTAGATTGTGAGCTCCGGGGTCAGGGATGATGGGAGTAGTGATACATTGTGTGATAGGAGATTAGATTGTGAGCTCTGGGGTCAGGGATGATGGGAGTAGTGATACATTGTGTGATAGGAGATTAGATTGTGAGCTCCGGGGTCAGGGATGATGGGAGTAGTGATACACTGTGTGATAGGAGATTAGACTGTGAGCTCCGGGGTCAGGGATGATGGAAGTAGTGATACACTGTGTGATAGGAGATTAGATTGTGAGCTCCGGGGTCAGGGATGATGAGAGTAGTGATACATTGTGTGACAGGAGATTAGATTGTGAGCTCTGGGGTCAGGGATGATGGGAGTAGTGATACATTGTGTGACAGGAGATTAGATTGTGAGCTCTGGGGTCAGTGATGATGGGAGTAGTGATACACTGTGTGATAGGAGATTAGACTGTGAGCTCTGGGGTCAGGGATGATGAGAGTAGTGATACACTGTGTGACAGGAGATTAGATTGTGAGCTCCGGGGTCAGGGATGATGGGAGTAGTGATACATTGTGTGATAGGAGATTAGATTGTGAGCTCCGGGGTCAGGGATGATGAGAGTAGTAATACACTGTGTGATAGGAGATTAGATTGTGAGCTCTGGGGTCAGGGATGATGGGAGTATTGATACACTGTGTGATAGGAGATTAGATTGTGAGCTCTGGGGTCAGGGATGATGGGAGTAGTGATACATTGTGTGATAGGAGATTAGATTGTGAGTTCCGGGGTCAGGGATGATGGGAGTAGTGATACACTGTGTGATAGGAGATTAGATTGTGAGCTCCGGGGTCAGGGATGATGGGAGTAGTGATATACTGTGTGATAGGAGATTAGACTGTGAGCTCCGGGGTCAGGGATGATGGAAGTAGTGATACACTGTGTGATAGGAGATTAGATTGTGAGCTCCGGGGTCAGGGATGATGGGAGTAGTGATACACTGTGTGATAGGAGATTAGATTGTGAGCTCTGGGGTCAGGGATGATGGGAGTAGTGATACATTGTGTGATAGGAGATTAGATTGTGAGCTCTGGGGTCAGGGATGATGGGAGTAGTGATATACTGTGTGATAGGAGATTAGATTGTGAGCTCCGGGGTCAGGGATGATGGGAGTAGTGATATACTGTGTGATAGGAGATTAGATTGTGAGCTCTGGGGTCAGGGATGATGGGAGTAGTGATACATTGTGTGATAGGAGATTAGATTGTGAGCTCCGGGGTCAGGGATGATGGAAGTAGTGACACACTGTGTGACAGAAGATTAGATTGTGAGCTCCGGGGTCAAGGATGATGGGAGTAGTGATACACTGGGTGATAGGAGATTAGATTGTGAGCTCTGGGGTCAGGGATGATGGGAGTAGTGATACACTGTGTGATAGGAGATTCGATTGTGAGCTCCGGGGTCAAGGATGATGGGAGTAGTGATACACTGGGTGATAGGAGATTAGATTGTGAGCTCCGGGGTTAGGGATTATGGGAGTAGTGATATACTGTGTGATAGGAGATTAGATTGTGAGCTCTGGGGTCAGGGATGATGGGAGTAGTGATACATTGTGTGATAGGAGATTAGATTGTGAGCTCCGGGGTCAGGGATGATGGAGGTAGTGATACACTGTGTGACAGAAGATTAGATTGTGAGCTCCGGGGTCAGGGATGATGGGAGTAGTGATACACTGTGTGATAGGAGATTAGATTGTGAGCTCTGGGGTCAGGGATGATGGGAGTAGTGATACACTGTGTGATAGGAGATTCGATTGTGAGCTCCGGGGTCAGGGATGATGGAAGTAGTGATACACTGTGTGACAGAAGATTAGATTGTGAGCTCCGGGGTCAAGGATGATGGGAGTAGTGATACATTGTGTGATAGGAGATTAGATTGTGAGCTCTGGGGTCAGGGATGATGGGAGTAGTGATACACTGTGTGACAGAAGATTAGATTGTGAGCTCCGGGGTCAGGGATGATGGGAGTAGTGATACACTGTGTGATAGGAGATTAGATTGTGAGCTCTGGGGTTAGGGATGATGAGAGTAGTGATACACTGTGTGACAGAAGATTAGATTGTGAGCTCCGGGGTCAGGGATGATGGGAGTAGTGATACACTGTGTGATAGGAGATTAGATTGTGAGCTCTGGGGTCAGGGATGATGGGAGTAGTGATACATTGTGTGATAGGAGATTAGATTGTGAGCTCCGGGGTCAGGGATGATGGGAGTAGTGATACATTGTGTGACAGGAGATTAGATTGTGAGCTCTGGGGTCAGGGATGATGGGAGTAGTGATACATTGTGTGATATGAGATTAGATTGTGAGCTCTGGGGTCAGGGATGATGGGCGTAGTGATACATTGTGTGACAGGAGATTAGATTGTGAGCTCTGAGGTCAGAGATGATGGGAGTAGTGATACACTGGGTGATAGGAGATCAGATTGTGAGCTCTGAGGTCAGGGATGATGGGAGTAGTGATACATTGTGTGATAGGAGATTAGATTGTGAGCTCCGGGGTCAGGGATGATGGGAGTAGTGATACACTGTGTGATAGGAGATTAGATTGTGAGCTCTGGGGTCAGGGATGATGGGAGTAGTGATACATTGTGTGATAGGAGATTAGATTGTGAGCTCCGGGGTCAGGGATGATGGGAGTAGTGATACATTGTGTGATAGGAGATTAGATTGTGAGCTCTGGGGTCAGGGATGATGGGAGTAGTGATACATTGTGTGATAGGAGATTAGATTGTGAGCTCCGGGGTCAGGGATGATGGGAATAGTGATACACTGTGTGATAGGAGATTAGATTGTGAGCTCCGGGGTCAGGGATGATGGGAGTAGTGATACATTGTGTGACAGGAGATTAGATTGTGAGCTCTGGGGTCAGGGATGATGGGAGTAGTGATACACTGTGTGATAGGAGATTAGACTGTGAGCTCTGGGGTCAGGGATGATGAGAGTAGTGATACACTGTGTGACAGGAGATTAGATTGTGAGCTCTGAGGTCAGGGATGATGGGAGTAGTGATACATTGTGTGACAGGAGATTAGATTGTGAGCTCTGGGGTCAGGGATGATGGGAGTAGTGATACACTGTGTGATAGGAGATTAGACTGTGAGCTCTGGGGTCAGGGATGATGAGAGTAGTGATACACTGGAGGGATCCGCCGCCGCCATCAGCATCACTAGATGTGGACGCTGCGGTTTGTTTGCCTGTCTTACCCCGGGGCACCGGGGGCTTCACCCTGGGAATAACGTGGGCTCTAAAGCGTTTCTCCTTTCCTACACCATTACACTGCACAGCTTCTCTAAAATATTAGCAGAAAGTGGACTTCCCCTTTAAGCCCCCCGGTTCATAAAACGGAAGAACAGCTGAACCTGCGCTACAGACCCGGACGACATCTCTGCTACAGGCTGCTCCATCAGAGAGCAGAGGACCTGCACCCGAAACCCTGAGACCCCGAAACACAGATTATAAAGTCTGTGTGCAGCTGGGTGCAGTGTGACGACGTCTCTCCAGGATCATACCTTATCATCATCATCATCAGCTCCGCATCATATAATCATCCGCAATCAGCGGAGCGAGGCGCCATCATCAGCAGAGCAGCACCGGGAAACACACGAGACATCAGACCGCAGACAACGGTGTCACTGATAACCCGTCACTATAATCACCCTGAGCAGCGGGAAACCGGCCGGGAAGACGCTTATCTCCTACCTAATCAGGTGAACAGACCTGATCACCCAGATAATCCCTAATATAGGTACAAATCCTCTGCTAATTACTGTCATAACATATCGCTATAATGGTCACAACTCTGTCTTCTTATACATAGTTCTAATTCCCCTGTATACAGATGCATAAGATCCTGTCTGCAGCCACCACTAGGGGGAGCTCCCTGTATACAGAGATACATGATAAGATTCTGTCTGCAGCCTCCACTAGGGGGAGCTCCCTGTATATAGAGATACATGATAAGATGCTGTCTGTAACCACCACTAGGGGGAGCTCCCTGTATATAGAGATACATGATAAGCTTCTGTCTGCAGTCACCACTAGGGGGAGCTCCCTGTATACAGAGATACATGATAAGATCCTGTCTGCAGCCACCACTAGGGGGAGCTCCCTGTATATAGAGATACATGATAAGCTTCTGTCTGCAGTCACCACTAGGGGGAGCTCCCTGTATACAGAGATACATGATAAGATCCTGTCTGCAGCCACCACTAGGGGGAGCTCCCTGTATACAGAGATACATGATAAGATCCTCTCTGCAGCCACCACTAGGGGGAGATCCCTGTATACAGAGATGCATGATAAGATTCTGTCAGCAGCCACCAGTAGGGGGAGCTCCCTGTATACAGAGATACATGATAAGATCCTGTCTGCAGCCACCACTAGGGGAAGCTCCCTGTATACAGAGATACATGATAAGATTCTGTCTGCAGTCACCACTAGGAGGAGCTCCCTGTATACAGAGATACATGATAAGATTCTGTCTGCAGCCACCACTAGGGGGAGCTCCCTGTATACAGAGATACATGATGAGATCCTGTCTGCAGCCACCACTAGGGGGGAGCTCCCTGTATACAGAGATACATGATAAGATCCTGTCTGGGACAGCTCCCTGTATACAGAGATACATGATAAGATCCTGTCTGCAGCCACCACTAGGGGGAGCTCCCTGTATACAGAGATACATGATAAGATCCTGTCTGCAGCCACCACTAGGGGGAGCTCCCTGTATACAGAGATACATGATAAGATTCTCTCTGCAGCCTCCACTAGCGGGAGCTCCCTGTATACAGAGATACATGATAAGATCCTGTCTGCAGTCACCACTAGGGGGAGCTCCCTGTATACAGAGATACATGATAAGATCCTGTCTGCAGCCACCACTAGGGGGAGCACCCTGTATACAGAGATACATGATAAGATCCTGTCTGCAGCCACCACTAGGGGGAGCTCCCTGTATACAGAGATACATGATAAGATCCTGTCTGCAGCCACCACTAGGGGGGAGCTCCCTGTATACAGAGATACATGATAAGATCCTGTCTGCAGTCACCACTAGGGGGAGCTCCCTGTATACAGAGATACATGATAAGATTCTGTCTGCAGTCACCACTAGGGGGAGCTCCCTGTATACAGAGATACATGATATGATCCTGTCTGCAGTCACCACTAGGGGGAGCTCCCTGTATACAGAGATACATGATAAGATCCTGTCTGCAGTCACCACTAGGGGGAGCTCCCTGTATACAGAGATACGTGATAAGATTCTGTCTGCAGTCACCACTAGAGGGAGCTCCCTGTATACAGAGATACATGATAAGATTCTGTCTACAGCCACCACTAGGAGGGGCTCAATGTATACAGAGATGCATGATAAGATGCTGTCTGCAGCCACCACTAGGGGGAGCTCCCTGTATACAGAGATACATGATATGATCCTGTCTGCAGCCACCACTAGGAGGGGCTCAATGTATACAGAGATGCATGATAAGATTCTGTCTGCAGCCACCACTAGGGGGAGCTCCCTGTATACAGAGAAACATGATAAGATCCTGTCTGCAGCCACCACTAGGGGGAGCTCCCTGTATACAGAGATACATGATAAGATCCTCTCTTCAGCCACCACTAGGAGGAGCTCCTTGTATACAGAGATACCTGATAAGATTCTGTCTACAGCCACCACTAGGGGGAGCTCCCTGTATACAGAGATACATGATAAGATCCTGTCTGCAGCCACCACTAGGGGGAGCTCTCTGTATACAGAGATACATGATAAGATCCTGTCTGCAGCCACCACTAGGGGGAGCTCCCTGTATACAGAGATACATAATAAGATCCTGTCTGCAGCCACCACTAGGGGGAGCTCTCTGTATTTTGTGTTACTATAAGTACATACCAAGCCCCTGAGCTCCCCCTAGTGGTTGCAGGAGAGTGTGTGATTTCGGGGGTAATGAGTGGGCACATTAGGGCACAGAATAAGAGGTCGCTGGGGTCACACATCATGTACGGTCCCTGTATCCTTCTTGGAGGCGGCTGATGTTTCCTTAGATGACCTTCTCCAGCCCCAGAGCCCCCCGCACCCCTCGGCCGGGGCAGGCCGGGGACCTCTTACCTTTGGCATCTTGCGCAGGTTGGGAGACAGCTTCAGACATATGACGTGTCCGCGGTCATCGCCGATGATAATCACCGGGTAGATGGGATTGAACTCAATGTGAGTCAGTTTGGTTTTCTTCTTGGCCACCACGGCCTGCTGACACAGCGCCTCGTACTTGTTGACGGACAGATCGAACACGTGGACCTGGGGGGGATAATGGAAGACGTGAGAGGTGGGAGTCACAGGCCACTCGGCCAGGACCATGGCTTTATTATCTTGTACATTGCTGTGCTCTACTCTAGTCACAACCAAAGCTGCACGCACATCACTACTCTGCCCCTGAGGCTCCAGTATCGGCCTGCATTTAGATGGAGGTGCCCGGCTCCATCAGCGGAGCCTCCTCTTACTTTCCCAGCAGGGCAGAGCGGTGGTCCTGAGACCTCTCTGAGGATGGTCCCTGTGGGACAGAACCATGGGAACGTGGCTCCTGGCGACTCAACTGATGGAGGTACATGAAAGCGTTAATGGCGTGTGGGGGCTGGGAGATAATCTGCATTATTTCCACATTATCAGGGCAGCGGATGATAATCTGGGATTTTCTGCCTGGTCGCCACCAGATCCTCTATTTATGGATTTACATGGTGGCTGCATGCAGCGAGACCCCAGAATGGAGGGTCCCCGGGAGGACGCCACACAAACCTAACACCTTACAATTAATGCAAGAGACGGGCGCGAGTCTAGACCTGGGGGTCCTGTACCTGTGGCCGTCACCCATCTTTCCCGGATATTTACTGCATTGATAGATGATCTTATTATCTCCCGACACAGGAGGGGTTAATGGGGGCCGCGGGATCGCCCTCCTGTCACTTTCAGTTGGGTGCAGTGAAATATTCATGCTCTGCAGTGTGTGGCGACAGTCACATGTGGCCATGTACACGATGCACGGGCCGCCAGATCCCCCAGAGCCGTGTATAATTCATGCACCCAACCATATGTCAGCCGGCTTCTAAAAATATGTCTGCGCAAGCCGAGGGGACGTCTGCAGGACGTGGTGCCCCCGCAGAACGTCACACGCCACTCCGGTCATGAAATCACTCACTATAGTCTGAGGGGGGTCACACCCATAATCTTTACCCGGAGTCCGAGGGGGTCAGACCCTGTAAATATTACCCGCAGACTCCTCTGTCCAAACCCTCCGTCCAGACTCCATCTCCAAACCCCGCTGTACTCCTCCAGATAACTCTGTCCTCCTCCAGGCCCCTTCTGTCTTCTCCCAACCCTCTTAGTCCTCCTCCAGATTCTTCTGTCCTCCTGGCCCTGTATGCCCTTCTCCAGTCTCCTCTGTCCTATCCAGGCCCCCTCTGTTCCCCTCCTCCAGGCCCCCTCAGCCTTCCGCCAGGCCCCCTCTGTCCTCCTCCTCCAGGCCCCCTCTGTCCTCCTCCTCCAGACCCCTTCTGTCCTCCTCCACTAGGCACCCTCTGCCCTCCTCCTCCAGGCTCCCTCTGTCCTCCTCCTCCAGGCCCCCTCTGCCCTCCTCCTCCAGGCCCCCTCTGCCCTCCTCCTCCAGACCCCTTCTGTCCTCCTCTACTAGGCACCCTCTGCCCTCCTCCTTCAGGCACCCTCTGTCCTCCTCCTCCAGGCCCCCTCTGTCCTCCTCCTCCAGCCCCCCTCTGTTCTCCTCCACCAGGCCCCCTCTGCCTTTTGCCAGGCCCCCTCTGCCCTCCAGGCCCCCTCTGTCCTCCTCCTCCAGGCCCCCTCTGTCCTCCTCCTCCAGGCCCCTTCTGTCCTCCTCCAAGCCCCCTCTGTCCTCCTCCAAGCCCCCTCTGTCCTCCTCCACTAGGCACCCTCTGCCCTCCTCCTCCAGGCACCCTCTGTCCTCCAGGCCCCCTCTGCCCTCCTCTTCCAGGCCCCCCCTGTCCTCCTCCTCCAGACCCCTTCTGTCCTCCTCCAAGCCCCCTCTGTCCTCCTTCACTAGACACCCTCTGTCCTCCTCCTCCGGGCACCCTCTGCCCTCCTCCAGGCACACTCTGCCCTCCTCCAGGCCCCTTCTGTCCTCCAGATCCCCTCTGTCCTCCTCCTGACCCCCTCTGTTCTCCTCCAGGCCCCCTCTGTCCTCCTCTAGACCCCTTCTGTCCTCCTCCTCCAGGCCCCTTCTGCCCTCCTCCTCCAGGCCCCCTCTGTCCTCCTCCAGGCCCCCTCTGCCATCCTCCACCAGGCCCCCTCTGCCCTCCTCCACCAGGCCCCCTCTGCCCTCCTCCACCAGGCCCCCTCTGCCCTCCTCCTCCAGGCCCCCTCTGTCCTCCTCCAGGCCCCCTCTGCCCTCCTCCTCCAGGACCCCTCTTTCATCCTCCAGGACCCCTCTGTCCTCCTCCAGGCCCCCTCTGTCATCCTCCAGGACCCCTCTGTCATCCTCCAGGCGCCCTCTGTCCTCCTCCAGGCCCCCGCTGCCCTCCTCCTCCAGGCCCCCTCTGTCCTCCTCCTCCAGGCCCCCTCTGCCCTCCTCCTCCAGGCCCCCTCTGCCCTCCTCCTCCAGGACCCCTCTGTCCTCCTCCTCCTCCAGGCCCCCTCTGCCCTCCTCCTCCAGGCCCCCTCTGCCCTCCTCCTCCAGGCCCCCTCTGCCCTCCTCCTCCAGGCCCCCTCTGCCCTCCTCCTCCAGGACCCCTCTGTCATCCTCCAGGCCCCCTCTGTCATCCTCCAGGCCCCCTCTGCCCTCCTCCTCCAGGCCCCCTCTGTCCTCCTCCTCCAGGCTGCCTCTGCCGTCCTCCTCCAGGCCCCCTCTGCCCTCTTCCTCCAGGCCCCCTCTGCCCTCTTCCTCCAGGCCCCCTCTGCCCTCTTCCTCCAGGCCCCCGCTGCCCTCTTCCTCCAGGCCCTCTCTGCCCTCCTTCTCCAGGCCCCCTCTGCCCTCCTTCTCCAGGCCCCCTCTGCCCTCCTCCTCCAGGCCCCCTCTGCCCTCCTCCTCCAGGCCCCTTCTGTCCTCCTCCTCCTCCAGGCCCCTTCTGTCCTGCTCCAGGCCCCCTCTGCCCTCCTCCTCCAGGCCCCTTCTGTCCTCCTCCAGGCCCCCTCTGCCCTCCTCCTCCAGGCCCCCTCTGCCCTCCTCCTCCAGGCCCCCTCTGCCCTCCTCCTCCAGACCCCCTCTCTCCTCCTCCAGACCCCCTCTGCCCTCTTCCTCCAGGCCCCCTCTGCCCTCTTCCTCCAGGCCCCCTCTGTCCTCCTCCAGGCCCCCTCTGCCCTCCTTCTCCAGGCCCCCTCTGCCCTCCTTCTCCAGGCCCCCTCTGCCCTCCTCCTCCAGGCCCCCTCTGCCCTCCTCCTCCAGGCCCCTTCTGTCCTCCTCCTCCAGGCCCCTTCTGTCCTGCTCCAGGCCCCCTCTGCCCTCCTCCTCCAGGCCCCTTCTGTCCTCCTCCAGGCCCCCTCTGCCCTCCTCCTCCAGGCCCCCTCTGCCCTCCTCCTCCAGGCCCCCTCTGCCCTCCTCCTCCAGACCCCCTCTGCCCTCCTCCAGACCCCCTCTGTCCTAGACTCTGGGGATAGATAGTGACTGACTTTATGTTGGGGCCCTAAGTTCATGAAATGTCACGTCTACCTCCAGCCTTATTTACAGCTCAGCGCATAAAATCTGCATTTCGGGAGCCATTTCCCGATCTGACTGGATCCACCATGAAGCACAGAGTGGACCTGGCCTCATACAGATCCCAAATACGGCGCTGATCATCGGGGGACGCCGCTAATAGGAAAGAAAAGCAACACATTGAATATTTCACGCCAGACTGCGCTTCAATCTGCACGCTCCACCGACGACGACTGCTGAATAATGGATCCGCTCTTCCCGAGGAACGCAGTGAAGAAGGAGCGGAACAAACAGCAACATCACAAAGTCCTGAAGCAGGACGGGACAACGATGCACAATATACCACAACACAATCTGCGGAGTGTAGTGCTGCGAGGTGTGTGCGACCAGGAGGGAAACATGCAAAGGTCTCCTGATAGAGTGCGACACTTATGGTCTGCTGCTGGGGGTCTGCGAAAAGCTCTGTACCATACACACTGGGTAATGCGGTGCCCACATGGTAACAGCAGCTGCCCCTGTGCCCCATATGTATGATCAGTGATGTACAGGCTGCTTGTCTCCTCCTCTACCCCCATCATCCCTGTACAGGCTGCCTGTCTCCTCCTCTACCCCCATCATCCCTGTACAGGCTGCCCGTCTCCTCCTCTACCCCCATCATCCCTGTACAGGCTGCCCGTCTCCTCCTCTACCCCCATCATCCCTGTACAGGCAGTCCGTCTGCTCCTCTACCCCCATCATCCTGTACAGGCTGCCCGTCTCTTCCTCTACCCCCATCATCCCTGTACAGGCTGCCCGTCTCCTCCTCTACCCCCATCATCCTGTACAGGCCGCCCGTCTCCTCCTCTACCCCCATCATCTCTGCACAGGCTGCCCATCTCCTCCTCTACCCCCATCATCCCTGTACAGGCTGCCCGTCTCCTCCTCTACCCCAATCATCCTGTACAGGATGCCCGTCTCCTCCTCTACCCCCATCATTCTGTACAGGCTGCCCGTCTCCTCCTCTACCCCTATCATCCTGTACAGGCTCCCCGTCTCCTCCTCTACCCCCATCATCCTGTACAGGCTCCCCGTCTCCTCCCCTACCCCCATCATCCTGTACAGGCTGCCCGTCTCCTCCTCTACCACCATCATCCTGTACAGGCTGCCAGTCTCCTCCTCTACCACCATCATCCTGTACAGGCTGCCCGTCTCCTCCTTTACCCCAATCATCCTGTACAGGCTGCCCGTCTCCTCCTCTACCCCCATCATCCCTGTACAGGCTGCCTGTCTCCTTCTCTACCCCCATCATCCCTGTACAGGCTGCCCGTCTCCTCCTCTACCCCCATCATCCCTGTACAGGTTGCCCGTCTCCTCCTCTACCCTCATCATCCAGCACAGGCTGCCCGTCTGCTCCTCTACCCCCATCATCCTGCAGAGGCTGCCCATCTCCTCCTCTACCCTCATCATCCTGCACAGGCTGCCCGTCTCCTCCTCTACCCCCATCATCCTGCACAGGGTGCCCGTCTCCTCCTCTACAGCCATCATCCTGCACAGGCTGCTCGTCTCCTCCTCTACAGCCATCATCCTGTACAGGCTGCCCGTCTCCTCCTCTACCCCCATCATCCTGTACAGGCTGCCCGTCTCCTCCTCTACCACCATCATCCTGTACAGGCACCCCCGTCTCCTCCTCTACCACCATCATCCTGTACAGGCTGCCCGTCTCCTCCTCTACCCCCATCATCCTGTACAGGCTGCCCGTCTCCTCCTCTACCACCATCATCCTGTACAGGCACCCCCGTCTCCTCCTCTACCACCATCATCCTGTACAGGCTGCCCGTCTCCTCCTCTACCCACATCATCCTGTACAGGCTGCCCGTCTCCTCCTCTACCACCATCATCCTGTACAGGCACCCCCGTCTCCTCCTCTACCACCATCATCCTGTACAGGCTGCCCGTCTCCTCCTCTACCCCCATCATCCCTGTACAGGCTGCCCGTCTCCTCCTCTACCCCCATCATCCGGTACAGGTTGCCCGTCTCCTCCTCTACCCCCATCATCCTGTACAGGCACCCCCGTCTCCTCCTCTACCACCATCATCCTGTACAGGCACCCCTGTCTCCTCCTCTACCACCATCATCCTGTACAGGCAGCCCGTCTCCTCCTCTACCCCCATCATCCTGCACAGGTTGCCCGTCTCCTCCTCTACCCCCATCATCCTGCACAGGCTGCCCGTCTCCTCCTCTACAGCCATCGTCCTGTACAGGCTGCCTGTCTCCTCCTCTACCCCCATCATTCTGTACAGGCAGCCCGTCTCCTCCTCTACCCCCATCATCCTGCACAGGCTGCCCGTCTCCTCCTCTACCCCCATCATCCTGCACAGGCTGCCCGTCTCCTCCTCTACCCCCATTGTCCTGTACAGGCTGCCCGTCTCCTCCTCTACCCCCATCATCCTGCACAGGCTGCCCGTCTCCTTCTCTACCCCCATCATCCTCCACAGGCTGCCCGTCGCATCCTCTACCCCCATCATCCTGCACAGGCTGCCCGTCTCCTCCTCTACCCCCATCATCCTTCTATGGTTTTACGCTCCTGCCATGCACAGAGGTGACAATGGGAACACACATTTCCATTAAGCAAATCTTCCCTGTACAATGGCTGCTGTGTGATCCGTCACATGCAAATCGTGTCAAGGTTCGGACTGTGAACCTGGAGTACAAGGCGGCAGGTGGTGGCGGCGACAGAGTTACGGTGCCGTATAGAGCCCACATGATAGCGTCATACAGAAATGTAATACATAATACCGCCACACTACACTCTCACTCTACACCATTATTTCAATAACATTAATATAATATTGTATACAGAAAACAAGTGGCTCCATCCTTGTAATACCGCTATATGGTGACTGTATACAGCCCACATTATACCGCTATATGGTGACTGTGTAGAGCCCACGTTATACCGCTATATGCTGACGATATAGAGCCCACATTATACCGCTATATGGTGACTGTATAGAGCCCACATTATACCGCTATATGGTGACTGTGTAGAGCCCACATTATACCGCTATATGGTGACTGTATAGAGCCCACATTATACAGCTATATGGTGAGTGTGTAGAGCCCACATTATACCGCTATATGGAGACTGTATAGAGCCCACATTATACAGCTATATGGTGAGTGTGTAGAACCCACATTATACCGCTATATGGAGACTGTATAGAGCCCACATTATACCGCTATATGGAGACTGTATAGTTCACATTATACCGCTATATGGAGACTGTATAGAGCCCATATTATACCGCTATATGGTGACTGTATAGAGCCCACATTATACCGCTATATGGTGACTGTATAGAGCCCACATTACAGTCTCCATATAGCGGTATAATGTGGGCTCTATACAGTCTCCATATAGCGGTATAATGTGAGCTCTATACAGTCTCCATATAGCGATATATAGAGCCCACATTATACCGCTATATGGAGACTGTATAGAGCCCACATTATACCGCTATATGGAGACTGTATAGTGCACATTATACCGCTATATGGAGACTGTATAGAGCCCACATTATACCGCTATATGCTGATGATATAGAGCCCACATTATACCGCTATCTGGAGACTGTATAGTGCACATTATACCGCTATATGCTGACGATATAGAGCCCACATTATACCGCTATATGGAGACTGTATAGAGCACATTATACCGCTATATGGAGACTGTATAGAGCCCACATTATACAGCTATATGGAGACTGTATAGTGCACATTATACCGCTATATGGAGACTGTATAGAGCACATTATACCGCTATATGGAGACTGTATAGTGCATATTATACCGCTATATGCTGACGATATAGAGCCCACATTATACTGCTATATGGAGACTGTATAGTGCACATTATACCGCTATATGGAGACTGTATAGTGAACATTATACCGCTATATGCTGACGATATAGAGCCCACATTATACTGCTATATGGAGACTGTATAGAGCGCACATTATACTGTGATGTTTTGAACCCATGACAGTGCTATACATATCCACATAATACCGCTATACCCTGAATGTATAACTGCCATACAGTGCACATATAACACTGTCAAAGAGTCTAAGCCTTTGTGTTCATACAATGCCCATAATATCAGAGTTCACAAGGAAAAACTTAGCTTGTAAATCTCACCTGGACTCCTCGCCAATCTCCAGGCGAGGATATGGATTTGTACAGATTATGGGCAACAGTAAAGTTCTGGAAAAAATTCTAAAATGATTCTGATACATGACAAAAACCTGGGCATGGGCCCGATTATTCTAACCATCATTGAGGATCCACAACTCATGGTCTATCTCGTGCTATCAGCTTGTCAGTCTTACCCAGGCCCGGGTCTCCTCCATAAGATTACTTTCCTCCTAAAATAAATTGAGCTCTCGTCTCAAAGGACAACGTAGTCGTAATTGTTTGAAGGCCTCAGCCCTCAAGTCCAAGCTGCAGAACATTCATGATCGCATTCATCTGATCCCATTGATGGCAAGTTAATGAGTAATGTCAGGTACCGCTACTCATCGCATTATCAGATGGAGTCATCGCAGCGTGCAGCAAACTGAATTCTTGTTTGTGATTGATGCCTGGAAAACACTAATTATCTCAGGTTAAGAGAGAGCCTCATCATCTCCCGTAATGAGTTCTCGCTGCATCAACCCTGGGACTGCCATGATCAGAGCAGCTATTCCAGGGAAACGGTCCTCGGATTATTTTCCTGGAATCTCGAGGATCGGCTCATGGTTCATACACAACATTTACTGATCGTGATGAAGGGTCGGCCCGGGGCGGTGACGAAGACCAACACACCGAGAGCTTTCTACAGTCCCAGTTCGTTTTCCACTTGGTTGTGCTTCTTCATCAGATAAAGGTCAATCTCATGAGAACGGTGGAGCCGTAGCAGCCTGTGGCTTTGTATAATAAGTTGTGGCATTTCACGTGCAAAAAAAAAATCACCTCTGGGATGGAGGTTTTACGAGAGTGGTATAAAAACATACAAATCTAGAAAAGGTCCTCTTTAAGAAGCAGTCCTACTTCGCACTCATTACCTGTATTAATTGTTTGAACTCGTTATATAAAAGACAACTCGTTATATAAAAGACACTCAATCAATCACACTCCAACCTCTCCACCATGGCCAAGACCAAAGAGCTGTCTAAGGACACCAGGGACAAAATTGTAGACTTGCACAAGGCTGGGACAAGCTACAGGACAATAGGCAAGCTGCTTGGTGGCAAGGCAACAACTGTTGGCACAATTATTAGACCATGGAAGAAACACAAGATGACTGTCAATCTTCTTCGGTCTGGGGCTCCATGCAAGATCTCGCCTCGTGGGGTAAGGATGATTCTGATAAAGGTCAGGAATCAGCCCAGAACTACACGGGAGGACCTGGTCAATGACCTGAAGAGAGCTGGGACCACAGTCTCAAACATTACCGTTAGTAACACACTACACAGTCTTGGATTAAAATCCCGCAGGACACGCAATGTCCCCCTGCTCACGCCAGCACATGTCCAGGCCCATTAGAAGTTCACCAATGACCATCTGGATGATCCAGAGGAGGCATGGGAGAAGGCCATGTGGTCAGATGAGACCAAAATAGAACTTTTTGGTATCCTCTCCACTCACCGTGTTTGGAGGAAGAAGGATGAGTACAACCTTGGGGAACACCGCCCCAACTGTTAAGCATGGTGGGGTAAACATCATACTTTCGTGGTGCTTTACTGCAAAGGGGACAGGACGACTGCACCGTACTGGAGGGAGGATGGATGGGGTCATGTATCACGAGATTTTGGCCAACAACCTTCTTCCCTAAGTAAGAGTATTGAAGATGAGTCATGGCTGGGTCTTCCAGCATGACAATGACCCGAAACACACACCAGGGCAACTAAGCAGTGGCTCCATAAGAAGCATTTCAAGGTCCTGGTGTGGCCTAGCCAGTCTCCAGACCTGAACCCAATAGAAAATCTTTGGAGGGAGCTGAAACTCAATGTTGCCCAACGACAGCCCCGAAACCTGAACGATCTGGAGAAGAGGAGGGGGCCAAAATCCCTGCTGCAGTGTGTGCAAACCTGGTCCAGAACTACAGGAAACGTCTGACCTCTGTAATTGCAAACAACGGTTTCTGGACCAAATATTAAGTTTTGTTTTTCTATTGTATCAAATACTTACTTCATGTAATAAAATGCAAATTAATTATGTAAAGATCACGCAATGTGATTTTCTGGATTTTCTTAAGATTCTCTCTCACAGGTGAAAGGTACCTACGATAAAAATTACAGACCTCTCCATTCTTTGTAGGTGGGAAAACTTGCAAAATCAGCAGCGGATCAAATACTTATTTTCCCCACTGTAAATGGTGAAGCAACACTACGAAAGGTCAATAGTCATTACTGAGCTCTACTTCAGATAATGATCACATATGACATCCGTGACTTTTCTACTAACCTAGATTTACATTGCAAGACTTAAAATACTAACCATAGACCATAACCCTAGCTGTGCAGTACATGAGGGCCGTTTCCACCATGGACCTTCACAGTCTGTACTTTCCATGACAATTCCAGTTATCATCGATCATGATCTAGCTCAGAGACCCACCACTGAAGTATAAGACACCGGTATCCATGGTCGTGACCTGGCTCTACATTTCATGGCCGACATTTCCACCACTGAAGTATAAGACACCGATATCCATGGTCGTGACCTGGCTCTACATTTCATGGCTGACATTCCCACCACTGAAGTATAAGACACCGGTATCCATGGTCGTGACCTGGCTCTACATTTCATGGCTGACATTCCCACCACTGAAGTATAAGACACCGGTATCCATGGTCGTGACCTGGCTCTACATTTCATGGCCGACATTCCCACCACTGAAGTATGAGAGACACCAGTATCCATTGATCATGACCTAGCTCTACATTTCATGGCCGACATTCCCACCACTGAAGTATGAGAGACACCAGTATACATTGATCATGACCTAGCTCTACATTTCATGGCTGACATTCCCACCACGGAAGTATAAGACACCGGTATCCATGGTCGTGACCTGGCTCTACATTTCATGGCCGACATTCCCACCACTGAAGTATGAGAGACATCAGTGTCGATGGATTGTGATCTAGCTCTACATTTCATGGCTAACTGTAGTATCGGCGTCTCTGCCCCCTGACAGGCAGAGACTCCGTCCCACTTACAGCCGCGCTCCCTGCCCGGCGTCCCCCGGCGCTCCTGCTTCTGTTGCTGCCGGCATGCGTAGCTTCCCGGGAACTGTGCTTAGGGCGCGCGCGTGCTCCCTCCCTCTTAAAGGGGCCGTGCGCACCGTCCTAAGGAGTCCCCAGCCAATGGCCGGAGGACCTTTCATATAAAAGGCACCTCCTCCAAAATGGAGGTGCCCGTGCAAGGTTGTAGCTTTGTGTGTTATACTCTGCTTCAGCCCTCAGGTCCCGCTGCTAGCCTGACTTCAAGTCCAGCCCGCCAGCCTGACTACCAGTCCAGCCCGCCAGCCTGACTACCAGTCCAGCTCGCAAGCCTGACTACAAGTCCGGCCCGCCAGCCTGACTACAAGTCCGGCCCGCCGGCCTGACTACAAGTCCGGCCCGCCGGCCTGACTACAAGTCCGGCCCGCCGGCCAGACTATAAGTCCGGCCCGCCGGCCTGACTACAGTCCAGTCTACAGTCCAGTCCGCCAGTCTGTCTATGGGCTCAGCCCGCCTGCTTACCTGGAAGCACCTGCCCGTTACCTGCCGTGCCTGCCTGCCCGCTTACCTAGAAGCACCTGCCTGTTACCTGCCGTGCCTGCCAGCCCGCTTACCTAAAAGCACCTGCCTGTTACCTGCCGTGCCTACCAGCCAGCCTTCCTGGAGGCTCCTGCTTGTTACCTGCCGTGTCTGCCAGTCCGTCTGCCGGGATCACCTGTCAGCCTGCATGCCGTGCTCATCTGCTGCACTGGTCAGTCCCTGCCTTATGACCCGTGGGAGTCACCTGCTCTCATACAAGGTCGGTCCCCAGAGTAGCACCTGGTCCCTCTGCTCGGTCCTTCCGTGGTCACAGAGTCGATTGAGCCGCCGTAAGACCTTGGTCGGTCCGAGTGGATACCTAGTTACGCCCCTCTGGTCCCTCCTTGCACCGCAGCACAGAGGTTCCACCACCCAGATCCGTAACAGTTTGCACGGGCCATGGAACCTGGTGGCCCCCAGGCCCCTTCGCTTGCTGACCTGTACCAGGAGGTTTCTAATCAGAGATCCCAACAGGAAACCATCCTGACCTACCTGCGGTCTGTCAACTCTCGCCTGGACACGCTGTCTGTTCCACCTGTGTCCGCCCCAAGTCGAGCGACACCCGCTCCGGCAGCGCCGCTGCCTACCAATACCACGGCATCCAGCCTAGGACCCCGGCTTTCTGCGCCTCCTCGTTTTGGAGGTGACCCCGTCCTATGTCGGGGCTTTCTGAACCAGTGCACGCTGCACTTTGAACTTCTGCCACATCAGTTTCCCTCTGACCAGGCCAAGGTGGAGTTCGTCATGTCTCACCTCAACGGGGAAGCATTGGCATGGCTTAACCCTCTATGGGAGAGAGGGGATTCCCTGGTGTCCGATCTTCCGGCTTTCCTCACTGCCTTCCGGAAGGTCTTCGATGAACCCGGACGAAGCATTTCTACTGCCTCCTCATTGCTCCGTCTCCGCCTAGGGAGTCTCACCGTGGCCCAGTATGCCATACGGTTCCATACCCTCGCTTCGGAGCTTGCCTGGGACAACAAGGCCCTGGTGTCCACCTTCTGGGAGGGCCTTTCCGGTCGGATTAAGGACGAGTTAGCCGGCCGGGACATTCCTACCACCCTGGATGACCTGGTGTCACTAGCAACCCGGATTAACATCCATTTCCTAGAACGTGCTAAGGAGACTACCCGGGAGAGAAGATTTCCTCGTCTTGCTCCTGTTTTCCAGAAACCGGCTTCCCAATCAGCAACTCCCCGGGCACGCTCGCCCGAACCTACGCAGATCGACCAGACCAAGATGGTCAAGTCTCGCCAAGAAACACGTCGAGCCGAGGGGAGCTGCTTCTACTGTGGTAGTAAGGAGCACCTGATCCGTTCCTGCCCGGTGAAGCCTGGAAACTCCAGTGTCTAGGACCGCTCGGAGAGGTCGTCCTGGGAAAGAGTAAATCCTCTCTGTTCTTGACTTTGTCCGTCTCCATCTCCTGTGGAGAGAACCGCTTCTTTGAGACCGCCCATCTGGACTCCGGAGCCGCTGGGAATCTCATTTCCCTGTCCCTTGTAGAGAAATATCAGATTCCTACCAAATCTCTGGCTGAACCATTGGCAGTCATTTCCGTGGATGGAAGACTCCTTCCGGTGACCATTTTGCTCGTCACAGAGCCCGTAACCCTGCAGGTGGGAATGCTGCACTCAGAGAGGATCTCCTTCCATGTGCTTTCCGGACTCTCTCACCCTCTTTTGCTAGGTCTACCCTGGCTACAGAGACATGAACCCGTTCTGAACTGGCAATCCGGTGAGGTGCTCCGTTGGGGGCAGGATTGCCATAAGACCTGCCTGGTTTCGGTTCGCCCGGCTCGACCTCCATCAACTCCGACTAATTTACCCGGTCTACCGGCACCTTACTGGTCCTATGCCGATGTCTTCGACAAGAAGGAGGCAGAGACACTGCCACCTCATAGGCCATATGACTGCCCTATCGACCTGATACCCGGTGCCACTCCACCCCGTGGGCGTATTTACTCGTTGTCGTTGGCCAAAACCCGGGCCATGTCGGAATACATCAAAGAAAATCTAGCTAGGGGATTCATCCGGAAATCTTCCGGATGTTTCTTCGTAAAAAAGAAAGACGGTTCACTACGCCCATGTATCGATTATAGAGGTCTCAACCAAATCACTATCAAAAACAAATACCCCCTGCCGCTCATCTCTGAGCTGTTCGACCGCCTTAAAGGCGCGAAGATCTTCACCAAGCTCGATCTTCGTGGGGCGTATAACTTGGTCCGGATCCGCCAAGGAGAAGAGTGGAAGACGGCATTCAATACCCGGGACGGTCACTATGAATACCGTGTGATGCCCTTCGGCCTCTGTAATGCTCCCGCCGTCTTCCAAGAATTAGTTAACAACATCTTCCGTGACCTCTTATATTCTTGCGTGGTGGTGTACCTGGACGACATCTTGGTCTTCTCTCCGGATCTTCCCACACCGGAGGGATGTCCGTCAGGTCCTGCTTAGGCTCAGGCAGAATCACCTTTATGCAAAATTTGAGAAGTGCCTCTTCGAGCAGACCTCCCTTCTGTTCCTGGGCTATATTATCTCTAAGACTGGTCTACAGATGGACCCCGAGAAGGTCTCTGCCGTCTTAAAGTGGCCCCGTCCGGAGGGGTTGAAGGCGATTCAGCGATTCCTGGGCTTCGCCAACTATTACCGTCTCTTCATTCCATATTTCTCTTCCCGGACTGCTCCCATGTCTGCGCTCACCCGAAAGAGAGCAAATCCTAAGGAATGGCCGTCTAAAGAGGAGGAGGCCTTTCTCTCCTTAAAACAAGCCTTCCCTTCTGCCGCAGTGCTGCACCGCTCAGATTGCAACAAACAGTTCTTTCTGGAGGTTGTTGCTTCCTCTTCCCGAGCGGTGCTCACCCAGAAATCTCCGTCCGGGAGAATGGTAACCTGCGGCT